>NC_084480.1:319344760-319944760 GCF_030035675.1 Rhineura floridana | reverse complement strand
GTAGAGAATGTTGGCTATTAAACCAAGGAAGCAGAGGTTAAATTTCCACAAGTGAGCTACGTGGATTAGAAGCGAAAGTTGGCAGAGCTCGAGCCATCTTCAAGGACATGTTGCTATGCAACCTAGGCTCGGGCAGCTGGCCTTATCTATATAGAGGGCCAGCAGAGACTTGCAGAGTGTGGGGGTCGAGGAGTTTGTACAGAGAGAGAGAGCTTGTGATATATTCTATTGTCAGTAAAGTGACTCTTAAAACTTATTGCTTGTCAGGCTCATTGCTTCAACTGGCATCTAGCCTGTCACTATACTGTTCTGCATCCTGGGCATCTGCTTGCGCCAGATACGACATCCAACAAGTGGTAGCAGAGGATGGTTACCTGGTGCTGAGGGTTACCTGGTGCTGAGGATTACCTGGAGTGGAGGATTGCAGAAAAGCGGCAGAGAAAAGCCAGAACTGCAGACCAGCGAGTAAAACAGCAGAGAGACGGAGAAACCGAAAGCTGAGTTGAAAGCTGTGAGAGAGCCGTGGGAAAGAAAAAAAAACTAACTGAAGGACAGAGGTGAGAAGCTCTAATTACAAAGGCGGTGAACTGTGAAAAGTGAAAGTATGTCTGTTATGTTATCGGCCGGGATTCCCTTGGAAAGGCTGACAGGGAAAAATTATGGCACTTGGAAACAGAGAATGCAGGCTTTTCTAGTGAAAGAAGGAGTTTGGAATGTAATCACAGAAGACCCACCCGCCGTAGTGCCAATTCCAGCAGATTGGAGAAGGCTGGATGAGAGGGCAAAGGCGTTAATTGTTCTTGCTATTGATGATTCTCAATTACTGCATGTGCGTGATGCAACAACGGCAAAAGAAACCTGGGAAACTTTAAGAAATATTCATGTGAAAAAGACTGCCAGTTCTAAAATATATCTTGCCAGAAGATTGTATCAGATGCGCTTATCTGGAGATACAACCATGTCAGAGCATTTGTTGGAAATAAACAGACTGTTTACTGAGTTGTCAGAACGTGAAATTGAACATTCTCAAACGCAAAAAGTGTATATCACATTATCTTCACTAGATTCAAGTTATGATAGTCTGGTGAGCTCTTTGGAAGCAATGGACGATGCCAATCTCAATATGGATTATATAGAAGGCAAACTTTTACAAGAATTTCAAAGAAGGCAAGAAATGACAAAGCTGGAAAAGACTGAGTCTAAACACAACGTGGAAAAACAGAACAACAAAGCTGCACAAGAGAGACTGTATGGACAAAAAGCGTGTTATTTTTGTGGTTCCAAGCAACATCTTCAAAGGAATTGTGAAGCAAGAAGAAGAGAAAGAGGAAGAAAACCATGTGTACAGGTGATCTATGCTAGTAAGAATAAGCAATGTATTAACAATGAGCAGGGAAATAACTGTAAAGATTTATGGGCAATTGACAGTGGGGCAAGAAATAGTATAATCAAAGATAAATCCATGTTTCATACATTTTGTGATGTAGAGGATCATGTAATAATGGCTGACGTTATGACAAAACCACTAAGTGAAGACAAGTTCTTAAAACTGATAAATCAAGTAGGTATGACAGCGAAAGTGGGATGATGGGAATCATGAAAAATAATTGCTGAAATAAATGTAATAAAAATGATGCTAAGATTCTAATGAAATGTAATGGCTGTAAAACCAGATGATGCAAGTGTAAATATGAAATGTAACACATGTAAATGGAAAAGAAATGTAACTGGCAGAATGTGGAAATTTAAGGTGGGGGATTGTTGGCTATTAAACCGAGGAAGCAGAGGTTAAATTTCCACAAGTGAGCTACGTGGATTAGAAGCGAAAGTTGGCAGAGCTCGAGCCATCTTCAAGGACACGTTGCTATGCAACCTAGGCTCGGGCAGCTGGCCTTATCTATATAGAGGGCCAGCAGACACTTGTGAGTGTGGGGGTCGAGGAGTTTGTACAGAGAGAGAGAGAGCTTGTGATATATTCTATTGTCAGTAAAGTGACTCTTAAAACTTATTGCTTGTCCGGCTCATTGCTTCAACTGGCATCTAGCCTGTCACTATACTGTTCTGCATCCTGGGCATCTGCTTGCGCCAGATACAACATCCAACAGAGAACGGGATAGAGACTGAAGCCCCACCTTTGCCCCAGTCCAGGAGGCGTGTGCAGCAGGAGATTCAACAATCCCAGCTCAGGAGGAGTCTGCACTTATGAGGGTGCACCCAACAGTGACTCAGGGCACACGCAAGCAGGGAGTCCACCCAGCCCTACTTAAGCTGGGCAAATTTGCCTCTAGGGCCAGCCCTCTGCTGTTCTTTGAAGCCGTGTGAATAAGAGGACTCATTGAACAATTATGCATGTCCTTTGAGGGAAGAGTGTGACTCATTCACCAAGCATGCTCTTCTTTGAATTCTTACAGAGTAAGGTCAGCTGAACCTAGTACCAGCTATGGCCAGTGTGTTGGGTCAGTTGACTCACTCACTGCTTATCAGCTATAAAACAAACAAGGCAGAGGCAAGCAAGATTCATGTATTCATCCATTCATCGATTAATACATCTTCTAGGAGGAGCATAAGAAAGGAGGAGAGGAAAACCCAGACTCAGATTGTAGTTCTGCAGGCTGTACTGAGTCACCAGAGAGGGTGCACAACTGGGTTTGGGCTATGCTTGAAGGGTTTCCCCATAGCCACTGAGACCTGGCTTATAAGATGCATGTCACACAGCAGCACTTGGTACCTGTTTCACCATCCATTACTTAGCCAGGATAACTGCATAGAAACTTATGATTTTATCTGTTTAGGCTCCGAGTAGTCAATGATGTACATTTCTGCCTGCTAAACTTAGAATAAAACTCTGTTTCTTCAATCACAATTGTGTTATTGTACACAAGATCCAAAAGAACTGCTGCTCAGGCTTAGTTATCCTGGGGCAGTACAGCCACACTACTCCATGCTCTGTAATTTCCAGATTGGATTATTGCAACACACTCTAGGCAGGGATGTCCTTAAAGACAACTTGGAAATTTCAACTGGTCCAAAATGCAATGGCCGGATTACTTAGAATCATAGAATCATAGAGTTGGAAGGGGCCTTGTAGGCCATCGAGTCCAACCCCCTGCTCACAGCAGGAAATCCACAGCTAGAGCATCTCCCGCAGATAGCTGTCCAGCCTCTGCTTGAAGACATCCAGCGAAGGGGATCCCACCACCTCCCTAGGCAGTCGGTTCCATTGCCGAACTGCCCTTACTGTCAAGAAGTTCCTTCTAATGTCCAATCTGAATCTACGCTCCTGCAACTTAAAACCATTAGACCTAGTCCTACCCTCTGGGGCAGCAGAGAACAAATCTGTACCCTCCTCTATGTGACAGCCCTTCAGGTACTTAAAGAGTGTAATCATGTCGCCCCTCAGCCTTCTCTTCACCAGACTGAACATGCCAAGTTCCTTCAACCTTTCCTCATAAGACTTGTTCTCCATACCGGCTATCATCCTCGTTGCCCTCTTCTGAACCCGCTCCAACTTGTCTATATCTTTCTTAAAATGAGGCGCCCAGAACTGAACGCAGTATTCCAGATGAGGCCTGACTAATGCAGAATATAGTGGGACTATTACTTCCCTCGACCTGGAAACTATAGCTCTGTTTATGCAGCCCAAAACCGCGTTTGCCTTTTTTGCCGCAGCATCACACTGCTGGGTCATGTTCAACTTGCGATCCACTACAATTCCAAGGTCCTTCTCACACGCACTACTGCTAAGCCAGGTATTTCCCATCCTGTACCTGTGCGTTTTGTTTTTGTGGCCTAAATGCAGAATCCTGCATTTGTCTTTATTGAATGTCATTTTATTAATTTCAGCCCAATTTTCTAGTCTATCCAGGTCCCTTTGGATTTTGTTCCTGTCTTCCATTGTGTTAGCTATCCCTCCCAGTTTTGTATCATCCGCAAACTTCATAAGGCTTCCCTCCACCCCATCATCTAAGTCATTGATAAAAATGTTGAAGAGTATCGGCCCCAGGACAGAACCCTGTGGCACTCCACTCGAGACCTCCTTCCAGTCCGAAGCAGAGCCACCGACGACTACTCTTTGAGTACGGTTTTCCAACCAGTTGTGAATCCACCTGACAGTATTTCCATGTAGTCCGCATTTGACCAGTTTGCTAATCAAAAGGTCGTGGGGGACTTTGTCAAACGCTTTGCTGAAATCTAGATAGATGACATCTACAGCATTTCCACCATCTACTAGGCTAGTGACCCGATCAAAAAAAGAGATGAGATTAGTTTGACAGGATTTTTTCTTGACAAACCCATGCTGGCTCCTACTAATCCTACTTGCTGGGGTTCCATTTAGAATTCATATAATCCTAGTTTTAAAACAGTTGAATTGGTTGCCAGTTCATTTCTGGGCCCAGTTTAAGGTGCTTATGCTTGTGTGTATAGTCCCCAAATATCTGACAGACTGCCTCTTTCCCTACAGACCCTGTTGAGATCAGGAGAGGGGGCCTTCTTTGTAGTTCTACTGCCCTCAGAAGTTCAGGGGGGTGGCCCAGGAAGGCATTCTCTGTGGCTGCCCCTAAGTTGTAGAATTTCCTTCTCAGAGAGGCACACCTGGCATCTTCCTTGTATAGTTTTTAGTGAATTCTAAAGATATACCTCTTTAACCTGGCCTTTGGCACTTGAGATGTATGTTTTCAGGACTCACCCTATTCATAGAATCATAGAATAGTAGAGTTGAGAGGAGCCTATAAGGCCATAGAGTCCAACCTACTGCTCAATGCAGGAATCCAAGTTAGAGCATACCCAAAAGGTGGCTGTCCAGCTGCCTCTTGAATGCCTCCAGTGTGGGAGAGCCCACCACCTCCCTAGGTCATTGGTTCCATTGTTATACAGCTCTAACACTTAGGAAGTTTTTCCTGATGTTCAGCTGAAATTTGACTTCCTGTAACTTGAGCCCATTATTCTGTGTCCTGCGCTCTGGGATGAAGATATTCTAGCCCTCTTCTGTGTGACAATCTTTCAAGGACTTGAAGAGTGCAGTCAGTCTCTGCTGGCTGCACCAAGGTGATATATGGTGCTTTAAAACAATTAGCAAGCAGCTGCCTATGCAGGGGCTTGATTGTAAAGCAGATAAGGGGTCTCAGTGAACATACCAGGTCATCTTCCAAAAGGCGAAGTCAGTGAACAAAGGAAGGTCAAATATTCTAACAATGGCAATCCAGGTTTCAAGGCACGGCTGGTGAGGGTCTGATGCTGGCGTCTTAACATTCCTTCCAGTAAAAGGCAACTGGTGTCTCACTGACTTTTATGCTCCCCTTCTTGTTTCAGGTGCTAGCAATCAGCCCTCCGACTCCCAGGAGCTTGTAGCCTTAAACAGCCAGTAAGCCTGCGTTGCTCTGCTACTCGCAGGTGTCTTTACTCTGCAGGGAATGGAGGGGCCTCCTGTTCACTCCCTGAGTCTGACTGAGGGGCCACAGCTGTATCCTGAACATCTTCCAGTGGTGGGGGGTCTGGAGCTGCTTCTAGGATGGATCTGCTTGTTCCCTCTCCTGGGTCTGCTGTGCCAATCCCCTGCTCCTTATCCTCCTCTGAGGATTCATCTGATGGAGGTATGACAAATGGTATCATATCTCTCATCAGTCTTCCCTTCTCAAGGCTAAACATGTCCAGTTCTTTCAGACTCTCCTTATAGGGCTTTGTTTCCAGTCCCCTGATCAGCCCACCTCTGAACCTGTTCCAGTCTGTCTGCATCCTTCTTAAAATGTAGTGGCCATATTCTTGTGAATGTAATTTGTTTTAATTGCTTTTATACTGGATTTTAGACTGTTGTAAGCCACACTGCGACCTCCTGGTGAAGGGCAGGCAACAACAACAACAACAACAACAATAAATGCCCTTTATTTAAGACCTTCCTTTTCCCACAAGCCTTTTAAGTGGTGATCTTTATCCCAGTCTGTATAGGATTTGAAATTGTTTTTTCATATGACAGTGTTTATTTTTTATTTCTTACAAATGTTTTTACAAATGAAATTGTGTTGTGTTTTATTGCTGGTGGTTTTTATTGTGAAATTACTACGAGATATTTTATGAGAAGCAATTCATAATAGAAATAAATTAAATAAAATTTTCCAGTCTCAGTTCTCTCCATTTCTACATCATTCTGTGCATTTTAAAAAAATGTTTGGTATGAGCATTCATGCTCAATTTTGTATGCATTTTTCTCTGAGACACATATTTTTGCTAGCAATTTTCCCTAATATAATGCATTTTGGAAATTATTTTTATTATTAGCATTTTTGTGCTAATATACACTTTTTGAGTGCACTTTTTGATGGAAGAATAATTGTAAGAGTTACCTGTGTTTCAGTTCACGTGTTCATTCAAGGAGTACAAATTAGGTGTGTTAAAATATGACCTGAACAAATTTCTTCCCCATCTGTTTAGGTGTAAACCCTCTTTTGAATGGGTTTGCACTCCCTTTATAAGATGAGGTTCACAGACTGGGGTGCTCCTGAACCCGGCTTTGTTCCTGGATACTGTGGTCACCTCCATGATGAGAATTGCCGTTATGCAGCAGCATCTGGTACACCAACTACATTCTCTTCTGGGTAAACTTCTGAGGGTCACATGCCAATGATGGGTGGGACCAGAGGGGAAAGTGGGTGGGGCTAAAATGCAAAATTTGCCTTTGAACAGTAGGCTCATTTGTACTCACACACACACATCTCTGTAAGCAATAGACATTCTCAGAGTTCCGGACACGTCCCAGCTGGCAAAAGCACTTGGTGTGTGAAGCACAGCCAGAGAGAGGATGAGGCCTGAAGAGTCCAAGGGCTAAACAGAGAGGCTTTGAAGGCCTCATCTGGCCCCCAAGATTCCCCACTCAGCATGCAAATTCAGCACATTTATGAACAAACACTGAAATACCGTTTTTTAAAGTGTATCAATAATAAACAATTTTGTGATTTCCTATGAACAAAACTGGGTTCCCAAGAACCAAATCTGTGTAGAGTGCATGACCTAACTTGACCTGCCTTTGATGCAGTACCATCTCTGTCAGGCCAGAACCAGGACACAGCTATCCCAGATTAGCCAGTTCCTGCTGGTTTTAAGACTGCACTCCTGCTAAATGTGGAAAGTCTTGATTTTATTTAAAAGTTTAGTCAGCCAGCCAGCCTTCCTGTGTCGTATGGCCAGAGCAGAAACCATTCCAAGATGGCAGCCCTCTGAGCCCGCAAAGGTAATTGCCTGGCTGGCACAGTCCCTGCAGGGATGTGCTTTTCTGCCAACACTGAGAAGCGTCATTCCGTCCTGACAAATTGCTATGGAACAAATCCTGTTTGGTTGTAATGCAGCGATTTGAAGGAAGATGGATTTGAGAAAGATGGCAGGTCCCACACAACTATTTAATACACTTTGGCTCCGGATCGAGCAGCAGCGAGGGAGAAAAATGCTTACCAGTTCGAAAAAACGTCACTCTGTCTTCATGTGGCCGAGATGGGGGCTGACAGCCTGTGAGCCAGAGCCAGCAAAACTGACCATTAAAGACAGACCTGCAGATACACACATAAACAGGCTACAAGGAGGGGTTCCGACGGGCCACTTCCAGTGTAAATTGATTTCCTCTTGTCTTCCCTCTTTCTCTGAAGCAAGAAATTTGAACTAGGCTTGGAATGAAACCCATGTGGATCGATTACATTTGGAAAGGAGCCATGATATATTAACTCTTTCTGAGGGAAGTGAAAAGTTGGCTTCAAACCGTTGCTGATGTACACTCTTCAGCTTTATTTTTTCAGCTATATCCTTGTGTATTTTCTGTTATTATATTACTACTGCTGCTACTACAGCTACTACTCCTACTTACCCTTCACCCAAAGGTCCCAGGGGGGGTAACAACAATACAAAACACAATATTAAAAACAGTTTAAAACAAACTACACCCACAACTTCGGTTGGTAGCCCAGCTACGTCCCTATCTGGACAGGGAGGACCTCACCTCAGTTGTCCATGCTCTGGTAACCTCTCGATCGGATTACTGCAATGCGCTCTACGTAGGGCTGCCTTTGAAGACGGTCTGGAAACTACAGCTAGTGCAAAATGTGGCGGCCAGGCTGATAACAAGGACCAGGCGGTCCGAACATATAACACCTGTTCTGGCCCGCTTGCACTGGCTACCTATATGTTTCCGGGCCAGATTCAAACTGTTGGTTTTAACCTATAAAGCCTTATACGGCGCGGGACCACGATACCTCCTGGAATGCCTCTCCCGATATGAACCTGCCCATACACTACGTTCAACATCGAAGGCCCTCCTCCGAGTTCCGACTTATAGAGAGGCTCGGAGGATGGTTACCAGAACCAGGGCCTTCTCAGTGGTGGCCCCTGAATTGTGGAATAGTCTTCCCGTTGAGGTGTGCTTGGCGCCGACATTGCTATCTTTTCGGCGCCAAGTTAAAACCTTTCTCTTTGCTCAGGCATTTTAGTTTAATATGTTCAATTTGGTTTTAGATTTGTGGATTTTTATATATATGTTTTTGTACCGATTTATGTGATCTTATTGTATATACTTTCTGTTGTACACTGCCCAGAGAGCTATGCTAGTGGGGCGGTATAAAAATTTAACAAATAAATAAAATTAATAAACTACAGAGGGCCCTAAAATATCTCTCTCTCAGGTGTCAAAGGCCAGGGTGAAGAGGTGCATCTTCAGCATACAACAGACGCTGTATGGTGAAGATGCCAGGTGCATCCCTGTGGGGAGGAAATTCCAGAGCTTGGGGGAAGTTATAGAGAATGCCCTCTCCTGGACCACCACCCCTGAACTTCTGAGCAGAGCTTAGAAAAGTTACTTTGTTTGAACTACAACTCCCATCAGCCCAATCCAGTGGCCGTGCTGGCTGGGGCTGATGGGAGTTGTAGTTCAAAAAATGTAACTTTTCCAAGCTCTGCTTCTGAGAGTGGTGAAACTGCCAAAAGGGCCTCTTCTGTTTATGTCAACCTCTACAAGGGTCTGTAGGAAATGAGTTGGACTTTGGGGCCTAAGTCATTTAGGACTTTAAACACAAGCATAAGAACCTTAAATTGGGCCTGGAAACAAACTGGCAACCAATGCCTCTGTTTTCAAACAGGGAGGGGTTACATGAGATCTAAACATAACCCCAGCCAGTAATCTGGCTGCTGAATTTTGGACCAGCTGAAGTTTCTGTGTAGTCTTCAAGGGCAATCCCATGCAAAGTGCATTGCAGTAATCCTCTCCCACCCACCCCCAAGCAAGCCAAAGAAATACACCCCTTGGAGGTTTCAAAAGCAGTCCCTCTGCTAGGTTTATTGATTTTATTTTATTTATTTTATTCACTTATTACATTTATATTTCATCTTTCCTCCAAGGAGCTCAAGGTGGTGCTCATTATGCTCCATCTCCCCATTTTATGCTCACAACAATCCTGTGAGGTAGGTTAGCCTGAGTGCCTACAACCAGCCCAAGATCATCCAGTAAGCTTCATGGATGAGAAAGGATTTGAACTCTGGTCTCCCAGGTCCTAGCCCAACATCTCTGAGCTGTTTCATGTATTATGAATCAGTACTGCAAATGGTTGTATACTAACAACACACACCTGACTGTGCTTCAATACAAGAGCAGGCCATCTGTGAGTGCTTCCAGACGGTTGCTCTTTTCAGGTGGGATTTAATCATCATGTCCCGCATGTACTGCCTTCAAGTCAATTCCGACTTATGGTGACCCTATGAATAGGGTCTTCATGAGGCTCAGAGGCAGTGACTGGCCCAAGGTCACCCAGTGAGCTTCATGGCTATGTGGGGATTCAAACCCTGGTCTCCCAGGTCGTAGTCCAACACCTTAACCACTACAATACCACAAATTCAGACTGTGCACATCTGTTTTTGTCAGTTTTTGAGTTACTTACAGGTTACTTTGATACTTGGGATTTGCAGGTCAAAAAAGCAGGGAGTGCTGTCTGCCTGTCCACGCCACTCACACAGCAGCATAACTCACTTGTTACATTGGTATGATGCTTTGTTTGGGACACTGCATCAGCAGGAGCTCTCCTGTTGCTTGTAGAGTGGGCTAGGTTGTCTTCAATTTAGTCATAACTAGCTTCTCCCAGCTCCTGTTGCAACCAGTTAGATCAAGAGGGCCCTGTCTGAAAAACACACGGTTGTGTAGCTCACTTACTAGATTACACTGAATTCTAATGAATAGAAATTTGAAAGGAGGATTTAGGTCAGTTTAGCCCCCTGGGAATAGGGACTTTTTTTCAGGGAGTGAACAATAGGTGGTGATTAAGTGGGGATTAAGATGAGGATGTGGGCAGCTGAAGCCCCTTTGGGAATGTAAGGATCTGACTCCCTGTGGAAGTTATAAAACTGAACTAGCTTTTAACTTATTTAGAAACTAATTTTAAAGCTGAGGTAAGGTATAACCCTTATCTTTTAGGGTTGGTCTGCATTGAATCAAGCCCAGACTTGAACTGAGGTTTTTTTAAAGTGTAAGTTACCCTCCAGTTTTAAGCTATAAGTTTAAAAACTCTAGTTTTAAAAACTGAAGTGAAAGCTGACACTAGTTTTTTTTAAGTCAAACAAGTTTTTAAACTGGTTTTAAACTGAACTGAAAGCTGAAACATTTCTCTTGGATTGTGGCCTACCCTTACACTTTCCTTATATGTTGCCCTTGATAGTCTAAAACTGAATCCTACATTAAGCCTGAGCTGAAAACTTTTTTTTGTTACTCTTCCACTAGCTAGATCTGCAGTGTGTAAAACTGTATAGTAGTGGGTGTTTCCTCCTCTTCAGATGCACACCTTAACGTGGTGAGGGGGTTTGAGAGTGTTGAAGAAGCTGAGAGCAATGCCGTCAGGAGTCTAGACCAAGAAGCTAGACTGCTAGCAGGGGCACCCAAGGCGGAATGGTCAAAGCTGAAACACCAGGCTAAGATGCATCCAAACTCAGAGGAAGGCAATGGTAAACAACCTCTGAATATCTCTTACCACGAAAGCCCTATGAACAGAGTATCCAAAATGCAACACGAGATAGTGCTGGAAGATGAGACCCCCCAGGTCAGAAGGCGTTCAGCGAGCTACTGGGGAAGAACAAAGGACAAGTACGAGTAGCGCTGTGACTAATGACACAGCTGGGTCAAAGCCGAAAGGAAGCCCAGAGGCTGATGAGCACAGATGCAAAAGGAGAGTCCGGAGTTGTACAACGCACACAATAGGAACATGGAATGTGAGAAGCATAAACCAGGGAAAGTTAGAAATTGTCAAGCAAGAAATGGAACACATCAACATTAAAATACTTGGTGTGAGCAAACTAAAATGGATGGGAATGGGACAACTACAAAATATTTTATGTAGGAAATGAGAAATTAAGAAGAAATGGGTTTGCTTTAGTAGTGAGAAGTGATGTAGCAAGAGCAATTAGGAGCTACAACGCAAGATCTGAGCGAGTTATATAAATGAGATTAAATGGGAAACCTATCAACATAACCATCACCCAAGTCTATGCTCCGACAGGAAACGCAGAAGAAGAGGAATTGGAGAGATTTTACACAGAAGTACAGGAAGAAATTGATCACACACCAAAACAAGATGTGCTGATAATCTGGGGGATTGGAATGCAAATGTAGGGAACAGAGAAGAATTAGGAATTGTGGGGAAATGGGGCCTAGGAGACAGAAACGAAGCAGGAGAAAGACTTATTGAATTCTGTGAAGCCAATAATTTGTTTCTTGCAAACACATTTTTTGAACAACCAAAAAGACGACTATGCACGTGAACATCACCAAATGGTCAATATAGGAATCAAATTGATTATATAGTTGGTAGCAGAAGGTGGAGAAGTTCCATACTTTCTGCAAAAACAAGACCAGGAGCAGACTGCGGTACAGATCATGAACTGGTCGTATCGAAAATCTGAGTAAAGCTAAAGAACAACAACAAAGCAATCATAATGCCAAAATACAATTTAAATAACATCCCAGAAGCATATAAAGATCAAATAAGGAACAGGCTTGAGGCTTTAAACTTAGTTGACAGAGAACCAGAAGAACTATGGAATGAAGTCAGAGACGTTATCAGAGAAGAATGCAAAAAGACAATACCTCTAGTTAAAAAGAGAGAAAGGCCCCAATGGATGACTGAAGAAACTCTTCAAATGGTTAAAGAGAGAAGGAAAGCAAAAGCAACAGGAGATAGAAACACAGTCAGAACCTGAAATGCAACAATACAGCGACTAGTATGTAGGGACAAAGAGAACTATTACAATAGTTACTGTATAGAAATAGAAGAGGACAACTAAAAGGGTAGAACAAGAGCCCTGTTCCAAAAGATTAGAGAAATGAAAGGGAAATTTAAACCAAGAGTAGGGATGTTGAATAATCAACAGGGGAACACACTGACTGACCGAGATGAAATAAAAGGAAGATGGAAGCAATACACTGAAGAACTCTATAAAAGAGATGCCAGGATGACAGATTCATTCACGGAGGAACCATATGATGAAGAACCAGAAATTTTAGAATGTGAGGTGAAAGCTGCTCTTAAAATACTTGGAAGAAACAAATCACCAGGAATAGATGGCATACCAATAGAGTTGCTACAAGCTACTGAGACTGAACCAGTCCAAATTTTGACTAAAATCTGTCAAGAAATATGGAAAACTAAACAATGGCCCACAGACTGGAAGCGTTCCATATACATCCCAATTCCAAAGGGGATCCCAGGGAATGCAGTAATTATCGAACTATTGCCTTAATATCCCATGCAAGTAAAGTAATGCTCAAGATTCTACAACAAAGGCTCTTGCCATATATGGAGCGAGAAAAGCCAGATGTCCAAGCTGGATTTAGAAAGTGAAGAGGTACCAGAGATCATATCGCAAACATACGTTGGATAATGGAATGGACCAAGGAATTTCAGAAGAAAATCACCCTGTGCTTTATAGATTACAGCAAAGCCTTTGACTGTGTAGATCATGAAAAACTATGAAATGCTTTAAAATAAATGGGGGTGCCACAGCATCTGATTGTCCTGATGCACAACCTATACTCTGGACAAGAGGCTACTGTAAGGACAGAATATGGAGAAACATTGGTTCCCCATCGGAAAGGGTGTGAGACAGGGGTGTATTTTATCACCCTATTTGTTTAATCTATACGCAGAACATATCATACGGAAAGCAGGACTGGACCAAGATGAAGGAGGTGAGAAAATTGGAGGGAGAAATATCAATAATTTAAGATATGCAGACGATACCATACTACTAGCAGAAACCAGTAATGATTTGAAACAAATGCTGATGAAAGTGAAAGAGGAAAGCACAAAAGCAGGACTACAGCTGAACGTCAAAAAGACTAAAGTAATGTCAACAGAAGATTTATGCAACTTTACAGTTGACAATGAGAACATTGAACTTGTCAAGGATTATCAATATCTTGGCACAATCATTAACCAAAATGGAGACAATAGTCAAGAAATCAGAAGAAGGCTAGGACTGGGGAGGGCACCTGTGAGAGAACTAGAAAAGGTCCTCAAATGTAAAGATGTATCACTGAACACCAAAGTCAGGATCATTCAGACCATGGTATTCCTGATCTCTATGTATGGATGTGAAAGTTGGACAGTAAAAAAAGCTGATAAGAGAAAAATCAACGCATTTGAAATGTGGTGTTGGAGAAGAGCTTTGCGGATACCATGGACTGCAAAAAAGACAAATAATTGGGTGTCAGAACAAATTAAACCAGAACCATCATTAGAAGCTAAAATGATGAAACTGAGGTTATCATACTTTGGACACATCATGAGAAGACATGATTCACTAGAAAAGACAATAACGCTGGGAAAAACAGCAGGGAGTAGAAAAAGAGGAAAGCCAAACAAGAGATGGATTGATTCCATCAAGGAAGCCACAGACCTGAACTTACCAGATCTGGAAAGGGTGGTTCATGACAGATGCTCTTGGAGGTCACTGATTCATAGGGTCGCCATAAGTCATAGTCGACTTGGAGGCGCATAAGAACAACAGTGGGTGTTTTTTACCCCCTCTCCAAAAAATGGGATTTAATCTAGGAGGTTTCTGGTTGTGGTTTACTGCACCCTCTCAAGGCTGCCCTACTAGGCTAGAGCTCAAAGCTAAGTTCCTGCAGGCTTATCCACCCTAGAGTTTAGCTCATGATCTATAAACATCTACAGGATTTACCCCACTGGGATTCTGCTCCAGGCACACAATGCTCTTTGCTGTGTCCTTTTTCCAGTTTTGTTATTCATTTCTTTTATTAATCGCTTCCTATGACAGATCTTGAAGCAATTTCACAGTACAATAAAACCATATGCAGAAGAATTATATATATAAAATAATTTCCAAACAAATTCATGTACCAATGGGAATAAAAATCTCCATTTAGATGGCTTGTTAAAATAGGCAAGTGTTCAATAGGTGTTGAAAAGACAATAAGGATGGCACCTGTCTGATGCGTTAGGCAGTTCTAATGGGTAGATGGCACCATGCTGGTTTCAACATTGTGCAGAACAGATCTGCTGATGGTATCTGCAGGAAGCCCTCTCCTGCAGAATATTAAGATGGTTGGGTGTATAAGGGATGAGATGATCTTTTAGGTATCCTGGTCCCAAGCTGCACAGTTCAAGCTGATGCACTGATGTGTTAAATCAACACAGTTGCAGCACTAGGAGAGCAGTGTGGTGTGGCGGTTAGTGTGTTGGACTACGACCTGGGAGACCAGGGTTCGAATCCCCACACAGCCATGAAGCTCACTGGGTGACCTTGGGACAGTCACTGCCTCTCAGCCTCAGAGGAAGGCAATGGTAAATCTCTTCTGAATACCACTTACCATGAAAACCCTATTCAGAGGGTCGCCATAAATCAGAATCAACTTGAAGGCAGTCCATTATTATTATTATTAGAAATAAATACATTTATCTCCTTGCTTGTTGCCATGACGCTTTGTCACTGAGATGTATTGTCAGCTGGGGCTCTCCCCTTGCTCATAGATACTAGAGGAACGCTGGACTTGGTCAGCTCAGTTCCCCTCTTTGCAGCTTCCCTCAGTTATTAGTTTGTGGTCAACTCAAATGCTCTTCTGCAAGCAACAGAGTGAAGGCTCATCCATTAGCTTGCAGGAGCGTGGAGAAAGCAAAACCACCCGGCCACAAAACCACCGCCAACTCAGCCTGGGGGCTTCCCACCAATGATTTCACCTTGTGAATGAAGCACTTATTTGCCGACCACATCATTCACAAAGGTCAAACTCCTCAATGAATAGCTCAGGATAACACTTTTCATTTTACAAAAATACTTCCCACAGAACAAACATATTTCTTGGCAGGATTTACTACCTGAGCGCGGTAGCAGAACATGAACTCTCTATGTAGATCAGCCTTTCTCAACCTGGTGCCCTCCAGAAGTTTTGGACTACAACTCCCATCAGCCCCAGAGAGCACAGCTGTCTCTGAATATCATAATTCCTAGTTCAGGAATGTGAGTATTCGTAACTGGTAAATGCTTACCTCAAAGACAAGATGAGTGCTGAAACCCTGAAGGTCAGCTCTTCAAAATCACCTCCGTCGTTCTCCCTGAACCACTCACAGTGCTAGTGGCATCTGATGGGTTAGATGCCACATGGGGAGACGGGCACCTCCCTTTCATCCTCTGGGGCTACAGAACAGCAGCAAGCAAGGTCATCTTGAAGGGAGTGGCACCGCAGGTTGATGGTGTGTGTGAGAGAGGTGTCTAGAGGCTGACTTGGGAAGGGAAGAATCAGATCTTATCATGATGCCAGTAACATCAGTGGGGACACAACAGGGCTAGATTTGGTGCATAGGAACATAGGAACAGAGCTTGGAAAAGTTACTTTTTTGAACTACAGCTCCCATCAGCCCCAGCCAGCATGGCCACTGGATTGGGCTGATGGGAGTTGTAGTTCAAAAAAGTAACTTTTCCAAGCTCTGCATAGGAAGCAGCCTTATATTGAATCAGGCCACCGGTCCTGAGATTCAGGATAGACAAAAGAAAGTACTAACTCACGCAGTGCATAGTCTACCTGTGGAATTCGCTTCCACAAGAGGTAGTGATGGCTACCAGCTTGGATGGCTTTAAAAGATTAGTCAAATTCATGGAGAATAAGGCTGTCTTTGGCTACTGGCCATGATGGCTGTGCTCTGTCACTACAGTCAGCTTCTGAAAACCAGTTACCGGAAGCCGCAGGAAGGGGGAGTGCTATTGCGCTCACGTCCTGCTTGTGGGCTTCCCAGAAGAGGCATCTGGTTGGCCACTGTGAGAACAGGATGCTGGACTAGATGGACCACTAGCCTGATCCAGCTATAAGGCTCTTCTTATGCTCTTGTGTCTATTTAGCTCAGTATTGTCTACACTGACTGGCAGTGGCCTTCCAGGCTTTCCAACAAAATGTCTTTCCCAGCCGTACCTGGAGATGCTGGGGTTTGAACCTGGGACCTTCTGCAAGCAGGACAGATGCTCTACCACTGAGCTATGGCCGTTCCCCTGGGCTCCTTCTGGGAGGAAGGGCAGGGTATACATTTAACAAGTAATAATAATAACTAGATGGGTCATTGGGCAGCAAGTTCTTCTTATGCATTTTTTTAAAAATGCCCCACTTTTCATTGCGTCTGGGTTTCAAAGCAACTTACAAAATAGGACCATGTTCATATGTTCCTAAGCCAACCCTTCTCCTCGTCCTTTGTCTTATCTAAACAGCATTTAACTCAGAGTTGTATTAGCCTGTCTGTCTGGCTTGGCCTGCAATGCCAGAGAAATCTAAGAGGTGATCAGGAATCTCAGAAGCTGGGCCACAACAACAAGACCCCGTTGGCAGCCCTTTTGCACCAAGGCAAGCACCACTATCTGCAAGGATGAGGAGAACTCTGTCAAGCAAAGGGGGTCGCACCCATGGATGCATCTGCCTGCCAGCAAATGTGGAAAGGAGACAGACTTCCATCTGAGCCCCAGAGCTTTTCATGAGCTGCTGTATTGCCCTTCATCCTTCTCCAATCTCAATAAACCTGGCTAATTAGCATCCTGACCACTCAATTAATTAGGCAGTACACTTAATTATGACAAACTACATTATCCGATATAGCCCTGAGTCCAATGGACATTAGCGTTGGGTTATGTTCGGTAACAATTTGATTTGAGAGGGAGTTTATTGACCAGAAAAGACATATGATGAGATTAAAATAATCAGTGGAACTAGCACACTGCTATCGGCTTGTCAGAGCCAAGGGCTTGGGTTATAAAGAGAGAGAGGCTGATCAAATTAGCTGCTTCATTCTCATTAAGAGGCTCTGCATAAACGGAGAGAGATTGTGGAGAAGGGAGGCAGGGGTAGCCAAGCAAGGAGGGTGCTTTGGAGAGCGGCCCAAGTGGAGGGCTGATTTGCCCCATCTCTCCCTTCCTCCTGGGGGCCTAAATGAAAGGCAGGATCTACTAGGACACTCAAAGGAACTGTGGCTAAGAAGAATCTCACTGGAGCATCTGGCCAAAGGTCCAAACAATCTAGCTTCCTCCTTCCCACAGTGGCCATCGACGGCTCCTCCAGATGACTTGTTCAATGAGCATTTATCCTGATTTGCACGCACACAGCTTACACCGAGGTTGGTATGTATGAATGACAATGAACATTTGCCCTGTATTCGTCACATGCAGCACTGTTTCTGTTCCACTGCAATTCAACTTCCCCCAAAAGCTAAAAAAAATATTTCTTGCTGTCCTCTGTGGTGAAATTAGATAAATTACATTGTCTTTACATTATTCCACCCCATTCATTTTCAGTGCAAAGGAAACACGATGCAAACAGTGTAGGGAAACAATCAGTTATGTATTGTTTGCAGACTGAAAACAACAGAAACAATGAATACTGATTATTCTCTGGATTGGTTCTCATATTGTTTTCGAAAGTGCAGATTTGATAAATTTGGCTTTAAATGAGAACTGAATCAAAATTTTCACCCACCTCTACTGTTTCCATTTTCATCAGAATTCTCTGACATCCCTACTCAGAGTCTAGATCATATATAGTCTTTATTGAGCATTCATTCTGATTTGTTTGTGGGGCAGTTATGACAATGAACATTCGTGCTGATTTGTTTGTGGGGTGGCTATGCAACATCTCATTCATCATTCATCATCCCACACTTTTCAGTCCATTTCCCCCTCACTTTCTTAACCCTCAAAAGTCCTTTGTTTAAAAAGTGGATTTGTTGTGCCAGGGTGACTGAGCATTTTAATCTACTTGGTTATTAGAACCCCAAATTTCACAGCAAGTGCTTGAATCGCTCATGCAAAATACTGACAGTCTGGAAGTGACCCAAGGAGCCTCCTGGAAGCTCACAAGCATGGAATGAAGACGGCAAGAGCCCTCCTTCCATCATTGCCTGTTGATGACTTGTCCTGAGGGGCACCCTGAACCTGGACTCTCCATTCAGTGAAATACCTTCAAGCCAGCAGAGACTGGTGGCTCCAATGCCAGTGGGTCAGAAAACCCACTCTAGGTTTCAGTGTGAACTTTCAAGGAGCTGTCCAAGGTGCTGAAACCTATTCCCAAAACAGGTTCTGCACCTTCAACAGTTCCTTGAAAGTTTGCACTAAAACCTGGAGAGGATTCACTGCCCCACTGACATCAGAGCAGCCAGTTTCCACTGCTTCAAGCCCTGCACTAACTCTTCCCACCAGATCCTCCTTGACAGGGAGGAGTATAAGAGGGCTTCCTGTGCCAGTTGAACCTTGACTGAACAGCAAGTTTTTCTGAGCTTTGGTTTGTTCCTGTATCCTTTGGCTGCCTGTCAGCCTCGACTCCTGGCTGCCCCTTCCGTTCTGGCTTCTTCTTCGATCTTCATGACTGGCTCGTCCCTTGACTCTGATCCCAGGCTATGGTCCGAAGGCACATGAGGCCAGCTCCCTGCTGAAACTAAGCAGGGTCAGCTCTGGTCAGTGCCTGGATGGGAGACTGCCTGGGAACCATATGTAAGCTGCCTTGGGTTTCATGAAAAGAAAGGCGGGGTATAAATGTAATAAATAAATAATAATAAATAAATCCCCCAGGTGCAACCCGCCCTCCCCTGACTGTTGCTTTCTGGCTCCCATCCCATCTCAGACTGGGGCCTACAGCTCTGCCCTGATACAACAGACAAACAAATGTACTGCCTTCAAGTCATTTACGACTTACAGCGGCCCTATGAAGAGGGTTTTCATGAGGCTGAGAGGCAGTGACTGGCTCAAGGTCACCCAGTGAGCTTCATGGCTATGTGGGGATTTGAACCCTGGTCTCCCAGGTTGTAGTCCAACACCTTAACCACTATGCCACACTGGCTCTCTGTCCTGATACACACACGTGCTTATCTGCACACCATTTAAAAAACTGCCTGAAGCTAGGAACTGCGGACTCTGATCAGAACATCATGGCTTGATGGCACCTGGCCTTGTAAGCACCCTGGGATGGGCTGCAGTCAGGCTTCAGAGCTTTCTTGAGGAGGATCCTACAGAGAGGCAGCATGTTACCTTCTAAGAAAAAAAAGGTAAAGGTGTCCCCGAACTTGTAGTGCGAGTTGTTTCCGACTCTTAGGGTGACGTCTTGTGACGTTTACTAGGCAGACCGTATATGGGGTGGGATTGCCAGTTCCTTCCCCGGCCTTTTCCTTCTAAGAAAAGAAGCTAGTTATTATCATTTGATGATGATGATGATTAATAATAATAATAATAATCTGAGAGCAGAACATAATGCTTTTAGGTGTTGTTATGTGCCTTCAAGTTGATTTCGACTTATGGTGACCCTATGAATCAGTGACCTCCAAGAGCATGTGTCATGAACCACCCTGTTCAGATCTTGTAAGTTCAGGTCTGTGCTTCCTTTATGGATTCAATCCATCTCTTGTTTGGCCTTCCTCTTTTTCTACTCCCTGCTGTTTTTCCCAGCATTATTGTCTTTTCTAGTGAATCATGTCTTCTCATGATGTGTCCAAAGTATGATAACCTCAGTTTCATCATTTTAGCTTCTAGTGATAGTTCTGGTTTAATTTGTTCTAACACCCAATTATTTGTCTTTTCCGTGCTCTATGGTATGCGCAAAGCTCTCCTCCAACACCACATTCCACAGGAGTTGATTTTTCTCTTATCAGCATTTTTCACTGTCCAACTTTCACATCCATACATAGAGATTGGGAATTGTTGTTATGTGCCTTCAAGTTGATTATGACTTATGGCGATCCTATGAATCAGTGACCTCCAATAGCATGGTCTGGAGTTCAGTGATACATCTTTGCATTTGAGGACCTTTTCTAGTTCTCTCATAGTTGCCTTCCCCTGTCCTAAACTTCTTCTGAGTTCTTGACTATTGTCTTCATTTTGGTTAATGACTGTGCCGAGGTATTGATAATCCTTGACAAGTTCAATGTCCTTGTTGTCAACTGTAAAGTTAAATAAACCTTCTGATGTCATTACTTTAGTCTTCTTGACGTTCAGGTGTAGTCCTGCTTTTGTACTTTCCTCTTTAACTTTCATCAGCATTCGTGTCAAATCATTACTGGTTTCTGCTAAGAGTATGGTATGGTTTCTATATCTTAAATTATTGATATTTCTCCCTCCAGTTTTCACACCTCCTTCATCTTGGTCCAATCCCACTTTCTGTATGATATGTTCTCCACATAGATTAAACAAATAGGGTATAAAATGCACCCCTGTCTCACACCCTTTCTGTTGGGGAACCAGTGGGTTTCTGCTTTTAGGTAGGGGTAAGGAATTTGTGGCTCTCCAGATATCCAACTCCCATCAGATGGCATGGCCAATTCTTTTATGCATGGCAGCATGTTCCCAATAAGGAGAATCTTTGTTATTTATTTATTCATAAACATATTTGTATAGCACTATTTCATTTCAAAAAACATCAAAGTGGTTTATAACTAATAAAACATTAAAAAAAACAGGGCAGCTAATGCAAAGAGACATCTTCTTGACTACCTGCATAAGACTGGTGGAACAGAAAGGTTTTCAGCAGGCATTTAAAGTTAAAACAGAAGGCACCTGCTGAATCTCTGTTGGCAGAGCATTCCAGAGTACTGGGCTGATGACACTGGAGGTTCTATTTTGTGTCAATGTTAAATGAGCCTCGCCAACTCAGAGGACAACTAGCGCCACTCCTGCAGATGATTGCTGTGATCAGGTTGGGATATAAGAGTTCAGGGGGTTCCTAAGGTATGTTTTGTCATGGGAGACTCTCCTAGAGCCTCTCTACTCCTCTTGATCAAAGAATTACCAAGGGATCCCTCTCTTGGGTCACCACCCATCTTATGTCAGACGGTAAGGGCACCTAGCAAAGAGCCTCCACAGATTACTTCAGTGTATGGAGAGGATGGTATGGGAGCCTGGCTCATTCAGGTAAGCCAGGTCCCAAACCACGTAGGACTGTAATAAATTAATTACTCTAGTAAATAGTAGCACACTTTGTTGAAGTTTCCCTGTTTCCCCAAGAGTAACTCATCTTCATTCCAACCATTATTATTTATTATTTATTTACTGAATTTATATCCCACCCTTCCTCCCTGAAGGAGTCCAGGGTGGCAAACACGTCAGCACAAAATTCTAACAACAAAAAAACCAGCAATCTAAAAAACCAATTACAGATAAAAAATACTGTAAAAACAGTTATTAACACTCTAAGAACAGTTGCAGATAAAAACAGCACCCTTCCCACCTTTATTTATTTGTAAGCCGCCCTGAGTTCCAGTTTTGGGAAAAGGGCAGGGTAAAAATAAAGATTCATTCATTCATTCATTCCCAGGGCTGGCCCTACCATTGGGCAGTGTGAGGCAGTTGGGGAACGAGAAGTCATCATCATCACGGCTTATTTGCATCCCGCCTTTCCATGGTAATCTATGCTCAAGGCGGCTCACAACGTGAAAAGGGTTACATAATTCGCTGTTACAAAACAGAATCGTTGTGGGTGGTGATACCATGCGGTATGTGGAGAACATATCATACAGAAAGTGGGATTGGACCAAGATGAAGGAGGTGTGAAAACTGGAGGGAGAAATATCAATAATTTAAGATATAGAAACCATACCATACTCTTAGCAGAAACCAGTAATGATTTGACACGAATGCTGATGAAAGTTAAAGAGGAAAGTACAAAAGCAGGACTACACCTGAACGTCAAGAAGACTAAAGTAATGACATCAGAAGGTTTATTTAACTTTACAGTTGACAACAAGGACATTGAACTTGTCAAGGATTATCAATACCTCGGCACAGTCATTAACCAAAATGAAGACAATAGTCAAGAACTCAGAAGAAGTTTAGGACAGGGGAAGGCAACTATGAGAGAACTAGAAAAGGTCCTCAAATGCAAAGATGTATCACTGAACTCCAAAGTCAGGATCATTCAGAAAGGAATGCATGTAGAGACCATGCAGGAATGCAGCAAAAGAGCACAGCGGGGTGCCTTATTCCATTGCTGCATCTGGCTCAGAATTGTCCACAGTGACTTGCAGGGGCTCTCTGGGGTTTCAGACAGCTGTGCCTGGAGATGCCATCGGGGATTGAATCTGGGGTCTTCTGCCTGCCACGCAGATGTTTTGCCACTGAGTGGCAGCCCTTCTATTATCATAGGAAGTTGCCTTGCATCGAGGCAGACCATTGGTCCATCTAGCTGCTTGTTCCCTCCGCTGACCAGCAGAGATTCTCCAAGATTTCAGACGGGATTCCCGTCCACCCCTATGTGGAGATGCCAGTGGGGATTGAATCTGGGACCTTTGTGATGTTCCTATATTAATGTATATATGGTAAGTGTTGGTTGTTTAGAAGATATATGGTAAGTAGTGAAAGAGGAGGGGGAGTGAATGGGCAGTAGAATGCGAGATGATTGGCTGAGTGTTTAAAATGGCTGAATATATAAAAGGAAGAGTGAGAGTGGAATCAGGGGGGAGAAGAGAACTGAGTGGGTTGCTTGGTGGGGTTTAGAGAGTTGTTTACCAGGAGGGAGGTGGAGTTTGGATTAGTATTGAGTAAAACCATATGCTTATGTGCCTTAAGAAGAAATCTTGTTAATCTTGTTAGCTTTGTTATCTGTAATAAATACTTAATTTGGTTTACCAAAGGCCTGATCCTTGGCTGGGGTTTCACAGACCAGAAGGGAGGGTAAGGTAATGACCAAGGCTGAAGGGGAACTGTAACAAATGGTGGCAGCGGTGAAGAGAATAACAATACCAGTATTCAGAGTCTCTGGGAATACTAGTATTGGGACGTTACTGGTGGTTGCCTAGCAGGGGGATCTGTTGAGATCTGTGCTAGAGCGGGGAGAGAAACCATAAGAGAGAGCGGTCCGGACTGGTGGAGTCCCTGGTGGTGCCTAGTGACAGGCAGTAGCCACGCGCAGGTAGGAACCTGACAGGGAGAGCCAGGGTGGAATGGAGAAAACCAGTGGGATACGGTTATCCCTGGATATAAACTATATCAGAAGGACAGGGAAGGACGTATTGGTGGCGGAGTCGCTCTATACGTGAAAGAAGACATTGAATCCAGCAAGCTCGAAACCCCAAAAGAGGCAGACTCCTCCACAGAATCGTTGTGGGTGGTGATACCGTGCCCCAGGAGGGACTTAATACTGGGAACGATCTATCGTCCCCCTGATCAAAATGCTCAGGGAGACCTTGAGATGAGATATGAAATTGAGGAAGCATCCAAACTAGGAAATGTGGTAGTAATGGGTGACTTCAACTACCCGACATAGACTGGCTGCATATGTGTTCCAGTCATGACAAAGAAGCAAAGTTTCTAGATATTCTAAATGACTATTCCCTAGATCAGTTGGTCATGGAACCGACCAGAGGGACGGCAACCCTGGACTTAATCCTCAGTGCGGACCGGGACCTGGTGCAAGATGTAAGTGTTGTTGAACCGATTGGGAGCAGTGACCACAGTGCTATTAAATTAAACATACATGTAACTGGCCAATTGCCAAGAAAATTCAACACGGTCACATTTGACTTCAAAAGAGGAAACTTCACAAAAATGAGGGGATTGGTAAAAAGAAAGCTGAAAAACAAAGTCCAGAGGGTCACATCACTCGAAAATGCTTGGAAGTTGTTTAAAAACACTATATTAGAAGCTCAACTGGAGTGCATACTGCAGATCAGAAAAGGTACCGCCAGGGCCAAGAAGATGCCAGCATGGTTAACAAGCAAAGTCAAGGAAGCTCTTAGAGGCAAAAAGTCTTCCTTCAAAAAATGGAAGTCTTGTCCGAATGAAGAAAATAAAAAAGAACACAAACTCTGGCAAAAGAAATGCAAGAAGACAATAAGGGATGCTAAAAAAGAATTTGAGGAGCACATTGCTAAGAACATAAAAACCAACAACAAAAAATTCTATAAATACATTCAAAGCAGGAGACCATCTAGGGAGGCGATTGGACCCTTGGATGATAAGGGAGTCAAAGGTGTACTAAAGAACGATAAGGAGATTGCAGAGAAGCTAAATGAATTCTTTGCATCTGTCTTCACAGTGGAAGATACAGGGCAGATCCCTGAACCTGAACTAACATTTGCAGGAAGGGATTCTGAGGAACTAAGACAAATAGTGGTAACGAGAGAGGAAGTTCTAGGCTTAATGGACAATATAAAAACTGACAAATCACCAGGCCCGGATGGCATCCACCCGAGAGTTCTCAAAGAACTCAAAGGTGAAATTGCTGATCTGCTAACTAAAATATGTAACTTGTCCCTCGGGTCCTCCTCCGTGCCTGAGGACTGGAAAGTGGCAAATGTAACACCGATCTTCAAAAAGGGATCCAGAGGGGATCCTGGAAATTACAGGCCAGTTAGCTTAACTTCTGTCCCTGGAAAACTGGTAGAAAGTATTATTAAAGCTAGATTAACCAAGCACATAGAAGAACAAGCCTTGCTGAAGCAGAGCCAGCATGGCTTCTGCAAGGGAAAGTCCTGTCTCAGTAACCTATTAGAATTCTTTGAGAGTGTCAACAAGCATATAGATAGAGGTGATCCAGTGGACATAGTGTACTTAGACTTTCAAAAAGCGTTTGACAAGGTACCTCACCAAAGGCTTCTGAGGAAGCTTAGCAGTCATGGAATAAGAGGAGAGGTCCTCTTGTGGATAAGGAATTGGTTAAGAAGCAGAAAGCAGAGAGTAGGAATAAACGGACAGTTCTCCCAATGGAGGGCTGTAGAAAGTGGAGTCCCTCAAGGATCGGTATTGGGACCTGTACTTTTCAACTTGTTCATTAATGACCTAGAATTAGGAGTGAGCAGTGAAGTGGCCAAGTTTGCTGACGACACTAAATTGTTCAGGGTTGTTAAAACAAAAAGGGATTGCGAAGAGCTCCAAAAAGACCTCTCCAAACTGAGTGAATGGGCGGAAAAATGGCAAATGCAATTCAATATAAACAAGTGTAAAATTATGCATATTGGAGCAAAAAATCTGAATTTCACATATACGCTCATGGGGTCTGAACTGGCGGTGACCGACCGGGAGAGAGACCTCGGGGTTGTAGTGGACAGCACGATGAAAATGTCGACCCAGTGTGCGGCAGCTGTGAAAAAGGCAAATTCCATACTAGCGATAATTAGGAAAGGTATTGAAAATAAAACAGCCGATATCATAATGCCGTTGTATAAATCTCTGGTGCGGCCGCATTTGGAATACTGTGTACAGTTCTGGTCGCCTCATCTCAAAAAGGATATGATAGAGTTGGAAAAGGTTCAGAAGAGGGCAACCAGAATGATCAAGGGGATGGAGCGACTCCCTTACGAGGAAAGGTTGCAGCATTTGGGGCTTTTTAGTTTAGAGAAAAGGCGGATCAGAGGAGACATGATAGAAGTGTATAAAATTATGCATGGCATTGAGAAAGTGGATAGAGAAAAGTTCTTCTCCCTCTCTCATAATACTAGAACTCGTGGACATTCAAAGAAGCTGAATGTTGGAAGATTCAGGACAGACAAAAGGAAGTACTTCTTTACTCAGCGCATAGTTAACTATGGAATTTACTCCCACAAGATGCAGTAATGGCCACCAGCTTGGATGGCTTTAAAAAGAAGATTAGACAAATTCATGGAGGACAGGGCTATCAATGGCTACTAGCCATGATGGCTGTGCTGTGCCACCCTAGTCCGAGGCAGCATGCTTCTGAAAACCAGTTGCCGGAAGCCTCAGGAGGGGAGAGTGTTCTTGCACTCGGGTCCTGCTTGCGGGCTTTCCCCAGGCACCTGGTTGGCCACTGTGAGAACAGGATGCTGGACCAGATGGGCCACTGGCCTAGCAGGCTCTTCTTATGTTCTTATGTTCTTAATTCAAATAAAGCAATAAGTTAAAGAAAATATCTTGCTGCTGTTCTTGTTTTTTGGAAATGTTAGGATTTTGTTAGTTTGATTTTTTTTTGTAAATTGTATTGTTTTTATTTGTATTTTGTATTTGTATTTGTGTGTAAGCTGCCTTGGGGGCCTATTTGGCTGAAAGGCGGCCTAGAAATAAAACGTAACATAACATCTTAAGAAGTATACAATAAATTGAAAGGACACCATTATAATTCATAATAAGGTCCAACAATAAAATACAAGAACATAATCCCAACAACAGCAAAAATAACCGACCAGCAGAATTAATGTTTGGCCCAAAGAAAAGCCCCTTGACCCAAAGTCAAGCTGGTCTCAGGCATCTCCAGGTAGTAACGGCTGTTATAGCTGCTGCAATCAGTCAGCCCCCTCCCTCCCTGGACAGGTGGAAAGAGGCCAGCAAGCAGGGAGAGGATCTTGCAAGAGATGGAGATTAGCGCTGTCTGTGTGCACCACGCGCCTTGCCCTGCCACTTCTAAGATAGCCTGCTGCCTGTGAGAGCGATGGAAGACACCATCTAGCCAGCATCGAAATAAGATTCAACTGCCAGTCAAGTTGGCTTCTGTACGTGCAACAGGAAGAGGCCATCTCCTTGTCCTTCTCCTCAGGCAACAGAATGTTTTGGGCCAGCCCTGAGCCTTCCCCAACCTGGTGCTTTCCTAATGTTTTGGACTACAATTCCCAACAGCCCTAGCCTACTTGACCAATGGTCAGGGATGATGGTAGTTGTAGTCCAACAACATCTGGAGGACACCAGGTTGGGTTAGAGTCTCTCTGTGCTCAGACACCACGTGCGTGCATGTGTTGCATTTGTGTAGAGGAGATTCTGCCACTGAATATTATGTCGGTAGACCAGAAGACATTTACTGTGGCTGGACCCTAACCATGGCCCTTCTTCTGTTCAAATAGTTGCTACTACCACCACCCTTAACCACTGGCGGCTGGTGGCTCCATGTCAGTGGAGCGTTGGAATCCACTCCAGGTTTTAGTCTGAGCTTTCAAGGGGATGTCCAAGGTGCTTAAAAGTTCGAACTAAAAGCTGGAGTAGTTTCCACTGCCCCACTGACATGGAGCCGCCACCACCCTTAACCTATCTCAGCATGGGAAGCCTCCAGCCTGTGGGCCCAATTAAGCCCACCAGGCCTCTCCATATATATGATGTCAGGTATGGAGCAGGTAAAAAACAGTTGGGCTAAAGGGGGTGATGGCAAGCTCTGACAATCAGCTGATCAGAGGCACCACAAAGCACTTTGCAAGCGCCAAACATCAGCTGATGATTGGTGCTTGCAAAGCACATGTAAACATGCTGGGTAGCGGGAAAGGGTTTGGCTTCTTTTTATTGTATTGTATTGTATTTATTATTTGATTTATATCCCGCCCTTCCTCCCAGCAGGAGCCCAGGGCGGCAAACAAAAGCACTACAAACTTTAAAACATCATAAAAACAAACTTTAAAACACATTAAAACAAAACATCTTGAAAAACGTTTCTTAAAAAAAAAGCTTTCAAAACATCTTCTAAGATTAAAAACATTTTTAAAAAGAAGGTTTAAGAACATATTAAAAAGCAATTCCAACACAGACACAGACTGGGTCTCAACTTAAAAGGCTTGTTGAAAACTTTTTACGCTTTATGCCAGGTTTGAAGGTGCCCCCTCCACTTGTTATTTTTACTTATTTGAATACATTTATATACCTCTTCATCATCAAAGAAATATGGATTCATAAAATGAGCATGAAGATAAAATTTCACAGAGCAATGAAACAATAAATGGCTGGATGTATCAGGAAAGGTTTTCATCAAGCATCTACAAAACACGATTCTGGCTGCTTGCCCAATATCATTAGGAAAGGCGCATGACGACTATGCTCAAAGCTCCAGGGGAAGGCAGAGCAGACCTCAAGGGCACCAGGAGACACTGATAATGCCCCTCCTGACGATTGCAGTGATTGGATAAGAACATAAGGGGTAAAGCAGTTCCCACAACAGTCCTGGTCCCAAGTTGTTTTGATGTTTTATCTACTATCATGAGGGTCACCAACCTTTGGGGACCAGAGGGCACATTTCATATTTTGAGAGAATGCTGGGAGCATCCGTCACAAAATGGCTGCCACGGGGTGTGTGGCAAAACACAAAACCACAGAGTAGTCATGTTGAAGCTTTCCCTATAATTGTGTTTCTATACTAGAAAAGGCTTTACCGGTTGAATTTCTGCCTGCCATACAGCAGTTGAAGGCAAAAGGACCCTGTTTATCTCCAATGACAATCCTAAAGCAAAGCCTAGGCTGCCATCCTGTACCCAGTTACCTGGAAGTAGGCCTCATTAAACACAAATAAACATATTTCTGAGTAGACATGTATATGATTGTACTGTAAGTTAACTGTACAGTGAATTCTTAATGAGTCTTTAGCCCCTGCAGAGCTGGAGAGATGCCTAAACCTCTTTGCAAAGTTTTCACATTTGTCTTTAGGGGGGGATTCTTTAACATTCATCCACACTTATTGTGTAGTGGTATTTGCAGAAAATACCTTCTAGGCACTACCTTAGCTCAGACGAACCTTGCAGAGGAAAGATGCATCCTGGTTACTAGGGGGAAAGGAAGGACAAACTCAGAAGATTTCAAGGACTGGGGCGGGGGGGAGAGACAGAAACAGGAAAAGGACAAAACATCAGCTCTCCTGCCTGGTGTCCAAACAACTTACTTATCAGTCACAGCTCTGTCTTGGCTAATAACATTGACAGGCAGAAACAACCAGGCTGGCTCATTTCTCATCAATCTCTTAGAAAAATACCTGCACATTTTGCTCATAAGAGGGCTAGAGACTTACTTTTTTTAAAAAAAAAATGAAAGCTCAGACTCTAGGCTACCTGATTTGGGAGTCAATGAAAGCCTTAGTGGGCACCATGGTGCCCGTGGATGATGGGTTGGTGACCCCTGTACTAGTCTTAAACTTGCCCTAGTAGCATATTGACAGCCAGTCCAGTTCTTTCAGAGGCAGTACAGCATGGCACTGGTAGGCTGCTCCAGTCAGCAACCTAGCCGCCATGTTCCACATGAGCTGCAGCTTCCAGACTAACTCTTAAATTGGGATGGGGAAGGGAGCAATTGAGTTCAGTTTGTTTTTAAAGGCAAACCTCCCTAATTCATGCTTTCCAAAATAATATGAGAACCAAAACATAGGGATCCTTCGAAAATGGCATATTTCTGAATTTTGCAGTGCAGTCATCCAAACATGTAGTGTGTACAAAAATGCACACAGTGCAGTGAAAATGGAAATGGACGGCCTTCAAGTGGATCCCAACTTATGGCGACCCTATGAAGAGGGTATTCCGAGGGGGTTTCCCACTGCCTCCCTCTGAGGCTAGTCCTCCCCAGCTGGCCAGGGCCTGCTCAGGTTGCCACAGCTGCACAAGCTGGCCCCTTCCTTGTCCACAACTGTCAGCTGGGGGGCAACTGGGCTCCTTGGGACTATGCCACTTGCCCACGGCTGCACAGGTGGCAGGGCATGTAACCCCTGAGCCACTCCCTGTGGGGGTGATCTTTAGCTGGCCCTTGACGCCCAGGAGACAGGAGCGGGGATTTGAACTCACAGCCTCTGGGCCCCCAGCCAGGCTCTCCTCCCCACTGTGCTATACCAGCTGTGTTACAATGCAGCTGTGTGAATTTAGCAAACAAAAATGCAGCACATATGGGGAAACCGCTTTGCAAAAAAAAGGTATATTAGGCAAAATAACATATACAAACGTGTATATTGTACTCTAAAATGCTGGTGAATTTTCATGAGAACTTTTTTTAAAAATTGCAAACTGATGTAGAAATGTGGAGAACTGAACCTTAGATGGAGGGAAAATGAAAACTGGAGAGCAGTTGAAACGGTCAGATTCCTTTGATAATGACTTTGAGTTTACTCTAGAGCCTTTGTAATTAAACTGGAGCCAGAGGTTTTTTCAAGTCACTTCTCGGTTCTGCTTCATGTGCAGCAGGCCAATAGATACAACCATGAGCAATTGTTTGGTACGTTCCATTTAAACAATGGACTAAGCAGTATGCCAACCTTCACCAACCTGGTGCCCGAGCCAGCTGCTTGCTGAGGCTGATGGGAGTTGTGGTTCTACGCATCTGGAGGACATCAGGCTGGTAAAGGCTGCAATGTGCAGATAATTAGGGATGGAACAATCTGTCCATTTTGGTTCTCTCAGATTTTCAATCTTAAATTCAGTTCTCCACATTTCTGCTGCAATTTGCTATTTTTTTTAAAAAAATATCCTCATGAGAATTGTTCGTCATTTTTGTGAAATTTCTCCTAAGAAATGAATTTTTGTATGCATTTTTTTAGGACAAATGTACACATTTCTGCAAGCCATTTATCCTAACATAATGCATTTTTGTATGTTATTTTCAGCAACACTTTCTCAAGATTGGTTGGTTGGAGAACTGCGCGGCAAAATTCAGAGAAATTTTGAGGAATGGCTGTGCTTCAATTCTCATGTTGTTTCAGAAAGCGTGAATTTGATTGATTCGGCTTTAAGTGCAAACCAAACTTAATTTCTCCCCCTTCCCTCCAAGATAATCCAGAGGGAGGTGGGAAGGAAAGGAGAAAAGTGTGTTGACATAGCTGCCTAGGAGCGCTACAGCTTCCTTACAACGCTCGGGTTTAACAAAATCATGTCCCCCCATGACCTGCTATAAACAGCAGCTAAGGGTACTGTGCTTGCTCTGCCCCCCCCCATTAATTCAAGCATTGGTTTCATGTCACTGCTGCTTTCAACCTGGGACAAAGATGGACCTTCTGATTTAATGCAGGTCAGGGAGCCAAACTGGAAGAGTTTATGTCCAGGATGGCTGTAGCATTGCTATAAACCAAGCGTGGGGAACTAACAGAAGAGAGTGAACGGGACTCCAGCTCCCATTAGCCCTAGGCAGCATAGACCAATGGTCGAGGTTGATGGTCAAGTTTGATGGGAGCTGTAGTTCAGCAGCATCTGGAGGTCCTGCTATCAACTATAGCCTATTTCTATGTTTGGGGCAGCTTTCAATGGCTTGGGTTAAGCAAGTAACTACTGGTTACTGAGCTGTGGCTGCAGTTTGAGAATGTCTCAGAAGAGAGATGTTGTGCTCAGGTCCTGCTTGCAAGCTTTTAATTGGGGCATCTGGTTGGCCACTGTGAGAACCGAGGGCTGGTCTAGGTGGGCCCCCTCTGGCCTGATGCAACAGACAGGCTCTTCCTATGCTCATAAGAGTGAGTTTTTTTAATTAAAAAAATCAGCAAAATGAAGGGGGAAATTTACTAAATGTAGAGCAGCCTCAAAAGACATATTAGGAAAAGTGCAATGAAGAAAGTACAGGACAGAGGAAAAAATCCAAGGAAGGGTAAAAAGAATGCAAGACCAAGTTGCGTGATGAGCGGTATGAATTTGAGCTGATGAATGAATATAGTACTCTCTCTCTCTCTCTCTCTCTCTCTCTCTCTCTCTGTCCACCCCCCCTTCTCCTCTCTGAGAATCAAGGGGATTAAGTTTGCCGAGGGTTACGTCTCAGGCATCAGGCGTCAGATACAATTACTCACCCGCTGCATCATAATTACTGCAAATGGTCCATTAAAGGAAAATTATCATCAATATGATATTATCAGACAGTGGGTAAATGAATAAAGGAAAGTGCTTATTCTCCCATTGTCCTGTTAATAGAGACATCTTTGAAATTGATAACGGGGAGGGTGCAACCGGCTCCCCTCCGCTGCTCCTCTCGGCTGTTGACTGCTGCTGAGGTTCTTGTGACACCTAGGGCAGCGAAGGGAGACTTCCATGCTGGGGCTCAGGGTGTCCAGAACGGGGGAGGGGGAAGCGGCCAGGGGGGAGTAAATGCAAAGATATCAAAAACGGTCATGGGGAACATTCTCTGTGTGGGCATGTGCACAAAGCCTGCTCTTCTCTTCGGAGAAATTAACTGCATCTGGAAAACTCACAGCGGTCTGCTATGCTCTGTGATTCTCTCCCCTGACTTTTTTTTAAAAAGCAAAAGAAAAGAAAACCAGAGTAGCCTGACACAGGCTGCCCCTGAGTGGAGGACAGGTTGGTGGGCAGAGGCTGCTTAACTCTTTCCTCACTGGTCATTTTTCAGTTCGAAATATTCCCCTCCCACCCAGGGAGATGGGAGAGCACTAATTTTCTTTCCCCCAATGGATGGTGAAGTAGCGAATGGAGGCGAAAGAGTGCACAGGGTCTCTCCACTAATGATGGGCAATTCCGTCAGCTTTGAAAATTGATCCACACTATAGTGCAAATTTCTCGTAATACACACATTTTTGCAAATTTCCCCTCATACAACGCATTTTCATGTGCTGTTTTCATGAGTGTATGCATTTTAATGGGATGCATTTATTGTATGCATGTACACGTTTATCTAATGGGATAAACAATTTATCCCATTAGATAATTGTTTTGTATGCATCACTTGGCTGGAAAACTACATTGCAAAACTGAGAGAAGTGTGATTTTTCGATAGATGGCCATGTTTTGGTTTGCATCTTGTTTCAGAACGTGCAAGGTAGGTAGGTTTGACTTTAAATGTGAACTGAATCGGTGTTCTCCTTTACCCATAATCTCTACACAGGCTGCCTCTGTTCTGACTTACAGCAGGCACAGGGAAGAATCACAGAGCACCATCTGGCATGAGCCTAAAATGAAAGCTGAATTCAGATTTGAAATCAGATTTGATGAAGTTGGGTCCCTTGAGCATTTTGTCCAGAGCTTGGAAAAGTTATTTTTTTGAACTACAACTCCCATCAACCTAATCCAGTGGCCATGCTGGCTGGGGCTGATGAGAGTTGTAGTTCAAAAAAGTAACTTTTCCAAGCTCTGATTCTGTCAAACATGTACCCCCAACTGATGCTTAGACACCATAGACCTATGGTTAAGGAAGGGCTGTAGCTCAGTGGCAGAGGATCTGCCTTGCATGCAGAAGGCCCCTGGTTCAATCCCCGGCAGGTAGGTAGGGCTGGGAAAGACCCTGTCTGAAATCCTTGACAGCCGCTGTCAGTCAGTGTGAATGATATTGAGCTAGATGGATCGATGGCCTAGCTCAGCATAAGGCAGCTTCAGATGTTTCCTGTTTCTCCATAGAACATCTGGACAGAGCTTGGAAAAGTTACTTTTTTGAACTACAACTCCCATCAGCCCAATCCAGTGGCCATGCTGCCTGGGGCTGATGGGAGTTGTAGTTCAAAAAAGTAACTTTTCCAAGCTCTGCATCTGGAGGACCAAAAGTTTTCCATCACTGTAGTAAATAATAGACCGGTGTCATCTCTGTTATCTTTTCAGTGCCTACTGAATACCTTCCTCTTTCAACAAGCCTTTTAAGTAGAGACCTCATCCAGGTCTGCGTCTGTGTGGGAACTGCTTTTTAAGATGTTTTTAAAACTTTTTTAAAAAACCAATGTTTTTAACCTTTTTAAAAAAGACTTGAAAGCTTTTTTTAAAATGTTTTTAAAGATGTTTTGTTTTAATGTATTTTAAAGTCTGTTTTTATGATGTTTAAAGTGTTTTTAGTGCTCTTGTTTGCCCCCCTGGGCTCCTGCTGGGAGGAAGGGCAGTATTTCCATGAATTTCTTACCACTTGGGAAACAATACTGAAGATTGTGCTTGAAGGCTGTCCACAAGCTTTAGCTAGAGATTCATCCAAGCGGCCCGCTTCCTAAGCAGGTCACTCGTGGAGCAGAAATGAGGATGCTTGCAAATATTTGAAATGGGCCCAGACATCCTGATTTTGCCACCCCATCTCATGTGTGAAATTTTGAATTCAGAATTTAAGTGTGCATTTGAATGTGACATTTAACGAAAAGGTGTATAGGCACTTGGGGTGGCAAAATGTCTCAGGCTCTTCCTGGATACGGCAGGACTTGGAGGAGGACTTGGAGGAGATAAGATGTCTTCCTTCCCAGAGTAAGCGCAGCTTCTGACTACTTGCTGCTGCCATGCTTGAACAAGTCTCCTGGCCTTCAGTATCCTTAGTCTCAAATTTTTTTAAAAAAATAAAGGCCATTTATGGGAGCGAAGAAGGTCAGCTGCGATTCGTTTCACAGCTGTAGTGGGATTAGCACAGCTGGCACGATGGGGTAAGCCATCCCTTTTTATCTTTTTCAAACACACTGCTAATTCAGCAAAGAGCTGCAGCCGGCAGCCACTCCTGGCCTAATCGCTGTATCATTTGCAACCAGCGTAAAGAAACAAGGATTTTAACCTGCTCCCTCCTCGTCCTGCATGCACACACCATCCTTCTTCCCAGCCGCCTGGCTGGCATCATTCCGTGGCCACATTCTGCCCACCACGCTTCCGTGGGTTCTAGGGGGAGACTGGTGGCTCCGTAGTCAGTGGGGCAGTGAATCTGCTCCGGGTTTTAGTCTGAAGTTTCAAGGTGCTTCCTTCTAGGGGCCATATGGCAGTGGTGGGCAAGGCCAGAGGCAAAAGCAGGTTGAGCAATGAATGTAAATTTTATCTTTGTACAGCAGGCTAGTCTCTTCACACACACACACACCTCCATCCTGACAGGTAAGAAGCATTGTCAGAGTGGAAGGGCACATTCCAGCCAGGCAGAAACACTCAAGGCAAGTGCAAAGAAGGGCTGCTGAGGGATACAGCCTGAGGAGAACATTATATGTGACCATCTGGCTCAGTATGGTCTCCTTCAACAGACAGCTGCTCTCCAGGGCCTCAGAGAGAGATGGACCCTTCCCATCATCTGCTACGTGGTCCTTTTTAAGTGCAGATATTCTACCTCCACCCAGTACCATCTCATTTACAAAGTTAAAAGGCAGCCCATCTTGCCTGACTTCAGTGAAACACAGACCGAAGTTCATACACAGAGTAGACCAGACTAACACGAGTAGGTGTCCTCTTATTTACCAAAACCGGGAGGACAGGCTTGTAGAGTGTCAGGATCTTGTATGGTGTCAGGATTCTGTATTTTGTTTATTTCTTTTAATCTTGCTCTTCCTCCAACTAGCCAAAAGCTGTGGTTCTCACCCACCCACTTTTAATCTGTGCTAACAACCCTGTGGCCCGGAAGAGAAACCCTGATAGGTTTCCGCCGGGCCTTGAAGACCTGGCTGTTCAGGCTGGCCTATGGGATTTCTGAGATGGGTTAGCTTTTAATGCTGTTTAGTTTAAATATTGAATGTGGTTTTCTGGTTTTATATTGTATTTTATTGTGTCAATGTACGTCGCCTAGAGTGACCGTTAATTCAGCCAGATAGGCGACTCATAAATAAAATTTTATTATTATTATTATTATTATTATTAGAGGTGCAGGGTCCCTTCATGATAGTCATGCCACGCCCCCTCACTCGCTTGCTGTCCGTTGTCATCCACACACTCCTCAGTCCTACCTGCGTGTGCTTTCTCCCACAACAACAGATGTTCCTAGAAGCCAGTCAACCTGGAAGGGGAGGGTGTTAGGTACTGAGAAGACTCCTCTCAGAGGCTCTCTTGCCTCCTTTCACTCTGATTGGCTTCAATCAGCAGGAAAGGACAAGAAATCATGTTGGAAGGTTCTTCTCAGTGGCTAACACACTTCCCTTTCAGGCTGATTGGCTCGTAGGATGCTGGAGACATAGGGACCCTGCTGGGACCCTGCTCCCCAAAGTGTGAGGGGTCTAAGACCCTGTACGACTACACCCCTGCCTCCACCAGAGGGGATCGCAGCTGGTGAAAGCGCTCTTGGGTGGGTTTCCTGTTGGGTCATGTGGTTGGCCATTGCGAGAACAGGTTGCTGGACTAGATGGCCTCCCTTTGCCCTGATCCTGCAGGACTCTTCTTAGCTTCCTAGGTCTGTGGGATTGAACCTGGGACCTTCAGCATGCAAAAGAAGTGCTCTGCGATGGAGCAATGATCTTCCCCTTCGCACCAATTAGTGATGATGAGCTCACAAATCAAGGTTAATAATAATGATCAGTACTTATTATCAAATTGTTTTTAATTTTTTTAAAATTGTGTTTTAAAATTGTTTTTTGTGTTTTAAAATTTGAATATTTGTTTTTATTGTTTTTAATTGCTGTAAACCTCCCAGAGAGCTTCGGCTATGGGCTGTATATACATGTAATAAATAAATAAATAAATTAAATTAATATGTCCAACCTGTTGCCAGTCAGCAAACATGAGCCTGAGCTCTATGTAATTTGAAAGACTGGATTGCACCCAGATTTAGAATGTACTATTTTAACCACACACTCACACACACAGTGGGGTTGTCGCCAACTTAGTTCTACTCAGAGTAGGCTCATTGGGTCATATCCATTAATTTCAATGGGTCTACTCCGAACTGGACTAACACTGGATAGAACCTTATACAAATACCCCATAAACTCCTCTTTGAATTTACCTACTTGGCTCACTTAATAATTTAGTTACATTTATAGTCAGTTGGTGCACAAGGGAATAGCAAAATAGTGCTTGGGGTTGAGATGGATGATTTCTATGAGTCCCCTTCCAGCCTCTGATTTGGAACCCTGTACCTGAAGGTGAGAAACCTGCTGCGCTGGTCAGATGAGTTCCCTTTGTTAGTCTAATAGAGTGGCCAGGTGAGTTAATGGGCCAATCAAATGCCCATTAATTGGGCCAGGGAGATCCTATTGTTATCTAAACTCTTCAGGAGAGCTCCCCCCTTCCTAAGGCCAAGGAGAGGCTTGTGTTTTGAGTAGAGTCTGAGGAAAGGCTGGGAACTGGAGGCAGACAGAGAGGCTGGCTCCCTGCACCATGCCTTTAGGGTGCCTCCTGTAACCCTGATGGAAAAGCAAGATTGAGTGGACTGCTGATGCTTTGAACCCCTCCATCTTAAGCTCAGGATGCAATGTGTGTAAATAAACAAACCATATTTCATAAAGACACTACAGCTTCCACTGACCTTCTTTCCAAGGAAACCAAACTCTGGGTAAGTACCCAGAGAAGATCCCTGGAGATCTCTCACCACTCGGAGATTGGGGTGGTGTGCAACAATATTATGAAACAGAAATTAGGTGGCATGAGACAAAGACTTGGCAAGTTAGATATGGAGCACAGGCACTCTCTCCCCCCCCCCCCCAGCTCTGGGTTGTAATCCTGCATTTCAATGGTCCCTCCCACCTTGACATTCTGACAACAATCTTTCTATTGTCACAGACTGCCCCCTTGGAATCAAAATCAATACACATAAGTCCAGGAAGTGGGAGGTGCTCCTATCAGGAGATGCTCTGGAGCGCTCCCAAATTAAAGCATCAAGAGGGATTGTCTTGGTTAGAAGCTGAGGAGGGAGCGGATGACTTACACAGCTGAAAAAGCATCATGACCCTCCCACGTCAGTGAAGAATTGGGTCCCATTTCGTGGCACAATTAGACGGAGGTAATTGAATAGTTTATGGATAGCATTGTTCACGTCTGGCAGCCTGCAGGCTTCACTGCCCAGGGTTGGAGGGGGAGAGGGGGAAGAGGGGGAAGGCATGCCAAAGGCTCCTGATCTCAAGGGAAGATCACAGCCTCACAAATGCAGCAATGAAAAACATAATGCTTAACCTGCTGTCCTCCCGCCAGGCTCCTTCAGCCCGGTTTGGAAGCACTCTCAAGGTCCCTTGAAACATTTGCCCCTTTAGTGGGGCTTTGGGAATTACTGTAGTGGACAGAGACACTTTAAAAATAAAAATAAAAGGATAATGTCAGGCTGGCAAGCAGACTGCGTTAGAGCTGTGTGGATTTTTTGGTTCTGATTCTGGGAATTGGACACGTTGCACTTGAGAGCCTTTCTTCTGATTTGAGAGAAGAGAGACAAGGGCACACCTGCTTGAAAGGTTGCTTCAGCCTCCTGGGATGAATCAGCAAGAGCTCTTAGCCAGCAGAAGGAGTTGGGCCCAGGGGGGAGAACCCCCCCCTCCACCTTCCATGTCTCCTTGCATGGAAGCAACTTGCAGCTGCTGTTGCCAGTTTCCAAGTGGACCAAAGGCACTGGAACGGCGGCAGGGATAGGAATGTCTCGCGGTTTGATTGGAGGTCTCAAGGGTTTTGTCTCTTTCTTCTTACAGTCTCCGAGGGAAAGGCTAAAATTGTAAGCATCAAGGAGACACGCTGTTTTCTGCTTGCCTTGAGAATGTCTGCTGCTAGCCCCACCACCACGCGCATTAGGAGAAGAGGAAAGATGCTGGAACAGGCCCAAAGCCCATCAAGTCCTGCATCCTCTTCTCTGAGTGTCAGATGCCTCTGAGAAGCTCACTGGCAGGACCTGAGTGCAGTAGCGCTCTCCCCACATGTGATTCCCAGCAACATATCATCAGGAGGATGCTGCCTCCGACAACTGGGGAGGAATATAGTCATTGGCTCCTGCTGGGAGGAAGGGCGGGATATAAATCCAATAGTAAATAAATAAATTGTGGCTAGTAGCCATTGGTAGCCTTATCCTCCATGAGTTTGCCTAATCTTCTTTGAAAGTCATCCACGTTGGTGGCCATCATTATGCCTTGGGAGTCCAAATTCCAAATTCCACACACTATGGGATACATGTCGAGTTGTTTTCTTTTGTCTGTCCTGAATCAGGCTCCATCCTGAGCCACCGGCCACAACTAGGCTCTGCCCCTCGGCCAACCCAATCCCACCAGGCACCACCCTTTAGCTCCCAGACTTGACCTCTGGGTAGAGATTCAAGGACTAAGCCGGTCTTCACCAACTGGTGCCCTCCAGAGGGCTTGGACTACAAAACCCTGTCAACCCCACCCAGCACAGCCATTTGGACCTCTGGAGGTTGCCAGGTCAGAGGAGGGTGGTCTAAGCTTTCCAGGCAGTCTTTTGATGAAGATAGCTTGCAGAAGGACTTGGAGGCCCAAAGTAGAGGGTGCAAAAGAAGAGAAGGAGAATCTCCTCTCTCTTGTCTTTACCCTCTATGTTCCATTATGCACAAACAATGCAAGTTGTTGCTTTGTGGGAGGTATGTGTGTGGGAACATCAATATGTTTAGGAGAGCCAAACAAACCAGTATGCAACTGGAGGGATGCAGCTTTGCATGGGATCCCAGGGTGTGCCTCACTGGTCACGCTGCTCAGCACACTCTCAGGGCAGTATTGTGTTACAGAGTGTCAGGTGGTGGCGCCTAGCGGTGGGATCGTGAGAGACCTGTGCTGGGGCCAGAGGGAGAGATCCATGACGAGACCAGGCCCAGAGCAGGGATCTGACACTGTCCAGCAAAGGAGTCTCTGGCTGTTAAGGAGGCTGAGGTGTGGCATCAGCAAACACTGGCCTCCACGTGAGCAGGTATAGAATGGAAGCATGGAATCTTGTGTGCTGGCAAAGACAGAGAGTGGTCCGTTTTAAATTCATTTGTTCAAAAATGTTCTTGGACTTTTTTTTCTTAATAATGTTATTTGTTATTTAGTTTAATTTTTGTAAATTGTATTGCTTTTATTGATGTACTTTTATACTTGGGTTTATTTTTCTTTGTAAGCTGCCTTGAGGGCCTTTGGCCAAAAGGTGGAGTATTATTATTGTTGTTGTTGTTGTTGTTAATAATAATAATAATAATAATAATAATAATAATAATAATAATAATAATAATAATAATAATAATAATAATAATAATAATAATAATAATAATAATAATAATAATAATAATATAGGGAAGCCTGATGCCCAGCACATGTTGGGTCTGATTGCCTGTTGCTGAGTTCCTTTTTCTTAGGGAAGGCCCATTGCTCAGTAGCAGAGCACCTGCTTTGCATGCAGAAGGTCCCAGGTTCAATCCCCGGGATCTCCAGGTAGAGCTAGGAGAGACCCCTTCACTGAAACTGTGCGGAGCTGCTGCCAGTCAGTGTACCTGTCCAGCCCAGCTCCTTCTTCTCACAGTGGCCTGTCAGATGCTTGTGGGAAGCTCACCAGCAAGGCCTGCAGGGCTCAGGGATGGAAGCCAGACAGGAACTGACCCTTTGGTCCTTAGCTTCTGCTTGGAGTTGCCACCACCTCTCCCTTGGGCTCCTGCACCTTGGAGGTGAGATGAGTCAAGGTCCATCAGACCCCACAGATCTGCAGCTTCCCTGAATGAGGCACCTTCCGACGTGGTGGTGGTAACGGCAATGATGATGTCAACATCCATCGTCTCCCTTGGAACCCTTTAGGATGGTGCTAGGGCTGGTGATGAGAGTCTTCCTTGTGATGTTCCTATATTAATGTATATATGGTAAGTGGAGTGAAAGAGGGGGAGTGAATGGGCAGTAGAATGCAAGATGATTGGCTGAGTGTTTAAAATGGCTGAATATATAAAAGGAAGAGTGAGAGTGGAATCAGGGGGGAGAAGAGAACTGAGTGGGTTGCTTGGTGGGGTTTAGAGAGTTGTTTACCAGGAGGGAGGTGGAGTTCGGATTAGTATTGAGTAAAACCATATGCTTATGTGCCTTAAGAAGAAATCTTGTTAATCTTGTTAGCTTTGTTATCTGTAATAAATACTTAATTTGGTTTACCAAAGGCCTGATCCTTGGCTGGGGTTTCACAGACCAGAAGGGAGGGTAAGGTAATGACCAAGGCTGAAGGGGAACTGTAACAAATGGTGGCAGCGGGGAAGAGAATAACAATACCAGTATTCAGAGTCTCTGGGAATACTAGTATTGGGACGTTACTGGTGGTTGCCTAGCAGGGGGATCTGTTGAGATCTGTGCTAGAGCGGGGAGAGAAACCAGAAGAGAGAGCGGTCCGGACTGGTGGAGTCCCTGGTGGTGCCTAGAGACAGGCAGTAACCACGAGCAGGTAGGAACCTGACAGGGAGAGCCAGGGAAGGACGCATCACATTCCTTCTTTGGGGACATCTCATCTGGTTCCGGTCTGGTCCCAGCAGAAAAGGGGGGCCGATGGGGGCTCCATATCCCTGGGGCGGTGGAATCTGCTTCAGACTTTTGCACATTAGAAGCATGATGTAAATCAGCCACAATTTAAAGGAGCTACTTTACAAGGCCTTTGAGGCAGGAGGTGCCTGTCAATGGATGCAATTCGCCCTCTCATCTTTAGAGCCTCAAAGGGCTGCTGTTACAGAACGGGCATCTTGTGCAGATGGGCAGAGGAGGAATGCTTTTCATCCCTCCGCACCCACCTCGATTCCCTCCACCTGGCCTCAGCCGTAATCCTGTAAGTGCTGTTTCATGTCGTGTTTTCACCAGCTCTCCTTGATCCGAGGGGAACGGTGACATGCTGCATTTGTCTCAAACAGTTATTGATCCCCTGGCTCTATAAAACTGATTGCGCTCCACCCTGGCTTGAATTCTTATGACAGCGACTAGAGGGAGGAGCCGAGATAGGTAAGTGGGCATCGTGGAAATGAGAGTGACTGATCTGCAGGGGAAGGAGGCGCAAGAGGACATGGGTCACCCCTGCTTTCAACACCTATGACGGTCAAACTCATCTGGAGAGCCTTTTCCAGGAGCTTCCAGTCTCTGAGCAGAGATGGGCCTTGGTACTGGCTCAAAATGCATATTTCCCCACACACCCCACAGCATTACAGAAGATACTCTAATCCTCATGCACTGAAAACCAGTAAAGTCAATTGTACCTCGTTGTCATTGTGAGATCTGTCAACGGCCTTTGACTCCAGCTGCATTCAAACTATGCATTTATTCCACTATTATTCCACTTGAAACCGTAATGGCTTCTCCCGAAGAATCCTGGGAAGGTAATTTGTGACGGGTGTTGAGAGTTGTTAGGAGATGTCCTATTCTCCTCGCAGAACTACAGTTCCCCGAGTTCCTGAGGGAGAGGGATTAATTGTTAAACCACTTGGGGAATTGTAGCTCTCTGAGGAGAATAGGGCAATCTCCTAACAACTCCTGGCACCCTCCACAAGCTACCTTCCCAGGATATTTGGGGGAAGCCATGACTGTTTCAAGTGGCATAATAGTGGAATAAATGAATGGTGTGAATGTGGCCTCCAATGATCAGAGATCATAGAATAGTAGAGTTGGAAGGGGCTTATAAGGCCATCAAGTCCAACCCTCTGCTCAAGGCAGGAATCCAAATCAAAGCATTCCCGACAGATGGCTGTGCAGCTGCCTCTTGAATGCCTCCAGTGTCGGAGAGCCCACCACCTCCCTAGGTCATTGGTTCCATTGTCATATGGCTCTAACAGTTAGGAAGGTTTTCCTGATGTCCAGTCGAAATCTGGCTTCCTGCAACTTGAGCCCATTATTCCATGTCCGGCACTCTGGGATGGTAGAGAAGAGATCCTGGCCCTCCTCTGTGTGACAACCTTTCAAGTACTTGAAGAGTGCTATCATATCTCCCTTCAGTCTTCTCTTCTCCAGGCTAAACATGCCCAGTTCTTTCTCCTCATAGGGCTTTGTTTCCAGTCCCCTGATCATCCTTGTTGCCCTCCTCCGAACCTGTTCCGGTTTGTCTGCATCCTTCTTGAAGTGCGGAGACCAGAACTGGACGCAGTACTCAAGATGGGGCCTAAACAGTGCTGAATAGAGGGGAACTAATACTTCACGCGATTTAGAATTGATACTTCTGTTAATGCACGCTAAAAGAGCATTTACCTTTTTTACAGCCACATCGCACTGTTGGTTCATATTCTGGTTGTGATCAACAACAGTTCCAAGATCCTTCTCACATGTCGTATTGCTGGGCCAAGTATCCCCCATCTTATAACTGTGCATTTGGTTTCTTTTTCCTAAGTGTAGAATTTTGCATTTATCCCTGTTGAATTTCATTCTGTTGTTTTCAGCCCAATGCTCCAGCCTATCAAGGTTCCTTTGAATTTTGTTTATGTCTTCCACGGTATTAGCTATCCCTCCCAATTTTGTATCATCTGCAAATTTGATAAGCATGCTCTGTACCTCCTCATCCAAGTTGTTAATAAAAATGTTGAAGAGCACTGGGCCCAGGACTGAGCCCTGCAATACCCAACTCGCTACCTCCCCCCAGTATGAGAAGGAACCATTGATAAGCTGATTTAAGCTGATAAGCTGATAATATGTTTTGAGATATTTGGTTGCTGCTGTTTGCTGGCATGAGAGTTTATGTGTGGTGTAGTGGTTAAGGTGTTGGACTACAACCTGGGAGACCAGGGTTTGAATCCCCACATAGCCATGAAGCTGACTGGGTGACCTTGGGCCAGTCACTCTTTCTCCGCCTGGGTTGCCATAAGTCGGAATCGACTTGAAGGCAGTACATTTTCATTTATTATTACCTTTATATCCCTCCAAGGAGCTGAAAGTGGTGTACATGGTTCTCCTCCTTCTTCATTTTATCCTCACAACAACCCTGTAGGGTAGGTTATGCTGAGAGATAGTGAATGGCTCAGGATTGCCCAGTGAGCTTCATGGCTGAGAAGGGACTTGAACCCTGGTCTCCCAGGTCCTAGTCCAGCTCTCTAACCACTACATCATGAATACTGGTTCCTCGTATGCTAACCTCCTCGGGGTATATTCAGGGTGGAATGGGGCTACCATGGTTCCACCACTGAAGGGATGTGTGAAGAGTTTGGAGGCTGCTTCTCTTGATGACCGCCACATCCAGTGATGACTTGCACTTGTGAACGACTCACCACAGACAGATACAACTTCATGCATCACCTCAAACAGAATACTTGTCAATGGAGTCAGCTCCCACACTGAAATGCCAACATCAAGGGCCGGTTCACACATACGTGTCCATCAAGCACCGGCTGCCATATCTTTGTGAGGTGTAGATATAGCCCCACAGATTTTTTAAAAAGTTTCCTTTCACCTCAGATCAACAAGTGGGGTCCATTCACACATCTGACTGCCAACCACCAAGGTTATAGTCCTTGAGTGGTGAGCACACACTCCATGCTTGGGTAAGATGTGATGTAGTGGTTCGAGTGTTGGACTAGGACCAGGGAGACCAGGATTCAAATCCCCCCTCAGCCATCGGATTGGCTCACTGGGTGGCCTTGGGCCAGTCACAGTCTGCCTGTCACACCCTCAGATCAGGGACAGGTTTGGATATTGATTAAATTTCATGCCGGAGTTGCAGATTAAGGAAAGAGGGTGTGCGCTCACAGGATGCATATGGAGCAGACCTGATGTGAGACGTCAGAGTTGTTGGACACTTGCTGGGACCCGTGAACTGAAGGAGGCTGCTGGGTGGTGGCAAGAGCTGCTCCTCCTCCTGCTCCTCCTCACCATCACCGTCCTCAACACCAGCAACCTCTCCTGCCACCTGGGCCCATTTGGCAACCGTGAGGAGGAGCAGCAGTTGCCACCACAAGCTATAAGAACATCAGAAAGAGCCCACGTGCTGGATGAGGCCCAAGGGGGCCCATCTAGTCCAGCGTCCTGTTCTCACAGTCACTAGCCAGAGGCCCCAATGGGAAACCCCAAAGCAGGACCTGAGTGCAACGGCGCGCTCCTTACTTGTGACTCCCAGCCACTGGCGTTCAAAGGCATAGAGTGTTTGATACCGGAAGGAGCCCTCAGCCATGATGGCTCGTATCCAGTGATAGCCTTACCTCCATGAATTTATCTAAGCCTCCTTGAAAGCCATCCAAGCTGGCAGCCTTCACTACCCCTGTTGGACCAAATTCCATAGTTTAACTCTGCGCAGTGTGAAGGAGTAGTTCCTTTTGGTCTGTCCTGAATTTTCCAAAGTTCAGCTTCATTGGATGATCCTGAAGAAGTTCTTGTATTATGAGAGAGAGAGAGAGAGAGAGAGAGAGAGTTCTCTCTATCCACTTTCTCCACCCCATATACAATCTTATACACCCTGGACTCACAAGCGGTGCAACTCTTGGTTGGCTCTGTGTCCTCTACAGCCTGGAAGGTCTGGCTCTGAGACACCCCTCTCAGATGATACACAGCTTAATATATTGCTTCTCCAAGCAGGCAGGATGCAAACTCCAGGACTCCCTGGAGGACAGTTAAACTGGTTTCTAAAAAGTGTCCACTTACAATGGCAATATGCTCCAAATTTCTCCCTATCCACCCTAGGATGGAACTTCTCATCATCATCACCTGTGGCAAGCGGTGTTGAAGAATTTGGATGGAAACAGGAGCTGATGTTCACTTATTCATCCCAGGTCCAAACGGAAATCAATCCAGAGAATATGATCAATATTCATTGCTATTGTTTTCAGTCTGCAAATGATATGTTCACTATATATCATTGATGACTCCCTGCCCCCTTTGCATTGTGTTTTTTTTCCCATTCAAATGAAAGCTGTGGAATAATGTAATGGTTAGGGTTAATTAATCACATAATTAATTAATTAATTAAAATTGCATCACAAAAAAGAATGAGACGAATAACAAAGTTTTTTCCTGGAAGCCAAACTGCAGCAGAACAGAAACAGCTCTGCATGCAACGAACGCGGGTCAGAATGTAAACCAGTGCCTTTTTACATCCCTCTGCATTGCTTGCATGGCCTGGGCATGAACAATCTGCGTGCTGAAAGGTAGCAGAGACTCGGTCCAGAGTCCCACTCCTTGCTCACTCAGCAGACAGCTCCTTCAGAGCTGAAGCCTCCACATCAGCAAGTTCCAAGAGTCATCAATCAAGGCAGCTTTCCTAGCTTCTGCTCCTGCCCCAGGCCTGACCAGGCCAGCAAAAGAATAAGGAACAGCTGGTGCGACTGGAAGGGGCTTCAACGAGCTGGTGAAGCTGACGTGCCCCTTCAGGCAAGGCTCACTGCGGAGAGGCACACAGACCGCGGGAAAGAAGGCATGTTTCAGCCAGCACAATAACCCTTTCTGTGCCTTCTGGTTCTCAGTCTCTTCATGTCATGATCCTGGCTTCCAGCAGCAACGAAGGTGGCCAGATCTCCTACCTTCCAGAGGACAGTCCTCTGATGGAAGAGTTGCCAGAGAACAGTCCTCTATTTGAAGGTATCCTCAGTTTGAAGGACTGTCTAGTCCAAATCCATTTTAAAGACTGAGAACCATAAGAAGGGGGCGCATCAAGGGTCCATCCACATCCTGGACACCAGACTGAGCAGGCACACAGGTTAGCTATCAATAGTAAGATGCATGGTATTTCTCTTTAAATTATTTATTTATTTATTTATTGCACTTGTATACCGCCCCATAGCCGAAGCTGTCTGGGCAGTTTACAGGAACCAAAAACATTAAAACAAATATACAATTTAAAACACATATTTTAAAAACAATTTAAAACACAATTTAAAAATTTAAAACAATTTAAAACACATGCTAAAATGCCTGGGAGAAGAGGAAAGTCTTGACCTGGCACCGAAAAGATAACAGTGTTGGCGCCAGGTGCACCTCATCAGGGAGATCATTCCATAATTTGGGGGCCACCACTGAGAAGGCCCGCTCCCTTGTTGCCACCCTCTGAGCTTCCCTCAGAGTAGGCACCCGGAGGAGGGCCTTTGATCTTGAACGTAGTGTACGGGTGGGTTCGTATCGGGACAGGCGTTCCATCAGGTATTGTGGTCCCAAGCCATTTTTTCTGCGTTTGCATGTGTATGTGCTTGTGTATAGACACACACGCACGCACGCATGCTCCTCAGGATGAACGCAATAACCTGATGCGTCCAGGATGATCAGCCCTGACCCCTGAGACTGCAGCTATTGAATCACAGCCACACTGAGGGGCCTTGCTGAGACTGTTTGACCTTCCCAGGCATGTCCATAAGGCCACTCAAATCTCTTTCGTGCTGACTTAAGTGAACCTGCCAAATCTGATTTATTTGTTTATTTCTTAAATGTATAGCCTGCCCTTCCTCCCAGAAGGAGCCCAGGGTGGCAAAGAAGTGACAAAACACTAAAAACATCTTAAAAATAAAGCATCTTAACAAACACTTTAAAAACAAAACATCACCAATGACCTAGAGAGGTCGTGGGCTCTCCGACACTGGAGGCATTCAAGAGGCAGCTGGACAGCCATCTGTCGGGAATGCTTTGATTTGGATTCCTGCATTGAGCAGGGGGTTGGACTTGATGGCCTTACAGGCCCCTTCCAACTCTACTATTCTATTATCTTTAAAAAAATCTTTTTTTAAGGGTAAAAAACTCTTTAAAATGAGGGGCACAAGATTTTAAGGTTTCTTCACCCATTGCTTTAGTCTTCCCTTCACTTACACTTGTTAATTGATACCGTTGACAATTAAAATCAGCTTTCCAGGAGCTGATGTGGGTGGGTCAAAGTGAAACACTTTGCCAAACCTGACCTATTAGGATAATCCTGAGCTTCATTAGATACTTTCAGCAAGCTAATCAATGCAATCTTGACTATTATTAACTTGTAAATGATATTCAGTCTCTCATAAAGGTACCTACAGCATATAGCGAAGTCTGGAAATCTGTCTGTTTTAATGGAATTGATTAATTGGTTGCCAGATAAATGATTAATCAACTCACTAGCAAGTGCGAGCGCTTATGCTCAGGCAGAAGACACAATGAATGCTAGAGAGGGCAGGGCAGGGGCTGCCGCTACAGAGAAGCACAGGAAGGTGCCTTTTACTAAATCAGACCATTGCTCCATCTGTCTCAGTACTGTTTACACTGACTGGCAGCAGCTCTCCAGGGGTCTCCAAGCAAGGGTGTCTCTCCCAGTCCTTCATGGAGATGTCAGCAACTGAACCTGGAACCTTCTGGTTGAAATCCACACTTGGCCACATGACACTCACTTAGCGACCTTGGGCCAGTTGCCATCTCTCAGGCTTATCTATCTCGCAGGGTTGTTGTGAGGATAAAATGGGAGGAGGGAACAACCACGTACATGGCTTTGAGTAGTTTAGAGGAGATCTAAGATATAAATGTAAGAAATAAATAAGTACATTCTGCTGAATGACAGGGGCAGAGCAGCAGTTGCGCCTACTTGGAAGCCCACCTGTCGCCCCCAAAGTGTGGGAAGGCTCAAATCTCACCTCGATAGGGAGGCTTACGCAACCTCCTCACCTCAGACACTCCAGACCTGCAATATACTTTTATTTAGTTGCTTATTTAGAGCATTCATACCAAACTCGTCAGCCAAAAGGTCTCTCAGAGTGGCTTGCATACAGGCGGTTAAAAGAAGGCCGCCCTGGCCTGTAGGGTTACAGCCTAGAAGGCATGGCACAAAAGGAAATGGGGTCAGGGAGGGAAGAGGGGGGAAATCAAACTCATGTGCCAGTTCTTAAAGTTAATAATGCTGACCTCCCTTGCAGGACCGTTGTATGGATACCTGTGATAACATACGAAGATTCAAAAAAACAGTATAAAAATGTTAATTGGTGGGTGGTTAATCAACCCCCCTGCCTCCTCCCACCAGCCATAGAGCTTTACTTACACACTTCTGCATGTATAGTATAGTTCATCCCTGACCATTGATCATGCTGAGTGAGGCTGGTGGGAGTCCACCAACATCTGGAGGGCTGCAGGTTCCCAAGTCGTGGCCTACACTATCCAACTGCTGGGTTCGCTTTGAGAACCCTGTTTTGTCCTCTTGTTTCTCATCTTTATAGAAAGAAGGAGATTGAAGGGGAGGGCCTTTAAAGCAAGAAGAGCAGTATAGTATCTTATTACGGTATGAAGATGCCATTTTTAGAGATGGATTTAGTTTAAACATTAAAAACATCTTAAATCCACATTAGAGACTGGCGTGGAATTTGATTCAGTTTACATTTCAAGCTGAATCTATCAAATTTGCACTTTCCAAAACAGTTTGAGAACCAAAACACAGCCGTCCTTTGAAATTTGCACTTGCTCAATTTTTGCGATGCAGTTTGGCAACCAAACAATGTTTATAAAAATACTTAAGTTAGGGGAAAGTGTGCATAAAAATGAGTATTCAACATTGTCACTGGAGGCTCAAGTGGCCTCAGTGGCTAGGAGTGCTTTTTTCCAGCTCTGGCTGGTTCGACAGCTTTGCTCCCTTTTGGATAGAAATGACTTAGCCACAGTAGTCCATGCTCTGGTAACTTCCAGATTGGATTATTGCAATGGTTGCCCTTGAAGACTACTCAGAAACTTCAGCTGGTCCAAGAGGCAATGGCCACGTTACTGGCTGGGGTTCCCTTTAGATCTCATATAACCACTGTTTTAAAACAGCTGCGTTGGTTGCCAGTTCATTTACAGGCCTAATTCAAGGTGTTCACACTAGTGTTTCAAGCCCTAAATGACTTAGGTCCCAAATATCTGAAAGACCGCCTCCTTCCCTACAGACCCTCTCAGGTTTTGAGATCAGCAGAGGGGACCCTTGTGGTAGTTCCACCACCCTTCTGTTATATAAACTTGTATAGATATTAGCAGAGATCGTCAACGGTCTGAGATGCATGTGTGCCAGTGTGTGTGTTTACCTAAGTGGCAGGCTTTTACCCTGCATTGACATCACTGAGACGTAAGACTTAGTAAAATAAGAAAAACTACTTTATTTATAGAAATACATAGTAGATAGAAAGGCATACCTAGTTCTAACTAACTAACTAAGGTGGAGGCGCAACGCCCAGGCTTGGGAATTGGCCTCATCGCTAGGAGAGAGAGAGCAGAGACAAAGGTGTCTCCTCTCCCTCGGACAGTCAAAGAAGAGAAGAAAGGGCGGAAGAAGGTGGGGCAGATAACCGTCCCTAAGCATACCAGTCTGCGACGGAAGGAAGTCAGTCAAAGCATCATAGGTAAGGCTAGTCAAGCCTAGCCATCTGGAGGACCCTAACTCTATCTCCCTTCTGGAACATCAACAAAAGAACAAAACAGGAGTTGCTCTTGCCCCACTTCCAACACTGTCGAAGCTCTTGGGGGTGGCCCAGGAGAGGGCCTTCTCTGTGGCAGCCCCTAAGCTGTGGAACTCCCTCCCCACCAAGGTGCATCTGGCAACTTCACTGTACAACTTTTGGCAAATGCTGAAGATGCACCTCGTTACCCTGGCTTTCGACACCTGAAATGTATATTTTTAGGACCCACCCTATTCTTTTGATTTTAAGTTGTTTTTAATTGTTTCAATGCTGTCTTACTATATTATATTTTTATCAGTGTCACGCTACCCACGAACACTTCTGCAAAGGTGCAGGAGGGCAAAGAGAGGCAAACCTTGGCTGCAATGGTGGTGGGAGTAAGGGAGGCAGCAAGAGGGCTGGTGGTGAGGAGGAGAGGTGACAACAATGATAAGAGGGGTGGCAGGGGGCGAGCAGGGGGCCTAGTGGGCAGGCGAGCAAGTGAATGAGCAACAGCAGCAAGGTCATAAGGTAAGTGGGGAGTGGGGGGAGGTTTGGAGACCCGTGGAGGGGAAGGGGGTTTGGATATTCACAAGGGATGGAGGGAGGTTTGGAGACCTGTGGAGGGCAGGAGAAGGTTTGGGGATCTGTGGAGGGAGAGGTTTGGAGACAATTGGAAGGGTGGAGGAAGAGCTTCAGTGACTAGTGTGCATACTAGTGTGAGGCTCTGGCAACCTTTGTGGGGTGCGGTTGGTGTGGGGTTGGTGAGGGAGTAGGTGGAGTGCTAGGGGCACATGGCAAAGGGGATGGAGAGATGGCTAGGGGGTGCCTGGCAGTGGGGGTGGGGGAAAGCCTTGGGGTGCTGTAGGGTAGCGTGTAAGTGGGGTTGGAAAGCTAAGCAGGCAGGGTGGCAGCCCCTAGTATTTTAAAATTGCTGGGACCTTTGGATAAAGGGCGGGTAATAAATGTTGATAATAATGAATAAGATGAAGCGTCAAGGCCCCAGCTGACAAAGCGTCAAGGCGAGTTAAGCAGCAGAGCGAGTTCGGCAGCAGGGCGAGGAGGCCAGGGCCCCCCACTCTGCCCGTCTGTTCCCTGACCTCAACTAAACCGCAGTATCCAACCCATTGACGTAATAAACCTTAAACAAAACTATGCAGGTAAGAAGCCAGCAGGGGTGTGGGGGCTTTCCAGTGTTTTGCACCGCCTGCAGCGTGTACAACTATCTGCCTGTTGGACAGAAGTCGTGGGTATGCTCTCGGTGCAATGAGCTCCTGGCTCTCCGGGAACGACTTCATTTCCTTGAGGCCAAGGTGGCGGACCTGGAAAAGCTGAGAGAGGCAGAGAGGTGTGTGGAGGAGGCCTTCAGGGACGTTATAGCTGTGTCCCACTCCAACGATGATAGCTCTCCTGCTATCATGGACAACGATGGTCTCGGGGAAGGAGAGCATCCAGCTGAGGAAGAGGGAAACGATCCCTTAGAAGGGACCCATTCCTTGGGGGATGAGCAGCTATCCTCTCGTGCCGAGGATATATCTCCAGGGGGTGGAGGGATCCTTGTAGTGGGTGATTCGATCATTAGGAACATAGACAGTGGGGTGTGTGATGGGCATGTAGACCGCAAGGTGTTTTGCCTGCCTGGTGCGAAGGTTGCGGATATCGCCCGTCGTTTAGATAGTTTGGTAGACAGTGCCGGGAAGGAGTCAGTGGTCGTGGTGCACGTTGGCACCAACGACATGGGGAAATGCAGCCGTGAGGTCCTGGAAGCAAAATTTAGGTTGCTAGGTAGGATGCTGAAAGCCAGGACCTCCAAGGTGGCTTTCTCTGAAATGCTACCGGTTCCACGCGCAGGACCAGCCAGACAGGCCCAGCTTCGCAGTCTCAATGCGTGGATGAGACGATGGTGTCTGGTGGAAGGGTTTGGATTTGTTAGGCACTGGGGAACATTTTGGGACAAGCCGGGCCTGTACAAAAGGGACGGGCTCCACTTGAACCAGAATGGAACCAGACTGCTGGCACTTAAAATTAAAAAGGTGGCAGAGCAGCTTTTAAACTGACTGAGGGGGGAAACCCGACAGGAGCTGAGAAAGGTCCGGTTCGGGATAAACCTCCCCCCTGGGATAAAAACCAAAGAAATGATGAAATTTTAAAAGGGGTAGGCCTAGAAGTAGGCATTGTGAGAGCAGGGGCACAGGATATAAATTCAGAAGAGCAAAATTACCACAGGCCTAACCACAAGTGCCAAAGACACTTGAAGAGAGACACTGCTTACAAGTGCCTGTACGCTAATGCTAGGAGCCTGCAAACCAAGATGGGAGAACTGGAGTGCTTGGTCTTAGAGGAGAGCATTGATATAGTGAGCATAACGGAGACCTGGTGGAATGGAGAAAACCAGTGGGATACGGTTATCCCTGGATATAAACTATATCGGAAGGACAGGGAAGGACGTATTGGTGGCGGAGTCGCTCTATACGTGAAAGAAGGCATTGAATCCAGCAAGCTCGAAACCCCAAAAGAGGCAGACTCCTCCACAGAATCGTTGTGGGTGGTGATACCATGCCCCAGGAGGGACTTAATACTGGGAACGATCTATCGTCCCCCTGATCAAAATGCTCAGGGAGACCTTGAGATGAGATATGAAATTGAGGAAGCATCCAAACTAGGAAATGTGGTAGTAATGGGTGACTTCAACTACCCGGACATAGACTGGCTGCATATGTGTTCCAGTCATGACAAAGAAGCAAAGTTTCTAGATATTCTAAATGACTATTCCCTAGACCAGTTGGTCATGGAACCGACCAGAGGGACGGCAACCCTGGACTTAATCCTCAGTGGGGACCGGGACCTGGTGCAAGATGTAAGTGTTGTTGAACCGATTGGGAGCAGTGACCACAGTGCTATTAAATTAAACATACATGTAACTGGCCAATTGCCAAGAAAATCCAACACGGTCACATTTGACTTCAAAAGAGGAAACTTCACAAAAATGAGGGGATTGGTAAAAAGAAAGCTGAAAAACAAAGTCCAGAGGGTCACATCACTCGAAAATGCTTGGAAGTTGTTTAAAAACACTATATTAGAAGCTCAACTGGAGTGCATACCGCAGATCAGAAAAGGTACCGCCAGGGCCAAGAAGATGCCAGCATGGTTAACGAGCAAAGTCAAGGAAGCTCTTAGAGGCAAAAAGTCTTCCTTCAAAAAATGGAAGTCTTGTCCAAATGAAGAAAATAAAAAAGAACACAAACTCTGGCAAAAGAAATGCAAGAAGACAATAAGGAATGCTAAAAAAGAATTTGAGGAGCACATTGCTAAGAACATAAAAACCAACAACAAAAAATTCTATAAATACATTCAAAGCAGGAGACCATCTAGGGAGACAATTGGACCCTTGGATGATAAGGGAGTCAAAGGTGTACTAAAAAACGATAAGGAGATTGCAGAGAAGCTAAATGAATTCTTTGCATCTGTCTTCACAGTGGAAGATATAGGGCAGATCCCTGAACCTGAACTAACATTTGCAGGAAGGGATTCTGAGGAACTGAGACAAATAGTGGTAACGAGAGAGGAAGTTCTAAGCTTAATGGACAATATAAAAACTGACAAATCACCGGGCCCGGATGGCATCCACCCGAGAGTTCTCAAAGAACTCAAAGGTGAAATTGCTGATCTGCTAACTAAAATATGTAACTTGTCCCTTGGGTCCTCCTCCGTGCCTGAGGACTGGAAAGTGGCAAATGTAACGCCAATCTTCAAAAAGGGATCCAGAGGGGATCCCGGAAATTACAGGCCAGTTAGCTTAACTTTTGTCCCTGGAAAACTGGTAGAAAGTATTATTAAAGCTAGATTAACTAAGCACATAGAAGAACAAGCCTTGCTGAAGCAGAGCCAGCATGGCTTCTGCAAGGGAAAGTCCTGTCTCAGTAACCTATTAGAATTCTTTGAGAGTGTCAACAAGCATATAGATAGAGGTGATCCAGTGGACATAGTGTACTTAGACTTTCAAAAAGCATTTGACAAGGTACCTCACCAAAGGCTTCTGAGGAAGCTTAGCAGTCATGGAATAAGAGGAGAGGTCCTCTTGTGGATAAGAAATTGGTTAAGAAGCAGAAAGCAGAAAGTAGGAATAAACGGACAGTTCTCCCAATGGAGGGCTGTAGAAAGTGGAGTCCCTCAAGGATCGGTATTGGGACCTGTACTTTTCAACTTGTTCATTAATGACCTAGGATTAGGAGTGAGCAGTGAAGTGGCCAAGTTTGCTGATGACACTAAATTGTTCAGGGTTGTTAAAACAAAAAGGGATTGCGAAGAGCTCCAAAAAGACCTCTCCAAACTGAGTGAATGGGCGGAAAAATGGCAAATGCAATTCAATATAAACAAGTGTAAAATTATGCATATTGGAGCAAAAAATCTTAATTTCACATATACGCTCATGGGGTCTGAACTGGCGGTGACTGACCAGGAGAGAGACCTCGGGGTTGTAGTGGACAGCACGATGAAAATGTCGACCCAGTGTGCGGCAGCTGTGAAAAAGGCAAATTCCATGCTAGCGATAATTAGGAAAGGTATTGAAAATAAAACAGCCGATATCATAATGCCGTTGTATAAATCTATGGTGCGGCCGCATTTGGAATACTGTGTACAGTTCTGGTCGCCTCATCTCAAAAAGGATATGATAGAGTTGGAAAAGGTTCAGAAGAGGGCAACCAGAATGATCAAGGGGATGGAGCGACTCCCTTACGAGGAAAGGTTGCAGCATTTGGGGCTTTTTAGTTTAGAGAAAAGGCGGGTCAGAGGAGACATGATAGAAGTGTATAAAATTATGCATGGCATTGAGAAAGTGGATAGAGAAAAGTTCTTCTCCCTCTCTCATAATACTAGAACTCGTGGACATTCAAAGAAGCTGAATGTTGGAAGATTCAGGACAGACAAAAGGAAGTACTTCTTTACTCAGCCCATAGTTAAACTGTGGAACTTGCTCCCACAAGATGCAGTAATGGCCACCAGCTTGGACGGCTTTAAAAGAAGATTAGACAAATTCATGGAGGACAGGGCTATCAATGGCTACTAGCCATGATCGCTGTGCTCTGCCACCCTAGTCAGAGGCAGCATGCTTCTGAAAACCAGTTGCCGGAAGCCTTAGGAGGGGAGAGTGTTCTTGCACTCGGGTCCTGCTTGCGGGCTTCCCCCAGGCACCTGGTTGGCCACTGTGAGAACAGGATGCTGGACTAGATGGGCCACTGGCCTGATCCAGCAGGCTCTTCTTATGTTCTTATGTTCTTAATACTGCTAATAATACTGCTAATAATAACACTGATAATAATTCTTAGCATGTGTTTTTAAATTTTTTTTGTTTGTACATTTGTATATTTGTATATTTGTTTGTGCGAGCTAGCGTGGTGTAGCGGTTAAAGTGCTGAACTACCACCTGGGAGACCAGGGTTCAAATCCCCACGCAGCCATGAAGCTCACTGGGTGGCCTTGGGCCAGTCGCTGCCTCTCAGCCTCATGAAAACCCTCTTCAGAGGGTCACCATAAGTCGGGGTCCACTTGAAGGCAGTACATCTCTCTCATCTCAATAATACTGCCGCTGCTACTACTGCTACTCGTACTACTTCTACCATTAATAATAATATACGAGTGAAAATAACTCACAAAAATGCATTCAGTGAGGAGAAATTGCTTGGAAAATGTGTACATTAGTCAAAACTGCCTACAAAAAAATGTGGTTATAATATGATGCATTCTTCTATGTTATTTTCTCTAAGAGATGCATTTTTATGCATACTTTACCCAGAGCTTGAAAAAGTTACTTTTTTTGAACTACAACTCCCATCAGCCCAATCCAGTGGCCATGCTGGCTGGGGCTGATGGGAGTTGTAGTTCAAAAAAGTAACTCTTCCAAGCTCTGATTACCCCAGCATATGCATTGCTGTACACGTCACTTTGCAGGAGAATTGCACTGCACAATGCAGGGAATTTTGAAGGATGGATATGCTTTGGTTTGTGCATTGTTCCAAGAAGTGTGAATAAGGTAAGTTCATCTTTAAATGCAAACTGAATTGAATTTCTCCCCCATCCCCAACTGGCACAGGTAGGACAATTTTAAAATGTTTTTTAAAAATTAAACAAATTTTAAATCACTTTTTGTTTTCACCTGAAATAAGAGCTACATTAGTGTGTGGACTCCTATCTTGATTCTGGTCTTTTGTTTCGGTGGAGGGAGCAGCTTCCCAATCACATCAATATCAAAATCTTATTTGTCTCCTATGGGCAGCTCTCACTTCTGCCTCAGGGGAGAAATAAAAAAATAAGGATCCAATAAGTTCTGTCTCCCGATCATTGAATTGTCACTCTACAATTTTTCTATCTCTGTGAGTACATACAGCGCAGCACAGCTTCCCACAATGTCAGTCATAGTGGGGAGTTCCCTCATTGGCTAGAAAAATAAAAGTGGGAGCAGGGTTGTTTGTCACTAAGCAATTGGGCAGCAGAACAGAGATCTACAAGACTGATAGACTTGCAAAAAGAATGAAAGCTGGGAATGTGGGCCACCTAATGGCCAAATGGGATCTGGCCAAAATTAGGCGACATGTTGCAACCCTGTTCCCTGTTCACTTTGTTTCTTGCAATAACAATGATGATTATTAGCAATAATGATGATTAAAAATGATAATTATTAACGAATAATAATGCAACTCTTATGTAGTGTTAACGTTTTCTAAGCTCCACACAGATACTAAAAGTTAAGACATTTTAGTAGACATGATACAAAAGGAAAAAGGAATGAGGAGGGAAGACTAAAACAAGCATTGCGACATGAGGATTTATATAATTCCGCCAAGCAATATTGTTTCAGACAGCCTGTAGTAGAAACACTGTCCAAAGAAAACAGCACGAAATAACAGTTAAGATTAAAACATCTGACAGCAACGCAAATAGAAGCCAAGGAAGGCAAGGTTTCCCTAAGGGGCTGAAGCCTCTGCCACCATTTTGGCACATGGCAGGGATGTGCACTTGTAGCACTCATGCGTGCCATCAGTCAAGATAGCGGCAGAGGCTTCAGCCCCTTAGGGAAACTCAGCCGCCATCTTGGTTAAGGGCAGCACTGCAACAGCTGAGAAAGGTAGGTTGAAGCAAGGGAATGGCGGGGGCTCCAAAGCTGTCACCGTGCGATCCGCGGCAGTGATCCTGCCGCAAATCATGGAAGGGGAGCGGAGGGCCCCCTTAGGGGCCCCTGTAGCCCCAGGGGCCCTCGGCCAGGGCCCCACCTGGCCACCCTTTGGAGCCAGCCCTGAGTAATAAACAGCCTGGGTTGTTGCTGTGCAAACAAAGTGTGAGTATAAAAGGTGTTTCATCAGTCTGGATGGCTTTAACAAGAGGATTAGACACATTCATGGAAGATAAGACTATATGAATGACTACTAGCCACAATCAGAGGTTGAGCACAGCCATTGGATGCCTCCGAATACCAGTTGCGGGGACACAAGTGGGGAGAATGCTGTTGCCCTCAGGTCCTGCTTGTGAGTTTCTCATGCGCATCTGGAAGGCCCCTGTGGTAGAAAAGGGCAGAACACGTGCCACAGCCTGATCCATCAAGGCTCCTACGTTTTGGGGGTTGTGCAGGAGATCTTATGCATAAAACAGACATTACCGTTACCCAGAATGCACACTGAAGCATAAATTTGTCTTCATTTGTCATCATTTTGTACTTTTTATAAAGTACACTTTTTAAAGTTTTTTTTAAAATCACAGCTGACAAAGCATTGTGGCTCAGCTTGTGGCCAAAAATTCAACAGTTCAAATTTCTTCTCTGTCATGATGAGGTCAGTAGGATGGGTGACCTGAAGATAGCAACTCTCTTTCAGCCTCAGCCTCTCCACACATCTGAAATATAAGGACGATAATAGTAATATTGTCCTTACAAGGTTGTTGTGAAGTTCAATGAAAAAAATCTTGGAATGTTTTGAACACTGTAAAGTTGCACTATGCAACTGCTTTTTATCATTCGTTATTATTAATAGTAATTAAAAAGTCTCAAACTTCCAAAATTCTGAGCATTAACAGCAAGGCGGCGAGGCCCCATTCCCAAAAAGTGAGAATATTTTCATTGAGAATTTTATTGTCTTGGATTTTAAGTCCCCCCTATTCTTTAACACCCTTGGCACAGGACTCTTCTTTCATGACTGTTGCACGTTGCAAGATCACATAAAACAAATTAGCTGTCCTGTAAGGTCCTTATTAGTCAGTTGTTACATTAGCTTAATTGGAGGGTGTGTGGAGATGGAACAATATGCTGGCATTATATCTTCTCCAGGTCTTTACTCCTAAGTCTCTCTGTGTGTGTGTGTGTGTGTGTGCGTGTGCGTGTACTTCTGCATATGCTTACCTCTGCCTCTCCCAGGTTAGCCCCTTGGCTGCCTGAGCCAAGCGCCTGTAATGTATTAAAATAGGCGGCCATCTCTGCCACTTAATGGAGCCCAATAGTCTATCTTTCATTATTGACCAATTTCCTTTATTGGCCTTTTCGGCTCATCCAGGAAATTAAATCAATAGAGTTCCTTAAGAGAAGCGAGTGAAAAGGCGTGCCTCGTGTAATGGATTCCTGAGACAAAGACTCTATTAGTGCTGCTGGTCCTAACAGCTATAACAGTTGCCTTTTAAAGCCTCTTCAGAGATGTTTATGGCTGGTGTTGCCAACGTGGTGACCGCGGTTCCCAGTGTGCCCACCGGTGCCTCCTATGGCGCCTGCAAGAGATCTCGGTAAATAACCCCTCAAAAACCTACAATGCATGAGAGACTGTTTGCTCTTCTTGCTCAGATCTTGTTGGCATTGGATTGGCCTCTCCTACATTGAGCACCCCCCCTTAAATATGTCTGCAATTCATTGGATGCCAGGATTGGACACCCACCCTCCCTTCTGTTCTGAACAGAGGAGAGGGGTGAAGAGCTTCTCTCTGTGAGCAAGTTTGGCATGTGTGAAGTAGATGTGTTTGGCATGTCTGATGTAAATACCTTTTCTCCATTGATGGGGGGCAGATAGGGGGCACGGCCACACCATGTTGTGCACCTCTATCTTCTTCTGCTCTTTTAGATGTGTTATGCCACACCCCCACATCAGCCATTTTGTGACTGGCGCCCACAGCACTTTCCCAACATTCCAGATCTGCCCACTGGCCCCCCAAAAGTGTTATATCTGCAGCATCAAGCCATAGACACAAAAAACACTTATTTGTTTCCTTGTTTTATTCCATTTATGAATCATTTCCTATGAAACATCTTGAAACAATTAGTAATAATCATATCAACAGTAAAAACAATGTCATACATAAAAACAAATATTCAAATCCAATGCAGATGCAGACTGGAGGTGCTGAAAAAACAATAGAGACGGGACCTTTCCAGTGGAGACTGGTGGCTCTGATATCAGTGGGGCAGGGAATCCGCTTCGGGTTTTAGTCCAAACTTCCAAGGAGCTGTCCAACATGCTGAACGTCCAGACTAAAACCCAGAGTGGATTCACTGCCCAGCTGACAAGAGTCACCAGCCTCTGCTGCACCTCTCTGATATGTAACAGGAGGGTGTTCCAAAGGGTACATGCCACCACACTAAAGACCTGATCGCTAGATGGTATGGAACAGATGTGCAAAGTGCAGTGATCGGCTGCATCTCTAAAAGGTGAGACATGAACGGGGAATGTGCTCTTGCACCAAGCACCATGCATTTCAGCGGAACTTGCACAGAGGATGCTCCCAGTGCTTGCGCCAGCCCTGTTCCTTCTCTGCCTCTGCCGTCTCCCTGCTTCCACCTAGTAAAGTCTTATTATGCGACCTCAGCCGTTTCCTGGACCACCATCACCATCTCCATGAAGCTGCCAGATGTGTCAATGGCAGCAGACCCGCAAGAAGACCCAGAAGAGTTTTTAATCTTGTTCATCTAGGGATTGTCTCCAAGCAGTGTTTTTGAAAGAGCTATTTCCTGGCCCCGTGTGTCAGGTGGCAATCAGAATGAAACAAAAATGAACATTAAAAAATCTATTTGCCTTTCTCTGAGCCTTTTACGGCAGGCGGGGGTACAAATCCTGAGCTGATGAATTGTTAACAGAACGTGATAATGGGATCTGGCTGGGTGAAGGTACAGCAGGAAAGCAGCTGGGTTTGGGCCGAGATTCAGGCGTTTCCTAGGTGTTGTTGTCACGATGAAGCCTTCCCCTAATGAGTTGTGTAGATGTGTGTGTTTAGCTTCACAGTTGCCACAGCAGTGGTGTGCCATCCTGCCATATAATGAGACCCGTCACTGCCAGTCTCCTGACAGAGCTTCATAATTATCACTGAGGCCCACTTCCCTGGAGAGACTGGTAGTGTGTGCTAGTAGAACTGTCACCTGTTCTCTCTCTCTCTCTCTCTCTCTCTCTCTCTCTCTCTCTCTCTCACACACACACACACACACACACACACACACACACACACACACAGAGAGAGAGAGAGAGAGAGAGAGAGAGATCCACTTTATTTGTCCTATCCTTTAGCCAGGATTTCAGTGTCAGCTAGAAAGCCGCCTTCTATAAGTTAAAACACTGGTTCACCTAAGTTCAGACCTCTCTATACCACAGATGGGCAGCCTGTGATGTGGGGGCTGCATGTGACCCCCAATCTGATTTTATAGGTCTCCCAATGCCTCCCGAGGGTTCCCCTTTCTGCCATCCTGCCAGAGTTCCTTCCTGTTAATTTAATCATTTCCCCCGTTCCCTGCTTGAAAAGAATTCCTGTCTTTCTCTGTAGTTTCAGAACAACAGGAAGGGGGCAACTTTACTTTTATGATGTTTTGTTTAATTTTTATGTTTTTCCTGGTTGAATAACATAGAGAAAATAAGTTGTTGTCGTTCCCCAGTTGAGAACAAATTCGTAGGCTTCTGGAAAATATGTATGTATGTATAGCACACTAAAGTCAGAAAGGAATTACTTTCACTTGCTTCCAGAACAGTAGCTGTACCGGTCTATTTTACTACAATAAATCTCTGTATACTTACTAGTGTAACCCCAATAAAACCCAGAGAGGCTTAGTTATGAATAGACTTGCAAAGGATTAGGAATTCTAATATGAGGTAGTGATAACTGAAGCAAGATAGTCTTTATTCCAGATTAGTTAATACTCTTGTGTCTACTGATGTACCCACTCTTGGCATACAGCCCCCAGCATATTACCCGCAAGATAGTGCATCCCTCACCAGAAAAAAGGGTGCCCAACCCTGGTCTGCACTGACTGGAAAGTTACCCTTGCATTCGCGATACAGCAGGTCCTGCTAACTACACAGGAACAAGCCATCCAGCAAGTCTATTACCAAGTCCCAACTTTGGAATATGTAATGATCTGTAGCAGTTCGCTTCTCCCCCCCCTTCAGATTTAAGAATATTAATCACACTGGTTGTACTTAGTATACAAAAGCAGATGAAACAGATTATCTTGACCCATTCCAGTCTGTGTTCAGGCCTGTTATGGGACTGAATCAGCCTTGTTCACCCTGATGGATGACCTTTATCGGGAGAAGGACAGGGGGAGTGCGACCCTGTTATTCTTACTTGATCTCTCGGCCGCTTTTGATACCATTAACCATGGTATCCTTCTGGCCCAACTAGGTGAGATGGGTATTGGAGGCACTGTTTTACAATGGTTTCAATCCTATCTCCAGGGTTATTTTCAGAGAATAGCATTGGGTGATTGTCTTTCAGCCCCCTGGCAGTTGTGCTGTGGGGTGCCGCAAGGTACCATCTTGTCCCCCATACTGTTTAATATTTATATGAAGTCATTGGGAGCAGTCATCAGGAGATTTGGGGCAAGCTGTCAGTATGCTGATGATACCCAGCTCTATTTCTCTGTAACATCTGAATTGGTAGAGGCCGTGCAAACCCTGGACCGCTGCCTAGGCTCGGTGGTGGGCTGGATGAGGGCCAATAAATTGATTCTGAATCCAAGCAAGATAGATGCGCTGTGGGTTGGTGATTCCCTGCTTTGGATGGGGTCATACTCCCTCTGAAAGAGCAGGTCCATAGTCTAGGGGTGTTCCTGGATTCATCTTTGTTGCTAGATGCCCAGGTGACCTCAGTGGCTAGGAGTGCCTTTTACCAGCTTCAGCTGGTAAGACAGCTGCGACCATTTCTGGACCAGGATAGCTTGACCACTGTTGTCTATGCGCTGGTAACCTCCAGGCTGGATTAGTGTAATGTGCTTTATGTGGGGCTGCCCTTGAGGTTGGTCTGGAAGCTGCAGCTGGTGCAAAATGCAGCGGCGAGACTGCTCACTGGAGCAGGGTATCGCCAACATGTCACCCCACTGCTGAAAGAATTGCACTGGATATCTATTAGCTAATGGGCTAAGTTCACGGTTCTAGTTTTGGTGTACAAAGCCCTATACAGCTTGGGACCAGGATACCTGAAAGACCATTTTATCCCTTATATGCTCAGTTGATCACTGCGCTCTGCAGGTGAGGGCCTCCTGCAGATACCATCTTATCAGGAGGTCTATCCTGCACAACACAGGAAACGGACCTTTAGTGCTGTGGCACCAGCACTTTGGAATTCCCTCTCCTTAAGTATTAGACAGGCACCATCTCTGTTGTCTTTTTGGCGCCTACTAAACACCTTCCTCTTTCAACAAGCCTTTAAATGGAGACCTTATCCCAGTCTGCGCCTGGGTTGGAATTGCTTTTTTAGCTGTTTTTACTGCTTTTTTAAAAAGATGTTTTTAAAGATGTTTTGTTTTAATATATTTTAGTGTCTGTTTTTATGATGTTTTAAAGTGTTTTTAATGCTTTTGTTTGCCACCCTGGGCTCCTACAGGGAGGAAGGTTGGGATATCAATCAAATAATACATAAATAAATAAAAACAGCTGTCACTCAAAAATCACATTCAGCAACATCTACTGTCTGCACAGGCTGTTACAGAGGTATGAAAGAGGAACAGTACTCTGACATGGTGCATTAGACAATCTCAAAGGAATCAGTTTAAACGTAGCCTGGATTTGGTGCCACATGCCTTAAAAGCAAAGTACGTATGTAACAAAACTTGATGGTCTGCAAAATGGCATCATGCTTAAAATGAACCTCGCCAGTGGCAGTGTGAAACCGCAACAAAAACGGGGATTTGGGCAAATGTATGGATAAGGCTACCAATAGCTGCTAGTCGTTAGGGCAATATTACCTCTGATATCGGAGCCCCCATGTCTCTGAATCCTAGTTGCTGGGGAGCACACATGGGGAGAGATCTATTGAAGTGGTGCCCTGCCTGTGGGCATCTGGTTGGCCACTGTGATAAGAGGATGCTGGATAGATGGGCCTCTGGTCTGCTCCAGCAGCCAGGCTCCCCTTGTGTTTTTTTAAGATGCAGCTTCCCACTCAGATATTTAATTCCCAGAGGAGGAAGGGGAATCCTCAAGTATAGCACCCTCCGTGCTTGAGCATCTCCAGAAGACGAAACAGGAAAAGTGATTTATAAGATCAGATACACAAGGAATGTCCCCTATAAATTGCCGCTCTGGGCTCCTACTGGGAGGAAGGGTGGGATATAAATTTAATAAATAAATAATATAATATAAATATAAATAGGAGCCACTGGGATGCATGGCAAACTCTTACCAGAAGGATGATGACCTCTTTGCACTGTTTTTGATGACTCTTGAGTATTCCACAAGAGAAAGGCCAGTCACCTGTGTGGTTGGGGCTTGTAAGCTCCAGGTGATCGGGGGAGAGTGTGCTTTTAACTATTCAGGGGCATCCCTACAATGCACATGCACCCTCCCTGGCAACCAGTGGAGACTGGTGGCTCTGATGCCAGTGGGGCAGTGAATCCGCTCCAGGTTTTAGTCCAAACTTTCAAGGTGTCCAAGCAGGGCTGGCCCCAGGCATGCTGGGGCCCTTGGGCACCAGCCTGCCCTGGGCCTGGCACATGCACGCATTCCCCACCTACCTACCTACCAGGCAGGCGGAGGAGTGGGAGGGAGGGGGGAGCATGAGGGAGGCGAGCGAGGGGGCGGGTGGGCAAGCAGCTCCCTCCCTGCAATCCGTGGCAGGGAGCCTGCCGCTGAAGGGGAGCGCTACTCCCCTACCATAATGAGGGGCCCTTCAGGGGCCCCTGTGGATCACGGGGCCCTCGGCCAGAGCCCCACCTGGCCACACTTTAGAGCCAGCCTTGTGTCCAAGCACCTTGGACAGCTTCTTGACAGTTCAGACTAAAACCCAGAGCAGATTCAGTGCCCCACTGGCATCAGAGCCACTAGTCTTCACTGCTGCCAACCACTGCAAAACAATCTATTTCAGTAGCTGAAAGGGGAGCTACTTACAGCTGATGCATAACTTGTGTCCACGCCAGAGGTTGGCAGGAGAATTTCTCAGCCACTTTGAGGATTAAATACACTCTGGTCTATTGGAGGGAGGGGATATTATGTTGTTGGGGGGGAGAAATGACTGGCTTCCAGCATATCCACATTCTCTGTAGGTGCAATCTCTCTCTCTCTCTCTCTCTCTCTCCCACACACACACACATACAGCCCCTGAGAGAGAAAAAGATCATGACCAAAAGGTGACTTACTGTATTTTGGGGGCGGGAAGTAAGGGATCTTCATCATCATCATCATCATCATTTTATTTGTATGCCGCCTTTCCACATAAAATTGTGCTCAAGGCGGCTTACAACAAGGTGAACAAAAATACATGTCAAAAACAATTGCAAAAACAATTTCCTAATGACAAAAAATAATAAGACAGTGACATAACAAATATAATAACCAAAAACAACTTTTCAACATTATGAACATAATAAAACAATTATTTAAAAACAAAAAAGTAACCATTAACACCCCAAACCCCTAAAGAAAACCATTTACTGTATCTCCTACAAAACTTCATTATTCAGAGGGGAGGCTTGTTTTGTATCAGCACATGTCTACTCAGAAGTACTTCTCACTGAGTTCACTGGGGCTTACTCCCAATAAATTGGTGATAGGATTGCAGTAATCCTATCCCCTTATTTGAGAGTAAGCCCCATTAAACTCAATGAGACTTATTGTTGAGTAGACAGCATATAGGTTTGCACTGTAACTCTTCTATTTGGCCAACAGTTACAGCATTTTCTTTGAAGGCGCACTTCATGTTGCAATCACATTTGAAATATACAATGCACAATATGTACTACTGCAGATTTGCTGCGTTCCATAAGAGATGGTCAGGATTTTCTCCCTTTTCCTTTCTCTTCATTACAATGTCTTAGGTTGTAGCCTACAAGAGCTATTCAAGGATCATCCTGAAGATCACTGATTCAAGAATGTTTTTAACTGTAATCATGTTTTAGGATGTTTTTAACTGCAATTGTGTCTTAGAATGTTTTTAGAATGCTTTTCTCCCCCCTTTTTTTGTCAAATTGTTTAGTTGATATGTTTGCCGCTCCTTCAGGAGAAAAGGTGGTATGTGTGTGTGTGTACGTTCCAAGACTCTGGTCAAACCTGCTTACTTTCAGCGAGCAGCAAAAGAAACTCTCTGAGAACCTCTCAGAGAGGCCACCTTTGATGCTTGTCCCTACTATCTGGTACCCAGAGAGAGATGTCTTTTGTTCATGGCTAATAACTATTGAAAGACCTGTAAATAAGGATGGGGGGAAACGTCCATCCAGATTGCATCTAAACAACATATAAACTGAAACTCAGCCATCCTTCGAAATTCACACTTCTCTGGATTTTTGCACTGCACTTCTCGAACTAAGCAATATGTACAAAAATGCACATATAGAGGTAAAATGTGCATTAAAAATGCATATATTAGTGAAGATAACATGCAAAAATATATTGTGTTTGGGGGAAATTGCATTGCAAAAATATCTATATTAGGCAAAATTACATACAATAATGTATATATTAGGAAAAATCCACACTAAAATAATGAGAATGCCTGAGGAATTCTTTGTGAAATGACCTGATCCACACCTCTTGGACTAAGGTGCAGATTGGACCCTAGCCATTCATAATGTGGGTGTTCCAATGTAGCTTCAATATATCAAAAATGCATTTGGATTAAGGGGTGTCACAGGAGTTAAATTTCATTTCTTTTAGTGGTTATACCCTCCTTCTCCTTCCTGAGGGGAGCCCAAGTAGCTAATGGCAAAATGTAAAACAACAACTCAATTCACACAAAATATCAGCGTTCACCAGAGCCTGGCTCAGATTTGAACCCTGACAGCTTGGAAGACTCCATCTCAAAATGGGAGGCCAGCTTTCCAATCCTCAAAGTTCCTCCTCCTGTTCACCACCTTCCCGGACAGGAGACCTTTGAGGATGACTGCTCTCAGAGCCCATCTTGCCCAGTGTTGCTGAAAGGGTGTTCACACATTACACTCAACAAGTGTACAATATATGGACCTGTAGACACACGTAGTTGAGCTGTGCACTCATACTGTTCTTCACATGTAATGTTTAATGAGTGTACATTCTAAGTACACAATAGCTAAGCTGTACACATCAACAAGTACACACTTTTAATTATTTTTTTACTTGCAAATTTAGCAAAGGGGGGAAAGATTGATTATTTTTTTAAAGGGGGGGAAGAAATAATATATAATCATAATAAACCATCAGTTCACTTACATGGTTAACTTAAGATGGATGTACCAATGGTCACCTTAATGTGAACATGTATGTACACTCTTTCACATAAAAGTTGTGCATATGGACAGACAGATTCCTGAGGTGTACCCACTGTGTATACCAAAATTAGAACTTACTCTCCAAGATGCACAATCAAGGAAAAATGCCACCTTCCCTGTCATTTCCCCAATGGAGATATTGAGTTTTTCAGGTTTGTAAAATCTAGTATTTGTGAGCTGCATTTGTATGAAACAGAACAATATGTAGATTTATAGTATCTTACTTAGGGAAACAGCGATTCACATATGGAGCTGGTCACCAGAGTCAGAGTCAAGCTGGGCACCTGGATCCCATGTGGCTACATTGTACATGGTTCACTGCACCATTCTCTGGGCTTTCTGTCCATATTAGTCTAAATAATGGGCAGTAATTTAACACTGCTGTGGACCAAAAATAGCTTACAACCCTAGTTTGCTTCAGCCTAAATATGGCACTAACACATGCTTTGATTTTCTGTTACACCAATAGAGAGTGTCAGGTGGCTCTGCTGCAAGGCAGTAGCCACTTCTTTATGCCAATCTGGGCAAACAGGAGCCAAACTATATGGGAGATATACATGACTGACTGCCTCTCAGCCTCAGAGGAAGGCAATGGTAAACCCCCTCTGAATACCGTTTACCATGAAAACCCTATTCAGAGGGTTGCCATAAGTCGGAATCGACTTGAAAGCAGTCCCAGGTACAGTACAAAGATCATGAACTACATTTTTGTCTATCTCACCCTTCCTCCAAGGAGCTCAGCCTGGCACCTCTGCTTTCCCTGAATCCCACTTCAGCCTCCAACAACCCTTGGAAATAGGTTAAGTTAAGAAATAGTGGGCTCTTTCAGACCTCCTTTATATTGTGCATTCATAATGATATCAGGTGGTTATCCAGGATCCTGCTTTCAATTCTGTTTGTGCCTGCAAAAGTTTGAGGGCAGACACACTGCTTCATTTCCTATCAGTGCATGTCCTGTAACTTCCTTCTGAGATCCTGTAATTTATACCACAAATGTTCTAAGAGGAGGGAGTTTGGTTCTACTTTTGAACGCTATAGCACAAGAATTCCCCTCCAGACGGCAATAATGCAGTAACAACAGAGAAGTAAGTAATAAAGCAGAATGATTCATGGACAGTCCAGAATAAATCAACCATTAATGCACTATTATTGTGTCAATGACAAGTTGCAGAAAATGCACGTGCCAAGCAAAAAACAACACTAGTTTGGAGAAGCTCAGAGACTCCATGTGCAATCACACTTGGACAGTGATGGCTGGTGGCTCCATGTCAGTGTGGCCGTGGAATCTGCTCCAGATTTTAGTCCAAACTTTCAAAGAGCTATCAAAAGTGCTGTAAGATTAAGAACGTAAGAACATTAAGAAGAGCCTGCTGGATCAGGCCAGTGGCCCATCTAGTCCAGCATCCTGTTCTCACAGTGGCCAACCAGGTGCCTGGGGGAAGCCCGCAAGCAGGACCCGAGTGCAAGAACACTCTCCCCTCCTGAGGCTTCCGGCAACTGGTTTCCAGAAGCATGCTGCCTCTGACTAGGGTGGCAGAGCACAGCCATCACAGCTAGTAGCCATTGATAGCCCTGTCCTCCATGAATTTGTCTAATCTTCTTTTAAAGCCACCCAAGCTGGTGGCCATTACTGCATCTTGTGGGAGCAAATTCCATACTTTAACTATGTGCTGAGTAAAGAAGTACTTCCTTTTGTCTGTCCTGAATCTTCCAACATTCAGCTTCTTTGAATGTCCACGAGTTCTAGTATTATGAGAGAGGGAGAAGAACTTTTCTCTATCCACTTCCTCAATGCCATGCATAATTTTATACACTTCTATCATGTCTCCTCTGACCCGCCTTTTCTCTAAACTAAAAAGCCCCAAATGCTGCAACCTTTCCTCGTAAGGGAGTCGCTCCATCCCCTTGATCATTCTGGTTGCCCTCTTCTGAACCTTTTCCAACTCTATAATATCTTTTTTGAGATGAGGCGACCAGAACTGTACACAGTATTCCAAATGCGGCCGCACCATAGATTTATACAACGGCATTATGATATCGGCTGTTTTATTTTAGACCATTAGCCCATCTAGCTCAGTGTTGCCTACACGGGCTGGCAGCGGCTTTAAGAACATAAGAACATAAGAAGAGCCTGCTGGATCAGGCCAGTGGCCCATCTCGTCCAGCATCCTGTTCTCACAGTGGCCAACCAGGTGCCTGGGGGAAGCCCGCAAGCAGGACCCGAGTGCAAGGACACTCTCCCCTCCTGAGGCTTCCGGCAACTGGTTTACAGAAGCATGCTGCCTCTGACTAGGGTGGCAGAGCACAGCCATCACGGCTAGTAGCCATTGATAGCCCTGTAAGATTGGCCAGCTCCTTGAAAGTTCAGATTAAAATCCAGAGTGGATTCCACTGCCCGACTGGCATGGAGCCAGTAGCCACCACTGTGCTTGGAATTCTATGTACAGTTCTGATTGCGGCACCTCAAAAATGCTATTATAGAGTTGGAAAAGGGTGAAGTAATTGAGGGCCCATTATGGGGTATGGAGATTACTTCTTTACTCCAAGATCTCCAGCAGATTGTCTTTCCCACTTCCTCCTACTATGGGTCATTCTAGCTGCAGATGCTGGATATTGAACTTTTTCCACACCAACTGTGTGCTCTGCCACACAATGCGTGGGGTCGGGGGGCAACAGGTATGGAAAGCACACTTGGAATGGCTGCTGCAAATGGATGAAGAAGGCAGGCCCTCTTCTCTCTCTCTCTCTCTCTCTCCCTCACACACACACACACACACACATACACACACAGAGAGAGGATGCAAAACCTCTTTTAAGATGGTGCTGATCACTGGTAGCTTTTCATAAGCATTTTTACTAACAATAAACAATAAGCCTACTGACCAGTTTAATCAAAATCTGGTATCCAACTAACCCATTCTGCCAGCACAAGGATTTACGCTTATGCAATGGAACTTCCCCCTTATCTCCCCACACGTGCCCCGTGAATCGGCTCCAGAGGTTCCCCCAACCCTCTGGAGCAGATTTGGGAAGGGTGCGGGGCATGCACAGGAGAAGGAAAGGGAGGGGGGAGTTCCATTGCAGAACCATAAATGCTTGTCCTGACAGAACAAGTTTGTTGGATACTTCCCCAAATATCTAAAGGGCTGCCATACATTAGATGGAGGGCAGATATGATCTATTTTGCTCCAGAGGACAGGACTAGAATCAGTGAGTGGAACTTGTAGGGAAGCAGATTTTAACTATTGAGGAGAAACTTCCTATTGTAACAGTTTTTCAACATTGGAATGGACTTCCTGGGAGGGGAGGGGCTGTCCTTCCCTGGAGGTATTTAGGCAGAGTCTGGGCAGTCATTTGTCAGGGATATTTATTATTTATTTATTTGATTATTTGATTTATATCCTGCCCTTCCTCCCAGTAAGAACCCAGGGATACTACAGTTGCAGTCTGCACTGCAGATTCTACAATGAGAAGGGGTTGAACTAGATGACCTTCAAAGCCCCTTCCAACTCTTATGATTCTATGAAATGTTTTTAATTGGTTAATCTAACTGATTAATTGACCAAACATTACAGTGCTTTCAAAAGTGTATGTCCTGTTGTGTTGTGCTTGGTATGTTCCCAGACAGGCTCACCTGCAGCAAACCTGTCCATTTCCACATTCTCATCTTTCCAGTCTTTGGTTCAGTTCTCCAAATTTCTGCAGCAATGCACAATTTTTTTAAAAAAAATCTCATGAAAATTTGTCAGCATTTTAGTGTGAATTTCTCCTAATACACACATTTTCGTCTGCACTTTGATTAATATACACATTTTAAAGCAGTTTTATCTTGTATAATGCATTTTATGTTATTTTCCTCATTTATGGTTTTTATGTGCACTTTTTCCTAACATGCAATTTTGTACACATTTCTTGGTTAGAGAACTGTGTATTTTGAAGGATAGGTGTGTTTCGATTTGTGTATTCGTTTAAATGCAAATTAGGCAAACAAAATCAAATTTCTCCCCCATCCCCAGCCTGCACACAAAGGTCTTTTAGGTGTCGGGTGAATACTTCTTCTCCTCTCAGTCCATCATGTACTCCAGTGTTTGCACCACATTGCCCTTTCCTGGGCTTTCTCCTGGCTTTAATTGTTTCAGCTGCTGCTTTATTGCTTCTGTGGCTTATTTTCTTTCACTTTTAGTGTTTTCATTGTGAATTGCATTTTGTACTTTGTTGTTTATGGAAAGTGCCCAGAGGTGGGTGGAATACAAATGTATTGGATGGGTGGAATACAAATGTAATAAATAAATCAAATAAATGATGGGGTACTTCCTCCTCCAACTGCCCGGACACATCAAAATTTGCTGTACTCCCCTCTTGTCAGCAGAAAAGACCGCCCACCAATGGCTGTCCCCAGCAGATCCCTAAATAGACTGACAGATTAACAGTCAGACAGGTAGACCACAAACCTGTCACCTAAACAGCCACGGAGGCGACAGAAGTGAGAGCGGAAAGGTAAGAAAGAAAGCAAACCACGGAAACACACAGGATCAGGATGGCAGGCAGATGAGTGACAGCTAAGCATGTAGAGGGAGTGAGCGGCTGTGATAGGCATTCTAGCTAAAAAGAGATGTGCGTCGGTTACATGCAGGCGATGGATAGGTGAGTGGCAGGTACATTCTGGAGGCAGGAGATTGATGTAGATGCACAGGTGGAGGCGGATTGTACAAAGGCAGGAATCTGTGTTAGCCCATAAGATCCTGGTGCAACTCTTCTCTCCTCCTAAGCTCAGAGCTTGTACACAGTGCCCCAGCCAAGGTCCTCTTTCAAAGCACATTTCCAGAACCAGCATCAGAAACATCACTGGAGGGGAAAGAGCCTTTTCTAAACTTGCCTTTCCTTCCACAGAAAAGAGTTGGAGGAGGGGAGCAATCCTTCAACAAACCAAAAGCAGTTTATCCAGGCTTCAGAACACATGGGAGGCAAGATGCCACTGGGCTAGGGGGGAAGAGAGAGAGAAAATCTATTAAACAAATAAGCAAAATTTTAGGAAAGCATTTATATATATATTTTAAAGAGAGAGAGTCCCACACTTCCAAGTCAGCTGAGGAGTGACAAAGTAATTTGCTTCTGGCAGTCTATCACGGCTGTCTAATTTCCAGTGACACTGCTCAGCTGCTGACTGTACTAACTGTCAGAGTCAATTAGCCGAAAGCTAGGAGCGCAAACTGTTTACGGGTGCTAAAATTCACTCCACACGCTGTGCGGAAGTGCAAAAAAGATGACATGGGGGGGGAAGAGGGAGGGAAATTCAGGTGCTTCTCTCATCTTCATGGCACGGATGCCTGTGCCGCCATCGCAGAGCTCAAAGAGAAGAGCCAGGCCTGGAGAAGAAAGAGAAATCTGCACCAGAGTGACGGCAATGGAAAGGGCAGTTTCTCAGAGAGCAGACAGAACTCGTGTCTGCTGCATCACTTCCTACACTGGCCCAATGAAACCAGGTCCTTATGTTCAATGGATTACCTCTCCATTATAGTCTCAGTGTCTCCTCTACAGAGGCCCCCTGCAGTGGAGTACTGGATAGGCTCCTAGTCTGCAATCTTGTGAGCAAAAAAACTAAGTGTATGTGGCGGGCGGTGGAGGAAGCAGGAAAGAAATATTTACTGAAGGGGAGGGGGAAACAACTATTCTTGAGGCCCCCAGGGATTCCTATAGCCTGGTGTCCAAATAACTCACTCATCAATCACAGTTCTGACTTCAATCATGGGCTAAAAATACTGAAAGGCGGGACCAGGCTGCCTTATCTCACAGAAATCACTTAGCAGGATGCTTCCACGTTTTGCTTCACACTTTTCCTTCTAGAAGGACCAGAGTCTTAGTTTTAGGAAAGACAGACAGACAAAAAGAAAGTTATTATTATTGTTGTTGTTGTTGTTGTTGTTGTTGTTGTTGTTATCTTTATTTATTCCCCGCCCTTTTTCCATACTGGAACTCAAGGCGGCTTCCAGATAAAAATAAGTACATATCATTAAGAACCTATAAAAATATAAAACAGATAAACATAAAATCAGCATTAAAACAGGATTAAACTATTAAGATGTTAAAACCAATTAGATATACACTTAAAATACTGCAACCCAGTTTAGGAGCATGCAAGTAAAACAATAACATACAGCATCCTCTTCAGTCACTACCCTTAAAGCCTTCAGTTCCAAAGGCCTGCCGGAAGAAAAAAGTCTTTAGCTGTCAGCGGAAGGACTGCACGGAGGAGGCCATTCTTGCCTCCCTAGGGAGGGAGTTCCAGAGCCTAGGGGCAGCCACCGAAAAGGCCCTATCTCATGTCCCCACCAGTCGCACTTGTGAAGGTGTTGGGATCGTGAGAAGGGTCTCTCCTGAAGATCTCAGGGCCCGGGCAGGTTCATATAGGGAGATACGGTCTGACAAATAGCCTGGACCTAAGCCGTATAGGGCTTTATAGGTCATAACCAGCACTTTGAACTGTGTCCGGAAACAGACTGGCAGCCAGTGGAGCTGTTGCAGCAGGGGAGTTGTATGGTCAGAGTCTGGTCAAAGTTCAGAGTCTGACACCCTTTACAAGCATGGGCCTTGGTGCAACTGCACCATTATAATCCAGCCGTACTCCTCTCAGAACACACAGCTCAGTTTTTTGAGACAGCAAAAAGTTTTGGGTCAACCTCACCGAATGCCCCCAACATTTGCTTCCCATTGCTGATGGGCCTGGCCATTTCCCATTAATGTCTGACTCACCTACGTCAACCACATGAATTGGGTTCACCCCCATGAGAAACTAGGCATGCATCTTTTTAAAAGGGTTGTGGCCAAATCAAAATTGGAGGCCAGGCTGCAGTCAGACATCAATCCAAGATTGTGATGAGTAATTAAGGTTTAGCTGGAAAGCCATCTCCTGGTTCCCCCTTCTGGTTTGTAGTAAGTACACAACACATGGGAATAAAATGATCACATACAAATGTGCTGTTCCAGCCAGCCCAGTTTAGCATTTCAGGTTGTTCTTGTCAATCTGCTGTTTCCCCTCATTAAAGGGTATCCTGTAAAGATGGGCGTTAGCATTTAGTTGGCATGGCCAATTAGCCACTCACAACGGTAGCCTGCAAAAAATTGCCCAGACCACTTATAAAGCTGTCTAAGCCAGTGATCCCCATCGCCACAACTTCTGGCAGCAAATTCCAAATAAATAAATCATTGTGCAGTGTGTCAAGACATACTTCTTTTTCTCTGTCCTGAGTTAGTTTCAATGGGTGACCCTGAGTTCAGTGGTTTTTATTATATATTATATTATATTATCAAAGTAGCATGCATAGTTTTATTATTATTACTATTAATTAATTAATTGATTGATTGATTAATTAAATGTATATCCTGCGTTCCTTCCAGTAGGAGCCCAGGCTAGCAAACAAAAGCACTAAAAACACTTTAAACCATCATAAAAAATACTTTAAAATATATTAAGACCAAAAAATCCTTAAAAATGTTAAAATAAAATATCTTTAAAACATTTTTTAAAAGCTTTAAAAACATATTTTAAAAAGGTTTTAAAACATCTTAAAAAGCAATTCCAACACAGACGCAGACTGGGTTCTCCCCTTGTGTCCAGCAACAACCCTGTGAGGTAGGTTAGGCAGAGAGAGAGAGAGAGAGAGAGAGAGAGAGAGACTGGCCAAAGGTCACCCAGAAAGCTTCATGGATTTGAACCCTGGTCTCCCAGATCTTAGTCCAACACTCTAACCACTACACCACACTAGATCTGAGAGAGCGACAGAGAGAGAGAAATTTATCTCCGTCCACTGTCTTCACGCTCTGCATAATTTTATATACTCTATTGTTTCCCTTCAGTCATCCTTTTTTCCTAAACTATAAAGCTAAACTATAAAGCCCAAACACTTTCTGCTTTCCTCATGAGTAAGAACCTCCAATTTCCTAACCGCTCCCAAGGGTTTCATATAGCATAGGAGAAAAGATGGTACCCTGCCGCACCCCACAGCACAACTGCCAAGGTGCCGAAAGACAATCAACCAATGCCATTCTCTGAAAACAACCTTGGAGATAGGACCGGAACCACTCTAAAACAGTGCCTCCAATACCCATCTCACCAAGTCGGCCCAGAAGGATACTACGGTCAATGGTATCAAAAGCCGCTGAGAGATCAAGTAATAGTAACAGGGCCGCACTCCCCCGTCCTCCCGATAAAGGTCATCCATCCAGGTGACCAAGGCCGATTCAGTCCCATAACCAGGCTTGAACCCAGACTGGGATGGGTCAAGAGAATCTGTTTCATCCAAGAGTACTGGCAATTGTTGTGCCACAACCCTCTCAATCACCTTCCCTAAGAAGGGGTTATTTGTAAATGTTGCAAACCAGTGGGTTCAGGGTGGGCTTTTTCAGGAGCAGTCAGATCACCTCCTCTTTCAGGGTGGCTGTACCTTTGACAATTCTGCCTACAAAAATGTGTTTATTTGGGGAAATTTACACTAAAATGGTGAAGAATTTTCAGGGGGATTTTTTTTTTAAAAAAATTGCAGATCGCTGCAGAAATGTGGAGAACTGAATTTAACACTGGAAAAATGAGAAACTGAGAAAACCGAAACTGACAGATCTTTCCATCCCTACTAGATGTACACCACTAAAGTATATCTAAACACATATATACTTAAAGGTGTAAAATGTACACTAAACATGCAAAGCACAGCTGGGCCAAACACGTTTGAAAACAAGTGCACTCTCCATCGAGAAGCAGTTAACTGCAGCTACTTTTTTATCACACTTTCAGGTTGCCTCCGCATATCAGCTCTCAAGCACATCAAAGCACACATTGACAGCTAGAGTTCCTGGGCTCCTGCTGGGAGGAAGGGCGGGATATAAATTAAATAATAATAAATAAATAAATAAAGTTAACCACCCTTTTCAAACTATTTGCCATGATCTGTCCCAGGAACGCCTCCTGTGCTAGGCTCAATGAAATAAGAGAAGGTTGCCGCCAGGGTTAATTTCAACAGGCATATAATGCCCACAAAATCCACAGTGCAGAACTTTTTTCAGGTTGGGCAGCAGCCATTCATTGGAAGGGGGTTTGTAAAAGACAGGCGGTGCTCAAAGTCCTGGGCCAGCCTTCCCTAATCTGGTGCCCTCCAGATGCGTTAAGCTGCACTACTCCTGGCCTCGGCTGCAGGCCGTCACCGTTTCGGACTGGTGTACCGCCCTTTGAAATAGTTGTAAGTTCAGGTGAGATGGAATGCCTTTCCTGGATATTTTTTCTTAATTAATGTTATTTGCTATTTAATTTTATTTTTTGTACAATGTATTGCTTTATTGATGTATTTTTATATTTGTGTTTACTTTTTCTGTAAGCCGCCTTGAGGGCCGTTTGGCTGAAAGGCAGGGTATAAATAAACATTAACATAACATAGCATAACATGATTTGGACCACACTCTCCCCTCAGCACAGATAGCACCTGGAGGGCACCATGTTGGCAAAGGCTGTCCGGGTGAAATCACATTCTACGGTTCCTCAAAAATACATACCTGGACCAATGGATTTGGACAGACCCTTTCCTTCTTCGCTGAGGTTTGTGCTGTTATTTTCAGCCAGCCCATTTTCTCATTGACTGCTTCTTTCCCTTCCTCTCATTCTCTCCTTCCCAGGTGATGGCTTTAGCAGAGACCTCCTGCGCTGCGCTTGCAAAATTTGTGATTACTGTGGGCGCAGGTAGCAATCTCCCTACCTTCTGTATTCATCTTTCAAAATATCTTGCAGGCTTCTTTATTTCTTACAAAGGATCCATCTGTGTACTTATCCTGTCATGATAGCAAAAGGAGCTGATGGTGGCATTTCTTAATTTAAAGAGCGTGATACGATCTTCTTAAAGTTAGAGGGACACAAACATTCTAAGACGCTTACAGTGATGCAGCTGAGACTGAGCCTGCTTTAGAGGGCAAAGAAGCATCTTTGTGAAATTTAGCCACCCTGTGGAAGGGTATGAATTTTTTTTGTTTTTAAAAAATCCCAGTCGTCCTTAGCTGTTTGTTGTATAGTCTAAAATAAGCTTTGGATCAGCTTGATGAGAGGGCAAACCAGAGCCAACTTTGTGCCATGAATATTTAGGCACACTTCAAGATACGTAGGTAATGAGGTTGCCACTATGTGGTGGGAGGTCCTGCCCTCTTGTGGCAGGAGGGATGGAGGGTAGAATTTGCTTTGGTTCACATCTTGGTGCCAAACTCTGTAAACAATATGTGAACTGAAACACAGCTATCCTTTAGAATTCTCCCTTTCCCAAATTTTGCAGTGCAGTTCCTCGATCAAATCATGTGTATAAAAATATGCATATCAGGAGAAAATGTGTGTAAAAATGAAAAGAACTTATAAAAATGCATTATATTAGGAAAATTTGCTTGCAAAAATGGGAAAAATATATGGAGAAATTCACACTAAAATGCTGATGAATTTTCATAAGAACTTTTTTTTCAAAAAAATACAAATTGCTGCAAAATTGTAGAGAGCTGAATTTAAAACTGGAGGGGGGGAATGGAAACTGACAGATCTGTCCATCCCTTTTGGCCAGTGGAGGAGAGGAGCCATCACTCAGTAGCAGAGCGCATGCTTTGCACTAACAAGGTCCCAAGGTTCAAACCCTGGCATCTCCACAGTATCAGATAGCAGGTAGTAGAAATGACTCTGCTAGACAGCTATAACTTTTTCTCAGGGCAGGCGATGTTCCAATCCTCTGATTGCAGGTAAGAGGGAAATAATGTAGAGGAGAGGAGGGCCAGGATCTCTTCTCAATCGTCCCAGAGTGCAGGAAACAGAATAATGGGCTCAAGTTGCAGGAAGCCAGATTTCGACTGGACATCAGGAAAAACTTCCTAACTTTTAGAGCCATACAACAATGGAACCAATTACCTAGAGAGGTAGTGGGCTCTCCGACACTGGAGGCCTTCAAAAGGCAGCTGGACAGCCATCTGTCGGGAATGCTTTGATTTGGATTCCTGCATTGAGCAGGGGGTTGGACTTGATGGCCTTGTAGGCCCCTTCCAACTCTACTATTCTATGATTCTATGATTCTATGATTCTATGTACCAAAGAAGAAAGCTGAGAAAGATGGAAGGTCACACTGGAGCCAGCCACCAGTTATTGAATGAATAAGCAGACAGTCGAAGACCGCTTAGACATTCTAGAGAAACAGGACCCTCTCCAATTGCTTCCAGTGTGGATCTGCCTTTGAAGACTGCCTAGACCTTTCCACTCAGGCAACTGAAGCAGGATCTTGAATGGTGCAAACATACAAGATCTCTTCCACAACAGCTGCACTGGCTACACTTTAACTCCATAGCACAATACAAGATGCTGTTGCGGATCCAGAAAGTACCAACAAACTCTAGGTGCAAAGAGGGTTGGGTGCAATCTGACAAGGGAAACTCCAGGAAAGAAAGGGCTGATAACATGGAACAACAGGTTGTGATGGTGGTGGTGGTGGTGGTTGCGGAAGGACAATGGAAGCCATGGGCATGACAGGTCCCACATTCAGGGGGAGTTAGGCAAAGTGGGGGGGAAGCCTTTTCAGGAACTGGAAGAGAGGCAGAGAATAAGACAGGCTTCTTACAATATTGGCACAGCCAGGGAATGGTGCCTGTCAAAAGGAGGGGCCGTCATTTAGGCAGTAGACTTGATCCCTGCTCTTCTGCCCTGGGAGGGGGGCAGGATGTGCTCATGGGCTACAGGTGAATAGTTGTCCTGAATGGAGAGTTCTGAAGATAGGTGGCAGTAACTGCTGCTTGCCTCCAGTACTTCTGTGGTAACTGTTTCCAACAAGGAACGAATCATCTGTCCAAGAGTCTAGTTCATGCGTTCCACGCCCCCATTTTGTTCTGGAGTATAAACAACAGTAGTTTGGTGCTTTATGCCTTCCTCATGTAGATAGTCTTGCAGAGCCCTGGACACAAATTCTCCTGCTTTGCTGGATCTTATAATTTGAGGCTTTCTGCCAAATTTGTTGGATACAATTCTGTACAAATTACAGGTGAATAGTTGCCCGGAATGGAGAGTGTGGGCCTCACACAGAGGTCTCCTCCTTCTGAGGTATCTTCAGGTTCCACCTATACAACTTAACAACATCATCTAGGTTCCAAAGCTTGACTGTTTTGGTGGTGATGATACTGTATGTGAAATTTTGCCCCCGAGCAGTTCTGCTGGAATCCAGCACTGGAGATGTCTCCAGGAAACCTTCCATTATAGATCAGCTTTTAATTGCTTCATGTAGCTTTATTTCAATGATTTTATTATTTTTCATTAATTGACCTTTACTTTTTTCCCCTGGTTCTTACATCACTTTTATATTTTAAGATTTGTTGTTAGGTATGTTGTTTGGGGATCCAGTCCTGATTCAGCTGTTCCTCTCTCTCTCTCTCTCTCTCTCTCTCTCTTTCTGGCACAGCTAGAGTGAATCCTGTCTCCCATGTCTCCGATCAAAGAACAAAGGAAGACTCATCAGGATTATGTAGTCAATCTGTTATGAATTGATCCATAAGGGGTATTTCTGTCTGTGATTGTTTGATGCATGGGAAATAGTATTTATTTGCAGTTTACAATTCTTATTTTACTAAATTTGTATTGTTTCAGTATTTCAGCAAGCAGTATTTCAGCCATAGATTACACAACAGAGAATCCACCAAATTTGAATGGTTTCAGGCATTCATCACTGTAGTATACCTCAGAAAACCCACTGGATCAAACTACACAGCCCCTTGCAGATCACTGGAATTGTGTGCTTTTCCGAGGAACCCAAAGCTGTATAATACAACTCAATGAAAGTCCCAGTGGGCTTTGTGAAGTATATCTGCTATCAAGCTAAAACTCAAAGACCCTCCCACATCAATAAGAGTTTAGCTTTGCCTTCATTTAATTTTCTTCATTCACATTTTAATCAGAGACAAACTCTGACTCTCATTAGCTTGATTTGAAATGGACAAGTCAAATTAATTGAGCTAATTGAAACTGGCATTTGCATTCAACAAAGTTATCAGTGGGGGGGATAAGGGGTTACTTGTAGGAAATAACTGGATGACCAAGTGAGGGGGGAGAAAATCAAAACCTCTGTTCATTCTTGTTCTGGTATTTTATTTATTTATAAGAGTATTTCTAAACTGCCAACTCATTCCAGAAAATATCACGGCTGTGTGCGATAAATCATTAAAACATAAAATTATAAAATCACAAAATACAGAACAAATGACCAATATTGAACCATAGAATCACAGAATAGTAGAGTTGGAAGGGGCCTATAAGGCCATCAAGTCCACCCCCTGCTCAATGCAGGAATCCAAATTAAAGCATTCCCGACAGATGGCTGTCCAGCTGCCTCTTGAAGGCCTCCAGTGTCGGAGAGCCCATTACCTCTCTAGGTAATTGGTTCCATTGTCGTATGGCTCTAACAGTTAGGAAGTTTTTCCTGATGTCCAGTCGAAATCTGGCTTCCTGCAATCAAATTAATTCTCTAAAAACACTTGGCAAAACAGAAACGTTTCCAGCCGGCAGTGGAACACCAGAATTGTGGGTGCTTGTCTGGTTTTGGTGGGATGTAATCAGTGGGCGGTGATGTGTCCCATCAGCACAAGGATTTCCACTTGTACAACAGGACTTTGCCCCCCTCTCCCGCATGTGCAGCGCACTCTCCCCAAATCTGTTCTGGAGGGTTGGGGGGACCCCTAGAACCGATATACAGGGCACGTAGGGGGGAGAGGGGGAGAACATTCCACTGCACACTTAGAAACCCTTGTGCTGATGGAATGTTCATGTAGTGCTATGCTGGATACAACTCAGTGTGCCAAAGTACTGCTGCTACTATGCTATTGTTGCGCTGTGTGTAGTTGTGTTGCTTAATTTCATTTAAAAGCAGCACCACAGCAGCAGAGAGTAACAGCAGATGTTGAAATACGAGTGTGCCAGCGTGTGCGTGTGTTTGCCTAAGAAAGCAGGCTTTTACCCTGCATCAGCATCACGGAGACTGGAGACTTAGTAAAATAAGAAAAGCTAGTTTATAGAAATACATAGTAGATAGAAAAGCAAACCTAGTTCTAACTAACTACGTTGGAGGTGTAACGCCCAGGTGTGGGAGTCAGCCCCATGCTCGGAGAGAGCAGAGACAAAAGGGATGTCTCCTGTCTCTCGGACAGTCAGAGGACAAAGGAGTGGAAAGGGCGGAAGGAGAGGGGCAGGTAAGCTTCCCTAAAGGCGTCACAGTCGAGCAACAGAAGGAAGTCAGTCAGAGCATCACAGGTAAAGGTAAACAAGCCTGTCCATCTGGAGGACCCTAGCTCTATCTTCCCTCTGGAGCTTAAACAAAAGAACAAAACAGGAGTTGCTCTTGCCCCACTTCCAACAGCTATGCTAACCCAACCAGCCTTGTGGGCCAGAAATATTTTCACAGGAAGCAATGAAGCCCTCTATGAGGGAAGGTTACAACAGTCAGGGCTTTTCAGTTTAAAGAAAATGCAAGTAAGAGGAGACATGACAGAGGTTTATAAAAGTATTCGTGGCATGGAGAAAGTAGACAGAGAAAAGTTTTCCTTCCTGTCTCATTACACTAGAACTCGTGGACATCCAGTGAAACTAAACGTTGGAAGATTCACAACAGACAAACGGAAGTCCTTCACACAGTCCATAATTAAATGGGATTTGCTCCCACAGGAGGCAGTGATGGCCACCAACTTGGATGGCTTTAAAAGAGCATTAGACAAGTCACTGAAAAGGCTATCAGGGACTATTAACCCTGACGGATATGTTCTACATCCACTGTTGGAGCCAGTATGCCTCTGAATTCCAGTTGCTGGAAACTGCAAGAGTAGAGAGCGCTGTTGAGTTCAGATCCTGCTTGCAGGCTTCCCCAGAGGCATCTGGTTGGCCACTGTGAGAACAAGATGCTGGACTAGATGGGCCCCCTTTGGCCTGATCCAGCAGACAGGCACTTGTTGTGTTCTTAAACTGCCCACCAACCAATAGTTACACCTGAGCAGTGGATCCTAGATACAGGTCTCAGATGGCCAGAACCTGCTGCAACCTCACCATGTAGAGGAGCCCCTGGAGACCAGAGACCTGATGGCTTACCCCCAGAACACCACTGTGCTGCCAGACGGCCTCTTTCTCAAGGAGGTGGAGTACTGCGAAGCCGACTTGGAGACTGAAACAACAGAAGCGGAAGGGTTGCCTCTCTGAATGCACCATGGCTTACGACAGGGCTCTCTTCCAAGTTGCTGGAACAGAGCGGGGCAGGGGATAAGTGCGGAAGTGTGATGGAATTTGCTGTGTTGGTATATTTACTTGTTAATAATTTGTATTAAGTATGAGCTATTTGTATTATGGCTTTACTGTGCACTTTTTATAATACTTCTTGTGGTTTTTTTGTACACCTCTTAGAGATATTTTTATATATTTTATATATTAAGTGGTATAGAAATAGTCTAAATAAATAAATAAAATTTAAAATTACGTGACATATTCAGCCAGCCTGACACTCAAGAGTGACCCTGTCCCACCTTAAGGAAGCCGAGCTGGGATTCAGACTTTGCCCTGCCACCCTGCTCTGCCCAAAGGGTGGGACAGCAGAGAGAGCAACACGCCAGCCAAGGAAGCCCGTCTTGCTCCAAAAGGCCAAAGTGAGTCAAGTGATATTTCCCAACACCTATAAAGGCTTCCAGGTCAGGCTTGCTCATTGGTCTGACTTGTCACCGACGCGAATGTTTTCCAGTTTAGAAATACAAATCTCAATGCTCACAATATGCTCACTTCAAACAAGAGATGAGCATTAGGATCCTCAAGTGCTTTTCCAGCTTGAAGTTTAAGCGTTTAAAAGAATTCATCTCGTACTCTCCCAAGCAACATGACCCCCGGCCCCCTCCCATCGAGCTGAGATAATGATGATGCCACTGAGACTCACACTCCCAAACTGGGGGGTCATGAGTCTCAGGGCTTGTAATGCCTGCCTCAAATACAAGATGAGCCCCCCAATTATTTTCTCTGGTTTGAACTTGAATCCAAGCCAGACAAGAAACCCCCTCTTGCCATATCACTCCCAGCTTGACCCCAGATCTGCTTCTACATCCTCACTCCCCCACCAGCCCCTTTGCGCCTCTCCCAACATACTGTGCTTGATGCTTCAGCAGCAGTCGTGGTGAGCAGGAGGAAGGAACAGGAGAACACCTCTCCCCTCTCTGCTGCCTGGCTAACTGCAGAGCAGCACATCAGGGGGACGGGCCATAGCTCAGGGGCAGAGCACCTGCTTTGCACACAGAAGGTCCCGGGTTCAGTGCCCAGGAGCATCTCCCAACAGGGCTGAATATGTCCCCTGTATGAAACCCTGGAGAGCCACTGCTACCGTCAGTGTAGACAAGGTCACATGTAGCTACGGTAGGAGAGCAATTTGATTCACTTCACATTTAAACGTTATCAGTTTTGCAGTTTCTGAACCAATATGAGAACTGAAACATAGCCATCCTTCAAAATCCGGGCTTAACCAAATCTTCTTATGCAGTTCCCCAACCAAAGAATATGTGCAAAAATGCATATTTTAGGAGAAGGTGTGCATGAAAAGGCATATATCATTGAAACTAACGTACCAAAAATGTATTACATTAGGAGAGATTGCTTGCAAAAATGCGTACATTAGTCAAAAATGTGCTTGTTAGGAGAAATTTGCACTAAAATGCTGGACGATTTTCATGAGGATTTTTTTTAAAAAAAATGCAAATTGCTGCAGAAATGTGGAGAACTGAATTTAACAATGAAAAAATGAGAAACGGAGGGACCCAATCCTTGCACCCCTACATGTCACCTCTGGGAAATGCTGCTTTATGTTATTGACATCACAGTAACCCTTGGGAAAACTGCATTTCCCAGGGGCTACAGCATGCCAAGTGCCAGAGAGGGCAAGGGGAGAAACTTCCCTCCCTCCCTCCCTCCCTCCCTCCTTTCCTCCTGCTTGCTACAGCCTGCAGCCACCCCTGTCAGAGCGCCAGCACAGTGAGCCAGGTGGAGGGAGCAGGAGTATCTCTCTCTACTATGGCATCTTCCCCCCAGTAATGTTCTTTCTTCTAACACTCTGGGATTGGTGCACAGCACAATTGTGCAAACTCAGCATGCGCTCCTGGGTGGGGCAAATGTGTGTGCATCCAGGAAACACACAAAGAGATTGTTTGGGGGGCAGGGAGGCACTTGCTAGTGAATGTTGATAAGCGCAACAGTTGCAGACATAGCCTGAGATTTAGTTGGGCAACTCATTCAGAATTGCTGCACAGTTTCCATTCATTTCAGCGGGATATTCTTGGCACTCCTGTACAGATCCCAAAGGCAGCCTGCCCTGCTGTTGCACCCTGTCCTGCGTTCTAAATCAGGGAACGGCAGGTGGTGAAGGATCAAGTTTGCAGCTTGGGGATGCTCCTGGATCTAGCTTTGTCACCAAGCAATCCCAGTGGCACAGAATTCCTTTTACCAGCTTCGTCTGACTCACCAACACAGGGATAGTCTGGTCAAAGTTATCCGTGCCCTGGTAAACCTCCCGATTGGGTTACTGTAATGCATTATACGGCGGGCTGCCTTTGAAAAATGATCTGGAAGCTTCAGCTGGTTCAGATGCCAAGGTTTTGATGGGTATACCATATTTGGATCATATCTCGCCAGCTTTAAAAGAGCTCCCCTGGCTAGTTGTTAACTTCCAGGTGCAATTCAAAGCCCTAAACTGGGACAGGGAAACTGTGGCCCTCCAGATATCGCCCAACTGCAACTCCCATCATCCCTGACCACTGCTTGTGCTGGCTGGAGTTAATTGGAGTTCTAGTCCAAACCACGTGGAGGGCACCACGTTGGGAAAGTCTATTTGTATACAGATGACATCTGCCTTCCCGTCCCCCTCGCCTGTCCCTTAACCTGCCCTCAACTCACTGGAACCAGGTCCAGCAATGACTGATGGAGCAAGATCTAGTTGCTCCTGAAGAACAGTCTCACACACACAGCCGGCCAAGCTCCCTAAATTGTGTCTCTGATGCTGGAGCAGGGAAACGTCTTGGCTCTGGGACCAGATCTTTGTTTTGACCCCACTCCATGGTCCAACTTTGACAGGTGGGTGGGATAACCCCCCTGTCAATGACATGGTGTCATTAGGACATCATAGGATTGGCAGGTGGGTTGTCCTGACCACCTGTCAAAATCCCTTGTGTGGGGTTCCCAAGCCCTTTGCAAGCACCCCCAAACTTCTGCTTTCTCTTTTCCCCCAAACCACACCCACCTGTCATCATATGTGACATCAGGTGTGGAACAGGTAGAGACACAGCTGGATCAACTGCTCCAATGAGTCCTCATGAGCAGTAGCGTAGTGGCAAATTCAGAAGTGCAGGAGCCCTTCAAGTTAGTCCCAGCCACACACCCTTCTCCCTTTTTTTGCTGTGGGGTTGAGAAGAAGATCCTTGTTAATGCCATTTCCCACAACAACAGACACTCCTAGGAGCCAATAAGCAGGAAAGAGGAGAGTGTTAGCTACTGAGAAGAGTCTTCTCAGTGGCTGAATCACCTCCTTTCACTCTGATTGGCTCCAGTCAGCAAGAAAAAGAAGAAGAAAGCATGTTAGAAGACACTTCTCAGTGGCTAGCACTCCCCTTTCATGCTGATTGGCTTGCAGCATGCTGTAGATATAGGGACCCTGCTCCTAAAAAAAGGAAAGGGTCTAAGACCCCCAGGGCCCCCAGACAACTACACCCATGTTCATGAGAAACTCAATCACGCAGCCAATCACTGCAGAAAGCAGGGCTGGAGTCACTGCCCGTCAGCTGATAGGTGGTAGCTTCAATCTTGCTGGATTGCCTGCGCAACCTAGCCTTCTGCGGGGAATTCGACTTCACAGCTGATCCCTGCAGAAAGCAGCTCTTCCAGCCCCATCATAGGGCTGGCAAAGCCCCTGGCGCTGCTGTTTCCAGATGGGCAGGCAACCCGGCTGTCAATCATCTGGCATCACCATGATATCCGGCGACGGAAAGGTAGGTTGTCCAGCCACCTTTCAGTTGGTCTGCAGAGGCTGGGATTGACAAAGATCAGGCCCACCAGGCCAAAAGGTTTTCCCGCCCCTGCTTGATAGGTTAAAACCAACACCTTGAATTGGGCCTGAAAACGTATAGGCAGCCAGTGCAATTATGCTTATACAGCTGTTATACAGTCAAACCGCCTGGTCCCCATCAGCAGGCTGCCTGCTTCATTCTGCCCCATTGGCAGGTTTTGAACAGTCTTCAAGGGCAGCCCTATGAACAACGGTGGAATCCAAGTCTTGGTGGAAGCATGCAATTTCTTCTCAAACTGAACAACAACAATAAATAATCACATTTGAATGGGAAGAGGGAGAAGCCTTGGATTTAGTGCATTAGTTTGGCCCCTTAAAAGTCCTGACCTAGGCCTTGTAGAGGGCAAGAGATAGCCTCCAAATTTACCTTACTTAACCAGAGGCCCTAAAATTCGGATAGCCTCCAAATCTGAGCAAGTCAAAGGCAAGTGTCTTTCTGTTGGAAAGGAGGGTCCGGGTGCCCTTAGAGAGGGAGTTTTGCCTTGCTCTTAAGCAAAATGGGCAAGTGATAGACGGACAGCGATGCTCGCAATACAAAGAGGGGACATTCACAGGTGGCGCACCGGTAGCGCATTATGCACTATGTCACCCTTTGTAGGGGTTATAAGGAGGAAGGCGAGGAGGAAGGAGTAAACACATGAGACAGGTTTGTCAGCCGACTTCTTAAGCGAGAGCCCCGCGAACAGCGCAGCCACAACTGAGCAGAGTTTCTCCCAATTAAATTTAACAAGAGATGTCCCTGAATCTTTCATGAGCATTCAAAATGTTTTAGTCCAGCTGTCGCCTCTCCGGCTCTCCCCTCCTCCCACCCCACTACCCCTCTTTCTAAACTGCACAACACTTTGTCCATCAGCCACTGCCTTTTGTAGTGACATAAATAATTCCTGATGGATTTCCAGAGCCTCACAGAGCCAAGGTGAGCACATGGCCAGAGGAGAGGAGAGATGGGGCTGGAGGGAGGCTTTCGACATGCTGCTCCCTCCCTCAGGCTGTCCGTCAAAAGAAGCGATGGCTGGGTTGGCTCCCTTTTTTCTATTATTGGTTTTGCTTTGTTACTTTGTCATTTGCTTCGTGCATCTTCATCACCATTCCCCTTTTCATTTCTCCTCCCTCGCCCCTTGCCGTGTGATTGGCTGTCACTTTAATTATCCATCGGCCCCTGGACGCGCCGGCAGGTAACCCAGCCATACTCAGGCATCAAAGTCCCTTCCAGGTCTCTCTCTGTGTGTTTGTGGCAGTTTTCCTGCAACAGCATCACTTGGCTTTCAATTAAAGCTCTGAGCCAGCCTGAAAGAGAAGTTCGGGCTTCTGCTAAAAGGAGCAGGAAAGGAAGGAGGAGGTGAGACAGAGGCGCATGTCATCAGGTTAACAACACGGGCAGGAGCCAGGCAAGGGTTCTGCAAAGAAGGCTGGAGGAGGAGGAGGAGGTGATGGTGGGACAGGTGCCAAGCATCGTAGATCTATATAAAGAGGCAGCTGAAAGCTGCCTGTTGGTTGCCTGTCTCCAAGCCCTATTCCGCCTTCCCTGGACAGCCATTGGCTGGAATCCAGTAATGTCATGGAATGTTCATGAAAATTCTGCTGCGAGGGCCAGTCATGGTATGCAGGAAATCAGGGTCTGTGCTGAAAGAGTGGGGGGATGGAAGTTCCAGTTTGCTGGGAGAGAAAAACAAGTACTGAGGCAAGAATAATTAAGACGGAAACCGAGCAGCGGCAAAAAGGGGGAAGGGAAAGATGGCACGTCAGAAGAATAGGAAGGAAATAGAGGTGCACATAAGAGGAAGGAGGGGCCAAAGAAAATCTGTCTATAGTGAACATTTGTAGCCAGCTGATCCACAGAAAAACTCAGAGCATCACATAGGGGGTTACACCACCAGGGGTGTAGTCATACGGGATCTCGGGGAGTCTTAGACCCCATATTTTTATCAGAGCAGGGTCCCAGCAGGGTCCCTATGTCTCCAGCATCCTACAAGCCACTCAACATGAAAGGGGAGGCTGTTAGCCACTGAAAACATGCTTCCTTGTCTTTTCTTGGAGATAATCAGAGTGAAAGGAGGTGAGTCAGCCACTAAGAAGACTCTTTTTAGTAGCTAACCCTCTCCCCTTTCATGCTTATTTGCTCCTACGGACATCTGTTGTCGTGGGAGAAGGTATCAACAAGGTTCTCATTCTCAACCCAGCAGAAGAAAAAAAGGGGGAAGAGCAAGTGGCTGTGACTATCATAAAGGGACCCGGCACTTCTGAATTTGCCATAATGCTACTGTACACCACTTCATCCTCACTACAACCCTATGAGGTAAATTGGGCTTCTGTAAAGAACAACTGACCAAGGTAATCAGGAAGCATCATGATTAGGCAGGGATTTGAATCCAGCTCTCTATATCAAGGAACAACCCATATGTTACAGTCAGTTACATCATTTCGGGGGGGGGGGTTCCAATCTTGCTTCAACTAGGAATCCTGGAATCTTTTGGTGAAGGCTGGTTTAGAAATAATTAAAAGAAAATGAATGCATTCACCAGGAAAAGGAGTTTAGGAGGGAGATGATGTGGCAAGGGAGGCGTCCTTAACTCTTTCTCAGCTCTTCATTCCCCTATTCTCCATTAGCTTTCCAAGCCCCCACACAGAGAGTGATGCTTTAAAGGTATGTACAGTGTGCTAAGATGCGGTTACATGCAGTAATGTGTACAGTAGTGTAGTGGCAAATTCAGAAGTGCAGGGTCCCTTCATGATAGTCACAACCACACCACTCCCTCTTTTTTTGCTGCTGGGTTGAGAATGAGATCCTTGTTAATGCCTTCCCCCACAACAGATGTCCCTAGGAGCCAAACAGCATGAACAGATAGTGTTAGCTACTTAAAAGAGTCTTCTCCATGGCTGACTCACCTCCTTTCACTCTGATTGACTCCAATCAGCAGGAAAGGACAAGGAAGCATGTTAGATGACTCTTCTCAGTGGCCAACACATTTCCCTTTCATGCTGATTGGCTTGTAGGACGCTGGAGACATAGGGACCCTGCTGGGACCCTGCTTCCAAAAAAGTAAAGGGTCTAAGAGCCCCCCCCCCGAGACCCTGGACGACTACACCCCTGCATGTGTAACATATAATCAACCTTCGCTGACCCTCTCCCACTTCACCAGGCAAGTTTCTCAGACTTACTGTGATGTCCTGTTGTGCCTGTAAAGGAGCATCTGTGACCCTCCCGATGTTGGACTGCACACACCAGTGATTCCTGCTGACCATTGGCCAGGCTGGCTGGGGCTGATGGGTGCTAGAGTCTAACAACATCTGAAGGGCCGCAGGTTCTCCACTACTACTAGGGGAAGGGCCTTAGCTCAGGGGCAGAGCATCTGCTTTGCATGAAGAAGGTCCCAGGTTCAGCCCCCTCTAGCATCTCCAGGTAAGGCAGGAAACGACTCATGCCTGAAACCCAGGACAGCCACTGCCAGTCAGTGCAGACAATACTAAGCTGAATGGACCAATGGTCTGACTCAGTAGAAGGCAGCTTCTATGTTCCCAAATCAAGGGTTGCCAGCATGGTGCCCTCCAGATGTTGTTGGGCTTCAACTCCCACTGTCCCTGACCATTGGCCATGCTGGCTGGAGCTGATGGCAGTTGTAGTCCAACATCTAGAAGGAACTATGTTGGCCACCCCTGCCCTAAACGAGGAAGACCTTTATCTCCCATCTTTCATATACCTGACCCAAATGTTACTTTCTAATTACATCCAGAAGTTGCTGATCAAGACTGACAAGGTGGGGTCTCCTTTGAAATTAAATGTGTGGAAGTTGTTCCCGATAGACATTACTGCGTGAATTGATCTTTGCTCTGGACCTTGTTCCAGCGTCTCCACCTTCTCCATCTCTTTAAAAAAAAGAGTCTGATTCCTTCTCTACAATTTCTAAAGCTTCTTTTAATGGCCTCACACAAGGGAATTCTGTCAGAACCCCATTGGGAACGTGGGAGGGGAGTGAATCTAAATAAAGGAGCCCTGTGCCGATCTGCCTCTAAATCTGCTAATTTGTCGGAGAATCTCAGCAGACTGAAACTTATCCTGGTGTTGAGATGCAAATGACAGGCAGCCAGAGACCTTGACGGTTCAGAGGAGCAAGCACAGGCCTGCTGGGGCTGCTTTTCAGCTGGCCGACCTTGAGACAAGTGGACCTTCACAGGTCACCAGCTCGCTTCATGCTCATTAGGCTAGACAAGAGATCAGAGGCCAGAAGTCAGCCCACGAGAGGAGGACTTGGGACGATGTGCGTAGAAGCTGGTGAAAGAAGCAGTTGCACCTTTTTCTTTACAAGGAGAAAAGCTGGAGGGGGGGAGAGGGAACCACAAGGCTGCCACCTTGAAATGCTTCGAAAATTCTCAGAACAGCAGCTATTTTTCAAAAGTATCACCTTTAGGAATTTTAAAGCATTGCTTGCCCAGATTCCAGATCCACACCTCCAACTCATCTTCTCCCACCTCAATGTGATGCAGAGCGCTCCGACAAGTAAGAGGGGAATTAAATTTAAATTCGGAGAACTAGGAATGGCTGGGGCCAGCCAGCTTTCCCCAATCCCTGGTGCCCTCCCACTGTTTTGGATTACGATTCCTATCAGCCCCAGGCAGCCTGAGAGAGAGGTTCAAGTCAGCCTTCCCCAACCTGGTGCATTTCAGATGTTTTGAACTACAACTCCCATCAGCCGTAACCAGCATGGAGTGAGCCAGGAATATTTCAGAGTCCCCCCCGGAGGCAATTAAACCCCTCCCACCTTTTATAGGCAAAATGTAGGTGCTAGGTGAGGTGTGCATTTTGCTGGAGGGGGTCCTTGCTTCTTCCTGACTCGTGTGCTCTCCCCCTTCAGTCACCAATGGGCATAGTTTCTCCCTCCGTTTGCTCTGAGGTGTGAATTGCATAGCTTGGCAAGTTCTATTACGAAGATCCTTCATATCCAGAAGCATAATGTGACTGCTAAAATGAGCTCAGTCACACACAAACAACTGAAGCCTGTCCCCTTGCCAAAAAAACGGCAGCCACTCTGTCCTGCCATCTTTTTATTTTCTTGTGTATAATAGGGTCCTCCATACCACTGAGTTTGCGCTAGAGTGGCTTCCCTCTAGTGGTGAAAACTCATCATCCAATGGGTGCCATTTAGGAGGTGCTGAACTGATAGAGGGTTCACTGTGAAGAGGGTACAGAGATGTCTGCAGTAATAGGTAAATCGGTCCTGGGTAAAGGACTTGGGACTCCATCTCCCCAACCCCACCCCGCAGAGAGTCCAAAGGTATGATCTTGATCTCCTCACCTTGGAAAATCATGTACTTGGATAGTCCCTATCCTTTGCCTCAATCAGCCTTCCCCAACCCGGTGCCCTCCAGATGTTTTGTCCTATAACTCCCATCAGCATGGCTGAGCTGGCTGGGGCTAATGGGAGTTGTAGTCCCAAACTTCTGAACCACACTGGGTTGGGGAAGGGCTGACAAGCCATCATCTCTCTCTCTCTAGCAAATGCACAGAAGATGACCAGCTACAAGGAATTGTCAATTTGGCACATTTTGCCTGTCCTATTCTCTCTCTCTCTCTCCCTGTAATGCCTCCACAAGGCCTGCGCTGGCCTATAACAAAATAATAAAGAATTAATCAAGACAAAGCTCTTGCCCATGTTAATGCTTCACAGGCCCTTAACCACCGTACTGGAGCATTTCAAAAAGGCCTGTCCCTTATGAAATAATCAGGATGGAGAGACAGTTAGCACACATGGGCAGGTGCTTCCAAGGCACTCGTTCGGGAGGAAACCGTCTAAAAAGGGCTTTCAAAGGCATCATCGCTACATCAATTTGTCAGCAAATGGGTCGTGCCGTCCTTCAACCCCCACCATGCAAGGCTCTCCTTCTCCCCTCCACAGACACTTGCACGCCTTTTACTTTGCAAGTGACCAATTTCTTCCTCGTCGCAACGTGCAACTATAGGATGCACATTCCGTTGTGGTCCTGCAAATGGGGTTTCCAGTCATCTTGAGCTTTTTTGTAAAAGACAGGAGGAGCAAGATCTACTCAAGCAAGCAAGCTGGCAATGCAAAAAAGGGAAGAGCATGAAAAGGCAGGCAGCCTGGTCAGTAGTGAAAGGCTTTTTCTTACTTCCCCCCCCTTCAAATTTAACTCCATTGTGGCATGCCTGCCTTTGAGTCCCATCTCCCAATTGACTGGATGCCATATAACACTAATTAATTACATGGCTTACCGTCACCTTAGCATAATTTTTTAAAAATCTGATCATATGGAGGTGTGTGGGGATGATTCTCATCCCAAACCAGAGGATGCAGGGAAAGGAGGTTTAATCCTTCCCTCCCAAGCAAGATCCCAACAGAAATTTCTCCCCCCCCCACGCACACTGCAGTTAGCAATAGAAAAAAGCTCCCCTTGGCACCAATGGGAGCTTTTTCAAGGGAAGCTTTCCCCCCTCTGTCGCTATCTACAGTGTGGGAAGGGTGATCTGTGTTGCAATTGCAGCAAGTGAGGGACAGGTTTAACCTCCCCTCCCTGCATGCTGTAGTGCCAGAAGAAATCTGGAGTGGTGCCTAGGATTAAATTTTGAAAAGCCCCCTTATGTGGCTGCAAGCCATGCTATTAACATCACATGTTGTTAAGCCCAGAACCCTCGGTAAACTGTTCCAAGAATGGATGGGGCAACCTCCAGTCTCTGGTATTAGGTCAATGATGCTCTCTGTGTGGTGCTGAATGTACATCCTCCAGTGCTGGGTAACCTTTGCAAACCACACAGATATGGAGATTTATTCCTTCTATTTAGAAAACGTATACTCCACCCTTCCAATTCATTTGCATTGCTCATTATTGCATTTAAATCAGAGCTTGGAAAAGTTACTTCTTCGAGCTACAACTCCCATCAGCCCAATCCAGTGGCCATGCTGGCTGGGGCTGATGGGCGTTGTAGCTCAAAAAAGTAACTTTTCCAAGCTTAGATTTAAAACCAGTGCAAAGGAATAGCATGGTGGAGCCAGGCTTGACAGAGAGGGTGCTTGCAGACAGAGTCTTAATAAATGGGGCATGGAGATATTGCAAAGTGGTCATTGGCCAAGAGGTGCTTTTTAAAATAAGTTTTTGGATTTTCCACGAGAAGAGTGGGGTGGGGGGAGGGGGATACAGGCTGGCATTTTGATGCCAAAGATATTGTGTGGATGCTGGTTTGTTTGTTTTTTTAATAAAACAACATCTTCCATGCTTCCATCCCAGAGTAAACACCCCTCTGGAAACACCCTTAAAAACTTTGTAAGAGGAAGTCTACCATATCTGGCTGGTGAGACAAATGCTTGCAGGAAAAGGAAAGTTTTGAACCAGTAGTGGAAAAGAGTAAGCCAGATGGGTCTCTCAGAGACAGGTATTCAAAAACCACCAAGAAGGCCTTCTCTCTCATCCTTATCAACCATGCCTCAGCCACGGATGGGACATGGAGAACGGCCTCTTTAATAGATCTGAGGGAGTGGGCAAGGCTTCTATAGCAGGAGTCTATCTCTGGTATCCTGAACAAAGTCATTTAGGGCTTCAAAAATAGGGATGGACAGATCTGTTAAGTCCGTTGCTCATTTTTTCAATCTTAAATGCAATCCTCCACATTTCTGCAGTAATTCATGAATTGTCTTTTTAAAAAAGAATTGGTTAGCATTTTAGTGTGAACTTCTGCTACTAAACACATTTTGTTTGCAGTTTTAACTAATGTGCACATTGCTGCCAGAGCTTGGAAAAGTTATTTTTTTGAACTACAACTCCCATCAGCCCCAGCCAGCATGGCCACTGGATTGGGCTGATGGGAGTTGTAGTTCAAAAAAGTAACTTTTCCAAGCTCTGATTGCTGCAAGCAATCTTCCCTGATAGAATACATTTTGTATGTTCTTTTCGCTGATGCATTCATTTTTATACACACTGTCCCCTAATAGATGCATATTTGTAAACACTGTTTGGTTGGAGAGTTGCATCACAAAATTCAGGTAACTGTGAATTCCAGAGGATCCCTGTGTTCTAGTTTGTGTATTGTTTGGGAAGTGTAAATTTGGTAGGTTCACCTTTAAATGCAAACTGAATCAAATTTCTCCCCCATCCCGATTGAAAGGTAATCACCACCAAGTTTGGGCCCAGAAACAATCTGGCAACCAGTACAGATGTTGCAAAGCGGGTGTAATATGATTAGGTGTGCGTGGCCTGCAGACCAGATGGCATGTTTTCTTGAGCCATGAGGCATCACTTTTTTAAACAAAGAAAGTGCTGTGGGGAGGAACCTGGGTTAACTTCATTCCATGTGCCAGGGAATTAGTAAGGGTTGCACGAGATGCTTTGTTGATATGTGTGAGTTTGACGCTGGGGGACTAAGGCAATTTTAATAGGCTATCTTTGTGTGAGACGGTGTCTTTCACCAGTCTATTCTGCACATCAGTGCACAGGGCAATTCTGTGCATGGTTTAATGAAGACTTCTCAAGCAGAGCTTGTCTAATCCAAAACTGAAGGCAGAACTGCAAGTTGTTTGGGCAAACAGGTTTCCAAAATGTGTGCTTGTGTTTGCTGATTAACAGTAATGCTAACAGAGGGGTAGACACACACAAGGAGAATCAGGAGGTGGGATGCTTAACCTTCCTCCATCCATCAATTCTTCCAAGCAATTGGTCTCCCCCAACATGGAACCGGCTGGAGAAAAAAACAAGGGGAAATGCCCAAGAGGGGAGGGGTTGCAGGGAAGAACTGTCATGCCAGGGAAAGGTTAGAACATGAGGAGGGTCCCAATGGAACAGGCCAATGTGGACCCATCTTGGTGTAGAGATCCTGCGCCTTCTCCAGTGTTCCTGGACTCCCATTTTCCCTGACTGTTGGCCATGTTAGCTCAGATGAGCAGGAAGGGATGAATCTTGTCCATTTCAGCTTCTTTCCATTCCTCATTTTTCCAGTCTTAAATTCTGTTCACCACATTTCCAAATCAGTTTGTGGTTTTTTTAAAGAGCCCTCAGTGAAAATTTGTCAGCATTTTAGTGTGCAGATAGACTAACATGCATATTTTTTGGGGGGGGGGGATGAAATGGCCTGCCTTCAAGTCGATCCCAACTTATGGCTACCCTATGAAAAGGTATTTCATGGTAAGCGGTGTTCAGAGGGGGTTTACCATTGCCTCCCTCTGAGGCTAGTCCTCCCCAGCTGGCTAGGGCCTGTTCAGCTCACCACAGCTGCACAACACAGCCGCTTCCTTCTCCGCCACTGCCAGCTGGGAGGCAACTGGGCTAATTGGGACTAAGCAGCTTGCCCACTGCTGCACAGGTGGCAAGGCATGTAACCTTTGGGGGTGATCTTTAGCTGGCCCTTTACACCCAGGAGACACGAGCGGGGATTTGAACTCAGACTCTGGACTCCAAACCAGGCTCTCCTCCCCACTGTATTTTGGATGTACGTTTTCCTAATGCAATGCATTTTTGTATGATATTTTGTTTATTTATTAGATTTATATCCCACCCTTCCTCCCAGTAGGAGCCCGGGGTGGCAAACAAAGGCACTAAAAACACTTTAAAAAATCATAAAAACAGACTTTAAAATGTATTAAAACAAAACATCATTAAAGACATATTAAAGCAAAACATCAGTAAAAACACCTTTTAAAAAAAGCTTTTAACATCTTTAAAAGCTAGTATTGTCACTAATATATGCATTTTAATGCACACTTTCTCCTCATATATGCATTTTGCACACCTTTGCGGGGGGAGGTTAAAGAACTGCATCACAAAATTCAGAGAGGTGCAAATTTCAACGGACAGCTGAATTTTGGTTCCTGTGCTGTTTTGGGAAGTGTGAATTAGGCAGGTTCACGTGGCCGCATTGAATTTCTCCCCCAACCTCTAGAGGACCAGGGTCTCCCATCCTTGATCTACTTTACCTTCCCTCAGTGGCCAATCGGATCCTTCCTAGAGGCTCCCAAGCAGGGCGTGAAGGCAACGGCCCCTCCCTTGCTGTCACCAGTTAGCATTCAGTCGCATATTCCTTCTGAACATGGAAGCTCCATAGAGCCATCAGGGCTAGGGCCACCATTAGGCAGTTCAAAGAAAAGGGGCATGGCTCCACAGGAAGGACATCTGCACAAAATCGGCACATGCTAATTTATTTGTAGGCCTTGGCTCCTGCCACTCTTGCAGCTGCTGCTTGCGACAGCACAGCTGATTGCCAGTGCGGTGCTTGGCTCCTCCTGTGGCCGTCGTAGAGTACAAGGCCTAGCAAACAAGCCCCTTGGTTGTGGCCAGCAGCAGCCATTGTGAATCAGCCTCCTCCTTCGCCCTAGCCGCAGCATCACAAGCAAAGCCCCGTCTTGGTCATTCTGCCTCAAGGGATCGGAATTAAAGTCACCAGACTTCCTTGGTAAAAGTATCTAACCATCTTGAGCCCAGCAAGAGTCCGCCTCCTTCTCCTCTTCGATCAAATAATTAAGATTGTTCTATGGCTTGTTGCTCCTTCCCAGCCCCTTCTCTCTCTCCCCCCCTCATCCCCCCATTTCTCCTGCTTAAAGGAAGCGCTTGTCAAAGCCCTCAACAGCTGTTAAGAGTGAGGCGTTTAGAAATGAAAGTGCCCGAGTCAGCAAGCTCTCAAAAATCCATCAGGAGGCCTGCTTGTTTGTAACGGAAGCGCATCTTAATCCAGGCCAGCACAAGAGAGAGTGTTTTTCCTACTGCAAGGGAGGAAGGGGAGGGTTGGGAAAAGAGGCTGCCTGCATTGTGTCTTGAAGTCTTTGGGGGTCCCTCTCTCACTCTCACATAAGAACATAAGAAGAGCCTGCTGGATCAGGCCAGTGGCCCATCTAGTCCAGCATCCTGTTCTCACAGTGGCCAACCAGGTGCCTGGGGGAAGCCCGCAAGCAGGACCCGAGTGCAAGAACACTCTCCCCTCCTGAGGCTTCCGGCAACTGGTTTTCAGAAGCATGCTGCCTCTGACTAGGGTGGCACAGCACAGCCATCACGGCTAGTAGCCATTGATAGCCCTGTCCTCCATGAATTTGTCTAATCTTCTTTTAAAGCCATCCAAGCTGGTGGCCATTACTGCGTCTTGTGGGAGCAAATTCCATAGTTTAACTATGCGCCGAGTAAAGAAGTACTTCCTTTTGTCTGTCCTGAATCTTCCAACATTCAGCTTCTTCGAATGTCCACGAGTTCTAGTATACTACCTCATGGTGAAGGGCGGGTAATAAATTAAAACAGCAAGAGCAGCAGCAACAACACAGTGATTACAACCAGGTTCCACCAGCCATCCGAAAATGAAGTGAGAGCTTTCTAGAGTAGCAGGCAAAGGTTCCACGCAGGCAGGCTTGTGTCTCAACCGTCATATGTTTATTATTGAAATAATAATTTCATCATTATCATTAACAAAATGTATATAAATAAATAGAATTGACTGTAAATAGAATCTCTAAGTGGTTTACAAAAAAAATAAAACAAAACATTAAAATTGTCAATAAAAGACAAAGTTAAAAACAGAGTTTTTTTAATGAAAATAATAATAACAATTAAAACCAACAGGTAAGCTAAAAACCATATTAAAACACACGTGAATTTCTGAATGCCTGGATAGGCTTGCCTAAACAAAAAAAAGTTTTTAACAGGCACCAAAAAGAGTACAGCAAAGGCTCCTGCCTGATGTCAATAGGCAGGGAGTTCCAAAGCCTAAATAATTGCTCAATACTCAATGCTCAATACCAGCGTTTACAACAATAATGGAAACATCTAAAAACTACAAATAATAACAATGTGCATGGCAGTTTATAAAGCATAAGAGGACAGGTCCCTGCCCCAAAGGACTTACAATCTGAAATCCAACACGGGAAGCAGCAAGGAAAGAGGAGGGCAGGTGTAATATGTGTACATGCAGAAGCAGAAGCAGGCTCTGGCCTGAGGAAGAGCCATTGCTTAGTGGCAGAGCATCTGCTTTGAATGCAGAAAGCCCCTGGTTCAATCCTCGGCATCTCCCAGCAGGGTTGGGGAAAATTCCTGCCTGAAACCCTGCACAGCCACTGCTGCCAGTCAGTGTCCAGAATATTAAGACGGATGGGCCAATGGTCTGGCTGTGTTCCTCCTTCTTGCAAAACAGCCACTTTCAACACTGACTGAAGTGGCAATAAACTGAAAGAAAGTGCGAGGGAAACAGATGGAAAGGAGTGGAACAGGCAGAAGTAGCCAAACAAATTGGAAAAGGTGGTCTCTTGAGAAGGGGGGGGGCTGAAGGCTGATAGCAACAGAACCCTGCAGAGCCCTACAAGAGATATATAGCTTCTCGCTGAGAGCCCAAAAAGAGGTGCACACTCTCCTTGGAAATGCTCCATAAACCAGGAAACATCTCATAGCACAGAAAACACCCACAGAACCCTGTGAAACACAGCCTTGGTTTCCTTGAGCTTCTCAAAACAAAGTCTGCTCTGGGGTTCCGTTAAAGTGATGGGCTCCAGAAGGCAGATTTGTCAGTATGCTGCTTCAATCTGCTCTCAGCCATCTCAGGCCGTGGGCACCGTAGTCGATTCAAAAGCAGCGAGAAGAGTATTTCTGGCTGCGTTTTGGAGCGACTCTGCCCTCAGCTGAACACCCCTAACTTCCTCCCTGCTGACTTCAGGTCTTTCAGGACCGCCCACAGGAAAGCGCTGGGCCAATCGCTGTCTCTGCCTGAGCCGACAGCAAAGCATTTCCATTGGCCACACCTGGAAGGGCAACAGGTTGATCTACCAATCAATCATGAAATTTTAAAAAAATGCACTCGAGCTGATCCAACCAGATTTTTGAGTAAAAAAGGGTGGAATTTGACTAGCATAATGTGTCCCCGTTTTCAGGAAACAGGGGTGGAGACGCACTGGAACCAGCACAATAGTAACCACATTTCTACCCTCACAGGTGACAAAGCCAGCCAATATGAGCTGCTTGTTCAGTCAATACAGAGCACTGGGGTGGTTTGTACCTGGATTTTGAGTGGTTGTTTTCTATTAGGCTTCCTTCTTCTAAGCTGCGCTACAAATATCTCTGCTTTTCTACACTTTAATTATGCTCTGTTGTGGAGACCTTAAGTTTGAAGAGTCAGGATAGAGGAGAAAAGGGATACTGAAATTGCCAAATTCACACGCACACACAAACACTTTGGAAAATTCAAATCAGCTTTATATTCCCAGTTATCTGGCCTATTCTCTGTCAGAACTTCCATGCACGCCCCATGCAGGAAAGGACACTGTGCTGCCAGCTGTCACTGCTTACCTTCCAACAGATGGGGGGGGGGGAATCAGGGCTTGCTGCAACACGCTTTAGACCCTGCCTTCCCCATTATTACAGATTGCTGAAGGCTCTTCTCCATTTGTAATGCATATACATGGCAATAAGCCAGCCCTCTGTAGAAAAAAAAAACCAGCTGGTATAGCACAGTGGGGAGGAGAGCCTGACTCGGAGTCTAGAGTCTAAGAGTTCAAATCCCGGCTTGTGTCTCCTGGGTGTCAAGGGCCAGCTAAAGATCACCCCCACAGGGAGTGGCTCGGGGTTATGTGCCCTGCCACCTGTGCAGTTGTGGGCAAGCGGCATAGTCCCAACTAGCCCAGTTGCCCCCCAGCTGGCAGTTGCGGACAAGGAAGGGGCTGGCTTGTGCAGCTGTGGCAAGCTGAGCAGGCCCTAGCCAGCTGGGGAGGACTAGCCTCAGAGGGAGGCAATGGTAAACCATCTCTGAATACTGCTTACCATGAAATCCCTGTTCATAGGATTGCCATAAGTCAGGATCGACTTGAAGGCAGTCCATTTTTCATGTAAAAAAACACATTGTCCTAGGATGTTAACAGTTCAAGCTGGATCTCGACAGCTGCAGTGTGTGAAATTGTGCACTGCATTGTGCCTTAGCATTCATGGACACACACACAGTGGAGGACGGTGGCTCCCATGTCAGCAAATCCGCTCCAGGTTTTAGTCCGAACTTTCCAAGGAGCTGTCCAAGGTGTTGGACCACAACCTGGGAGACCAGGGTTTGACTCCCCACACAGCCATGAAGCTCACTGGGTGACCTGGGGCCAGTCACTGCCTCTCAGGCCCATGAAAACCCTCTCCATAGGGTCGCCCCAAGTTGGAATCGACTTGAAGGCAGTACATTTACATTTTTATGCAGGAGGGAAAGCCATAGCTCAATGGTAGAGCATCTGCTCTCCATGTAGAAAGTTCCCGGTTCAATCCCCGGAGTCTCCAGGTAGAATCATAGAATCATAGAGTTGGAAGGGGCCTTGTAGGCCATTGAGTCCAACCCCCTGCTCACAGCAGGAAATCCACAGCTAGAGCATCTCCCGCAGATAGCTGTCCAGCCTCTGCTTGAAGACATCCAGCGAAGGGGATCCCACCACCTCCCCAGGCAGTCGGTTCCATTGCCGAACCGCCCTTACTGTCAAGAAGTTCCTTCTAATGTCCAATCTGAATCTACGCTCCTGCAACTTAAAACCATTAGACCTAGTCCTACCCTCTGGGTCAGCAGAGAACAAATCTGTACCCTCCTCTATGTGACAGCCCTTCAGGTACTTAAAGAGTGCAATCATGTCACCCCTCAGCCTTCTCTTCACCAGACTGAACATGCCAAGTTCCTTCAACCTTTCCTCATAAGACTTGTTCTCCATACCGGCAATCATCCTCGTTGCCCTCTTCTGAACCCGCTCCAACTTGTCTATATCTTTCTTAAAATGAGGCGCCCAGAACCAGTGGCGTCACTAGCAGGAGTGCGGTGGGGTGCGGACCTCCGGTGCACGCCCTCCCAGGGGCATGGACAAGGTGGCTGGGCTTGCGTGTGCGCGCTTGCGCATGCACGCTCAACACCAGCCACCCTGTCTATGCCCCTGGGAGGACGCACACTGGAGGGGCACCCAGCCGCAGAAGGCCTGGGAACGCCGGCACGCCTCCCTCGCCCTGCCGACGCTGCTCCCGCTCTCGTCCGCCCGCCCGCCTCCGAGGAGGAGTCGGCGCAGCCTTGCCGGGCAACGGAGCGGAGCAGGGTGGCTCTAGGTGTCACCCCTCTCATGGTGACACCCGGGTGCGGGCCGCACCCTCCACACCCCGGTAGGGATGCCCCTGCCCAGAACTGAACGCAGTATTCCAGATGAGGCCTGACTAATGCAGAATATAGTGGGACTATTACTTCCCTCGACCTGGAAACTATAGCTCTGTTTATGCAGCCCAAAACCGTGTTTGCCTTTTTTGCCGCAGCATCACACTGCTGGGTCATGTTCAACTTGCGATCCACTACAATTCCAAGGTCCTTCTCACACGCACTACTGCTAAGCCGGGTATTTCCCATCCTGTATCTGTGCATTTTGTTTTTGTGGCCTAAATGCAGAATCTTGCATTTGTCTTTATTGAATTTCATTTTATTAATTTCAGCCCAATTTTCTAGTCTATCCAGGTCCCTTTGGATTTTATTCCTGTCTTCCATTGTGTTAGCTATCCCTCCCAGTTTCGTATCATCCGCAAACTTCATAAGGCTTCCCTCCACCCCATCATCTAAGTCATTGATAAAATGGGGCTAGGAGAGGCTCTTTGCCTGAAAGCCTGGACAGCCACTGCCAGTCAGTGTCTGCAATATTGAGCTACATGGACCATTGCTCTTACTTGATATAAGGCAGCGTCCTGTATTCCTATGTCTTATACTAAGTCACACAATGTTTCCTCCCACGGCACTGTCTGCTGTGAGGACCAAGCTAGACAAGTTGTGTAAATGCAATTAATATTTTTATCAGTTTTTAAAAAAAGAAATGTCTATACCACTTAATTGTTCACGTTTCTAAGCGCTATACATAAAAAGGAGCCAAACATAAAATGGAACAATAAAATCTTCATAAAGCTAAATGCTACCTTTAAATATGCATTTTTAAATAGCAGCAATAGTATCTCTGTGGAAACGCAAATAGCAGCTTCAGAGAGGCATTTTTTCTCTGGACCACGGGAGACAATATGTTAAACTCTCCCCACCACCACCTTCAATGGTCCTTGCCCCATGGCTTCACATAGGCTATTATTTACATCACACCAAAAATGTGCACATTGATCGCCCTTAAATGTGCCCTTAAATCTTACATCTCCAAAATCTTAGCCAGTTGATCCTTTTAAGGTGAGCTGCTTGAAATTGAATTGGAGAGCTTCTGCGTGTGAAACCCATTTGTTGACCTTCTGCGTGTGAAGGACTCTGCTACTGAGCTATGGTGGCACTGCCAATCAAGTCTGTGGGAGAAAGAAATTGCCCAGATTTGGGGGTGGGTGGGAGGGGGAACCTCCTAACTGCACTGCAAGGCAACTCTGTTTCCCAATATGCTGTTGTCACCACTACAAGTTGCCAGACTCTGCCAAAGTCTGTTAGAAAAGCATTGATTAATATCAGCAGTGCATGGATCCTCCACTGCAGATATGCAGGCTGCTGCTGAGTCAGCATCTTCTCTAAGCAGGAAAGAGAACCATAGCCAAAAAAGTAACTCACAGTTTGATATGAAGGCTTAGAGCTACAGATTATTTGGATCCATACCAATCGGGTTTCAGGACTGGACATGGAACTGAAACAGCCTTGCTCGCTCTGGTGGATGATATGAGGAGGGCATTAGATAGGGGAGAATTCACCTTTCTTGTCCTCCTCGATCTCTCAGCGGCTTTTGATACTGTCGACCACAGTATCCTTTTACATCGCCTGGAGGAATTGGGAATAGGAGGCACTGTACTACGGTGGTTCCATTCCTTTCTTTCCGACAGGCATCAACAGGTAGCATTGGGGGAGGAGGTTTCAGACCCTTGGCCTCTCAATTGTGGTGTGCCACAGGGTTCTATCCTCTCTCCCATGCTATTTAATATCTATATGAAGCCGCTGGGGGCAATCGTCAGGAGATTTGGGCTGCAATGTCACCAATATGCGGATGACACTCAGCTCTATCTCTCGTTTAAATCTTCACCAGAGTTGTCCAAGTGCCTGGAATCCGTGAGTGGATGGATGGGAAGGAACAGGCTGAAGTTGAATCCTGATAAGACTGAGGTGCTACTCGTGGGAGACAAGGGAAGGCTGGGAGATGTTGACCTGGTGTTCGACGGGGTGAAATTGCCCCTGAATGACCAGGTCCGCAGCCTTGGGGTTGTTCTTGATTCCAAGCTATCCATGGAGGCTCAGATTTCGGCAGTGAGCCGGGCAGCTTGGTATCAATTACACCTCATTCGTAGACTGCAGCCCTACCTTCCTGCTCATCAGCTCCCACTGGTGGTACATGCCCTGGTCACCTCTCGGTTGGATTACTGTAATGCGCTCTACGTGGGGTTACCCTTGAAAACGGTCCGGAAATTACAACTTATACAAAATGCTGCGGCTCGACTACTTACAAACTGTCGCCGCCGGGATCACATCACCCCAGTGTTGTTCGACCTACACTGGCTCCCAGTTATTTTCCGGGCCCAATTCAAGGTGTTGGTATTAACCTTTAAATCCCTATACGGTCTCGGCCCAGTTTATTTTATGGAGCACCTTCAGCGCCACCAACCATGCCGCCCAACAAGATCAGCCACACAGGACCTTCTCTCAATCCCACCAACTAAAACAGCTAGGTTGGCGGGGACAAGAGAGAGGGCATTTTCAGTGGCGGCCCCCACTCTCTGGAACTCCCTCCCGTATGACCTTCGCCATGCCCCTTCCCTGAATGTATTCCGCCAAGCTTTGAAGACCTGGCTCTTCAGACAGGCCTTTGGGACTTCCGGGGAGGGTTAAATTTTTACGACGAATAGCCTACTACTCTGTACTGGAACTGTTTTATTGTTTTATTGTTATATTGTATTTTATGATGTATTTTATTATGATGTAATGTATTGTTGTTAAATTGCACGTCGCCTAGAGTGGCCATTGGCCAGATAGGCGACCCACAAATAAAATTATTATTATTATTATTATCTGTGGATAGATGGATGAGTGAATATGTGGACTACAACTCCCATCAACCCCACCCAGCAAGGCTGCCCAAAAGTGCAGGCCTCAAGTCCACATGATATAACACCTACGCTAGGGACATAAGAAACCACAAAGCCTCATGTTTCTGTCTGTTGCCCCATCTGTGAACGGATATGTAAATCGAGAGCAACCAGCCACCATCTCAGTCTTGCACCCTGCAGTATATTGACTTTTCTGCTGATCTGGGAATGACAACCGGCTTGTGAAAGAAAAGCAGTCATGCAGGACAAGGCACCAGGCACTTAACAGCTTGTTACAGGGACAAAGAGCCAAGAGAGCTAAGTACAGAGGTTTCCTTAGAAGTCCTGAATTCCTCATGAAAGCATCACATGCTCTTAATTCCCAAAGCTCACCAGGATCCCTGCTTAGAAATTAGAGAGCTGCAAGGGACGGATGACTTGGGGCCACCTGGACATCTCTTTTTTATTTTTATTTTGTTAAAAACAAATATTGGGAATGAGGTACTGCTAATCTGGATTGAGACCCTGGTCTCGGTGGGAGATGGGATTAATCCTTTCTCCACGTGCCGTTTTCCCAGATTAAAGGGAAAGTACAGTAGGGATACCTACCTTTTCCACCCCCTGCAAATGACAGCAGCTGGTGCAGAAGATCCACACCATACCTTTAAAGCACATCCAACACACATTTAAACCACATGACTTCCCCCAAAGAATCCTGGGAACTGTGGTTTTCCCTTCACAGAGCGACAAATTTTGAGCACCCTTAACAGACTACAGTCCTCAGGATTCTTTGGGGGAAGTCATGTGCTTTAAATGTACATTGGATGTGCTTTAAAGGTATGGTGTGGACCCAGACCATCCACATCTCAAAACCCTAACCACCATTGGGAAAGGGGGGTGCCCTCACCTTTGTGGTCGCCCAAACCAAAGGGAAACATCCCTGCAATGAGCTGGCTCCACTCACTCAGATAACCTGATGCTGCTGCACTGTAATTTCTCTCTTGGCTGCATCACACAGGCAGCCCCAGAGCAGCAGAAAGCTGGAGACACAGGGCCCATCCACACCTAAGCTCAAAATCCGTGTTTTCCATATTCCATATTCGGTTGGTGGCCTCAAGATCCATACATGTCCCATTTGTGGTCGGATTATTGTGAAAACCCGATTATCAAGCATCCATACATGTGGACACTGGCTACTCCCCTAAGTCCACCCCTTTCAGTGATTGGTCCACGGTCGTTTGCTTTTTGCTTGCTTTTTTGGAAGAGCGCAGAAACATGTATCTTTTTTTAAATTTCCCACTCATGCTCAGGTTTGTGGATGTGATATTTGGTGGGAAGGAGACAAGCGCCTTGGCATACGATGGAGGAATGCCCATGGACTGCCTGTTGCAGGAAAGTCCATGGCATGGCATCTGAGCCCACAGACCTCAATGCGATTGATTATCAGTTTAGGAAAGCATACCGGGGGTTTGGTGGCATTTCTAATATGGATTTGTTAACGTGAAAATCCATACTACCTTGCAACGTCATATGGACGATGGTGAATTAATGAGGACACAAAGCCATTGCAGGTTATACAGTTGTATGGACGGGCCCTTGATGTCAAATATCACTCACCTATTCTGCACTAGAATATATCTGGTCTTATTACCGCTATTCCATTTAAAAACATCAAAGCAGTTTACAAAAAACAAGTACAGTAAAAACCATTAAAATATGGTAAAAACTGAGGTCAACTATTGCAAAAAGACACCTTATTGCCTGCATACACCTGGCGGTCTTCAGCAGGTGTTTAAAAGTTAAAACTGAAGGAGCCTTCTGAATCTCTCTTGGCATAGCATTCCAAAGAACGGGGCCAATGACACTAAAGACTTGATTTCGTGTTGATGTTAAATGAGCCTCACCAACTAGGGGGATAATCACAGCTGGTCCTGCAGATGATCTCAGTGATCAAGCTGGGTTATAAGGGCTCAGGCAGTCCCTAAGATACCCTCTAACTAAGTTGTTCGGGGCTTTGTAAATTAATTCAAGGACTTTGCAGCCAGTGCAGATGTTTTAAGAGTGTGTCACATGTTCATAGAATCATAGAGTTGGAAGGGGCCTCTAAGGCCATCAAGTCCAACCCCTTTTGTCTTTTGCCATCTTGCTTCAAATTTCAGTCCTGCCTTTGGCCACTATAAGCAAGTGGATGTGCGGCTGCTTTGTCAAGGTTTGCCTCTCTGGCCATTCCTCCCACCCCCCAGGCTCCCAACTCTCCTCCTTTATTATTTATTTATTTTATTTTATTTATTTCCTGCCAGGAGGAGTCCGGGGTAGCAAACAACAACAGTAGAAGCACTCTAGAACCATAGAATAGTAGAGCTGGAAGGGGCCTGTAAGGCCATCAAGTCCAACCCCCTGCTCAATGCAGGAATCCAAATCAAAGCATTCCCGACAGATGGCTGTGCAGCTGCCTCTTGAATGCCTCCAGTGTCGGAGAGCCCACTACCTGTCTAGGTAATTTGTTCCATTGTCATATGGCTCTAACAGTTAGGAAGTTTTTCCTGAGGTTCAGTCAAAATCTGGCACCCTGCAACTTGAGCCCATTATTCCGTGTCCTGCACTCTGGGACAATCGAGAAGAGATCCCGGCCCTCCTCTGTGTGACAACCTTTCATGTACTTGAAGAGTACTATCCTATCTCCCCTCAGTCTGCACACTGCATACTCTTTCTGGCGTATGCCAAGCTAGCAACTTCTCTGAGCTTGATCCTACAGGCCGATTACTTCAAGTGTCCCCATGTTACCCTTGCAAGTGGTGTTGGAGAGACGAGGACCATGTTGGATTCTCTGTGCTAGAGTGTGGAACCTGTGTCACTCCAAATGCAGAAGGGCCACAGACCAGCAGCAGAGCAGCTGCTTGGCATGCAGAAGGTCCCAGGTTCAATTCCTGGCACCTCCAGGTAGGGCTGGGAACGTCCCCTGTTTGAAACCCTGCAGACCTCAATAGTCTTCTATGGGTCAGCAATCGCTTCTCCACCAGGGAAGTGGAATTTCTCGTTTTTCAATTCTTAAGTTTAATTCTCTGTATTTCTGCATCAGGTGCAATTTGTTTTAAAAAAATTCCTCATGAAAATTTGTCAGCATTTAAACGCGAATTTCTCCTAATAAACCCATTTTGTGTGCAATTTTGCCTGGTATACACATTTTTGCAAGCAATTACTTCTAATATAATGTAATTTATATGTTATTTTCAATAATGCATATGCATTTGTTATGTGCCTTCAAGTCGATTACGACTTATGGCGACCCTATGAATCAGCAACCCCCAAGAGCATCTGTCGTGAACCTCCCTGTTCAGATATTATAAGTTCAGGTTTGTTGCTTCCTTTATGGAATCAACCCATCTCTTGTTTGGCCTTCCTCTTTTTCTACTCCCTTCTGTTTTTCCCAGCATTATTGTCTTTTCTAGTGAATCATGTCTTCTCATTATGTGTCCAAAGTACGATAACTTCAGTTTCATCATTTTAGCTTCTGGTTTAATTGGTTCTAACACCCAATTATTTGTCTTTTTCACTGTCCATGGTATGCACACAGCTCTCCTCCAACACGACGTTTCAAATGAGTTGATTTTTCTCTTATCTGCTTTTTTCACTTTCCAACTTTCACATCCATACATAGAGATGGGGAATACCATGGTCTGAATGATCCTGACTTTAGTGTTCAGTGATACATCTTTGCATATGAGGACCTTTTTCTAGTGCTCTCACAGCTGCCCTCCCCAGTCCTAGCCTTCTTCTGATTTCTTGACTATTGTCTCCATTTTGGTTAATGACTGCACCAAGGTATTGATAATCCTTGACAAGTTCAATGTCCTCATTGTCTTCTTTAAAGTTACATAAATCTTCTGTTGTCATTACAACAAAATTTAGAGAAGTGCAAATTTCAAAGAATGGCTGTGTTTTGGTTCACTTATTGTTTCAGAAAGTGTGAATTAGGCAGTTTCGCTTTTAAATCCTAATGGAACTGAATTCCTTACCCACCAGATCTACCTGTTCAGGGCCAATGACTTAACTCAAATTGCAGGCATGTTTGGAATGGCAAGGAAACTCCATCCTGCATGCTGAGTGCACCTTGCCATGCCTCCCAGTCTGGTGTGCTGGACCCTTCTCCTGCCAATGTGAGACTATTCCAACAGCAACCTGTACAGTTGATCTAGCCTGTCAGGGACAGGATACATGGATAGAGAGCTTATTGCTCTGTTAGAGGTCCCAGTTGAAAATATGGATCCTCTCACTGAAATGAAATCCCCTTTTTATTATTATTATTATTATTATTATTATTATTATTATTATTATTGTTATTGTTGTTGTTGTTGTTGTTGTTGTTATTAATATTATCTTTATTTATACCCCGCCCTTTTTTCCAAACTGGAACTCAAGGCGGCTTCCAGATAAAAATAGTACGTATCATTAAGAACCTATAAAAATATAAAACATATAAACAGATAAAATCAGCATTAAAACAGGATTAAACTATTAAGATGTTAAAACCAGTTACTCTTAAACTGCAGCCCAGTTTAGCAGCATACAAGTAAAGCAATAACATACAGCATCCTCTTCAGTCACTACCCTTAAAACCTTCCGTTCCAAAGGCCTGCCGGAAGGAAAAAGTCTTTAGCTTTTGAATGCAACAAGGCAGCTACTTCTTGCTAGAGTTGCCCTTTTGTATTCAACCGCATTTGGAATACTGTGTGCAGTCCCAGTCACCTTACCTCAGAAAAAGATACTGCAGAATTGGAAAAGGTTCAGAAAAGGGCAACCAGAATGATCAAGGGAATGGAGCAACTCCCCTATAAGGAAAGGCTGAAGCATTTGGGGCTTTTTAATTTAGAAAAGGCAAGTAAGAGGTGACATGATAGGAGTGTGTAAAATTACACATGGCAAGGAGAGAGTGGACAGAGAAAAGTTTTTCTCCCTCACTCATAACATGAGAACTCATGGACATCCAATGAAGCTGAATGTTTGATGATTCAGGGCAGATGAAATAGTCAAACTATGGAATTGGCTCCCGCAAGAAGCACTGATGGCCACCAACTTGGATGGCTTTGAAAAAGGATTAGACAAATTCATAGAGGATAAGGTTGTAAATGGCTACTAGCCACGATGACTATGTCCTACCTCCCCTGTCGGAGGCTGTACACCTCTGCAGACCAGTTGTTTGGAATTACAAGTGGGGAGAGTTGCTGTTACACTCAGGTCCTGTCCGATAAGGGCATCTAGTTGGCCATTGTCAGAACAGGTGGCTGGACTAGATTTATTTATTTTATTTATTTATACCCCGCCTTTCGGCCCAAGGCCCTCAAGGCGGCTTACAGAAAACACAAATATCAAAATACAATATAAGAATACATCAATAAAACAATAAAGCAATATAATAAAGCAATACGATTTACAAGAGTTCAATAACAATAACCATCACAATCTACATTTCCAACTTAACACTTGTAGTGCTAAAATTGGCCCCAAGGTAGATGAGCCACTGGCCTGATCCAACTATAGAATCACAGAATAGAATAGTAGAGTTGGAAGGGGCCTCTAAGGCCATCTAGTCCAACCCCCTGCTCAATGCAGGAATCAGCATAGGGCTATTCCTATGTTCTTATGCCACACAGTTGGTCCATCTAGCTGAGTAATATCTACTCTGGTTGGCAGCTGCCCTCCAGGATTTCAGACTTTTGGTCTTTCCCAGCCCTACCTACCTGCCGGGGATTGAACCTGGGACCTTCTGCATGCTCTGCCACTGAGCTACAGTCCTTTCTCACGAAATGCAGAGCTTTTATGGCAATTCAAGTGTAATTAAACCAAACCAAAGAAAAAAAGGCCAAGATATTTAACTGGCACAAGGGAAGGCACTAACTAGAAGGACGTTAATTACCCAGTTTATTAGGTGCCTGCATTATTAGCATAACCCTGATGTAATTAGCTCATCACAAACTATCTTGCAAATATTAATTGTCTAAAACTTCCCTGGAACTTGGATGTATTAATAAAGATAGTAATTATGTATGGATTGTGCTTGCTGAGAGTTAATGACATGGGAATTTGATTTGCCCCTCCTAAAAGCGATAAAAACAAGGAAGTGTTCTCCAAACAATCAATTGATATTTAATTAACAAACACAACCTTTCAGAGAAAACCTAAATTAAAAGTCCAGAATGTCTAATCTAAAGTGTTATGGTAACATCTTTGGATTCTCTGAGTGCACAGATCTCCCCACCCATCTGATGGCAAGTTTGCAAGGTTGTCGTGCGGAGGCTTCGGGGAATGAGTGCGACAGCTGCTTGCTCTTTGTTAATTAACTAATTTAACAAAACCATTTTGGCAACCCAGAACTGAGCATTCTCTACTTGAACTACAGATTGGTACACAGGAGTCCTTTTTTGACTTCGCAACACTAGATGTTGGTGAGGGAAATTTCTCACCCACCCCCACCGCTCCAAGTTGAGGGCGAATCCTCCCACAATAAATGACTTAGCTAAACAAAGGGAATTATTCAGATTATTGCTAACATGTAACTAAAAGATTCTCAAGAAATAAAAAAAGATTTAAAAGCTTAAAGAGCAGGGCTGGCACCAGGCATGCCAGGGCCCTTGGGCATCAGCCTGCCCCGGCCCCTACATGCGCGCCCCACCTACCCACTTTCCGTGATCTGCTTCCCTAAGGGGCTGATGCCTCTGCTGCCATCTTGGTTGATGGCACGCATGCGTGCTATGCGTACACATTCCCTACCATCAACCAAGATGTCAGAAGGGGAATCAGCCCCTTAGGGAAACCTCGGCCACCATCTTGACTGATGACAGGGATGCACCCGCGCGCAACCAGCATTTAGATCAAGGGAAAGGTAGATGCTACATGCAGGTGTGCATCACGGGCCTGTGTGGCAGTAGAAGGGGTAACTGGGAGCTCCCTCCCGCAATCCGTGGCAGGATCGGGAGCCAACGCTGCCACAGATCGCAGAAGGGAGCACTATCCACCCACCCTGAGGGGCCCTTAGCCAGGGCCCAACTTGTCCACCCTCTGGCACCAGCCCTGTTAAAGAAAATCCAAAACCCGTGAGATATGTGGCCAGCAGCCAATAGGTGATTCTTATTTACATGAAGGAAAAGTTTGGGAGGATTGGACCCTATCACTCTCAGACTCTGGGGGAGGAGTTGGAAAAGGAATGTTCTTGGGAAAACAACACCAGTCTCAGGTACATGAAGTCATTGCTCACCGTACAGAGCTTGGAACTCTTAGTTTGTCCTCAGTTTCACAAATATATCAGAGCTGATTACTTTACCTCCTGAATAAGGATGGGGGACAAATTCTGTTCACTTCTATCAAGTTTGCACTTTCCAAAACAATATGAGGACCGAAGCATAGATTCACACTGATCCAAATTTTCTTAGGCAGTTCTCCAACCAAGGAATATTTACAAAAATGCATATATTAGAGGGAACGTATGCACGAAAACGCACACGTTAAGGAAAATAACAAACTAAAATGCATTATATTAGGAGAGATTGGTTGCAAAAATGGATACATCAAAGCAGAATTTCACACTAAAATGCTTAAGAATTTGCTGCGAAAATGTGGAGAACCAAATTTAAGAATTGGAAAAATGAGAAATGAAGAGAAACAAAATCCTTCCTTGACAGATCCTCCCATCCTCTCCGTTTCTCATTTTTCCAAGCTTAAGTTCAGTTCACCCAACTTCCGCATCAGCTTGCTTTAAAAACACACACCAAAATGTCAGTATTTTAGCATGCGTTTCTCCTAACGTACACATTTTGCAAGAACTTTCCCTAACTTAATGTATTTTTGTACGCTATTTTCATTAATATATGCATTTTATGCATGCTTTCCTAAAATTTGCATTTTTGCACACAATATTAGGACAGAGAACTGCATTGCAACATTTAGAGAAGTGCAATTTTTGGAGGATGGCTGCGTTTCGGTAGGTTCACGTGAAAATGTGAGCTGAACTGACTTTCCCCGCCATCCCCACACAAGAGTAAACCCCACACCATAGGCACAAGTAAGCCATTAGACTCCTTCCCTGTTATAACCCATTTAAAGACTTCTCTGTGCCAGAAACACTTAACGGGTGGGTGGGAGAGAGAGAGCTGTCTGTGTTTGCACATGTACGGCCTGTTGTTTCTTCTGATGGGCCATAAATAAGATATTTTCCCTGTCCACCTGGCCTGTTTGTCTCTGTGAAATATTCATCAGCAGCTGACTAAGTTTTAAGCAAGGGCTCAGCCATCCAGGTGGGGCTCTCTTCTACTCCAACTGCCGGGGGAAGGACGAGGGAGAAGGTGCTGTGAACGTCTCGTCTCTTCCCCTCCCCTCTTGCTCTGAATTGCTGTTTCAGTCTGGGCCTTCCACTGCCCCACTGACATGCAGCCACCAGGCGCCACTGGTGGTGATGGGCACCAACATGGGTGGTTTTTTAAGGGGCACGGTTACTAGCAGGGCTGTGGAGTCGGAAGCAATTTTCGGTGGAGTCAGAAGAAATGCACCAACTCCGACTTCAAAATAAAATTAATATTTTAATATAAACATTAATTTATTAATATTAATAAAAGTTGCCATTTATGAAGGAGTCGAAGTCGGACAGTAGAAAAATAGAGGAGTCGGAGTCGAAGGTTTGGCATACCGACTCCACAGCCCTGGTTACTAGGCATGATAGCTGTGCATAGTAGTACTTCCCGCCTCCACAATATTATTTGCTGGAGAGCACAAGTAGGGAGTGCGCTGCTGTGCTCAGGCCCTGCTTGCGGGCTTCCCACTGGAGCATCTGATTGGCTGCCGTGAGGAAAGGATGCTGGGCGAGATGGGCCTTTGATCTAAGCTAACTCCAGCACTCTTCTGATGATCTTCTGCTTAAACTTAGAATTGAATTATTAATGATACAACAAAGGAACAGTACATATGATAAGTGTCTCCATTATCGAAGGCAATTCAAACTTTGCACAGAAACACAAGCAGTCTCTTCTTGTCGTTCATGTCATGTGCCGTTGCTGAGGACAGGCAAATATGTCACTTGCAGTTTCTCATTTTTCCAGTCTTATATTCAGTTCTCCACATTTCTGTCAGTTTGCAATTTTTTTTAAACAAAGTCCTCGTGAAAATCCATCAGCATGTTAGTGTGAATGTCTCCTAATACACACATTTTGCAAAGCATTTCCTCCCAATACAACGCATTTTTGTACGTAAGTTTCCCAGATATATGCATTTTCACACGTTTTATCCTAGTATACGCATTTTAGTACCCATGACTTGGCTGGAGATCTGCACCGCAACATTCGGAGAAGTGCAGATTTCGACGGATGGCTGCATTACTATTCTCGCATTGCTTTGGGAAGTGTGGTAAGTCTCCCTTTAAATGTGAACTGAATCAAAGTTCTCCCCCCGCCCTCGTGCAACATCCAAGGGAAGGATTGCACCCTCCTTCAAAGATTCTAGATCTAAAAAAATTAAAAGGAGTTCCCCCTCTGAATACCGCTTACCCTATTCATAAGGTCACCCGTAAGTTGGAATCAACTTGAAGGCAGTCCATTTTATTTTCATTTTTCAACCATGAAATGTGTGCACTGCAAGCTGGTAGCAGACAGGTATCCCTGTTCCTGTGGTCAGAGAGTGCACGTGTCACCTGTACCATATCTCCAATTCACATTACTGCAAGAAGTCTAATATTTCCTTTTAAGAGTAGTGGTTATTCTTTTAAACTTAAAATTGTTCAAGAAATGCTGTATTCACATTTTCACTCTTTCACAGAAAAGCCTCAGCAAGTGAAGCAACTTTCAGCAGTCAAAAGATGCAGTTACGGAGTTGGCATGCAAGAACAAAACAAAGAGAGCGATTTTAAAAACAGACCAAGGAAAGGCAGGAACCTGGTTTATTAGCCTAGCTCAGGCCTGCCAGAACGGGTGCCCTGGAGATGTTGCTGGATTGTAGCCCCCACGAAGGATGGCCAATTCCCAACAATAACGGGAGTTGGAATCCAAGAAGATCTGGAGGCCCCCCGTTTGGGAAGGGCTAAATGAGCGGCTTTTCCAAGTCAGCTTTTGCCAGTAGAAAATCCAGGTCTTCTTTTTCTCAACGATCATTGTTCTGGTTTTATTTTTGAGGGGGAGAGAGAGGATTAGTATTAATTGAACAAGGGCCTTCTCAGTGGTGGCCCCCAAATTATGGAATGATCTTCCTGATGAGGTGCGCCTGGCATCAACACCGCTATCTTTTCGGTGCCAGGTCAAGACTTTCCGCTTCTCCCAGGCATTTTAGCATGTGTTTTTAAATTGTTTTAAATTTTTAAATTGTGTTTTAAATTGTTTTTAAAAGATGGGTTTTTTAATTTGTATATTTCTTTTAATGTTTTTAGTTACTGTAAACCGCCCAGAGAGCTTCAGCTATGGGGCAGTATATAAGTACAATAAATAAATAAATAAACACACACACACCCAATATATCTTAACTGACTCCATGGCTAGGAGTGCCTTGCTTCAGCTGATATGACTGCTACAGCCATTTCTGGATTGGGGTAGACTGAAAACTGTCAGCCATGTGCTGGTAACCTCCAGATTGGATTACTGCAATGTGCTCTATGTAGGACTGCCCTGGAAGCCGCAGCTGGTGCAAAATGTAGCAGCTCAACTGTTACCTCCAGGAGTGGAAGATGAGTGTCACGTTACTCCACTGCTGAAAGAATTGCACTGCCTGCCCATTAGCTGCAAGGCTAGGTTCAAGGTGCTGGTATTGGGGTACAAAGCCCTATACAGCTTGGGATCAGGATAGTAAAAGATCACCCCATCCCCTATACATCCAACCAGTCACTGCATTCTGCAGGAGACGGCATCCTACAGATACCAACCTTGAAGGAGGTCCATTCTGCACAATGTCAGCATCAGGCCTTTATTGCGATGGCGCCTACCTGCCAGACCTCCTTCCCATTGCCTATTAGACAGGTGCCTTCTCTATGGTCTTTTCAGTGCCTGTTACAGATGTTCCTCATTCAACAAGCCTCCTGAAAACTTGGTATCCGTCTTGGATTTGAACTGATGTTACATATATGCTGTTCTTTTAAACCATTTTTACATTTAAAATTGTTTTCATACATGCAATTGTTTTACATATGTTTATCATGGTCAGTCACTTTGGGATACCTCATGGAAAGCAATTCATAAATAAAATAAATAATATTTTTTAGAAAGTTATATAGGTAAGCCATTTTACAATTTAAAAATTCAATTATTTCACAGTAAAATTATTTGGGGGAGAGAGTGTATGTGGGGGGATCATATTGCAAAAAATATCAAAAAGGTAAAATAAAGTAAGCATTAAATATGAAAGCCAATTCTGGTTTCACTATTGACTATTCAGCAGGAACATTTCGTGCACAATCCCGATGAAATGAAGCTCTCCAGGGCTGCTTATTTTAATGGGAGCAAGTTGTACACATTCTAATATTCTGCCTTAAAAGGTGCTTAGCTTCAGCAGGAGTGGGTCTTTGTTTTTAATCATTCAGATTTGCTATGGAAGGGGGAGTGCCGGTGAAAGACAAAAGCAAGTGTTTCAGAGGTATATTCCTTTATGAACAGCACTGAATAATGGTGGCTGTTGGTCTATTTCTCTACATTTAAAGAGAGATGCAACAAATTTCAAAAAAACCATGGGTAAAAAGATCTCCCCTCCTGTCTGGGGAACACAGAAAATGGTGGTTCAAATAAATCAAAACTAAGAACTTACTTTGTTGCATCATTGAGAATATAGCATTTTAGTATTGTAGCATTTAGCATTTTAGTATTTTTAGTATTTTAGTTAGTATAGGCCTTTGGAAATTTAATGAGTCATGTTTTAAATTGCTTAATGTGTAGTTTTTTAAGTTGTATGTTGATATTTTGATGTTGTAAACCGCCCAGAGAGCTTCGGCTATGGGGCGGTATAAAAATTTAATAAATAAATAAATAAAATATAAAATGCATCATGTACAACTTAGCACTTATTTTGGTATATTTATGGAATTCAAAAATGCATCAATGACAACCACAGGCACACGTTATAATAAAATTATGCAACACCTAGTTTTACACAGAGGGGAAAGAAATCAATTGCTTTCTCCAAGTTTGCCAACTGTACTGACAGATCCAAATCTATCAATAATATTAGAAAGCCGAATTCTTCCATTTCAGAATGCCTAGCTAAGGGTAAAGAAGACCAGAAATTTCTCTCTTCACTCTGTGCCTTTTGAAAGCATTATTTATGCTTTGTGAAATTCACTTCCTACATATTTAAGCGAGTGGGGAAATGAGTACGAAATGCTTTCACAGCCAAGATTATTAGGCAAATTCAATTTTAAAATATCAGCATCAGCACCTGACCTAGAGAAAGTATTTTCTCAAACAAGCCTCTGAATACATCTCTAGCGAGATCTCTCGTGAAAGCTCTCTTAAAATGAACTGGAATTGGGCGTGAAAAGAACTTATGCACAACTCCCTCCCACTCGTTTAAATGGAGCATGCCTAAGAGATGCCCTAATGTCCACAGGTTTACACGCTGCAAAGATGCATCTATGTCTCAAACAGTCTCTTCCCTGCTTGAGGCATCTCAAACAAACAGCAAGAGGAAAAGCTCTTCCTAGAGTGCAGCCCTTGGCACTTGAATATCACCATAATTGCTGCACCAGATCAAACTGGGATCCAATGAGCCTGTGTACACCGCATACATTTAAGCACATTTCCCTTCCTCCCAAAGAATCCTGGGAACTGTAGTTTACCCCTAACGGAGCTACAATTCCTAGTACCCTTAACAAACTACCGTTTCCAGGATTCCTTTTGGTGGAGGGGAATGTGCTTTTAAATGGTGTGCACTTAGCCATCAATCAGCCTTCTGACTTCAACAGCGGCCAACTAGATTCTGCCTGGAAGCCCATAAAAAACACCATGAAGGTTTCTTGGGTTGATGACCAATGAATCTAACGTTTGCCATATGGACCCCTCCTCCACAAAGAATCGCTCCAAACAGTCTTGTGGAGAAGGAAAAGATGGAATTGAGATGCTTCTGATTACATATCTGGATTGTCCTAATAGGCCAAATTAGAAGCTTTAGATTTAAAAATAATGCAACATCTTTTACAATTGTTTTGGTCGGTTTCCCAAGAAATGTAACTGCAATTGGGACGGAAGAGAGGATGTTTCCAGCCCCAGGAAGAGCTAATAAAGCCAGTGAAGACTGGACAAGGGAATTCACCCTGACTTCGTGGGCTGAAGTAGAAATAAAAGGAAAAGCGTATGGACAGATCTGATGTTCTCACGTATGTGAAGCAGGCATTTTCTGAGCCTCAACTAACAAGGCTGCATTAAGTTGTCCCCAGCAAATCAACACTCTGAAAAAAAACTAGTTTGCTAGGCGGATCACTCTGCCAGGGAGTGCGAAGCTATCAAGTGTTAGGATGTTATCCAGCATGAGATGACCTGACAGTTTCTGAAAGCCTAAAATTGCAACTCCACAACAAACAGCAAATATCACAGACCACTATTTTTTTTAAAAAAAAGGAAATCTATTTCTAGCGCTCAACTTGCCACCAAAAGGGGCTTGAACACACATTTGCAGGGTGTTCCCTAAAAAAAAAACACTGAAGAAAGAGAAGTTGGTCATCCTTTCCAAACCAGCCACTTAAGGCAGAAGAATCCCTTTCTATTATTCTTAAAACACCAGGGAATGAAATATTAGAGTTCTCCTAGCTAGTGGGCCTTTAGGACATCTTACCATTAAAAATGAATATTGTTCAGGAAAATGTTTAAATTGAAACTGTAATGAAGAAAAAAATAGAGAAGTTACTAGATGGGAGAGAAATTCTATTCTGCTCTTTTAAAGGGGAATCTATCAAATTTGTACTTTCTGAAACAACATGAAAGCCGAAACGAAGGCATCCTTGACATTCGTACTTATCCACATTTTGCAATGCAGTTCACCAACCAATCAATGTTTACAAAGATGTATATATTAGGGGAAGTGTGCATAAAAATGAATGTATTAGTGAGAACGTATAAAAATGCATCATATCTGAGAAAAATTGCTTGTAAAAACTGTTTAGTCAAAACTGCATACAATCTGTTTATTAGGAGAAATTCGTACTGAAATGCTGATAAACTCTCGTGAGAATTTTTTAAAAAATCAATGTGGAGAACTGAATTTAAGATCTGAAAAATGAGAAACTGGGAACACTAAAATCGACAAACCTTCCATCCCTACAAGTCACATAGTCTTAAGTTTAATGGGGGGGGGAATCTGGCAGGTGTCCCCTGTGACGCCCTTCCCTGGCTCTCCCTGTCAGGTTCCTACCTGCTCGTGGTTACTGCCTGTCACTAGGCACCACCAGGGACTCCACCAGTCTGGACTGTCCTTTTTTATGGTTTCTCTCCCCGCTCTAGCACAGATCTCAACAGATCCCCCTGCTAGGCAGCACCACCAGTCACGTCCTATAACCAGTATTCCCAGAGACTCTGCCTGAGTCTCTCTATCAGGTTACCTCTGTGACTGAGTGCTCAAGCTGTCCCACTCTCTTTGATCTTTATATATAAAGCATACGATCCTGGTTTGCTCTGAATACTTGTGGTGCTATATTTCCCTTCACCGCTGCCACCATTTGTTTCCCTTCAGCCTTGGTATCTACCTTACCCTCCCTTCTGGTCTGTGCAACCCCAGCCAAGGATCAGGCCTTTGGTAAACCAAATATATTTATTAAATAACAAAGAGAACAAGATTTCTTTATAAAGGCACTTAAGCATATGGTTTCATCTATTCCTGAGGTACTGGTCTTAGTATTAATCTGAACTCCACACTCTCCCCACATCCACCAACTCTCCACCCAATCTCCTCTCAAACCCACCAAAACAACCCTCTCAAGTCCACCAACGTCCCCCCCAGATTTAACTGTCATTCTTCCTTTTATACTTTCAGCCATTCAAAACACTCAGCCAATCATCCAGCATTCTATTGCCCATTCACTCCCCCTTCCTCTTTCATTCCACTTACCATGTATCTCCTATACAAACAGCACTTACCATATTTACACTAATACAGGATCATCACATCCCCCACCACAACTATGATTCTATATAGTTGGCCATCATATAAGCCATACAAGCCATGTACAAAATACACACACTCATACAAGCTAGACATCATCTTGTCTCATTTCTGTAACAAAAATGTAGTATTACCAGACGTCAGAGGAACAACGGCAATTGTGTTGCAGAGATCTGTCCTTTAATAATTCTCCTAGTCCAAAGTCAAGTTATTCATTAAATATGAAATATGTTTCATTTATTCCCCACCTTGTGGTCCCTGGGACTTCAGCAACTATTTCGCTTTATTACATTGATGGCTATTAAAACTTCTTTAAACTGACTATCAACGTCAGGACTGGTTTGATGAGAATGATAGTGGGATTGAATTTATAATTGACAAGAAAAGGAAAGCCTTCCAGATATGGCAAAAAGACATTAACTGTGCTGCTAGAGAACTGAAGAACGCCTGGTGGATAAAGAAAGCTCAAGAAATCCAGCATTTTGCAGATGCTCACAATGCACTGGGCTTTTTTAACGCCACAAAGGCCATATATGGACCAACAAATTACTGTACAAATCCCTTAAGTTCAGTGGATGGTACCAAACTTCTAAAGGACAAAGAGTCTATTGCACTGCATTGGAAAGAGCATTACCACAACCTCCTTAATCGTAACTCTATTGTGGCGGATGAGTTCTTCTCACAAATCCCGCAACAACAAAAGAGTTGAGCTTGCAGTATCCCCTAATTTGGATGAAGTCAGTAAAGCCATTAATCACATGAAGAATAACAAAGCTGGTGGATCTGATGGGATTCTTGCTGAAGTCTTTAAAGAAGGTGGGCCTGAATTTACACAACAACTTCATAAGCTCATCGAAAAAATCTGGATGAGGGAGGATCCCAGAAGACTTTAGGGATGCCATAATTATCACTCTTTTCAAGAAGGGTGATAGAACAGATTGTGGAAACTACTGAGGCATCTCTCTTCTAGCTACCGCAGGTAAAATCCTTGCAAGGGTACTCACAAATCGCCTCCTACCCATCTCAGAAGACATCCTCCCTGAATCCCAAAATGGTTTCCGCCCTTCCAGGGGGACAGTGGACATGATCTTCATTGCACGACAGCTTCAAGAAAAATGCAGGGAGCAAAACCAACCTCTGTATATGGTGTTTATTGATCTGACTAAGGCCTTTGATACTGTAAATCAAACTGCTCTCTGGACCATCCTTCTGAAAATTGGATGCCCAGATAAATTTGTGAATATTTTGCGACTCCTCCATGACAACATGACGGCAACAATTTTGGATAACAATGGCTCTCAAAGTGATCCATTCAAAATGGGATCAGGTGTCAAACAGGGATGTGTCATTGCTCCGACCTTATTTGCTATTTTCATCGCCATGATTCTGCACCTTGTTGAGGAGAAACTTCCCACTGGCGTGGAAGTCACATATCAAACAGATGGAAAGCTTTTTAATCTCAGTAGGCTGAAAGCCAAAAGCAAGGTAATTACAACCTCTCTCATGGAACTTCAATATGCCGATGATAATGTAGTCTCCGCACATTCAGAGGAAGATCTTCAAACTATCCTAAAAGTCTTTGCAGAAGCATATGAAAAGCTTGGCCTCTCGCTTAACATCAAAAAAACCAAAGTGCTTCATCAGCAAGTGCGAACCAATCCCTCTGTAGCACCATCAATCCAGTTTAATGGTGCGATACTGGAGAATGTCGATCACTTTTCTTATCAACATCGTCTGAGCTCTGAGAGTGCCGCATTCTCCTGAATGAAGAGTAGAGTGTTCAAAGATCGGGATATTCGCAGGGGGACCAAAATGCTTATTTACAAAGCCATTGTACTACCAACCTTCCTGTACGCCTGTGAAACATGGACCATCTATAAACGCCACTCCCAACTTCTTGAAAGATTCCACCAAAGCTGCCTCGGGAAAATTCTGCAAATTATCTTTGAAGATAGGCAGACTAATGTTAGCGTGTTGGAAGAAACAAAGACCACCAGTGTTGAAACAATGATCCTCCAACCTCAACTTCGCTGGACTGGCCATGTTGTTCGAATGCCTGATCACCGTCTTCCAAAGCAGCTACTTTACTCCCAACTTAAGGATGGAAAACGGAATTTCAGTGGACAGCAAAAGAGGTTTAAAGATGTTCTCAAAGCTAATCTAAAAAAATGTAACATAAGCATTGAGAATTGGGAAGCCTTGGCCCATGAGCGTCCCAATTGGAGGTCGGCCATTATCAAAGGCGCTGTGGACTTTGAAGAAGCACGAGTACAGGGCAAAAGGGACAAATGAGCTAAGCGGAAGGCACATCAAGCAAATCCTCATCGTGACCATCTTCCATATGGAAACCTATGTCCTCACTGTGGGAGGCTGTGTGATCCAGAACTGGCCTCCACAGTCACTTACTGTTACCACTGTTAAAGACCTTAACCTGGAAGACAATCTTACTCGGCCATGAGTGATCGCCAATGAAATGAAATATATATATTTTTAAGTGCTCACATTTTTTTAAAAAAAATACACCATTTTTAGATTAAGAGAGTTTGAAGCATAATCCGGTGTACTGAGTGTTGGTCTTCAGCCCAAGAAGCTGGAGGTCTTGGCTCCCTGGTGTCACAAGATGGCCCTGGACACAGCACAGACAACTCTAGCGTCCAATCTATAAAATGGAAATGATAGCAACCTACCACATGGGATGGTTGGGAAGAACTATGCGGTATAGGTATAAATGAAAAAGTGACTGTGTAATGATACAAAGTAGCTGGAGGTAGTAAGTACTATACACCCAAAAATTATCCTTTGTGTAATTTTGATGAATATTTATCAAATGTAAACTGTGTATATTTCATTTCAATATCTTTAACTTATTTATTTATTGCATTTGTATACCGCCCCATAGCCGAAGCTCTTTGGGCGGTTTACAACAATTAAAAACATTAAAAACAAATATACAATTTAAAAACACATTTTTTAAAAAAACAATTTAAAAACACAAACTAAAATGCCTGGGAGAAGAGGAAAGTCTTGACCTGGTGCCGAAAGGTAACTGTGTTGGCACCAGGCACACCTCGTCAAGGGTATCATTCCATAATTTGGGGGCCACCACTGAGAAGGCCCTCTCCCTTGTTGCCAGCCTCCCACAGGGTAGGCACCTGCAGGAGGGCCTTGGATGTTGAGTGTAGTGTGTGGGTGGGTTTGTCTCGGTAGAGGTGTTCCATCAGGTACTGTGGTCCCAAGCCGTATAAGGCTTAATAGGTTAAAACCAGCACCTTGAATCGAGCTAGGAAACATACAGGCAGCCAATGCAACCGGGCCAGAATCGGTTTTATATGTTCGGACCATCTGGTCCCTGTTACCAGTCTCGCCGCTGCATTTTGCACAAGTTGCAGTTTCCGAACCGTCTTCAAAGGCAGCCCCACGTAGAGTGCATTGCAGTAATCTAACTTGGAGGTTACCGGAGCATGGACAACTGAAGCCAGGTTATCCCTGTCCAGATAGGGGCGTAGCTGGGCCACCAACCAAAGTTGGTAGAAGGCACTCCGTGCCACCGAGGCTACCTGAGCCTCAAGTGACAGAGATGGCTCTAGGAGAACACCCAAGCTACGAACCTGCTCCTTCAGGGGGAGTGCAACCCCATCCAGGACAGGTTGGACATCCACCATCAGGTCAGAAGAACCACCCACTAGCAGCATCTCAGTCTTGTCTGGATTGAGCCTCAGTTTATTAGCCCTCATCCAGTCCATTGTCGCAGCCAGGCACCGGTTCAGCACAGACTTGATGCTGGGTTTCAATATTTAACATTATTTGATCGTAAGTACTAGCATGCACTAGCATGTAGCATTCAACAGTATCCGGTATTTGACATGCAATGGTGCATGCATGACCAATTATTGTACGTGTTGCAATGGCCTATTGCTAGGCAATAAAGATTGATTGATTGATTGACATGCAATGGTATTTACAGTGTAGTTCATAGTACATGTGGAATAGCATTCCTGCTGAGATGTAACAGGTACCCGCTATCTATACTTTCCGGGAAACAACTGAAGCCATTTTTGTTCTGACAGCTTTTTCAAGGTGGATGAACAGGTCTCTGCCATAGGTGTCCATTCTGGGAAAGGGTCATAGCTCTGTGGTAGAGCATCTGCTTTGCATGCAGGTTCAATCCCTGAGGGCATCACCAGGTAGGGATGAGAAGTATCCCTGCGTGAAACCCTGGAGAGCCGTTGCCTGTCAGTGCAGATCAGAGTTTGGAAAAGTTACTTTTTTAAAACTACAACTCCCATCAGCCCCAGCCAGCATGGCCACTGGTTTGAGCTGGTGGGAGTTGTAGTTCAAGAAAGTAACATTTCCAAGCTGTAGTGCAAACGGTATTGACTATATAAGTCAGCTTCCTGTGTTCCAAAACAATACAAACTCATATTTGGGGAGAGGTTGTGTGTTGTTTCATAACTCTTTCTGCTATAGGTTTTGTTCCTCGCCTTGCGACATATGTGGAAGATTATTTTTATGACAATTGAAGGTTGACAGTTTGAGATAATCAGTTATTGATTGCAGCCAAATGTTATTGTTATTGTTAGATTTATATCCCGCCCTTCCTCCCAGCAGGAGCCCAGGGCGGCAAACAAAAGCACTAAAAACACTTTAAAACATCATAAAAACAGACTTTAAAATACATTAAAACAAAACATCTTTAAAAACCTTTTTAAAAAGCTTTTAAGACTTTTTATTTTAAAAAAAGTTAAAATAATACTAAAAAGCAACTCCGACACAGAAGCAAATATACTACACATCTTAAGCACTCACATTTTTAACTGAGATAAAATCTCACAAGTTACACTAATTTGAAAATTTGCATTCAAAATGTGAACTGCAAAGTAAAATGTGGGCAAGTTCAAAATATTTGCAAATATTAGCTGCAGTTGCAATTTCTTCTTTAGAAATGTCTAGAATTCCATCCAATGCTATAACACATCCACCCACCACAGTAAACAAGAGAGTTTCCCCTCATTTTGTCCTGAAAACAGGAATCCCGGAAGGAAAAGGAAAATTCAAACAAGTACATGAGATGATTCTTTTTTTAACCAGTGATGCTCTCAACAGAGCCATTCTGTAACAGATATATGATCCCAACAAGCCTGGCAGACAGAAGAGAATGAATTCTCCCTCATGAAGACATTGACTGAAGAAATCAGATGACGTCCAAAACATCAAATCCAAGTGGGGATTTAAAAAGCCACTTGGCTGACGTAGAAGCAGGAGGCAGCTTTGCAAGGAAAAACTAAAATGTCATCTCTTGCCGACAGAGACTCCAACCAACTTGAGGCGAAAAGATTTTTCTGGGCTCTCCTCCCTCCCACCGGGGATTGAAGGAACAGCCAAGAGAATTCTGTGCATTGCACTCAACACATGTCGCATTTCACACCCTCCTTTTGGGACACATGTTTTCAGAGACACGTACAGAAAGAAAATAGCCCGGGAAGAAGGAGGCACAGCTGCTACAAGTGGGAAGAACCACTTGGCCCCCTTCACTGGGACCTTTGAACTCCCTTGGAACGCCAGGGAGTCCAACATGCTGGACCTTCCAGCCTCTCTCGCCTGGGACTGCCTGCCTGGCCCCAAGAGAAGATTCTGCAAGCTCAGAACAGGCAAGAGGTGGAGATAAAAGGTTTGGGGTTATACTACAAGCCTCCTGTTGGGAATGCTTTGATTTGGATTCCTGCATTGAGCAGGGGGTTGGACTCGATGGCCTTACAGACCCCTTCCAACTCTACTCTTCTGTGATTCTATTATCTTCTCCAACGTGGCCAGGTGAGCAGATGCTTCTCACCAACACCCTTGGCACAAACCCTAGAGTATGTTCAACTGCAGGTGAGGCTGGCTTCTGGAATGACAAAATTCACCAAGCATAGCGTAGGTATGGCAGCGGAATGCAGTTTGGTCAGGATTCTAACATGAACTTACCTAAAGCTCTGCTATCCTGCAAAATGCATTATAAGGTGCTTGCAAAAGATGTGAATATTAAGAGACATTCATGAACTGATGTAGGAATCTGTTTGGATTAAAACGAAAGACTGACAGATCCATTCATCCCTAGTCTGGAGAAGGCCAGGCCGCCCAACATCTCCTCTCAGCTCTGAACGACTCCCTGTACAAGTTCTGTGAAACACAAGAGGCCGTACATTTTGGCCCCAGCAAAGTTGCTCCAATCGCAGCAGGTTTGGGGCTAGACTTGCCAAAGAAGAGAGTGCGCAAAGTGCAGTCACAGACTTCAGGGTCTTCACTTTGGGATGCCAGGCTAGGGAGTGGCCAAGACACAGTCTGTTGTGGGCTGCCAACTGGAGCCATTTTTAAGCCCTTACGCTCTGCTTCCTAGAACTAGCCATCCAGTTACATTTTAGAAAAGTCATTTTCCATTCTTTGATTACTGAACAGTTCAAAGCTGCCTCATGCCTGGTTAAGTAGGCCAGAGAGAAACCATAGAAATAACACAGAAAAAGCGGTACCAGTCACATAATTTAGTTCTGAATACTTGCTTTTCACATTTAAGAACGCAAGAGCCCTGCTGAATCAAGCCAGTGGCCCATCTAGTCCAGCATCCTGTTCTCTCAGTGACCAACCAGGTGCCTCTTCTGGGAAGCCCAGAAGCAGCCCTGAGCGCAAGAGCCCTCTCCCACCTCCCCGCAGTGTCCAGCAACTGGTGTTCAGAAGCATGCTGCCTCAATCAGAGCTTGGAAAAGTTACTTTTTTGAACTACAACTCCCATCAGCATGTCCACTGGACTGGGCTGATGGGAGTTGTAGTTCAAAAAAGTAACTTTTCCAAGCTCTGCCTTTGACCATAGAGCATAGCTATTGTGGCTAGTAGCCAATGATAGCCTTTATCCTGATGAATTATGCTGATGAATTTTCATGAGGATTCTTTTAAAAAATAAATTGCTGCAGCAATGTTGTTGTTGTTATGTCCCTTCACGTCGATTTCGACTTATGGCGACCCTCTGAATCAGCGACCTCCAAGAGCATCTGTCATGGACCACCCTGTTCAGATCTTGTAAGTTCAGGTCTGTGGCTTCCTTGATGGAATCAACCCATCTCTTGTTCGGCCTTCCTCTTTTTCTACTCCCTTCCATTTTTCCCATCATTATTCTTTTTTCTAATGAATCGTGTCTTCTCATTAAGTGTCCAAAGTATGATATCCTCAGTTTCATCATTTTAGCTTCTAGTGATAGTTCTGGTTTGATTTGTTCTAAACCAAATTTAAGATAAGAAAAATGAGATGCTGAGAAAACTGAAACTGACAGATCATTCCATCCCTACATGGTACCCGGTGCTAGGCCTACTCAGAGTAGGCCCATTGAAATTACAGAACATGACTAACATAGGTCCATTAATTTCAATGGGTCTACTCCAAGTACAACTTAGCTGGATGCAGCCCATAATAGGAATCTTTTATGTGTATAGTCCACAACATTCCTTACAAAGAAATACATGGCAGTTATTATTATTATTAAACCACTACAAAAGTTCATGTTCAAGGTGTTAAGAAATAAAGACAACCCATTAAAAAAAACCCAACAATTTGCAGGGTGAATGTCACACAGTACCTAGAAGTAGCGCAGGGCTCACCAACACCCTTTAGCAAAAGTGATCACTTAAGGCGGAAATATTTTAAGGGCTACTAGCGATGCTGTGTGCTATATTATCCCAGAGATGTCCACGCTCCCAGGATCTCTTGCAATTCCTCAGAGAGCTCTGTGGTGCAGATCTTGGATCATATACTGTGGTCGGGGTTGGGGGCAGTCTTTAAAAATCATCCCTTCCGGAGGGGACATCCCGCAAAGGGGGACTGCCAGCGAGATGGCTGGGTCCTTTTCCAGCTTCCGATAAGATGGGCATGGCCCAGCTTACTTTCCTACACTTGCAGAAGTCCCTATATGTAGTCAGACGCACACACTCAGGGTACAACATGCCATGCCGGATTCATGCCCAAACTAAGTAAGCTATTGCTTAGAGCCTCAGATTCCAAGGAGCCTCTAAATACTTTTTTAAACTAAACTTCACATTTTACATAATCGGTTAAAAAAAACGCTTATTGCAAGATATGTTTTTGTTCTCATCCTCACCTAGAACATGCAAGTATAAAACTTTATTATTTCTATTTCCACTGTCCTTTCTGTTAGAACAATGCACATTTTTGATAATGCTATGGGGCCTCTTAAACCTGTTCCACACTATTCCAGTTACAGAGAAGAGCTCCCATAGCAGACATGGGGTCCTGATCCCATGGAACAACAAGAGGGGGGCTTTAACCCTTTGCCCCAGGGCAATACCAATCTGGGTGTTATTTACTTAATGAATAGATAGATACACACACAACTACACAGCATCGCATCTCTTTTGGCCCCTACAGGTGTGGGGGGAAACTAAAAAGGTGCAAGAGGCAGAGTGCTTTGTAAATGGCACTTTTCTCCTTCAACGCATGGAGAGCATAGATAGCCTTTGAGACAATTTGAGAGACCAGCTAGGCTGAGCGGAAGTGGCTATCCAGTCCAAGGTCACCCTGAGAGTTTTATGACCAATAGAGGATTTGAACTCAGGGTCTTCCGGGTCCTAGCCTGACACTTTACCCACTGCACCATCGGCAGGCTTCCCAGGCCGTGCAAGCGAGCACAGAACAGAAACACAAAACCATAAGTGCCGCTGCGCCAAACATCCAAAGAATGGCGTCTGCTCATAACCCTAATATGTTCGGAACGAGGAGTTCTCGCCTGCCCTGCCTGGCCCAGCCTCCCTTTGCTCAGCCCTGTTCCCAACTGGTCTATGCAGCACCCAAACATGTTGGCTTGGTACTTGCACCTGTCTCCCTTGCTGCACACATACATGCATGCAAGGCAGGCATGCACACACAACACATTTGTACAGACAATCTGGAAGCACACAACTCGGCCCTGTCGCTGAAACAGGTTTGACCCTGGGAATCGGATAGCTATTCCCAGCTCGTCCGTGGAAGCACTGGTTAGGTGTGCAATTAATAAAGTTTTAAGAATAATGTGCTTTATCTTCTACACCCCATTTTTTTAAAAAAGAAAAAAAATTATTACAACTCTAAAGCTGACACTCTAGGGTGTTTAGTCTTAATTCTAAGCATACGTACTTGGGAGCAAATCCTCTGAAAATCAATGGCGACTTTCTAACATGGTTAGGAGGGCTTTTCACCCTGGAGACTTAAAAGTGACTACTTCTACTTAAGCAATTCTGTGATGCAAATGTTAAACCTCAAATCATCTCAAAAAGTGCAGCCCTCCATGAACCAGCCACATGTGGCAAAACACAAGGGCTGCAGGCTCAGAAAGGGGCCTCTTAGTCTCTTGCACATATAATATACAACAGGAAACGTTTTGGACCCATGGCAGAATAGCAAGAATGTACATCCTTTGGAGACAGGGCTGAAGACACGGATCCAACATTTCCAGAAATTAAAGACTCTGTGGGAGGCAGCATGGTGGGTGACAGCAGGCCACACAATCCAGAACCCACGAGACTCACTGAACTTTTGGCAAGTAGAGCTCATCCCATTCAGGTAGGTACACCTAACACTAACACCACTGAATGTTCCGCTACAGAATTAGACACATTTATTACATTTGCAACCTAACACTCTTGCAAGATGCGCAGGGCGGTGTTTAGTTTCTCAACCACCATATAAGGGAGATTAGTCTGTTTATAAATCCTGACTATTTCCTTTTAATGGAAACGTGATTAAGAAATTTTGGAAAGGTTTTTCCTCTATCACTGGTTAAGGAGATTGTTGCAGTGAATTTGGAGATGAACCCTCAAAACATGCTTGTTTAAGCAATCTGCAGGGTTCTGTTGGAAAATATGCCATTTTAACTTGATAATGGCAGCAAGTATGATAGAAGGAACTTAAAAAGAGCCCTGGTGCCCGTACCAAAGGCCTATCTAGCCCCACATTCAGTTTCCCCATAGAGGCCAATCACAACCCTTTTGGAAGGCCACAAGCAGCACATCAGCACTCTTCCTGCCTGTGATTCCCAGCAACTGGTATTTAGCAGTAGACTGCCTCTAAACCTGGAGGTTCCACACAGTCTTAGCCTCCAGCAAAATCTAGAAGCAAACAGAAACTGTCAAATGGATGAGTGGCTGGAAAAAAATTAGTATATAACACTAACGAAACAAAAAACAGCTTTTAAACAAATGTGGGGTTAAAAAGGCCAATTAATTACTAGAAAAGGGGAGGCCATTCATAGCGTATTGAAAGACAATTAAGAAACTGGATCCAGTTCAGGAAGGCATGGCAATGAGGCTTTAAAAAAAAGTATGTTGTGCTTAAAAAAAAAAAGATCATGGCAAACATATTTATTTATATTTTCATGCCAGGATTCTAAGTGTAGAAACTGAATTTTATTTCTGAATACACCATGTATTTTAAAGGATCCATGGAGTCAGAAACCTAAAGGCTGGCCAGGGAAGGAGATTAGTTTCTATGGCATGATGGATGTGCTCGCAGATTTGTGGCTAACCCCTGAAGGTCAAGAATACCAAGATGTAAAAAGGGAAACAGATCTCCAAAGATTCAACAGATATAAGTCCGGAAGCCAGAGCAGGGATTTTAAAATGGGATTCAAGTTCAGACTAAAACCTGGAGCAGATTCCACTGGCACGGAGCCACCAGCCACCATGGCACTCTACCACACTGCCATCCTTACAGGAGCATCCCGGAGGATGAGCAGAAAGAGCCAGCTGCGCCTATCAGAGTGCTTCTATGTGTATATCAGACACAGCCTCTGTAATAACAGTAAATAATGCATGCCTTTCCCATTGCACCAGGACAAGAGCTTTATTTCCTTAAAATTGGTTCAAAAGGTTTAGATCCCATTCAACATCCACCTCAGAGAGCCAGTGTGGTGTAGTGGTTAGAGTGTTGGACTCCGACCTGGGAGACCAGGGTTCGAATCCCCGCACAGCCATGAAGCTCCCTGGGTGACCTTGGGCCAGTCGCTGCCTCTCAGCCTCAGAGGAAGGCAATGGTAAAACCCCCTCTGAATGCCGCTTACCATGAAAACCCTATTCCTAGGGTTGCCATAAGTCAGGATTGACTTGAAGGCAGTCCATTTCCATTTTTCAAACATCCATCTTAACCATGCTGCCCTCATACCACTGTAACACAGATGTAAACCTCATCTTAATCACAGCAGTAAGCTTGCTCCAGCATAAACATAGTCCTAGAATTGGCATTGGGACAAGGTGACCAGAGAGAAAGAGAGAGTGCGCATGCAGCCAGGCACCAGCAGGAATGTCTGCCCTCGGCTTCACATACAGCACTTAAAGTACACACATTAAGGGTGGAGACAGACTTAATGTTCTGCCGGTTCCAGTGCATCTCCATCCCTCTTTTCTGAAAACGGAGACACACGATGCTAGTCAAACCCCGGGCGTTTCTAGTGGAAACACCCTGCATTGGTATTCTATACACCCCAACTCTTTACAGGATCTATTCCACCTGGCACATGCCCCATTACGGCAATCTGACTCTAAGCCTTCAAACTCCAGTTTGGGTTATCGCAGGGGCAGAGGAAGAATCCCAAAAGTGGTGTTTTTACACGCACCCCACCCAAGCTTTAGAATCCAGAAGGGGGATTTGTTTTCACAAAACAATCATCACCCAAGCTTTAGAAAAGATTAGGGCAGGCTTCAAGGTGAGAGGAGAGAAAGCGATTAATTCTAGAGGAATGGAAAGGCCTTGCTCTCAGTCTCTACCTTAATGTCAGGAGGGAGATAGCCCGTACGCATGTCCATGCACTGGAAACACAATGGTTATACCACTCCCTCCTTCCCCAGGACTCCAAGCAAAAAATAACAACCTTAGAACAATTTCAAGATCGTCTCATGGCAGGTCCTTCCCACAGTAAAATATTTGAAAATTAAGGCATCCAGTATTACACATCCTCACCACTTTGTCAGTACAAGTCACATGTAGCATAAGAAGCCGCCATAAGCCATGCCACACCTACTGGGCTATGTGGATCAACTGAAGTTCCTACACTTGCTTGCAGTACATTCCTAAAAGTTTATATAAATATAATTGACCGCATACGCATACAGAGACACAACAAGCTGCCCTAGGCCTCTTAAAAGCATTTAATTTTTCATCAGACGGGGAACACGCTGTAAACCAGCACTGGCTACCACCAAAGCCAGATATACATGGCAGTCATTAATTCTCCATATGGGAAGTGTAAATTGAGGGCACTGTCTCACTTCCATCACTTTCTTCCTCCTTTTCCTGCTGAAATGCATACACACAAAAAAAACCCCTTCTTGTTCAGCCTGCATCTTTTTTAGAAGCATAAACCTCTGAAAGAAAGTTCAAATCACAGCATCTCTTGACCAGACTATGAGGAGCATCCATCCCAGCAGCTACAGAGTATCCAATTCATGGTTCACAGAAGCTAGCAACAGACAAGACGTAGTTTTAAGCCTGCCAAGATGACATAATTTGGTTTTAAAGATCCTCTTTATCCTCTCTCCAGAACTTGCTCATGTCAACAGTATTTCATGAATCAAAAATTACTTTGCTTGATTAACTTCATTAACCAATAACCAGAATCTCTAACATACAAGCACAAGAACTTGAGCTTGGCACAAATATATATTCGCCTGCTTGGGTTGCAACCTAGCAAAATGTGATCCTGTTGAAATTAAGAAAGCCAAACATACACAGTTTAAAACCACTCACCACTGCAATCTTAAACACAGTTAGTTGGAAATAAATGCCATTTAAACCAGTCAGCCTACTTGTGATTACATATGGTTAAAGTGAGGCTGCACACTGCATTGATTTCTGTTATCATTGGAAGAAGCATAATATCTGTGTTTGGAGAACTGGCATAAACAGCTGAATTTAAAGACAAACATACAGAGGCAACACCCTGAAGGGGAGAGATGACCTCACCATCAAGAAGGATCGGAGGGCATTAAAAATCCTAACTGGAGAGAGGAATCTGAGTGTCAGCGCCTTCGGGAGGACCTGTATAAAGAAAAGAAATTTTTAAAAAGAGACCTTTACCATGCAACCTATACATGTATACTCAGAAGCAAGCCCATTGGGTTCAGCAGAGTTTACTCACAGGTAGGGAGAAGAAATCCAATTCAGTTCACATCTGAAGGCGAATCTATCAAATTCGCGCTTTCTGAAACAATACGAGAACCAAAACAGCCATCCTTCAAAATTCACACTTACTCTAATTTTGCGATACAGTTCACAAACCAATTTTACAAAAATGCCTATGTTAGGGGAAAGCAAGCATAAAAATGAATGTATTAATGAAAACATACAAAAATGCATTGTGTTGGAGAATATCGCTTGCAAAAAAATTGCATGTTAGACAAAACAGTTTAACACCCTAAAATACTGAAGACTTTTCATGAGGATTTTAAAAAAATTGCAAACTGTTGCATAAATATGGAGAACTGAATTTAAGATTAAGAAACTGAGAGAACCACAATCGACAGATCCTTCCTTCCCAACTCACAGGTAAGTGGGTATAGGATTGCAGGTTTGAATCATTGAACACAAACCCTACTCACTTGGAAGGACTTGCACAGGTCAAAAAACTTTTAACAATGAAAAGTATCTGATTCTGAATGAAAAAAGACGCAGCAGGACTGTTCCAGAATGCCACTTTTCCAACCTAGCCATGTTGAAACTGGCAACTTTAATTGGATGGTACAGGTGCTACAGGGTGATGTGGAAGCTGGAAGACTGGCCATCAACTGGGGAGACCCAGGTTCAAAGCCCCGCTCAACCATTAAGCTCTCGGAGAGACCTTGAATCAGCCTCACCTACTCTCACAATACTCTTACAAGGATCAAGATGGGACCCACATTTGCCAACCTTGAGCTCTTTGGACAAAGGAGGAGATTAAAATTAAATATTATAATATCAGTACTTTTAAATTAACCCATTAAGCCATCAGCAAATAGGACATAAAAAGCAAAGTCTAGAGATGTGTCCACACAATCTCATTTCCTCTGCACCCAGGGTATTCTCACCGCTGGTGTGGGAACTGATGTACACCACATCTATCCTGTATCTAATCCTGTTGTTCATTAGGGCATGCTGGTGTTGTTGCATTTCCCCCAAAACCAGCTTCGATCCGAATGGACAGAGCGGCCTCATTGCATTTGAAGCCAGTAACATGTACACAGCCTAAATTCTGTATCCCAACAAGCCTGTTCTATTGTATCCCGCCCTGGTTAGCTTTGTCAGTGATAAGACAATTTTAAAATACAATAAGCCAACAAGCAATGTCACTACTAAGTTAGGAAGGGGCCATAGTTCCGTGATGGAAAGCCTGATTTGCATGCACAAGGTCCCACATTCAATCCCTGGGATCCCCAATTAGGAAGGCCAGAGAGCAAGTGAGAGGAAAGGCTCTTCCAGAGACCCTCAGAGCCTCTGAAGTGGCAATGTTCAGCCAGACTGCCTGACCCCATATAAGGCAACTTCCAATGTTCATCATTATTAGTATTGTGGTGTAGTGGTTAAGGTGCTGGACTACCACCTGGGAGACCAGGGTTCGAATCCCCACACAGCCATGAAGCTCACTGGGTGACCTTGGGCCAGTCATTGCCTCTCAGCCTCAGAGGAAGGCAATGGTAAAAACCCCTCTGAAAACCCTATTCAGAGGGTCACCATAAGTTGGGATCGACTTGAAGGCAGTCCACTCCATTCAAAAAGCTGGAAAACTCTGACACAAGCTGTTCAATTTAAGTAAAGAAGTAGCAGTAAATCTTACAAATGAACAGGGACAAAGAAAAAGACTATTTTAAAAAACAAATTCAGTGTTTACGCCTGTTACCCTCTTCCGACCGCGTAAGGATGGCACAGAAAACACAAACAGGGATACCCGTTAGAATCTTAGGAATCATCAAAACACAATACTATTTCAGAATTATGGGTTACGTACCATTTGTTACATATTAATAAAGATATATTTAAAACACAACCTCTTATAAAGTTTACATGCATAGTGAGAGAGAAACAGAGTTAAACCAAGGAGTGCAAAGGGTGATTTCCCACAAACATACACAAAAATCAGAGGCATGTTTTTAAAAAAGCTACAGAAACAAAGGATGAAACTCTCAGTGGGATTGCCCAGTGAAAGATTTCAAAATGAAGAAACAATCCCTTAATTTGTTATGGAGAAAATCTTAATCGCCTGGGATTTTTAAATTTAGGGAAAGAGAGGGTTGGAAAACAATGGATTATACTGTCTTCCAACAATATAAATATAATAACAACAATAATAACTTCTTGTATAATGTGAGTGTATCAGAGAACAATTTGCTCAGCAGGTGTTAATGAAAAAGGAATTCTTTCCCATACAACACCTACAGAACTTATGCCACCAGACACTGCGATAGTCACTAGTATGTTAATTAAAAAGAAACAAATACAGTGAAAACAAGGGCAATATAATTTGCCGGCGGCTACGAAGCACAACAGCAAAAATGCAAGTTTCATTTTCAGGGACAAGTTGTCTACATCGTCTAAGTGCCAGAGATGTAGAAAAATGTGGATGTTCCCCTCATGCCCAGCTGGTAAACATCATGGAGGCATTTGACTCACCGCTGTGCTATCCATAGCCAAAATTCTGAACTAAGTGGACCAATGGCCTGACTCCACCCAGAAATTCTTAGGTAAGGAAAAGGGTTGATTTGGAGTTTTTTGTTTGTTTTTAGAAAGGACACACCCTTAAAAGATATAGGAGACTCGGCAACTATATTCTTTTGTTCACTTCAAGTTGGGACATCAGAAGAACCAGAATTATGCCCCCAAACAGAAGGGTCACACAACACCCTGCATTGTGTGTGTGTGAGGGGGGGGGAACTGGACAGAGAGTGCAACCACCACAACTTTCGGAAGTCTGCATTTAAAGACAGAAGTCTTTTGGCTGTAGCTCACATTCACCTGGTGCCAAAATCTTTGGACCTTTGAAATGCCTGCCACTTGACCGGTTGGAAATGGTCAGATGCACCTTACAGTTCACCAATACTCCCCTTGCCTTTATTTAGTTATTGTCTGATCTGATGCTACTTTTTGAAGAAAAACCCAAGAACAGAGGTGGGGAGATGGAGAGGACTTCATGCAGGGAAGAAAGGGTGGATCACACAAGCATGAGCTACCTGCTTGGGGTCTAGACCAGTATCTCAAGACAGCACAAAATGAAAGAAGGTCATTGCCCCAGGTGCAAAGAAAAGCCAGAAGCAGAGCCAGGATAGGGTTAAAAGCCAGAGAGGGGTGAACAAGGAAAAATAAAGAGAGGGAATTATAATTCCTCCAGATCAGATTCTCACTCCCAAACCATCAGTCTTCTCCATCACTGCACTGTTCAGTGTGGTGAATGTTGCACCTCTTCAGATCAGATTCTATGTCAGCATCGCAATCCGTTTGCTTCTCCAGAAATGTCTCCATAGCCTAGGCGAGGCTCCTACGAAATCATCAAAGCAACTAGTCTTCCGCCCCCCGCCAACCCGTCGGGTCACATCAATATCTGCTCAAACAACAGGAACGCCAATGGATTTGGTGTTGAGTGGAGTTGCGCACTGCAAAAAAAAAGCTTATCACAGTACTAAGGGAAGGCAGGCAGCCGTAAAAGCAGATTAAGATGCAGTCCATAGTTCTATAATAATCAGGAAAAAAAGGCTCTTACCGTACCACTATATATATATGGATCTATCAAATCATAGTTCCAAGGAAGCAGACAACAATTTGCCATTAGCTTCAGAAAGGACGTAGAACTACACTCCACACCACAAAGCTCTCTAGAGATCAAGCTTCTAGACCCCAAACTTCCAATATATTTCAGCAACACTGGACAACTTTTCACACACTGTGAATCACACTTTTCCTTCTCTTCCCACTATATACAGGACGAAAGCAAAATGGTGCTGAGGGCAACCTAGTGAAGACAGCCACACCAGAAATTGGTTTTTAAAAGCTGGGCAAGTGAGAAAGAATAGCAAGGGAGAGGGAGGGGGAAGAGAGAGGTGCCAAAACTTGGCAAACAAAGGATAAAACTAGTACAAGGGGAAGGGCAAAGGCAAGAGATTGTGGAAGAGATTGGTACCATCTCTCAAATGAAAACACAGTCTAATTGCATGCAATACTTAACCAGACAAAACTATCTAAAAAAAACAACAGTGCCCAAACTCAAGCTGATTTCTCCACTTCCACCATTATTATTTTTAAAATAACTTAAAAAGCAGCCAAGAGGTTGCTGGCTCTTTGCTACTCTACTCACCCGTGCTTGGTCTTCACCCAAGAGTGGGAGTTAAACTCTAATTTGATCACATTCAGCCAAAGAGCAGGGAAGCTACATTCAGACTTTTTCGGGAGTTTGGAGAGCAAGAAATCCTGCAGAGTTCAAACCTCAGGTCTCTTTTATTGAGGACAGCTGGCCCAAGGCCCTAGAAGAAGCTGGTGGAAGTCCATATAAATCCCAGGGCAATCCCTCTAGGATCATGTCCCACTGGAAAAGATGTTTCTAGAAACCCCAATATCAACCAAGTCACAAGAAGGCTCTGGGAGGACACAGGAGACCTTTTTCCTGGTGGGGTGAGGCTAAAAGAAGGGAAGAAGGCATAAGCAAATTCCCCCCTCCAAATAGAAAAGGAGGCAAAAAATGGTTTGGGGATTTGGTAAGCTTATGTCATTTAAGCGTGCCCCCTGCATCACTGGAATTCGTTTGGGTTTTTACGTGAAAAAATTCATGTGAAACTGTTTTAACACAAGAAACAGGTTCAGGTTGAGCAACTGCTTTTTCTAAAAAGCTTTTTAAAAAACAGATTTAAGGACCTACTCCTGTTTCCAACTTCCCCAGTTTAAAAAATTCACTTTCTTAAAACTTGAACCAACCTTCCCCCCCTTCTTTTCTCACCCACAAAAAGACGTTATGTGGGGTGATTTAAAAAGAGAACATAAAGCCTTAGAAGCTGGAATAGGAAATAAGGCGATTTCTTACCATCTAAAATAAAAGTCAGGAAGGCTACACTACGCATTCCGTTATAAAAACAGCCAGCCAGGAAAGTGGTTAATAAGAGCTCTGATGAACTGGGAACAGAAGATGATGCATTCAGTTTCTCTTCTGATCAAAACATTTCATTTGGAATCATAAAAAGGAGGGATGGCAGCTCATAAGAAACGTGAATTTTTAGATCCAGTATGAACAAGTCACTCTCCCCAAAAAAGAAAATAAAATCAAACTGGCACATTCCATATATAGCCTGATTCGTATATTGTAATGTAAACCTGTAAAATAGTCAGCCAAAAATTTACCCCAAAACCCATTTTAAAAAAAATATTTTAAATGTATGGTGTTCTATAATTTAATATAATAAATTTCCAGTAGCATTGCAAATATATGTTTGCAATTGTAAGCTGAAAGCAGTTTAGAAGACAAGACTATAATTTCTTTCCCTAAAAATTTTGCCACCCAAATAATAAATATTGCAAAGAAAAAAAGACACACGTGAGCGGAGAATCTGGTTGTTTTGAAGGGTAAGCACTGTAATTTGTAACAGAGCTCTAAGAAATCAGAAAATCAAAAGAAAAAACCTGTGGTTTTTTTGACACTGTGCTAATCAGAACAGATTTTGAAATGGAAGGTCTTTGAATTTAAGGGAAGTTAATATCATTTTCTAAATTCTTGAATTTCTTTCATAGGTCAGAAGTGCAGATCCCCCACACACACCACCCAGCTCTCTGAACTCATCCGATTCTCTTGCAGAGAGTGTAAAAAAACTGGCAGAGGAAATAGTCATTTTCTTCCTACAATAACCCCCAAACACACGGAATGTGCAAAGATGATCAAAGAACTTGGGAAAACTAGAAAAGGCAAGACAAAGAAATATATGTCTAAAGAGATTTATTTTTGTTTTGTAGCAAATGAAAGCTAGAAGGTTATTTTTGCACGGATGCCTGAACAGAAAGAGAAACAATTCATGACAGACAAACAAAAAATATATCTATATATATAAATATTAAGTTGGTTTGAGGTTGCAACAGCCTGCATGGCTCAAGAGCAGGATGTGGGGGGGAAATTAAGAACTGTATTGAAGCTCTAGAGATGAAATTGGTTGTAGCAGTGTTTAAAAACCACAGAAATTGAAAGGTCATTTAAAATGCCTTGCACCTAAAAATGCACCAGTTTCCAAAATTCCACAAATTGTGCCAGGTTTCTGAGAAATACTCATATGCTTTAAGATCCTTATTCCGGAGAGTTCTCTTTTTAAACAAACAACTCTAAAAAAATAACTCAGCTGTGAATCAGTTAAGCCTTCACCCAAAAGCATAATTGCAAGATTTTTGCTTATATTATTAATTTTTCGCAATAAATAAAGTGTGCATTTTATAAATCAAGGTTCAAACCGTATTTTGTTTCCTTGGAATTTAATAAATAATTTTGGTGCATAGTATTAGTCATATTATTACATAGCAGCCAACAGATTGCAGTTCATATATTACTCTATTGCCTTTCAAATTGTCTCAGGAGTGTTTACTTTCCACCTCCCCAATATTGTTTTAAACAGCATAGATAATTTTAAATCTCTATAAAACAAACAGCATTATTTAATCCAACTGATTACTGTATATAGTGCATTCGGCGTTGCCAACATCGTTAAATTAATTCTTATATTATTTGCATGCTACTACATACAAACTTTCATTAAGACTCATGTTTGTTTTTGTTTTTTTCCTTTTAAAGTCACCAAGCAAATGAAGGCTGGAGAAAATAAGGTTTAGGGGAGGGGGGGGAGGAGAGGAACTAAAAGCTACTTATGTACAAGTGGACGCTTTAAATAAGTTAAGTGTGGCTCAGTTCCCCCTTTGCTTGCTTGTCCTTTAAATAAAAAAACACACAGACAAAAATGAAGGAAAAACGAGAGAGGTAAAAAGGAAAATTAACCCAGCCCCTTCTTTGAGAGGCCAAGTCCGCCTGCCCCTCTCCTTCCCCCTTGAAAGCTTCCAGCGTCTGGCAGGTCATTTTTCCATTAGAAGGGAGAAGAAATCATCACCTCGCAAAATCCATTTTTTTAAGACTTTTGAGTTCTTGTTTACGATGTACCCAAAAAGAAGAGGGGAGGGAGAGCGCTGTGGACCAAGAAATGGACATGGGGGAAAGTATGGAAAGGCGGCGGGGGGGGGGCAAAGAACAACTGGTTCTTGGTTCCCCTCATCTGTTGTAGTAAGGGAAGGGGGGGGGAGAGAAATCCCATACATGTCCGGCATGCAGGAATGCTGAAAGAGGCCCAGAGGCGGCGGCCCGTTCGAAGGGCTCCTGAGGCCCCTGCCGCGCTTCCCGTGGAGAGGACGGGACTTGCCTGCTCCAGCGCTCTCGTTTGGCTTATAATGGGGGGGGGAGGCGCGAAGAAAAAGAAGAGGCCAAAGTTCCCTCGCTGACCTTGGAGGGGGAAAGCGGCTCTCCGGGGCGCGTCCCTTTCCGCAGCGAGTTCCGTCTCTGGCTCCTCGATGGGGCGGATGGGCAGTGAGGCGCGGGAAGGCGAGGGTCCCGGCTCGCTTCTTTTCCGAGCGTCACCAAAGAAGGACCGAAGGGGATATAAAGGAGAGTCAGTCCATCAGAAAGGGGGGAGCCGGAGGGGTCAAGTCTGCTCTTGTACATAGTAAAAGGCAGGAACGGAGTCAGTGCAAGGAAGGCGCTGGGGGGGGTCTCTCTTTCTTCTTTCCCTCCCCCTCTCGGTCCATTTCAGTTCTGGCGTTCCCCCGTCGCAGGGAAGCAACCTCCGTCCACCAAGAAAACCAAACCGACGCCGAAACCTCGGGGGCCGCGCCTCGCCTCTTCTCTTATGTACAACTTTTCTCGCTCTGAAAAAGTTTGCTGTCTTTTTGGGAAGGGGGGGGGTGAGAGAAGGTGAATCCATCAGAACCTGCTCCGCCGCCCTTCACATGAAAAAGTCGGCGGCGCCGGCGGGGGGCTTGCCGGGCCCGGCGCTGGGCCCCTGCGCGGGCGAGGGGTCCCTGGCAGCGGCGGCGGCGAAGCTGCGACTAGCCAGCTTCTCGTACTTCTCCTTGTAGAGGTCGCGCTCCTTGGCCAGGCGGGCGACCTCGGCCTTAAGCTGTTCCACCTGGCCCTGGAGCTGGCACTTCTCGTTCTCCAGGATGTGCCGCTGCTGGACGCGCTTGTAGCGGCAGGACTGGGCGTAGCCGCGGTTCTTGAGGGTCCGCCGCTTCTGCTTCAGGCGGATGACCTCCTCCTTGCTGAAGCCGCGCAGCTGCCGGTTGAGCTCCCGCACCGACATGGAGACCAGCTGGTCGTCGGAGAAGCGGTCCTCCAGGCGCAGGTGGTGCGGGTGGTGGTGGTGGCCGCCTGGGGGGTGGTGGTGGTGGCCCGAGGGGGCCAGCTCCTCGCCGGGGAACTGCTGCCCCCGGAAGCCCTCGTAGCCGCCCTGGTGGTGATGGTGGTGGTGATGGTGGTGGTGGTGGGGATGGTGCGGGTTGCCGATCAGGGCCTCCACCGCGTCCTCGGGGGTCAGGTTCAGCGCCTCCGGATTGAGGTGGTGCTGGTAGTTGGACATCCAGTAGAGGTCCTCCAGCTGCGTCTTGCCCGCTGCGCCCCCGGGGTTGCCCCCGCCAACGCCGCCCGGGTGGTTGAGGCCCGGGGGCGCCTGCCCGCCGGGACTGGGCGCGCAGAAGCTGGGCGAGGAAGGCACCGAGGAGCAGGGCGTGCTGATGGGCGTTGACGACAGAGAGCCCGGGGGCGGCAGGCGGTGGCAGAACCTCTCCGCCTCCGCCGGCTCCTTCTTCACCTCGAATTTCATCAGGTCGAAGTCGTTGACGTACTCGATGGCCAGCGGGCTGGTGGGCAAGTCCGCCGCGCTCATGGCCAGCTCCGAGGCCATCTCAGAGCACAGAGGGCCGCCGCTGCCGGCCCCCGAGCTCGCGGCGCTCCCGCAGGAGGGCTGGCTCGACGGCTGCGCGTGGAGCCTGGAGGCGCACGGGCCGCCGCCGCCGCCGCAGCAGCGGACGGAGGGCGCGTGTGGAACTCTGCCTGTGTCCCCTGGCCGCGTCTCTCTGCGACAGGAGTCTTCCGACGGCTAAGAGAGCCAACCCGCCGGAGAAGTTGGAGCAGCAAGAAAAGTTGCGGCTCTCAGCGGTGCAGCGAGAGAAAGCGGCAGTCGCGAGGCGGCCGAGGGCAGCCGTCGGGGTGGGAAGCTGGAGAGACCGCTGCACCCGCGAGGAAGTCCGGCCGGCCGGGAGCAGGCAGGGGTCCCACTTGCCCCACCAGCCAGCCAGCCGCAGAACCCCCCTCCCGCTGGCCTCGGTGGTCCGCTGCAAAGCCGCGTTCGGCGTCTTCCCCTGCCTGCCCTCTCCTCGGCTGGCTTGGCGGTTGACACTTCAGGTCCCAGCAGGAAAGCGGCGGCGCGGCGGCAAAAGAGGGGCGGGCTGCGGACGGGCGAGCGCCCCCCTTTCCCCCTGCAAGTGGGGGGCGTCTTGGCCCTGCCAACCGCGCGCCCCCGCCTCTTCCCGCGCCCCCTCCTCCGCGCGAGGGCCCCGAGCGCCTCCGCCGCCTCCCCCCTTTGCGCGTAACTGAAGTGCTGAATGGAGCATTCTGGCTTTTATCAGGAGCAGCGCCAGGCCCCGCCTGCCGAGGCGGGGGCAGCCTCCTCCCTGCCTATAACAAGCCAGGGCTGCCGGGGCAATTTGCCTATCCCTATAGCAACCCCAGGGCCCAGCTGTCAGTCTCTGGCGGGAACAGCTGGAAGCCAAGAGAAAGGGGGCGCGGGCGGAGAGGAAGGGAAGCGCCCTCTAGTGGCCGTGCCATGGAAAAGCTGCGAGGCCGCCCGGCGTCGGGGTCTGCCTTTGCCGAGAGTTGGACGGGCGGAGCGGGCGCGCCTCTCCCGGCCGAGGGAACCGGCGACGGGGAACTGGAAAGCTGCTTTGCGCAGGGAGGAAGAAGGGGGAAAGCGCCGGGGGGGAGGGGCAGGCGCATCTAACAATTTCGGCCCGCCTGTCATGATTGAATCGCCTTCTTTCCCCCAGTCGACGTGGTGCTGCGTAGAGCAAGAGCGGAGGGGAAAACGAGACCCGGAGCGAAGTCCCTGCCCCGAGGAGTCCGCCATCTGCCTTCGGCCCGCACGGGAGGGAGGCGGGAATCCCTGCTGGCAAAGGACGGTCCCCAGACGGCTTGCGAGCGGGGCCACGTCTCTGCCCCTTGTCGTCGAGGCACGGCGCGTCGGGCGCTGCTTCCGACCCGCCCAGCCCGGGGCTGCCTGCGTCGCAGCTCTCCAAGGTCCCAGGCAGGCCGAGACGGCCTTTCCCATCCCCTGCCGCCTCCGGGCCCTTTTTCGCTAGAGATGCGGGGCGGCGGCGACGGGACTGGGCCAGGGAGCCTCCCGGTGCCCAGCAGGGCTCTGCCGCGGAGCCGCAGGTCCCTCCCCGCCTGGAGCAAGCGATGGCCCAGCCAAGGGGGCCAAGAGCCCGAAGCGAGATCCAAAGCAGGGCCCACGACGCAGCGAGGAACGCCTGGCGGGGCTGCTTGTGAAAGGTGCCCTGGCGCTGCGCGGTGGGAACTCCTCAACAAAGTGGCATCCGACAGACATTTCGCTTTGATGCAATCACAGTGCGTATTTTTGACATTGTTCTAAGTTGTTTCGGTTTCCTGTGGCTCAGTGTTGGGTTATTTATGATATTGTACGCCCCGCCCAGGACTCCTTCAGGAGGAGGGGGGGGATCAAATCAATACCAACAACCGTATCAAAAAACAGACTATATTCAAATAAAACGCCAGTGATATATTATTGAACCTGGTGCTACAGGGCACAGCCTCTGCGTTTTTGTTTGCTCATTAACTCAAATCTTGCTGAAGCACCTTGGAGAGCTCCTGGAAAGGTCGGGCTAAAGCCTGGGGTGGATTCCACTGCCCCACTGACATGGAGCCACCTGCCACGGCTGGTTAGCAGCCTCGCGGCTGAAAGGTAAAGTCCCAAAGAGGGACTTCCAAATTGGGGTGCCACCGCTGACTGGGAAGGTTGTTGGTCCCCAGTACCTGATACTGAGAGACTGGTGAGTGGTGAGTATCTGTGGAGCCTCAGCAAAGGCAAGACATGCCTGACAAGAGCGTTGGCACTCCCAGTTGCCCAGATTGCCATTGTGCTGTTTTAATCCCTTGCCATATTGCCCCCATCACGTCTCTACCCCTGCTGTGTGTCCAGCGCCTACGTACAACACTTTTGTCTAGGCAAGCCTACCCAGGCGTGTAGAAGTTATACATCCTTTAATCTGTTTTTAGCTTATTATTTCATTTTAATTAGCTTTTGAATTTGTTTTTAAATACCTGTTTTTTAACGGTCTTTTATTGATAATTTTAATGGTTTGTTTTATTTTTTGTAAATGGCTTTGATGTTTGATTACAATCAAGCAGTATAGAAATCTTGTTAAATAAAATAAAATAAAGCTACAATTTCCGGTAGATCTGATGACCAAGAAGCTACAAGGCATGGGTGGACCTGGCCTCTGAGAAACTTTTAGCTCTGTTGTTCCTCAGCAGGTAGACCTGTTGTCCATCTATGGATAGGCCTGGTGCTCAGACCACATTGTACCTCTCCATCTATTGCTCAAACCTACAGATTTCCCCTCTGGCTCCCTTCACCTCATGCAACCCTTAAACTAATTGCATGATTGCTACAACCAAACTCAGGGCAATCCTCCCCACCCCACCCAATTGCATTTCCCTAACTAAAAACAACCACAAAAATGCCAAAACAGCGCTGGATTACAATTCATTGTGTTATCACACAATGTCTTCCAAAGCAGGTTACTTTGCAGGGTTGGCACAACTCAGGCTCTCTTAGACACAGCCTGCCACCTGACACATTATATATGGGTATATTAATGACAATATTTCTCTGCAGTGGCAGAGTATTTTTTAAAAAAAGTTTACATATGCAGGGGGGAAGTAACCTTTTTGTGCGTATGAAATAAGTCCTGAGTTTGAAAGATCATAAACTCCTGACTTTGTGGCGCCTTTGCCTCTTTGGACTAACATCATCCTGCTACTCAGCAGGACACTAAAATCCTGGAGGGTTGCAGTCAACGCAGCGCTAAGCAGATCGTTCCATCAGCCAAAGGATTTCTCCCTGTGCAACAGAACAGTCTCCCCCCCTCCTCCCCTACACCCCCCCCCAAATGTGTTCTGGGTGGTTTACCCCACCCTCCAGAGCAGATCTGGAGATGGCGTAGGGAAGGCACTGAGAGGGAAGAGGGGGGAAATCCCCTTGCACCAGTGCAAAAGATGTAGTTGAATGGCACCCTGGGTATCTGAATTGTTTTGTATGGGGCAGCAATCACTATTTCTCCACCAGGAGGAGTCCCAAATAAAAGGCTTTAAATGAACCAAGATAATTCTTCTCCAGACCGTGGATGTGCCACGCTTACCTACTTTCTCTGTATATAGAAACCACTTCCACCCACCTTCTGACAGACTGGACAATGGCTGTGTCCACATGGCCAGCTGAAACTGCGGGGAGCTTGTTCTCTTTCTCCTGCTGGGAGGAAGGGCGGGATATAAATCAAATAATAAAAATAAATAAAAAAATTCGGATCCAAGCTGGTTTGAGGGGAAAACGCATCAAAATGCAGCCTTTCATAAGAAATGACAGGATAGATGCAAGATACACCTGGATTATGGCTGACGCCGTGTGTACGCTTTGCAAGACAGTTGTTGAACTGGGACCGGCAGGTGTGTGTTCACAGCCTAATTAGCTAGATCTGCTTTCCTAAATGTCAGTCACGGCTTTGACTTCGTTCATTGGCTAAAGACACTGAAAGGTGGGAGCAGAACAAATGAGGAGAATAGTCCTTCCACATTTTGCCTCATACCTCAGGTTCTATGAGGGCTAAAAGTGTTTATATATAGTTGTGTGTGTGTGTGTGTGTGTGTGTGTGTTCATAAAAATGAAAGCAAAAAGAGCCATATATATTTAAAGGAAGCTGGAAATCTGGGAGTTATGGCTTATCCGGGAGGAAAAACTGTCCCCTCGGTGAGCGCACGCACAGACACACATGTACCGTGTACACTCATAACTCAGCACTGCCGCCAAGGAGCACCCGACATCCTACATGAGATTGATTCTGGTTCAACAACTGGCTTGCAAAATGGCCTTGCTCACCTCAAACCCCTCTCACTAAACAGGAGGGGCGCAAGCTTGGATCAGTTAATTGATTAAACCATTTTCACACATTTTTAAAAACTTGTTAATTGATCGTAGGACACATTTTTAGTCAACTGGACTACACCATTTTTTAAAAATGGATTTGTTTGATATAGGATCTTAGAAAAATTGCCAATGGCAAAAAGGGGACCTCTTAAAAGGGGGGTTCCTCTTCATCCTCACATAGGAAGGGATGCCGCTTTTAAATGTGTACCCATCACCTAGAGTAGGGGTGGGGAATCTTATTTCTGTATAAGAGCCACTTTCTGTCATGAGCAACCTTTCAGGGGCCGCATACCAGTGATGGGCGTGACCAGAGGCAAAAAATGGGCGGAGCTACATTCCCTTGGCTATATTCAGGCCATGCAAAATTTGGAGGTTTCTACACACACCTCTCTCAAGGTGCAGAGCAGGGCAGGAGGGGGAAGTAGCGTGACAGGAGATGTGACCTGGCTTGAATGCCTGTCGGGAAGCCTCTGTACCCTGCCTCCAACCGTTGGAGGGCTGACAATAGCCAAGGAAAAGCACTTTGTGCATCCACAGAGGCACTCTCTTATTATGTCTCCTCATGCTCTGTGTCTGACTCCTGGCATGGAAAACAGCTTTCAGGGCTAAGGCTTGCCTAAAAAGAAGCCTTCAAATGGGCACACTGTTCATTGGCTCCAGAATGAAAAATTTTCCACAACACAGTCACTGTATATATAATTTCTAGATTTCACTGCCTTTATTTCTTTAATTTGTATATCACCCTTCAAGAATAAAAATTATTCCCAAAGTGGTTTACAGTCCATATAATAAAACATAAACAATAAAACATAATGAAAACCATTTTAAACTTTCATAACAACCTGTGCGCCCCCTCCTATGCAGAGCTCATACAGCTCCGTGGTATACCCCGGAGCTGAGAGTGATGAAACAAGAGAGGAGGAGGCCGGAGTGCAGATGGAGGCGAACTCCCAACGAATGTAACCATGCTTTGGTAAGTGCCACCAATAAGTTGTATATGAAAGCGGTAAGGATAGCGAAAAAACTTTATTTCGCTGCCTCTATTAGGTAATCCTCATGCCGCCCAGCGGAGCTTTTTAAAGTTGTGCGGGGGCTTTTACACTCTGGCCCTCACGATATTATAGAAACATCTGAAGCCCGCTGCAACGAAATTGCTGGGCACTTTCAAAGCAAGATTGCTTGCATCCGTAGGGACTTAGACTCCGACGTTGTGACAGATGAATCCAGTGAAGTGTACGGAACACGGCCTTGTCCTTTATTATTGGATGAGTTTCAGTTGGTGCAGCTCGAGGAAGTGGACAAGGTGCTTGGAATGGTCTGGGCAACCACGTCTGTTCTGGATCCTTGCCCATCTTGGCTAGTGAAAGCTAGCAGGGCTGGAACCACCGGCTGGGCCAAGGAAGTGGTTAATGCCTCCTTGAGAGAGGGAGTAGTCCCTAGTAGCCTCAAGGAGGCAATAGTGAGACCTTTTTTAAAGAAACCTTCCCTGGACCCAGATAATTTGAACAACTACAGACTGGTGGCGAATGTCCCCTTTTTGGGCAAGGTTTTGGAGCGGGTGGTTGCTAACCAGCTCCAGGTGCTCTTGGATGAAACCGATTATCTGGATCCGTTTCAATCCGGTTTTAGGCCCGGTTTTGGCACTGAAACAGCCTTGGTCGCCCTGTATGATGACCTTTGTCGGGAGAGGGACAGGGGGAGTGTGACTTTGTTGATTCTCCTTGATCTCTCAGCGGCGTTTGATACCATCGACCATGGTATCCTTCTGGGGAGACTTGCGGAGTTGGGAGTTGGGGGTACTGCTTGGCAGTGGTTCCGCTCCTACTTCGCGGATCGTCGCCAGAAGGTAGTGCTTGGGAAACATTACTCGACACCCTGGACTCTCCATTGTGGAATCCCTCAGGGGTCGGTTTTGTCCCCCATGCTTTTTAACATCTACATGAAGCCTCTGGGTGCGGTCATTAGGAGTTTTGGAGTGCGTTGTCATCAGTATGCTGATGACACGCAACTCTATTTCTCCTTTTCATCTTCTTCAGGTGAGTCTGTTGATGTGCTGAACCGTTGCCTGACCGCGATAATGGACTGGATGAGAACTAATAAACTGATACTCAATCCAGACAAGACTGAGACACTGTTGGTGAACGCCTTCTCCGCTCAGATGGTGGATGTGCATCCTGTTCTGGATGGGGTTACACTCCCCCTGAAAGAACAGGTCCGTAGTTTGGGGGTCCTTTTTGACCCTTCCTTGTCTCTTGAGGCTCAAGTGGCCTCGGTGGCACGGAACGCGCTTTACCATCTCCGTTTGGTAGCCCAACTACGCCCCTATCTGGATGGCGACGACCTCGCCTCAGTTGTTCATGCTCTGGTAACTTCGAGATTGGATTACTGTAATGCGCTCTACATAGGGCTGCCCTTGAAGACAGTTCGGAAGCTTCAGCTAGTGCAGAATGCGGCAGCTAGACTATTGTCGAGGACCAGTCGGTCTTCGCACATAACTCCTGTTCTGGCTCGCCTGCACTGGCTACCTATTTGCTTCCGGGCGAGATTCAAGTTGCTGGTTATGACCTATAAAGCCTTACATGGCGTGGGACCGCAATACCTGGTGGAACGCCTCTCCCGCTATGAACCTACCTGCTCACTTCGTTCAGCATCTAAGGCCCTCCTCCGGGTACCAACCCATCGTGAAGCCCAGAGGGTGGTTACTAGATCTAGGGCCTTTTCTGTGGTGGCCCCCGAGTTGTGGAATAGCCTCCCCGAAGAGATACGCCTGGCGCCTACATTATTATCTTTCCGGCGCCGGGTAAAGACCTTCTTATGCTCCCAGGCATTTTAATCATTTTAATCTTTTTATCTTTTTAATCTTGTAATACTAATCCTTTTATCATCTTATATTTTGTTTAATTGTATTTTGTTTTCATTGTGTCTTATGTTTTGTGATTTTATTATTATGATGTATGTATTTTATCCTATTCTGTTTACCGCCCTGAGAGCTACTTTCTATGGGCGGTATATAAATGCAACAAAATAAATAAATAAATAAATAAATAAACACATTGTTTATCAAAGCATTATTAAAAAGTAAGCAGAACCCAACACTAACACCATAAATACCAGCAGGTGGGCCATGGTGCCAATTCTGCAGCTTTGTCCAAATTAGCTGCTAAAGGTCTTGGAGAGTGAAAAAAGCAGGTAAGAGAAAAATCAACTCGTTTGAAAAGTGGTGTTGGAGGAGAGCTTTGCACATACCATGGACTGTGAAAAAGACAAATAATTGGGTGTTAGGACAAATTAAACCAGAACTATCCCTTGAAGCTAAAATGATGAAACTGAGGTTATCATACTTTGGACACATCATGAGAATGCATGATCCACTAGAAAAGACAATAATGCTGGGAAAAACAGAAGGGAGTAGAAAAAGAGGAAGGCCAAACAAGAGATGGATTGATTCCATAAAGGAAGCCACAGACCTGAACTTACAAGATCTGAACAGGGTGGTTCATGAGAGATGTTACTGGAGGTCACTGATTCATAGGGTCACCATAAGCTGTAAACCGCCCAGAGAGCTTTGGCTATGGGGCGGTATATAAATGTAATACATAAATAAATAAGTCTTAATCGACCTTAAGGCATATAGCAGCAACAACAAAAAGGTCACAGTACAAGACACATCAAACCAGTGGCGGCTGGTGAGTCCATGTCAGTGGGACAGTGGAATCTGCTTCAGCACTTTGGACAGCTCCTTAAAAGTTCGGACTAAAACCCAGAGCAGATTCCACTGCCCCACTGATACGGAGCCGCCAGCCACCAGTGACTCAGACATAAGAGTGGAGCATCTGGGTGTGCACATCTTATGCCTCTGCTGAGGGAACTGCCCTGCCTGCTGATGAGCTGCAGGACCATCTTCAAAGTCTTCTCTTATATGTTCACATATAAAGCCTGGAACAACTCAGGGCCAGGTTACCTGGAAAAAAAAACCATGTGACCCTGCATAGACCTAAATGTAAATGTACTGCCTTATGGCGACCCTATGAACAGGGTTTTCATGAGGCTGAGAGGCAGTGACTGGCCCAAGGTCACCCAGTGAGCTTCATGGCTGTGTGGGGAGTCAAACCCTGGTCTCCCAGGTCATAGTCCAACACCTTAACCACTACACCACACTGGCTCTTGGTATAGATGTATAAGATCACTTACATAATTTGGGGAAATTCTGCTCAGGGCATCGCACCCTACAGAATATCACAAGGCAATGACCCCAAAATGGGCATTCCTGCACTGTGCAATGCTCTTCCCTCTGCTGTGCGTGAAGCATCATCCATCAGTTGCTTCAGACATCGCTTGTAAAGACATCTCCTTTTGCTCTGGACTTCTCTGACCTGTAAGATGGCACCCTGTTATTTCTGAATTCCTGCTTTTACCTGTTCCTGTTTTCATAACGCTGTGGGTTTAAAAAAAAATATACTGCTTTATTGTTTTATGTTATTTTTATATATTGTTTATATATAATTATTAAGCGGTTTAGAAGTGCTTTTCAATAAATAAATAAGGGCAAGGCATTGCTGAAAATAACACATTTAAAAGCTTATTGATGTCACCATTATAGTTCAAGCTCCAGAACCTTGAAATCATACCATAAAAAAACCATTGTACCCAACTAACCCCAGTTCTCCAGTGATGGCCTAAAGTACTAAATCACAGTCTTCCTTCTTGGCTGAGGTGCTCAACCTGTCCCTGGGCTGGATCACTTCAGAAAGGGCCTCCCATGACTGAATGATTACCCACATACAAACAGTGTTTAATGCATCAGTCAGCACTTCAGGCACGTTTATGGAGGGACGTGGAAGGATGCAGTCTATCACTAACGCCATATATTTACTGGCCATTGTCTTGCACAGGGCCCTGGAATCTGAATTCAAGCTGACCAAGAAGTGCATTCCTACCCCTCAAGGAAAATAAAGTTCTTGGGATGAGTAACTGCACAGCATGAAACAAGGCCATGCCCACAGAGGTTAAAAGCTATCAGAGAGCAGAAACCAATTAATATTACAAAATTGAGATGCTTTCTGGGAAAGTACCTGGGACTAGATCCGTATTTGCAAGACAGCTCAAAAGAAGGAGCCACTGAACTTACTGCTGAAATCCACATATACTTTTCAGGGAGGGGGGCAGGTTATCCATCCAGGTTTGGGGCTCCCAGTGGAAGGGACCGTGAAACAGAATTTTGTTCGTGCAGGCAAGGATTGGTCTCTTTAAGTTGGTGTCCGGTCCAGGGGCAGCTCCCAGTACATCCTGCCGGCTGACCCTATGGAGAGATGCTGTCTCAGCAGAGAACTGAGGCCATCTGAAGCCTTATATACTATACTTGGCTCTGCCTCCTTGGGTGAGCTGGCTGTGCTGTCTTAAAGGGACTTTGCAAATGCTGGCTTTTATGATGGTGGCTGGGATGGGGTGTTATTGTGGGCACATCCTGAGGAAGGCTGAGGACACTGGTGGCTAGGGTTGCCAGGCTCAGGACTTGAGACTGATCCTGTATCTTTAGGAGAAGAGAAAGTCAGCCAAGTGCAGGTGTTCTTGCAACCCTGTAATGGGAAAAACCACAAGGTGGAATTCTCCCTTCCGCCTGCACAACTTTTAAAGATACAGAAGGCCTCTTGTCTATTTTGTAATTGCTGCAGTTTACATAGAAATACAATATGTCTCACCACTGTGGGGGAGACTGTGATCAGAGGAGCCTGCTGGATCAGGCCAAGGGCCTTTCTAGTCCAGCATCCTATTCTCACAGTGGCCACCAGAAGTTGCCCATCAGCCACACCTGGATGGCAGACAAAGGAGGCACATTGTTAAACTATGGAATTTGCTCCCACAGGAGGCAGCGACGGCACCAGCCTCAGGTCTCAAGAGCAGCAAAGGGCCGTTTGCGAACGGGCACTGAAACAGCTTGCGCCGTTTATGGAGGCATAAAGAGCAACCTGGGCCTCTTTGCAAAAGCGCTTTCAAGCAACCCGGTTCTGCGCTTTGACTGCATCCCTGTTTCTGGTCGGGGAGGAGGCACCTGCCCTCAAACTGAGGAAGACGGAAGCCCCAGCTCACCACCGGCTGGCCGTCGAGCTTTTCTGACTGCTCTACGCCTCTAAGCCTTCCATGACCCAAAGGTCACCTGTTTGCAAAAGGGATTTGTGTTTGGGGCCTGCACATTTGAGTGCTTATAATGCGTGGTTGAGTTGTGGCCCTCCAGAGGAGGCTGGACTACACGCCTCCCATTATTCCTCCCTGCTGGCCATGGCGTTTGGGGCTGGTGGAAGCTGCACTCCCAACAACATCTGCAGGAGCATAGGTTACCCCCCCCTTTACAGTGAGAGTCACTCAGTGGGTAGACCAACAGTATAGGTGCTCCTGATAACCGCATGGTCTGAAACAGCTGGGGTGGGGAGGAAAGAAGGCCCCTAACACTGCCGTGGTGGAGATCTGATCTGGATCTGGAGTTCTGTGCTCAGAGGTTCACTTTTTTCAGGCCCTACTTCCCTTGCTACTGTTTTTGCATTTTTATGTTTAACAGGATGTGGGGGAATGGCCTTGTACAGACATGCAGTCAAAGAACTGGTCCAGTTAACAGATGTCCTATTTTAGGTTGACTTGGATTGAATCGAATTAATCACTTAAATTTATGGCACTCTTTCTTTTGCAATGCAATCAAGTTGGGGATCCTCTGATAAAATAAATTGGCAGCAGATTCAGGAGAGAGCAAAGGAAGTATTCATATACACAAGGCACAATTAATCTGTGGGATTCTGTGCGACAGGATATTACTGTAATCACCTTTCACAAAACAAGCTTTTCAATAATAATAATAAAATTATTATTATTATTTATGATGATGATTAGCCTTCTGCACAAGCATTAAAATGTAAACATTCAAGAAGGGAAAATTCTAGCAACATTTGCTAGTTGGGATGACAATTAGAAATGGAGCCTCCAAGAGGCAGTCTACCTCTGATGACCAGGTGCTACCACCATTCCGGCTCTGCTTTGCTTCTTGGGAGCATCTGGCCATCCACCATAAGGGACCAGGCCAGAGTGCAACGTGCATTTGCAACAGGCTCCAGCATGGCAGGCCTCACATTTAGTCTCACGTTCTTACCTTTAGGGTGCCTCTGAGCCCAGATTGCCGGATCTGAAAATATCTAGGAAGTAGCGGAGGAGCCACGTTGTTCGAGCAGCTGGCTGCTGCACAAAGAGAGCGGCCTTCTTCTTTGCTTTCGTCTTTCGCACTCTTTCACATCGAACAGGAGATCTGCAGAATCAAAGCACTCCCGGCTTGGATGGGCTCTGCGCAGCACTTGCTGGCTCAGCAAAGGAAGAAATTCTAAGTTGGCTTCATTTAGCAACTACAAATGGAAGAGGGGAGAAATAGCCAGGAGGGAGCTGGGAGATGGAGGAGGGCTACTAGCATCTCTCTCTCTCTCTCTCTCTCTCTCTCTCTCTCTCTCTCTCACACACACACACACACACACACACACAAACACAAATAATAGCATTTCTGGGGGCAGGGAAAATCAAGGAAGTGCATAAACTCTGTGTGTGTCTGTTTCTCTCTGTGTGTTTTAGTCAAAATTCCATACAGTGAATGCAACGTGCTTAGTTTGCATAATTTATGTTGGTTCAAGTAGATCTGGGGGAGGGCCAGGGGCCAAGAGCTACTGCAGAGTGCCAAAGCTCACAACTCCCTGCCCACTATCAATCTTGCTGAGCCACACAGGCCCTTTTCTGGCTTTCCAGAGTTCAGCCGACTCGCAGTGGTTCCTCGCCTAGCTTCAAAGCCAGGTGGGGCTACAAACTAGCTTATCGTTCATCACGAAAGCTGAGATTTTGGGGATTCTGTTGGATTCTGCAGCCCACTTCATGAACCAGCTGATAGGGCAGTGGCTCAGAGACGAGGGCTGCAATCTTAAACACACTTAGTGGGAACGGCAGCAAGCCCCACTGAATACAGGAGGATTTGCTGCCAAGTAAAGAGGGCTGCATACTACAAAAGTCCCCTGTTAGATGGTCATGTCTGTCTCGCTAACTGGCATTAGGCAGTCTCAGCCTCACCAGCCCCTTCCACTATCTGCAATAGGGGGATAATAGTAGTGGCCTGCCTTGCAGGGTTGTTTTAAAGATAACAGGAATGTATGTAGATTTATTTAACTCTTAAAAGCACTTTAAAATGCTCTTTATTAATTCTGTTAAGCCAGCCTTCCCCAACCTGCTGCGCCCCCCAACATTTTGGACTGCACTCCCAACCTGATGAAGGGTGGCTTCAGCAACGTTTCATTTGGCCCCAAACCTTGCTATAAACAAAGCATAGAGAACATTTGTGATGCGAGTTGGCAGTCTACATTTGAAGGACAAAGCAGCAATGGAGGGGGGAGAGGAGAGGAAAGCAGCACGGAGGGCCCCTTCTAGGAGGAAGGGCGGGATATAAATTTAATAAACAAAAAAATAAAGATCCTCTGGAAAGAGGGGCAGGATATAAATTTGTTGTTTTGTTTATTATTAGTAGTAATGATGATGATATAAAGAGCAGCTTTGCAAAATTACGTCTGCCACATGACATGAGGCATTGCAGAAGGGACGCTTGGCAATGCCACAAGATCCACCCGTTAAACATGAGGCAAGGCATAGTGTACGTGTGCGTGAGAAAGAGAGAGATGGAGGGCCTTTCTACTGAGGACTAGAAGCTTGAAATCATAGTGTGGAAGCCCAAGAAGCTGCAGGATTGGTGCATGGGGCATGTGCTGTTAAGCAAAGCAAAGACCTCACACAGGAAGGAGAAAGTGGCTTTCACAAAGACTGGAGCTGCCCCCTTTGCTCTGAGGGACAGTTGAGCGCCAGGGCCCACACGCTCCCTCAGTCAATGAATCTCTGTTATTAGTCATGAATCAATACTCTTGGCATCTTCTTGGCGGAGAACACAATTCCAGGACTGCCAAAGTGCCACGGAAATGTCAGAGCCCTCAAGTTTCCACCAGGGAGAGGTATGGCCCAGGGCCTTGTGGGCTCATCTTTTCAGGCTCCCTCCTCCCCCCTCCCTCTTTTGGGCTGAGAGCATTCTGTCTGCCCAAACCCAAACCCAAGGTTCTTGCTGGCTCGCTCTGTTCGCATGGGTGGACTTTCCTGTCGTTATTTTAATAAATCGAGCTGAGGCGAGCACAACTGTCCTAGTTGGGGCTGATGGGAGCTGTCATCCCAAATATCTGGAGGGCACCATGTTGGGGAAGGCTATTATATGGACGGCTCAATGGGAGAGGTCACATGACTGGGCAGGGGTGGCACTGGAGAAGCAGCGGCCTTTACAGAAGGGGACCACTGAAAGCATCTTACCCAAGCTCAGCCACCCACGCGCCTGTAGCTAGTGCTGGAGACTGGCTGCTCTGGAGCAGGGTGCCCATCCCATCCTGTGGGGAGGGAGGCTTTTGATGCCTTGCTGGACATGATTGCCACCATTTTGCATTTCTGGTCCGTTCAGTTATTGGTTGTCGCTTTGCAGGGCGCTTTAGAACGAGCTCAGGCTGCTTCTGAAGGTTTATCTCACCATTTGATTGCCTCGCTTACTGGTCTTTCCTTACACGTTCTCCTCTTTTAGGACGCATTTCTTTTTCCCGGCCCTCTTCCCTGCACACATACAGAGAGTGAGGTGACCAAAAGCATTTTGTGCCCTCTCTCTCCTTGCCCTCCCTCTTAGGCTACAGTGCATGACCCAAACATTGTGCTACTGAAGAGGGCTGGGGAGGGTGCAACTCTGGGGTCACACACACCTCGCAGAGTTGCACTCCACCAGTCTCTGAGGCATTGGAAAGAACCCCTCAAACCACAGGGCACTTCACTGGCACCCCTAAAACTCTTCAAGTGACAACTTGTGTTTCTTGTTCAGAACGTCTGACGTAGTACTGAACTGAACTGAACTGTATTGCTCCCAGCTGGCAAGTGTGTGTAGGGGTCATTCTTATTTTTATTTTGCAAAGGGAGAAGCAACCTTTGCATACCGCTCTGCCCTCATATGATGCAGTCCCCCAGCATTCAAGTATTTAAACATCGGCTTCAAGGTCCCAGGGCCTTTTCAGAAGAGAAAAGGTTAATTTGGGACAGCAAAGCCTTCCTGAAAGGCAGTCAGACATTGAAGGAACAAAGGAGCCACTCTCATCTCCTGCTTTCATGCATCAGTGTGATCAATGAAAACTTAATGCTCATAGCTTCCATTTTCTTTGACAGGGGAAGCACCATGACTCAGGGGGTGAGCATCTGTTGGGAATGCTTTGATTTGGATTCCTGCATTGACCAAGGGGCTGGACTGGATGGCCTTATAGGTCCCTTCCAACTCTACTATTCTATGATTCTATGATCTACCTTGCAAGCTGAAGGCCTCAGGTTCAGTCCTGGGTATCTCCTGGTAGAGGCTGGAGAGAAACCCCTGTCTAAAACCCTGGAGGGCCGCTGCAACATGGAGCTAGATGGACCAGTGGCCTGACTCGGTTGAAGGCAGCTGCCTGTATTTCAGTGGGGTTTTGCCAGAGAGGACCTGGTCTTCTGAATGGAGCCACTGAGGGGGAAATGACTTTTCTTCCCTGCAAAAGAAGGCACCTTGTTGGGCCACCTTTCCCATCCGCACGCGTTTTCCCTTCATTGGAAATTGACATCATGATTTGCACTAATTATACGGAGCTGGAATAGCCAGCTTGCAGAACAAGCAAGGAAGAGGAAGAAAATATACGAGACTTGTGGAGGAAAGACATATGGCTCAGTGGCCTTCACTGTAATAATTATTCTGAAATAATAATACAATAATCACTCACATAATAAAATATAACTCGCAACAACCCTTCTCCCAAATAGCCCATTCACTCCCCACAAAGGCATAAAGAGGAAGCTACTTGTAGCCCTCTCCTCTGTTTCCAACAGAGCCTCGCCTCAAAAAGGACATTGTAGAGCTTGAAGAGGTTCAGAAAAGGACCACCAAAATGATCAAGGGGATGGAGCGACTCTCCTGTGAGGAAAGGTTGCAGCATTTGGGGGTCTTCCGTTCAGAGAAATGGCAAGTCAGAGGCGACATGGGAGAAGTATATAAAATTATGCCTGGCCTGGAGGCAGTGGATAGAGACAAGTTTTTATCTATTTATTTAGACTATTTCTATACCACTTAATATATAAAAAGATTTCTAAGCGGCGTACAGAACAGTACGATTTAGCAGAGGAAGTATTGATTGAAGTTTTTCTCCCTCTCTCGCAACACTAGAACTTGTGGACATTCAATGAAGCTGAATGTTGGGAGATTTAGGACAGGCAAAACAAAATTCTTCTTCAGAAGGTGCGTTGTTAAATTAGAGGCTGTGATGGCCACCAACTTGAGTGGCTTTAAAAGAGGGTTAGACAAATACATGGAGGAGAAGGCTATCAGCGGCTACTGGCCATGATCCATGGTCAGATGCTGGAAACTGCAAGAGGGAGGAGTGCTCTTGCGCTCAGACCCTGCTTGGGGGCTTCCCTTTGGGGCATCTGGTTGGCCACTGTGAGAACAGGAGGCTGGACTAGATGGCCTCCCTTTGGCCTGATCCAGCAGGCCTCTTATGTTCAACAGCATCATGGTTTATTTGTATACCACCTTTCCATAGTAATCTGTGCTCAAGTCAGCTCACGACATGGAAAACATTACATAATTCGCTGTTGCAAAACAAAATTCAAATTCATCTTAAGAAATATACAATAAATCGAAAGTACACCATTATAACTCATAACAAAGTCCAACAATAAAATATGAAAACTTAATCCCAATAACAGCAAAAATGACTGGTGAGCAGAATTAATGTTTGGCCCAAACAGAAGCCCCTAAACCACACCCCTCCCCCAGTCAAGCTGGTCTCAGGCACCTCCAGGTAGTAGCAGCATTTATAGCCCCCCCCCAGGTGGAAAGAAGCCAGCAAGCAGGGAGAGGGTCTTGCAGCGCTCGCAGTTGGAAGGTGATCTCTGGCTCAACCTCCTTGCTGAATGGAGTATTTGGACCAGCGTGCACCCCCAAATCAGTATAAGCTGCCCCACATTCTTCATTCCGGCACCAGAAATGCCAGTCACGAAGGGTGGGCAAACCTGTTAGGGTTGGTTTTTCTCTGCTCATTTTTTCCAGCCTTAAGTTTAGTTCACCCCATTTCCGTGTCAATTTGCTAATTTTTCTTTTAAATTTTTTGCATGTTTTCATGTGAATTTCCCCTAATATATACATCATTGCAAGAAATTTTCCCTAATGTGGTTTTATATATTATCTCTAGAGGTAGTTACAGCACACTTTTGGGTTGGAGAATTGCTTCACAAAATTGAGATGGCAGATTTCAAAGGATAGATGTGTTCCTGCTCTTTTATTGAGTCAGGAAATGTGAACTGAACACAGCCCTTCCCCCTCTTTACTGCTCACTAGATCTTCCAAGTGGGCAGCTTCTCCTCTTAGACTAAACTCAGAGTAGCCACACTGTTGCTGAGGGTTTTTTTATTTGGGGGGGGGGTTTGCAGCAAAGAGTAAATCCCAAGCCCCAGACATTCTGGGGTCCATCGGAAACATCAGGCCAGACACACCTCCAAAATATTTTGCCTCTCAAAACCAAAGTATGCTCTACGCCACCTTTCAGTTGGGTGGGATAAAAGACAGCATAAAGATGAAATGAATAAAAATAAAAAATAAGCCAATATTTCACAAAGCAAAACAGAAGATTAGAAGATTTGTTACCGCCACAAAAACAAGCAGAGACATTTGGGAAGGAGGTGGTGGCGAGGGTCATGAACGACATTGCTCAGACCATCAATACAAAAAGCAGCCTCCATCTTAAACCTTATCCTGTAGTGGAAAATGGACTGCCTTCAAGTCGATTCCGACTTATGGGCGACCAACCCAATGAATAGGGTTTTCATGGTAAGCTGTATTCAGAAGGGGTTTACCATTGCCTTCCTCTGATATCCTGTAGTAGCCACTTTCTAAGATCCAACGTTCAGATTTCTAGGGGCATACTCATTTAGTCAATGAAGCCCAAACGTCAACCCCAACGGGACATTTCCTTGTCCTCTCTCTCTCTCTCTCCCACATACACTCCAAGAAGCCATTCTCTTAACCTGAGAGCGACAAAAGAAATGCAACACAAAAGGCAGAACTCTGAGCTGTCCCACGAGACCAGCAGCAGGCTGATGGGAGTTGTAGTCCAGAACAACTGGAGAGTCTTCGGTTGGCCAAGGCTGAACTAGACGATGATTCTTCCCATATCCATGAGGTCCAGAAACCTGTCTTTTTGGAGCAGCTCTTACAGCATGTTGCTAAAAATGCAAAGGTCAAACTATAATAATAATAATAATAATAATAATAATAATAATAATATCTATCTATCTATCTATCTATCTATCTATCTATCTATCTATCTATCTATCTATCTGAAAATCAACATATTATACATACTTATGTGCAGTTTTCCCTCCACATAAGGGAACACGGAGGGGGATAGTCCACCCAATTGGGTAAGGGGTGTTTAAAATAAACCAGAGAGAGAGAGAGAGACTGGCTGGGGATCTTCCATCTGGAATTTCTTTTCTCTGTGCCTCTGCAATGCCTCAAGATTGGCAGCTTGCTTGCCAGGGACAGGAGCACACGTCAGCCCCCTTCCCTACCTCCAGATCCATATAAACAGCTGCCTCACTGCATGGAAATGAGACATTAAAGGATTAAGGGTGGGCATCACGCCAGAGAGCCCTTGTCACTCCTCTCGCAGGGAGCAAGGGGCTGGCCGCGGAGGGTGGCTGGGCTATATTTAGGCAACGTACAGTGGAGGGGTGGAGGTCTGGGAACCAACTGCTGCTAGCATCTCCGTGCCTCCCACCTTACCCTGGCAGCCCTGGAGCCAAGGGCCAGGCATCTAAGCAGGTAAAATGACATAACCAGTTGGAGCTCCCAGGAGGGCCGGGGCTTTGCGTCATGCCCTCATTTTTGGAGGGGGTGCGAAAGAGATTCAGTTCCCCAGGGTTGCTGCTTGCCAAGATAAGCAGCATAAGGACACTTTTCCCAGAGAGATGACTACCGGAGGGTTTGTTTTGTTTTGTTTTAAAGAAAGGGGAGTTTTTAGACAAATAAACTGGACAAAGGATCCGTACGAAGGGAGGATGTAAGTGCATATAAGAGGGTAAGAGCATCACAATTATTTCATTCTTGTACATTCTCCCAAAGGGGAAAAGGAATAAAGGCAAAGTAGAAAGAAATGTTTGGTTTTTACTTGGTTTAGTTATGCACTCTTTGCACGTGCGATGCCACCTGTTGATGCAGCTGCTGGGAGCCAGAAACTGTGTCAGATACCTGTTGCATGTTCCTTGGAGTCTGGGTTTACCAAGAATACCTTGTCACTCAGTGCCAAACACACGCATGCAAGGGCTGGAACTCGTGGCCTGTGATCTGGGCCCCTTCCCACTCACATTTGTCCTTCCTCCAATTGCTCCATTGCTTTCCCACATCCCTATATTCTAATTTTCTGGCATGATGTGTGGGAAAAGGACATCTCCCTCCCCACCAGCCCAGAGGTGCTCTTTCCAACAGACTTTCAGAGAAGTCACGCCTGTTCTCATTATCCAGGGCTATGTCAACCTTGCATGAAATAAATTAGTTCTTGTTATGTGCCTTCAAATCGATTATGACTTATGGCGACCCTATGAATCAGGGACCTCCAATAGCATCTGTTATAAACCACCCTGTTCGGATCTTGTAAGTTCAGGTCTGTGGCTTCCTTTGTGGAATCAGTCCATCTCTTGTTTGGCCTTCCTCTTTTTCTACTCCCTGCTGTTTTTCCCAGCATTATGGTCTTTTCCAGTGAATCAGGTCTTCTCGTGATGTGTCCAAAGTATGATAACCTCAGTTTCATCATTTTACCTTCTCATGATAGTGCTGGTTTAATGTGTTCTAACACCCAATTATTTGTCTTTTTCGCATGGTATGAACAAAGCTCTCCTCCAACACCACAGTGGGTACCAATCAGAGAGCCAGGACTGCAGTTTTCATTGCATGAGCCTGAAGAATATGGTCCATGGCGCAGAATTCAACAGCCTCCCCCCAAAGGGCAAGATGCTAGCCCTCATGACGACAACAATGAAAGCCTAGTGACACCTTAGGAACCAGAGTCAGAGAAGAGCCGGGGAAGAACACCACAGAGCATGGGGCTGTCAGTGCCAATTGTCCTTCCCCATAAACTGGCAGGAGAAAATAAATTATGCATCACAAAGTACTGGCAAATTCTGCATCAGGTTGGACAACTGGATTTTGCTTAGCAAACTAATTTGAATGTTATTCCCTGTTGTCATTGGCCACACATGGTATGCAACCCAGTTCAGCCAAGGGATCTTCCAATGCCAAATGCCCAAGAGGCATAAGAGAGGATAGAGAATCATCACCTTTGGGACTTCTTGTGTTGGTGAACCTCCAAGAAGCATCTTCCTGGCCAGAATTCAAGTGGAATGCTAGGCTGGGGGGTCTGGCCCAATTTAAGGAAATTCTTCTGGTTGTCCAACACACCCAGTTCAAGAAACTTGACTCAGTGAAACAAATTCATTTTAGCCTGTTCATTGAATGGATCTGCACATGAAATGAAGCAATACTTTTGCTTTTAAAGCAACAATACCGCTTCGCTTGCAGGCGATTTCTGTGTGGCACTCTCTCCTGTCTGAAAGCACGGGGGGGAATAATGCCTCTTCTACGACAGTGCCTGCAACCTTTGGCGTTCATAGGTAGGCAGAGCACCTGCTTTGCATGAAGAAGGCCCCAGGTTCACTTCCTGGCATCTCCAGTTAGGGCTGGGAGAGGCTCCAGCCTGAAATTCTGGAGAGCCGCTGCCAGTCAGTGTAGGCAGTACTAAGCTAGATGTACCAATGACCTGACTCAGTACAAGGCAGCCTCCTGTGTGCCTGTCTCATACTTAAAAAAAAACACTTCTGCCCAGTTATTCAGGGACACCTTTTTTTGCTCAGCAGAATTAGCAGTGGACAAATCTGTCAACTCTGCTTCCCCAAGTTTCACTTTTTTCAGTCTTAAATTCAGTTTTACACACTTCTGCAACAATTGGTGCGTGCATGTGTGTTTTAAAAAATGTCCTCATGAAAATTCTCCAGCGCTTTAGTGCAAATTTCTCCTAATAAACATATTTTCGTACGCACTTTTTAATATACACCTTGTTGCAAGCAATTTTCCCCAATATAATGCCTTTTTGTATGTTATTTTCAGTAATACATGTCATGTTATGCCCACTTGGCACCAACATGGGCATTTTTGTACCCATCCGTTGGCTGAACTGCCTTGCAGAGTTTGGGGACGTGCTCATGTCAGAAGATGGTGGCTGGCGTTTTGGTTTGCGTCTTCTTTCCAGAAGTGTGACTTTGCCCCTGGTCTCCTCTTGATTAGACTACTGTAATGTGCTCTACGTGGGGTTACCCTTGAAGACGGTCCAGAAATTGCAGCTGGTACAGAATGCGGTGGCACGCTTAATAAAGCAAAGCCGTCGCCGGGATCATGTCACCCCAGTGTTGATGGAGCTACACTGGTTGCCAGTTGTATACCGGGCCCAATTCAAGGTGTTGGTATTAACCTTTAAAACCCTAAATGGTTTTGGCCCAGTTTATCTGAAGGAACGCCTCCAGTATCACCAAATATGCCGCCAAACAAGATTGGCCTCACAAGACCTCTCACTCCCACTGGTGAAAACAGCTAGGCTGGTGCGGACCAGAGAGAGGGCCTTCTCGGTCGTGGCCCCCACCCTCTGGAACTTGCTTCCTTTTGACCTCCGACATGCCTCCTCCCTGATGGCTTTTCGTCGAGCCTTAAAGACCTTGTTATTCAGGCAGGCCTACGGGATTTCTGGGGTGGGTTAGGCTATTATGTTGTATTACTAACGGGTGGTTTAGATGTATTGTTGTTTAATATGGTGACTGTTGTATGAATATGTTTTAAATTGTATTTTATATTGTGTAAGTCGCCCAGAGTGTCTGTTAAGTCAGACAGATGGGCGACTAACAAATAAAATTTTATTATTATTATTATTATAAATGTGAACTGACTCAGTCCCCTTTCTCCGGCATGGCAGCCTGCATGATCTCTTTGTTTCAAAGCAATGCCACCACCCTGCCTCACTTCCAAGGCAACCTTAGCCCTCTCCATCTCCAGAAACGTGTGTGCAAGAACCCCTTCTCCCTTGGGCCAGGCCGCCTCGATGGGGGCACCCTCTCACCTGACCCCCTTCCACGTCCCAGGGCCCCAGAGGCCTGGAAGCCTCCTCCGGAGGGTCCGCTAGGGAAGATAGAGGCTGGAGAGCAGGCGAGAGCTGCAGACGGCAACCTGGCCCAGGCTGCCCAAACTTGCCCAGACGCTTCTGGCCGCCGTGAAGGCCGACTGATCCCTGGTTCCATTTTGTTGTTTGGATTTGGAGTGGAAGGAGGGAGGTTGTGTTGTGGGAGTGAGCTGGGTGGAAATGGGTGGATTATTGTTGTTGTTGATATTTCTATGCCACCTTTTGGCCAAAAGGCCCTCAAGGCGGCTTACAAAAAAATTACATATTAGTTAGGGGGACAGGTAGGCAAGAGAGGCACCACACATCAATATACTATTCCACGTCTTGTATTTTAATGAAGTGATTTGGTGCACTGAGATTCCTGCATGTCTGCCTGGTCACGCGTGCTACCATATCAGGGACCGATCCAGTTCCTGTACCTATATCCTATTGTGCTAACAGGGCACACCAGTGGTCACCTTTTGGGTGGGACAAAAGGTGGGAGGGCTGAAGCTTGTGGGGCAGAGAGCATATCTGACCCAGGCTGAGGCAAGCATCCTGCTAGGGGGATTCCCTGAACCAAGCGTGGGGTGTCAGGAGGAGAATCTCTGCTGAAGGATTGGTTTGTGAGAGTCCCCTAACAGAGAAGGGGAGTTTGGGGGCAGGAGTCTCCTTAAGTTGCTGCAGGGGATTCTGCAGCCCACATGCCACAAGGCAGAGAGGCTCACAAGGTGATGGCAGGCTGGTAGGTTTGGCGTTGCACGGATGGCCTTTGTGTGACTCTCCAGGGCAAGCAGCAGAAGTGGGAAGGTCGCTGGGCTGGGGACATGCCTATGGCAGAGCACAGTTCAATTTAAGAAGACAAGGAATGTGTGTGTGTGTGTGAGAGAGAGAGAGAGAGATCCGTGTACCCATCAGTGAACTCAAAGACAACCCAGTGCAGTGCAGAAGTTGGGAGTGCCAAGGCTGGGAAACACATTAATGCAATGTGCACACCAGAGGTTGGAGTCTGTTTTCACAAATGGTGCTTAAATCACTTTGCATTGCTGGCATTTGTCATTGAAGCAAAACATTTTGATTGGCTGGACAACTAAAGCATGGGGTTCACAGGGGTGCTGCAGTTGTGCTAAGTAAGGAAGAATCTGATAGACCCAATAGCTGAAGGCGTTCCCTTGGAATCATAGAAGAGTTGGAAGGGGCCTCTAAGGCCATCCAGCCCAACCCCCTGCTCAATGCAGGAATCCAAATTAAAGCATACCTGACAGATGCCTGTCCAGCTGCTTCTTGAATGTCTCCAGCGTTGGAGAGCCACTCCTTGGGTCATTGGTTCCACTGTCATACCGCCCTAAGTTTTTCCTGATGTTCAGCCGCAATCTGGCTTCCTGCAACTTGAGCCCATTATTCCGTGTCCTGCACTCCGGGACGATCGAGAAGCCATCCCGGCACTCCTCTATGTGACAACCTTTCATGTACTTAAAGATTGCAATCATGATTAGCATTGCTGGCTGGTGGTTACTAGATACTGCTCTGCAAGTACAGGATAGCAGAGTGGGGGTTGGGGAGGGTTGAGAATGCAGCCAAGGAAGAGGACAGAATTCTGCATTTTTCAGCTGGCCCCAAAATCATTTTTAAAAAGCCTCGTGGACTGGGCCGAGGCTGCAAGGAGATGAGATGAGCCCTCCTCCTTACATCCTCCCCAACACAATCAATCAGCATAAAGCATCCTCGGCCCGACAGTCAGCGATAAATTGCACTATTCCCAGGGAAAGGAATGAGCTCCTGGGAGAGTCGCAGCACTAAATGAGTTGAATAATTTCCTAGCTTAATTGTTCCCGCACGGTTCTTAACCCCATTATTTGGCTCCCAATGGCACTTATATGAGCAGGACGGATGCTTGGAGTTCCAGAAACAACCAGGCCCGCCATGGAGGCTTTCTGCTGAAGATGGCCAATGCCCAGGGAGATTTGCACGTGACTACAAATGTTGACCTTGGATGCATATTCTAAACCAAGGGCAGGCAGTTTCCAGGCTTGCTGGACCTACTTTGTGCCTTCCTAGACCCCTGAGGTCCATCAGGTGGAGCCAGATGCCAAGTGGCTTGGAGGATTAGTAGTGGGGGGTGGGGGTGGGAGACTGAGGGCACTTCCAGACTGCCCCTATTTTCAGGAGGGAATCAATTGCATACTGGCAAATGTACATTGTGTGATTATAGGTGATTGTGAGGTTCTGCTCAACAGACTTGCTCCCCTGACTGCAAAACCGGACATTTTGCAATAAGGAAACGGGAAAATGCACAGGACAGTGTGTGGGACAACGCCTGCTTTGATGCAAGGTCAACCAGCCTCCCTGCACACAAATCAGAACGAATGCTTATTAAACAGCCAGCGTTGTCTAATCTTCCTGCAAACAAATCAGAATGAAAGCTCAACAAATGCCCAGATGCACTCCCAACTGAAGACCGATGTGCTTTTGAACGCATGTTCAGCACAGGAATTTGTTTCCAGTCCCAGAAGTCTGCTCGGTGGCAGAGCATCTGCCTTGCATGGCCAAGGTCCCCAGTTCAATTCCCGGCAGCATCTCCAAGTAGGGCTGGGAGAAAGTGCCTGCTTGAAACCCTGAAAGCCGCTGCCAGTCAGTGTAGGCAGTGCTGAGGTAGATGGGCCATTGGTCTGAGCCAGTGGAAGGAAGTCAGACAGAGACTTTAAGCTTTAAAATAAGAAATAACTACTTTATTCTGGAAGTACATGCTTGATAGGAAAGAGTACTATATCTAGCTAACTAGCTAAGTTGGAGAAGCAAACACTGTGCCCAGTGCTTGCCCTCATGCTGGAGGAGAGGGAGAGACAAAGGAATATGTCTGCTCCTCTCTCGAGAGAAAGAAGACTGGGAAGGAGGAAAGGAACTGGGATCAACATCCTCTGCATATCAGTCTAGCAGGAAGGAAGAGACAGCAGGAGATCAAAGGACAGGTATAGCCTATCAACCAAGAGGTCTCCTCTCTAGCTACCCTTTTTAACCCCATGCAGCCTCAACCCAGGTTGGAGTTGAACCCCATATATTCCAGCACTTACACTCTGGTCCTGCTTGTGGGTTTCCCTTTCAGGCATGTGGTTGGCAACTGTGAGAACAGGATGCTGGACTTGATGGACCACTGGCCTGATCCAGCTACAAGGCTCTTCTTAGGTTCTTGTGTCCATTTAGCTCAGTATTGTCTACACTGACTGGCAGTGGCCCCCCAGGCTTTCAGACCAAATGTCTCTCCCAGGCCTACTTGGAGATGCTGGGATTGAACCTGAGACCTTCTGCAAGCAGGACAGATGCTCTACCACTGATTATCTTCTTCTATCTCCCTATATAATTCAAAGGCAAACCGTCGCACCGTCATTCTGCGTGGTGTCAGGGCAAAGATGGCCAACTGGGCAGGCGAGCCACTGGGAAGGCTATGCAGTAGCGGCAGCTGCAGCCTGGGTGGGTGGCAGCTCAATAGTCAAGGCAAGTGTTTTGGGGTGGGGAGTGTGGGTGTCTGGGGGGTCAGTGGCAAGGAGGAAAGGGTGGTGGTGGTTTGTGAGTGTCTGCATGTTTTGTGAGCGCCTGGGAGGGGAGGTTTGGGGGTGCCTGCCTGGTGTGGGTGTATCTGTTTGGGATGGGGGGTTGGTGAGGGAAATGAGCAGTGGAGCTCTGCCCCCTTAGTGAGTGAATGTGTGTGTGTGTCTGTGTCCCTCAGATGAAATCAAGATGTGATGCTGAAGAAAAAAGGAGATGGGTTGTTGCAAGCAAATGAACTGGGAGGTGTCCCAGCAACAGGAAAAGGAAACAGAGGGTCCCTTCCTCCACAGATGTCCTTTTCACTGTGCATTTATGCATTGTGCATCATGCTCTGTGCTCATGATGATATTGGGATGGTTATACAATGAGAGCCAGTGTGGCGTAGTGGTTAAGGTGTTGGACTACGACCTGGAAGACCAGGGTTCGAATCCCCACACAGCCATGAAGCTCACTGGGTGACCTTGGGCCAGTCACTGCCCCTCAGCCTCAGAGGAACGCAATGGTAAATGACCTCTGAAGACCACTTACCATGAAAACCCTATTCATAGAGTCGCCATACGTCGGGATCGACTTGAAGGCAGTCCACTTCCTTGCATACAATATCACGTTCCATACTGTTTGTGCCTGAAAACTGGAAACTGCTTTGTTTCCAGTTGATTCATGTCGCGAAACTTCCTGCTGAAATTCGGAAACATTTCATTCCACCGATGTTCTGAGGATAGGGGTGCGTGTGTGTGTTCTGCTTTTTTGTATTTATTTATTTATTTATTTATTTTTGCGCTATGGCATAAGAATGCCCCTCCAGACAGCAATAACACAATAGGAGTGTGGAAACATCACTGAACAACTAATGGAGCAGAATGATGTCCAGTACAAATCCACCACTGGTGCACTATGATTGCATCAGTGACCCTGTTGCAGAAAATACACCTGCAAAAATAAAACCACCACCAGTCTGGAAGCGCCTACAAAAAAAGCAGGATGGCCAAACGAAAGAGTTGAAGCAAACCAGGAGAAGTGGAGAGACCCTGCAAAGGGGCAGGGGTCAAGCGAAGCTTGGCTGTGCAAGGGGAGGAACTCGGGGCGCGCGCTCCGTTTCTCTCCTGAAATGTGTTGGCAACAGAATGAGATCTCTCCTGCCTCTTCTTTCCCCAGTCGGTCTCCTGATGGACCCAGGTCAAAGCACAGCGCTTCTGGATATACCTGATGGTGGAGTTAACTCAAGGGTGGGAGGAGAGGAGATAGAATAGGGTCTCCTTTCTGGCTCCTTGAGGGCAGCCAGCTCTTGGGTGAGTGCCCAGTCCTGTTTGTGGGTCAGAAGGGGACACCCACAAGATATAAGCAACCTGTACTCTAAAGGTCTGAGGTTCACATTCACCCCAAATCAGGATCCTTCCCAGTGTTATTCCTGACAGGTATGCAATTCGCACTGAGTCACTCCCAAAATTTTATTTTATTTCAGCCTCTGGGTTTTAATGTTTAAGAGTTGGTAGCTTTAAAAACTGCCCATTTTAAAAAAAATAATTGCTGCCTGAAAATAAAAAAAAACATTTATTTTCTAAATCATGAAACTAGATTCTCTCTCCCTCCTCTACAGAGCTGCTTTTAAAAGTTTTTCCATGGACTAAAGTAGAAGTGGGGAACTCAGGACTGGGGACCCAATGCGGCCCTCCACGCCTCTCTGGCCCACAGGACTCTCCCAAGGCCGCTCCCAGAGGCTACACCCTGCTTGAGTGCTTTTGCCTCGCTGGAATGTATTGTTGAACAGAGGCAATGCTTGCCTGGAAGGAGAATTGAGGTAGAGAGAGAGAGAGAGAGAGTATAAACCTCTGCCTTTTGCATGACTGGAATGTAGCCTGTCCATTGCACTTATGCGTCTGAACCTGGCCACCGCCAGAAAGGGGTCCCTGGAAAAGTTGCCCGTGGGCTGAAAAAAGTTCCCCATATAAGGCGAGGGACACGACGTCCAAAGCTCTGGACTTCTTTCTCGCGCACTGAAGTGGGTTTCACCCCTCAGCATGCCACCATGGCAGTTGAAAGCAATCTCTGGAATTCAGGTGCACTGGACACTCTCGCACCAGCTGGTTAACACACAGCCTTGACTTCAGGCACATGCACAGACCGTATCTTGAATCGCCACTTGGTTACTTGAGGCTTCCCACAGCACATCTGAACGCGTGAAACGTGAAAAGCATTGCAGCCGAGACGATGTAAGCAGTGATAAAGAATCCGTGGGTCATTTTATTTGTTACAGACACACAAGACACACACGCCCCTCTTGGCATGGCAGCCGTCAAGTGAAAAGGCATGTGTGGATCAGGCCTTCCTCCCTTTTCTTTGGTCAACTGGCAGTGTTGGGATTTGCACTAAACAATTCTGAAATGTGCATACGCTCTGAGCTGACTCCAGGGTCAAGCAGGGGAGGATGGCCTGACATAGTTTCTGCTGCTAGGGCCTATTACTATGCCAGTGTGCAACCCCCCTGCCCCCAGTCTTATCTCCAATTGGCAATGAGTGGCCACCTCTCCAGTCAGCACCACCTTGACGTAGCATCATTCTGGGGCATTGCAGGGAAATTGAAAAATGGCAGCTCATAGTTTCTCACCACCCAGAGCACGAATCAGCATTGGTGTGCCCTCTGGGAGGGCTGTAGCCTTGGCAGCTGCCCAAAGAGGTCAGGTGCTGACGCCAGTCCTGTACACCCTAAAATTCACCTTCAGACAAGAATGACCCGTCCTCTTGATTTAGCTGCCCCTCGTTTTACACAGGCTCTAAGGGTAAGCAGGGAAACACAGGCAGCTACAAAGCTATGCAACTATTTTTTTATTTATTCGACTTATTAGTCGCTTATCTGGCTGAATTGTCAGCCACTCTAAGCGACGTACAAGAGAAAGCCAGGAACCTCTTTCTCACACCATAGTTAAGCCTTGGGACCGGTGAACAAAAGTAGGGAGAACTGAGCCCAGGGACATTTTATGAGACACCAGACCCTGCCTGCCTCCTTGATGTCACCTTAATCTACCCATTGCGCGACACAGCCAGGCCTCCTCTGCTTATCCCTGGGATGGCAGTCATCCTACGTGCCCTTATGTTGGGGCTGCCACATTAGTTACATAGCAGCGCCAGTTGTGTTTACTGCTAGGCCTTGTGAACAGCCCAAGAGATGATACTATGGGCAGGTGGGGGAAACGCGATCCCTTCCCCTCCCGGAAGAAGAAACCCCCGCGGTGTAACCTACACCCTTGGCAAACGGGCCAGAAACAAGAAGTGCCTTCAAAGAGATGGACGCCTTCTCACTAGGGCTTGTAGCCCAGCCACTGGTAGCCCAGCTCCATGGGTGCGCTCTGGTTTCGCAGGCTGGGAAAACCTTAGGCTTGTGCCCTTTTAGGAGCCCCCATCTCTGCTGGAGTGTATAACAAGAGCATCGTCTCTCCGGCATGGGGATGCTCTCCAAACATCCACAATCACAAAAGGAAGAAAATAGAGCTGGACGGGGATCTTGAGAGGTACGCCTGCCAAGGGCAGGGGGCAGTGGGAGGTGCCGGCTCCCCTTAGGACAGTCCAGGACCCCTCTCCTTGCATTTCCAGTAGGTCATCCAATCCTCCCCCCTCCAAAAAAACCCACAGTGGTAAGTCTCTAGCCCTTTTGCTTCCCCTTATGGGGAAGGGCCACAGCTCAGTGGCAGAGGATTCGTCTTGCATGCAGAAGGTCCCAGGGGCAATCCCCGTCATCTCCAGGTAGGGCTGGGAGAGACCCCCTGCCTGGGGCCCTGAAGAGCCACTGCCAGTCAGTGTAGACATTCTGGTCTGACTCAGTATATGGCAGCTCCCAATGTTCCTAAATACAAGCGGAAGCATACAGGAACCATCCTGCTCAGCTGGTCTGTGAAAAGGAAGCAGCCCCTGCCGTCCCGCTCAAGGCCTGTAAAGGCACCAGGATGAGGTGACAGGCCCTGGCACCCGTGTCATTTTATCACGTTGACTCGCTATAGACTAAAGTAATGACAACAGAAGGTTTATGTAACTTTGAAGTTGGTAACGAGGACATGGAACTTGTCAAGGATTATCAATACCTCGGCACAGTCATTAACCAAAATGGAGACAACAGTCAAGAAATCAGAAGAAGGCTAGGACTGGGGAGGGCAGCTGTGAGAGAACTAGAAAAGGTCCTCCGATGCAAAGATGTATCACTGAACATCTGTGCATTGAGGAAGGCAAGGGCCCCACAGCTGGCAGCCTCCCACCTTTGGCGTAGAAGGGAGTGCCGCCTCCCATTCAGCAACATGCATGTGCATCATGTGCAATGAAAGAAAGCTGTGCCAGGTTAGGCTGGAGGACATTCTGTCGTGAGGATGAGGCCTCCCGCTGGGCTTGATAGGCAAGGTCTTTGGAGCTTTTCATCTCCTCTGCCAGGGGGAGGAGGAGTCTCATCCTCCAGAGCAAACTTGCCTATGGCTATATTTGGTTGGGCCTTCTCTTCTGACAATCCTGTTATCTAGGCTTTTCCTGTGAGTTGTGAGTGTTTTCTTGTCCCTAGAAGACACAATTCACTGGAAAAGACAATAATGCTGGGAAAAACAGCAGGGAGTAGAAAAAGAGGAAGGCCAAACAAGAGATGGACTAATTCCATAAAGGAAGCCACAGACCTGAACTTCCAAGATCTGAACAGGGTGGTTCACGACAGATGCTCTGGAGGTCGCAGATTCATAGGGTCGCCATAAATCGAAATCAACCTGAAGTCATATATATAACAAGCCATATAAGGCATATAACAACAACAACATTAGAATTCGTAGATGAAATAATGAAAGGTTGTATGTGCTGCAGTTTGTGCCGTCTGACAAGTTGCTACTTCAGCATTTCTGGCTGAAGTGCATGGGAGGGGGCGTCGGTCTGAAACACGGAGAGTTTGGATTGCTGAACCTTGGGGAGGAAAACGGGTGGGGTGAGGGTTACACACTGTTAGCAAAGCAAGACAACAGACGTGCCCAACCTGGTGCCATCAGCGTGTTGTGGACTGCAATTCCTATCAGCCCCGGCAGGGGTGAGGAAGAAGTTCAATTCACTTCGCACTGAAAGCTGAATCTATCAAATCTGCACGTTCCAAAACAACATCAGAGCCAAAACTGAGCCATCCTTCAAAATTCACTTATTCAAATTGTTCAGTGCAGTTCTCCAACCAATCAATATTTACAAAAATGCATATATTAGGAGAAAGTATGAACAAAATGAATATGTTAGTGAAAAGAGCATAAATGCATTATATTAGGAGAGATTGTTTGCAAAAACTGTGGTACATTAGTCAAAGCTACATACAAAGGAGAAATTCACACTGAAATGTTGAATTCATGAGGATTTTTGTAAAGGAAGTTTGCAAATTGCTGCAATGATGTGGAGAACCAAATTTAAGATTGGAAAAATGAGAAACTGAAACAGAAATGGACAGAACCTTCCACCCCTGGCCTGAGGGCCATTTGGGACTACAACTCCCATCAGCCTCAGCCAGTACAGGTGAAGTCCAAAATGTCTGGAGGGCACCAGGTTGGACCCTGCTGGATCAGATCAACAAGTCCACCATCCTGTTTCTAATTGTCTCTGGGAAGCCCTAAAGAGAGGTATCGTTTGAGCTCACTTCCTACCCTCTGTCTGCAAAACATCTGAAAGGCAAATCAGACTTGTGATGAACAGGAGGGCTCCTGGGCAGCTTCTCTCACCCCTAGCTAAATGACCACGTCAACCACACTGTGGTGGTTTGCTTTGGATGGGAAAAGCTCACGGTGCCATAAAAAAAGAAAGTGACATATAAACGATATAAATTGCGCAGAGGAGGCAGAGGAGGTGGGTAACTAAAATTGCAAGGGACTCCCTTTTTTGCACAGCCAGAAGTTGCTGAATGTTGGAAGATTCAGGACAGACAAAAGGAAGGGCTTCTTCACACAGCAAATAGTTAAAACTATGGGATTGGCTCCCACAAGAGGCAGTGATGGCCACCAACTCAGATGGCTGTAAAAGAGGGTTAGACCAATTCACGGAGGAGGAGAAGGCTCTAGCGATGGCTATGTTCTCATTCCTCTGTTGGAGGCAGCATGCCTCTATGCCAGCTGCTGAGGGTCCCAAGTGAGGAGAACACTGCTGTTGCACTCAAGTCCTGCTTGCGGGCTTCCCAGAAGAGGCATCTGGTTGGCCACTATGGGAACAGGATGCTGGACTAGAGGGGCTCCATTTGGCCTGAACCAACATCTGGGCTCTTCTTATGTTCTCTCAAGAGAAATCTGGAGAAAGCCAACCCCGGAGTCCTGATTGCATAAATCAAGCCCCACAAAGTTCATCATGAATGGGGAACAGGAAACAGTCAAGCAGTTTCCACACACACGTCGTATGTTGCTTGGCCTCTTCCAAAGCTCGATACTGCGCTATGGCCCCCCTTTTGGCTGAACCAGGTTTTTATATATGAAGCCGGGGCAGGGCAGGTGGGTGTGGCTTGGCTGGTACGGCCTTGGTGGCCAAATGGGAAGGAAGGCCCAACAGGACCCATGAGGCCTGCAAGCCTGAGGTTGCCCACCCGTGACAAAGACAGCGGCTTCTTCCCTTGGGCTCTCTGCAATTTGCTGAGTGGCAGTGGCGGCTGGTGGGCCCCTCTCAGTGGGGCAGTGGAATCGGCTCTGGGTTTTAGTCCAAAGTCCTTTCGGACACGTGGTGCTCCTCAGTCTGGAGAGTGGATCTGGCAGTTTTTCCAAGTCTGACACGGCAGTATTTGAGTGCTAATCTCCAGCATTTAGAGGGTGAAGCAGAAAGCCAGGATTTCACCCAAGGCAGATTTCTCCACCAGCCCCCACCCTATGCACCTTTTATTTATCACCATTTAAAATGATGTTTTCCTCTATGGGTTGTATGAGACAGAGCGAGTTAAAAATCCTAATAAATCCTAAAAACATTAAGAACTGATTACCTCTCCCCAAGTAAAGCTGTGCACTCCAGATGTCTGGTTGTAGTGTGTGTGTTTGTCTGTGTGTGTGTGATGAAAACATGCTTGAAAAAGAGAAAGCTAACATGTAAATGACCCCATAAGGGAAGATCTTAAGAAATACTAAAAAGGCTGAAGCGCATCTGAGAATCCAATCTTCACTGAGGGGGGAGACATTTGGCCTCAAAGGAAGGCATAATATTTCACATCCTACCAAATGGAATTGATAGCTGCAATTTTCTAGACAAAGTAGAATTGAACAGCTATATTACACCACCGAGAGCAAACTGGAGTCCTCATCAACAGCAGCAGAAGGGGAGTCAGCTCATGGTACGCACCAGCACAACAGCCTGGCTATAACACTATACCGAAAAGTGAGGAACTATCTGGGAATCAAGCTCAACTCACTACCAATTTAGACCCAGATTCCACAAGTTATTGCATTGGCAAGGAAGACTGCAGGGCCAGGTGTAGGGAGGTGCCTTCTACTGAGTCAGACCATTGGTCCATCTAGCACAGTGTTGACTGGCGCTAACTTGCAGCAGCCCCCCAGATTTTCAGGTAAGGGACCCGCAGCATCCATGCCGAAGAGACTTGGAGCAGAGCCGCATGAACAGCAGAATCGAGTGATGCAGCAGCTCTTCCTGCCCTGTACCACTTCAGACTGAGGAGGGCAGAATGCATGTTTAAATGCTCTGTGATATAAAAACCAAGGCTGGCAACTGGTTAAAGAAATCTTACGCCAGGCATGGGGAAGCTGTGGCCTTCCAGATGTTGCTAGACTACAACTCCCATCACTCCGTGCCGGTGTGGGCAACGGTCATGGATAATGGGAGTTGTAGTCCAGCAGGGTCTGAAGGCTTACTTAATTAGTGGTATGAGTTTTGGGAACCAGTTGGGGCAAACAGGGTGCTATATGCCAAAACCAAATGGCGGTCTTGCTAGATAGTTTGGGTGCGGGATCTGCCAAGCTCTGTGCCCTGAGGTTGTCATTGCCACAGCACTGCAGGGGAGTGACAGTTGTCCCCCCTCCCCCAGGGTAAAAACAGCAGACAAGGGAAGGGAAAACAGGAGCGGAGAGAATGAAAGGGTTTCCTTAAAAAAAAAAAGAGATTGGCACAGGAAAAGGAAGACCCCAATCACAATACAGAGAGCCAAAAGCACACACAGAGCAGAGAATGGAGGAGAGGAGACCCCTGCTGTTGTTGTTCTTATGCGCCTCCAAGTCGATTACGACTTATGGCGACCCTATGAATCAGCGACCTCCAACAGCATCTGTCATGAACCACCCTGTTCAGATCCTGCAAGTTCAGGTCTGTGGCTTCCTTTATGGAATCAACCCATCTCTTGTTTGGCCTTCCTCTTTTTCTACTCCCTTCTGTTTTTCCCAGCATTATTGCCTTTTCTAGGGAATCCTGTCTTCTCATGATGTGTCCAAAGTATGATAACCTCAGTTTCATCATTTTAGCTTCTAGTGATAGTTCTGGTTTAATTTGTTCTAACATCCAATTATTTGTCTTTTTCACAGTCCATGGTATGCGCAAAGCTCTCCTCCAACACCACATTTCAATAAATGTTTCGTTGATATATTTATTTATTATTAGTTTTGTATCTTGCCCTTCCTCCTAAAGGAGCCCAGGACAGCAAACATCAAAATATAAAACCAATACAATCTACACGAAAATAAAACGTGGTTTAAAACAAAACCATTTAAAACTTTTAAAAACAATTAAAAACCATCCAAAAACATTTAAGAAACCATCTAAAAATGATCACATGCCCTCCCAGTTACTAAGTTCAAGGTTGCCATGATCAGTATTGTGTGTTATGTGCCTTCAAGTCTATTACGACTTATGGCGACCCTCTGAATCAGCGACCTCCAATAGCATCTGTTATAAACCACCCTGTTCAGATCTAGTAAGTTCAGGTCTGTGGCTTCCTTTATGGAGTCACTCCATCTCTTGTTTGGCCTTCCTCATTTTCTACTCCCTGCTGTTTTTCCCAGCATGATGGTCTTTTCTAGTGAATTGTATCTTCTAGGGACAAGAAAACACTCACAACTCACAGGAAAAGCCTAGATAACAGGATTGTCAGAAGAGAAGGCCCAACCAAATATAGCCATAGGCAAGTTTGCTCTGGAGGATGAGACTCCTCCTCCCCCTGGCAGAGGAGATGAAAAGCTCCAAAGACCTTGCCTATCAAGCCCAGCGGGAGGCCTCATCCTCACGACAGAATGTCCTCCAGCCTAACCTGGCACAGCTTTCTTTCATTGCACATGATGCACATGCATGTTGCTGAATGGGAGGCGGCACTCCCTTCTGCGGAAAAGGTGGGAGGCCTCTCCAACGGTGGCTGCCAGCTGTGGGGCCCTTGCCTTCCTCAACCCACAGAGACCTCAGTGGGAAGCCACAGAATCTGACGGGGTCCCACCCCCCCGGCCAGGGCGATTAAAGGCTTGCTTCTGATGGCAGCGCATTTCAGTCCCTGGGGCTTTTGGCAGGTGCCGTGTGGAAAGAATGTGAAAGCCTCCCAGACCGCATGTGCCAGGGGATGTTGCATGGCTGAGGAACGGGGAGGGTGTCTGAGGCAGGGCTGTTGACAGCCCAACGGATTGATTCCACTACGGCTGGCCAGGTAGCGCTTTTGGCACCCAACTAAAACAGACAGTGAGAGTCTGGAAAAACTTCCTTTGGGCTGTGTCCAATAAGGTTTGTCCTTTAGTCCTTGTGGGGAGCATCTAATTAGGGAGGGGGGATGAGCAGGGTTCCAGAAGAGAGGCTAGGAAGTTCTCCGTGTATGTTTCCAGGTCAAAAAGGTCATCCGCTGGGGAAAAAAAATACAAGCAGGTCTTGCATCGTGCAGGTAACTGCCGCTGGCATTTGGCCACCGCAGGTTGATCCTCTGAAGAACTGCGGAGAAAAAAGGTATTGAAAAGGGACACATCCTCAAGGGGACAGCCCGCTCTTGGAGATCTCAGGGGCTGCCTTTTTAAAAAAGAAACGTTTTGCATTCTTTCCAGCATGAGACTCTTCGAATCATTACTATTTGGGGAAGGGCCATAGCTCAGTGGCAGAGCAACTGCTTTGCTTGCAGAAGGTCCCAGGTCCAGTCTCCTCCAGGAGACATCTCCAGGAAAGGCTGGGGGAGACTCCCTCCATGAGATCTCTGAGAGACGCTGCCACCCAGTGTAGACAATACTGAGCTACTGAGCTGGAACGGGTTCAGATGGAGGGCAATCAGGGGACTGGAAACAAAGCCCTATGAGGAGACGCTGAAAGAACTAAGCATGTTTGGCCTTGAGAAGGGAAGACTGAGGGGAATATGATAGCACTCTTCAGGGACTTGCAAGGCTGGCATACAGAGGAGGGCCGGGATCTCTTCTTGATCACCCCAGAGTGCAGGACACAGAATAATAGGCTCAGGTTGCAGGAAGCCAGATTTCGACTGGACATCAGGAAAAACTTCCAACTGTTAGAGTAGTACGACAATGGAACCAATGACCTAGAGAGGTGGAGGCTCTTCAACACTGGAGGCCTTCAAGAGGCAGCTGGACAGGCACCTGTCGGGTATGCTTTAATGTGGATTCCAGCACTGAGCAGGGGGGTGGACTCGATGGCTTTAGAGGCCCCTTCCAACTCTACGATTCTATAGATGGACCAGTGGTTTGACTTGTATATGGCAGCTTCCTGGGTCGTTATGTTTAAGTAAGAAGCTGGGCAAGCACTTGCCAGGGATGCTGCTCAGCTGCCCTGTGATTTGCTAGTTTTGCAGAGTCTGGGGATCCCTGTTCCCTTCTGACACGTGCTTTTCCCAGACCTCTCCCTTCGGAGCCCTTAGACAAGGAGCGGAGCTATGATTCAGGCCAAGCAAAGTCTGCGCTCTGCCACTGAGCTAGAGATCCCTTGCCACCACCTGGGCACAGTCTGGGAGACCCTCTACTGCGGCTGCATTTGGAGCTGAGGAAAGGGAATACATCTAATGTGGTCAGGATCCTCCCCCAGGAGCCTCAGAGAGCAAAAGGAAGGGATTTCCTCTCTCTCTTTCAAAGAGTATCCGAACACACCATACAATTAAAGCACATGGCTTCCCCACAAAGAATCCTGGGAACTGTAGTTTACCCCTCACAGCACTATAATTCCCAGGATCCTTAACTAACAACAATTCCCAGGGTCCTTTGGGAGACGTTCTGTGCTTTAAATGTATGGTGTGTATGCAGCCTCAGAGTCACCCACGGAAACTGGAGGACAGTAGATACAGAAGAGATTCAGGAAAGAAATTAACTTATGGAACTCCCCGCTATAGGAGGTGGTGATAGTCATTGGCTTAGATAACTTTGAAGAGAAGAAACCCGTGGGCCCTCCAGATGTTATTGGACTCCAACTCCCACAATCCCCAGCCAACGTGGCCACTGACCACAGGTTCTCCCATCCATGAATTCATGGAAATGGATGGACCTCTTGGCAGCTAATAGCAATACTAGCTAAATGAAACTTCCACCTTCAGAGGCAATATACCTGAGTGGCAGATGACAGAGATAAAGTACACGGGAGGGCTGCTGCCTTCATGCTCTGCTTGAAATCCGTCAGAAGCAACTGAAAACAGAACGCCTGATCCTGCAAGGCCCTTATCATGTTCTTGTCATCAGCCAGAAATGGCAGCTGCTCCTTTTAGCATCCCATAAAGCAGACTTCCCCAGCCTTGTTGCCTGAATTAGAGAGGCGGCAGGGATCACATCTGAAACCTGTTGTTCTTATGCGCCTCCAAGTCGATTACGACTTATGGCGACCCTATGAATCAGTGACCTCCAAGAGCATCTGTCACGAACCACCCTGTTCAGATCTTGTAAGTTCAGGTCTGTGGCTTCCTTTATGGAATCAATCCATCTCTTGTTTCGCCTTCCTCTTTTGCTGCTCCCTTCTGTTTTCCCCAGTATTATGGTCTTTTCTAGTGAATCAGGTCTTCTGGTTATATGTTCAAAGTATGATAACCTCAGTTTCATCATTTTAGCTTCTAGTGACAATTCTGGTTTAATTTGTTCTAACATCCAATTATTTGTCTTTTTCACGGTCCATGGTATCCGCAAAGCGCTCCTCCAACACCACATTTCAAATGAGTTGATTTTTCTCTCTGAAACCTCCTACATGCAAAAATGAATAAATAAAGAGGAAACACCAGCTCGCTCAGCTGTAGAACTCTGGACTTGCCACCCTCTCCGAACCAGCTAGGTCAAACTCCTATTGCAGTTTCGCTCCAGAAGAAGGTAGTTTTGGAGAACGCCGAAAGTTTGTGCCTGCTGCCTATTCTTGCAGAGCTGCCTGGCCAGCACTCCTGGGCTCTAGTGGGAGCGTCGGCAGACAGGGCATTAAATCACAGAGATAAAGAAACGGAGAGGGGGAAATAAAGAGCCCAATCAAATGGGTGTTTGCGAACGGCCCCCTCGCCACTCCTTCAGTCCCCCTGGAAAAAGAGCAAAGTCGGGCACGGAAGTGCCGAGCGCGGCAGATTGCAGCTCCCCTCCCAATCAATCTTCCATTACCTTGCTGCTCTGTAGGGATGAGCCAGGGCTGGGAAGAGCGTGGCTGCTTACTGCAAATAGGCCAGATAAGGCAGGGGGTGGCCAGCATTGACCCATGTAGTGCCCAGATGTGGAGGTGGCCCTTCGGATGTGTCCACACCTGGCTTTTTAAAGACATGGAGCAGATTCAGGGAGTTAAACAAGGGGAGGGAGGGAGGGAGGGAGGGAGGAAGTGTGCACTGGCCCCTAGGCCAAGTCAAGACACCAACTGAAACCAGAGGCCTGAAAACGGGGGTGCCTCTTTACAAGGTCCAAGCGCCAGACCTCAGCAGTAACATCTGCAGCCGGGAGCCACATGGTCCGCCTGTTCCACCGTAGGCTGGAGCCTGGAAGGCACGGAAGCAGGAAGGGCACCACTGCAGGCCATTTAAGTCAAGCCCCTGCAGAGCAGGTGCCTGTTGCACCCTGAGGAGGCTCCACCTTGCCCTCTGATGACCAGCTGGCAAGGGCAGAGCCTTCCTCACACTGCCCCCTTGCGGAGAACAGAAGCCTTCTCCTTCATCAGCCTCTCCCTTAATGCCAGCACCAGCAGCGTTCAGATTCTACACAGTCTTTATTTCGCAGCAAAAACTTTTGAGAGAAGCACAAAATGCCCCCATTCTAAAACCAGATTTCTTTTTAATATTAGCACCATGGAATAGTATGCCCAAGTCCACCCACTGCTGCGGATCCAGCTGTTCATAAAGCACCTTCACCTCCAAATGGTTACAGATACGCCAATTCCGTACATCCCTCAGCCCATTCCCTGTCATTTGCAGTTTCAGGCCCCACAGCACTGTGATCCCTGGAGGCCAGACATAAATCTCACCCCCCACGGAAGAAAGGATCAGCCCACTGCGGTCTGCGTGGCAGGCAGGGGCTGTGGCAGGACCCAGCATGTTCTGCATGGGCCACGTGGCCAGTCCCCTGCCCTCACCACGAGAAAAAGTTGTGGAGCCTTGAATGGGGCTTGACCCCAATGGCTGGGGCACTCAGACATTCTCACCTGGCCATGCGCTTTCCCAAGGGAAAAGGAACAGCCCTTGCCTTCCTAAGGGGAATAAGACCAACACACTGAATCTCGCTCTGGGTTGGGGGAGCTGACAGACTGCATGAGGTGGTAGGGAGCAGAAGGGTGCATTTCAATCCAGAGGGTGCTCAAAATGCCAGTGGGGAAAAAATCAGTAGCATAGTGGTAAACTGAAATGTGGTGTTGGAGGAGAGCGTTGCAGATACAATGGACCACGAAAAAGACAAATAATTGGGTGTTAGAACAAATTAAACCAGAACTATCACTAGAAGCTAAAATGATGAAACTGAGGTTAACATACTTTGGACACATCATGAGAAGACAGGATTCAGTAGAAAAGACAATAATGCGGGGAAAAACAGAAGGGAGTAGAAAAAGAGGAAGGCCAAACAAGGGATGGATTGATTCCATCAAGGAAGCCACAGACCTGAACTTACAAGATCTGAACAGGGTGGTTCATGACAGATGCTGTTGGAGGTCACTGATTCATAGGGTCGCCATAAGTCGTAATTGACTTGAAGGCACGTTAACACACAGTGGTAAATTCAGAAGTGCAGGGTCCCTTCATGACAGTCACAGCCACCTCCCCCCCCTTTTTTTTTTTGCTGCTGGGTTGAGAATGAGATCATTTTTAATGCCTCCTCCCACAGCAACAGACATCCCTAGGAGCCAATCAGCATGAAAGAGGAGAGTGTTAGCTGCTGAAAAGAGTCTTCTCAGTGGCTGACTCACCTCCTTTCACTCTGATTGGCTCCAATCAGCAGGAAAGGTCAAGGAAGCATCTCAGAAAACTCCTCTCAGTGGCTAACATATTCCCCCTTCATGCTGATTGTCTCATAGGATGCTGGAGACACAGGGACTCTGCTCCAAAAAAAGTAACGGGTCTAAGACCCCCCGAGACCCTGGATGACTACACCCCTGGGAACAATGGACTATGGGCTGTGAGCTCATAACTCTCTACACCAAAAACGCACCTGCTTCCTTCCTGGGAGAGGAAGGCTTACTGTAAAAACTTCAAACCTACTTTGCATTTTAGGCAAATGTTGGCTTGATATTATTTTACTTGAGATGAACATAGGAAGCTGCCTTATAATGAATCAGACCATTGGCCCATCTAGCTAAGTACTGTCTACACTGACTGGCAGCGGCTCTCTGGGATTTCAGGTAGCAGGTTTATCCAGCCCCACTGGGAGATGCGATTGGAGATTGAACCTGGGACCTTCTGCAAGCAAAGTGGAGGATCTACCACTGAGCTGTTGCCCTTCCCCAATTTATCATTCATTTGAAAAGAGAGCAGGAGATTGATCCCCTCCGACCAACTGAGTCACACATACAAAGGTGGGCTAGGAGAGGAGCGGAGGGATCTGAGCATCCTCTGCAACTGCCCTCTCCCTGGATTATATCTTTCCCCATAATTTTCACCCACGCTGGGAAACAGCTCTGTGTCTGTGTGTGTAAGTCACAAAGAGAATTCTCCGCGATTTCCCCCACAGCTGGAGAAAATGAAAGATCACAATGAAGACCTGAAGATACAGTATATGTATATATAACTTCACAACACATCTCTACAAATATAAATATTCTGTTTGCATTAGCATTAATAAATGTTTCCAGGCAGGTTGATTTTACAAATCATTTTGAGCCCCAAAGCTGGCATTAACTAACAAAGAAATCTTGCAAAGATTGCTGGGTTCTTCCACTCCCCCCCAAATCTTTTCAGAATAAAAGGGAAACTGTGTCCCCCCACAAAAGAAAATGTCTCCAAAGTTCCCAGAAATTTTACCTCTCTCAGGACAAAGTTAGGCATAAGGTTTATACCCCTCACCTGTCAACCACAATGGCTTTTACATGCAGGAGTTTCCCATCAACAGCAGTCTTCCTTAACCTTGCACCTTGGGCGTTGTTGCAAAAAATACCCAGTATTTGGCCGAACTAAACCCTCACTACATAGGCAGCCCAAGCTTGAGGTGGCAACATTTCATAGGATCTGGGAGGCACTCCCCAGGAGCCTCTCAGGTGCCAACAGAGAACGACTGCACTCTGGCTTGCACGCTGAAGCGCACAGCACCTCAGGCTGGCCCAGAGCCTGGAGAAAGAGGGAGACTGAGGCTTAGGTTTCTACATAAAGTCTCTCCAGTTCGGTTTATTCCATAATCCAAAGCCACAAACCACTGCTGGTCCCAGCTGAAGCCAACATATCCACATTGGGCCTGGAGCTCAGGCAGAGGTTTCTGAAAGACACCTCTCCCCACTGCCCCCCAGCAAGGGAAGTCAGCCACCTGAGTGAAATTAGGAGCTCATGAAAGTCTGAAACGAAAAGCTCCTTTATTTGAAAAAAACGAAAACAAAAAAGCCACAAAGCTACTCTCCTGGGCTGTGGAAGAGTGGGGTCGCCCTCCCACAAAACGCCCCACCTCACACATAAAAAGGACAGACAGCCACACTGGACGCTCTGAGCAAAACCGCTGCCCGTTCTGTCCCAGTGTTGCGTCTTCCTGAGGTAGTTGTCAGGGAGGCTTCAAATCCCTGAGATGTTTGACCGAGACCTCGGCTGCTGGGCAGGGCTCCGCTCTGAGGGAAGACGCCGTCATAGTCTGGGCTTGATCTGCAAAGGCCTCCCTAAGAAAAAGACAAGAGAAGTGGTCTGTTTTCAGCATGGCAAGAGGCAAACAGTGGAAGACACACACACACACCCCCCTGGCGAGAACGTTTTGAGGGTTGGCCATGGCGAAATGAACTCTGGAACGATCACAAGACTTCACCTTCCTCCTTCAAATCCCCATACCCTTAAAACACGGCCTGACCATAGAGATGGCTCTCATCGCCTGACTCACCTATTTCCCATCTTGTTAGGAACATTGGAAGTTAATACAGAGTCAGGCCATGGGTCCATCACGCTCAGTATTGTCTACACTGACTGGCAGTGGCTGTCCAGGGTTTCAGGCAGGGGACACTCCCAGTCCTACCTGGAGATGCCATTGAGGGCTGAGCCTGGGACCTTCTGCATGCAACACAAGTCCTCTGCCACTGCGTTACGGCCCTTCCCCTATTTCCCAATTCTCATTTGTCAGATCTAGGCATGCCCTCCCAGCCCACAACTGTTTAGCCCAGTGCCTACTCTACTTCCAGTCCACAGCAATGTGGGAGCTCTGATGGCAACAAGGGAGAGGGCCTTCTTAGTGGTGGCCCCCAAATTATGGAATGATCTCTCTGACGAGGTGCACCTGGCGCCAACACTGTTATCTGTTCGGCACCAGGTCAAGACTTTCCTCTTCTCCCAGGCATTTTTTTAACAGCATTTGAATAGCATGTTTTTTAACTTGCCTATCAGTTTTTATGGGCTTTAATTTGGTATATGTATACTTGTTTTTAATGTTTTTAATTGTTGTAAACTGCCCACAGGGCTTCGGCTACGAGGTGGTATATAAATGCAACAAGCCAACAAACAAAATGCAAAGTTCTTCAGAAAGCGAGGGGCCTTTCCATTCAGGAGGGAAGTGCTGTGCCCACCACCCTTTGCAAACGCAGAGCTGCTGCTCCCTCCGCTGACGCAGATGGGGGTCCCTTGCAGGCAAGGGAGGGAGCTCCGGCCACCAGAAGTCAGGGCACGGTAAGCCCTGCAGAGGAGGGGCGTATCACTTTCACATGCTGGTCTGCACTTTAAATCTCCTGGCTCCACGCACATTCAACAGCATTAGCAGGATGAAAGCAGCAAAGGGCTCAGGTTTGCTGACAAGGTCAAATGGCTGAGGATGACAAAATGCAAAACTCTAGAAGGCTCTCCACAGAAGCAGCACTTGGGGAACAGCATGGCAGGTGTTAACAAGTCAGAAGTGGGGTGCAAACTTCCAGGATGATGCTTAGGAAAGAGAAGTTGTATACAGCGTGTCAGGCTTGAAACAGGGAGACTCAGCAGATGAGATATGAAACTCATTCAGCGGCCTGAAGCCAGCCCTCCTCCTCTCTGTCTCTCTTTGCTTGACGTACCTCACTGGGCTCCTAGGAGGATAAAACAGGGGTGGCGTGGGGGGGAGGAGGGAAATATTGCCCTGGGGTCCTTGTGTGGGGCTGGGGACACGGTGGGATAAAAACACAGCAATAGATATAAAAGAATAAATTTAAGTATCTCACTGAAAGCATTGACTCAAGGCAAACATCTCCCACACCTAGAACTTTCAATTACCAAAAGCTTTGGTGAACTGAAAGGGAGGGTGGAGAGGGAACAATGTTTAAAATTTATTCAAAACAAAACAATATATAATTTTTCACGTACCAGATCTTTTTGGAAACCCCCAAATTGTCTAACCTGGAAAATCCCCTAAAAGTTGTTTTTTGTTAAATGAAGCCATACTACACTATAGATTCTGAATTTCTCTAAATATGAGATTTTATATTTTAAACATGGCCAGGAGCAGAGAGAGGGGGGGGTTTCCACTCTTTTCCATTTTGGGGAAAGAGAAGCTTCCCAAAAGAAGAGGTTTGCAGTTCCAAACCTTGCCATTGAGTGGCACAGTGAGCTGTACAAATCCACCACAAAAGTACGACTTCTGCACAATGGGAACAACTCTGGGATGTCACTGGAGGAGCCGGGAGTCTGGTGCAGACCCCGGGAAACAGATTTCGTTTTCAAACACGATCAGGTTCCTAGATCTTATGGCTACAAAGAGGGGTCTGGCCATTATGTGGGAGCCAAGTCCTGGAAAAACCTCAAGAGCAGAACTGAGATGGATGCCCAAGGTCCGGCAGGTGGGAGGTCCAGAGGTGGGCTCCCCACCGTAGCAGAAACAAACTACACCACGCAAACAACTGCACACCAATTTGTTCAACATGCAGAATGTATTCAAGTTGCAGAATTCAGCACAGACTCCCCCCAAGGTGCAGAATGTGTGCAGCTGCAGCAAAGCCAGGCTGCTTCACCCCTGCGGAGCAGTACACCACTCGTCCATGGTAATGGCTGCCAGTTCCCTTCAGGACTGGACCCTCTGATGCAGCAGATCAGATGCAGAGCTAAGAGGAGGGGGTGCCTGGCAGATGAGGGGGTGGCGCCTGATGGCGCTTGGCTGGGCAGGGGAACACAAGAACAGAAGAAGAACTCTGCTAGGGCAAACCAAAGGCTGATCTAGTCCAGCATCCTGTCCCCACAGCGGGCAACACAGGAACATGCAAAGCTGCCTCATATCAAGACAAACCACTGGCCCATAGAGCTCAGTCCTGTTGACGCTGAACGGTAGTGGCACTCCAGGATTTTAGACAGGGAGTTTCTTCCGGCCCTGCCTAGAGCTGCTAGGAGTCGAACCTGGGCCCTTCTGCATGCAAAGCAGGTGCTCTGCCACTGAACGATGGCCCTTCCCTTTGCCTCTGGGAAGCCCAACAAGCAGGACATGAGTGCAACAGCACTCGCCCCCTTGTGATTCCCAGCAACGGATATTCAGGGGTGTGCTGCCTCTGACAGGGGAGGCAGAACTTTGCCATTGTGGCTAGCAGCGGCCGGCAGCCTAATCCTCCATGGGCTCCCCATGGGCATCTGGCTGGCCAATGTGAGAACAGGATGCTGGACTAGGTGGGCCACTGGCCTGGCCCAGCGATAGGGCTCTTCTTTCATTCTGACGATTCGTCTAACCCTCTTTTCAAGCCATCCAAGCTGGTGGCCGCTACCATTGTGTGAAGAAGTAAACGCAGGGGAGAGGCTGGCAGGCTGAGCTTGGCCACCTCAGCAGTGGAGGCTGATGGAGCAGGGGCAGCTATTATTGTTGTTGTTGTTTCTGTCCCGTCTTTTGGCCAGAAGGCCCTCAAGGCCGCTTACAAAAAATAAGCACAAATATCAAAATACATCAATAAAAACAATACAATTTACAAAAAGCAGCAGTTACAACTTCCAACAGAAATACATTAAATCACAAAGCGAAAATCTGAAGCTCTCATCAAGCCACGCAGAAAACTGCCCTCATTCGCTCCTCATGAAAGGGATCCTGAAAAGGAGGGGGTTAAAGCTGACAGCCCAGCTCAAACCCTGGGGGACCGGGCGAGGCTGGAGGCGGCGGCGGCTTCACCGCTTCAGCAACTTGCCCGAGCCCACGTGAAGTCTGCACCCGTGAAAGGAGGATGGCAACGGCCTTCTTCCTGTTGACAAAATCTCCCCTCCACTGAATCCCTCACCCAAGGCTTTGCCTCCACTCCTCAAAGCTCCAACATCCATCCCGACTTTGGGTTAATGTTCCTGCCTACGGAGCAAGATGGACAAACCTTTCCCCACAACCGTCAGAGCCTGCTGGTTGGGATTATCCCTGCCTGCTACGGGGAATCCTGGACTACTGAGCTGCCCCCCACTCTGCCAGAGGCTGTTCAGATTAGGGATGTGCTAGAATTCCCCTCAAGTCAGGTTTGATACCGAATTTTTCATTAATTTGCTTATTCTCTGTGGATCGGATTTTTATGTAGCAATTTTCCACGGCTATTTTTGAAAATGATTTTTAAAAAGCAAAACAAAAAACTATTGATACTACAAACAATAATTTTATCGATATTTCCTTTCATTTATCGATATCAATATTGTGAGTGAGAAAAGGGCGGATGGGTAAAAGCAGCGACTAGCAGACAAAGGACGAACTCAAATCAATACGGAATGCTTTTGAACCGGCACCGGCCAGCGGATCCCATCCCTAGGTTCAGATACCAGTTTCCCCATCTTCCCAACTGTGCAAGCAACTGAGGACGACTGAGCTGCAAATGTGCCCCTCCTCGCTCCAGCTTAAGAGCACTGTGAGGACTTGCATGCCTGTGGGATAGCAGAGACTTGAGAGCAGCCAGGCTGCAGATGCACTCCGGCACTGAACGAGTGGGAAGAGGGATGCTCTTGTGTCTTGCATCAACCCAACATTGCATCAAGGAATCCTGCTCCCCTGAACCCCCTTGTCCGTCTACTGCTGAAGTGTCTTCTTCTTCTGCTGCTTGTTGCCTTAGAATCACAGAATCATAGAATAGTAGAGTTGGAAGGGGCCTATAAGGTCATCAAGTCCAACCCCCTGTGCAATGCAGGAATCCAAATCAAAGCATTCCCGTCAGATGGCTGTCCAGCTGCCTCTTGAATGCCTCCAGTGTCGGAGAGCCCACTACCTTCACATAATTTGATTTTGATGTTAATATTTCTACTCTGCCTTTCAGCCAAAAAGCTCTCAAGGTGGGTTACAAAAGAGCACAAATATAAAGATACATCAATAGAACATCTGTAACATCCTACTCCTCGCTGGCTTCTGAAGCGTGTATGGAGAGCAGGTAGTAAAGGGACCATAACGGCTTCCTCTCTTCTAACTCAAGGATATTTAACAGAACGTTTGGTCCAGCAGTGGGTCTGGCAGTGCTTTTCATAGAACAGTGGCCACTCAAAGCACACATGCCATGGCATTTCCTCTCTGGACAGGTTGTTACAGGCTGCATGGGGTGTTTGCGTGTCTGAATTCAGGTGTCTTTTGCGGCAAAGTCAAAATGCACGCACCCCTGACTCCCTGATCCTAAGCTTATTTCTGAGTTCAATGATGGCGGACAGTTTTAGTCCTCCAAATATTGTTGGACTTCAGTTCCCATCGGCCCCAGGCAGTGTGGCTAATGGTCAGGGGTGATGGGAGTTGTAGTCCAATAGCTGCAAGGTTGTAGATTTCAATCCCTGGGCAGAATCCAGAACAACTCTGCTGCTGTGTTATTTTTAAGATGTGCCCTGCTGTCTCTTCTAGAGGCAAGAGAGAGAGAGAATGCTTTTCCAGGGCCAGAGACCCTAACTGGATTGCCCACAGGGAGTGCAGATCAGAAATTAGGAAGGGGTTAGAGTTGAGGAAGGGGCAATTGCACAGCTAGGCTCCAAGGGCGGCTGTAACTGTTCCGATCAGGATCTGATGCCTCTGAGGCCTGGAAAGCCATGGTGGGTTTTATGTTGTGTTGCATGCTGAAGCGTGGAGCTTCAGGTTTCCAAACTATCCCCCTGCCCTGACTGGAAAAGATTAAGAGACGCCCATCACGACCGCTCCCAATGACACGGAACGTCACCCGTGTGTCAGGGCCCCTGATAGAATGCTGCCTTTTGAGGGCTTGGGGCAGTTCCAAGAGGAAGGAACCCAGGTTTTATATCGGGAAAGGGCTTTCATACTGGAGATTCTTCATGCAGCCCCTGCAGGGCCGCCTGCTGGCAATTATGGGCCCCTTCCAAAGCAGCCCCGCCGAGGTGGGGTGGAGGCAGGAGCAAAAGGCCGGCGTCTTCCATTTTATCCCCTCCTGCCATTTTTAAAACTTGGTTAAACAAACTTTGGGTGAAAGAGTAAGTGGCCATGGCAGTGATTCATGACTTTTGAGCTAATTTATGTAAAACAAAGAGGGCTCATTTAGCACCTTTCCACCCTTAATATAACACCCATACATCAGAGGGAGGCCCAGCAGTCACCCACGACTTGGCAATTAGTCACCTGTGACGCCGGCTAATGCCGTTTACAAAGAGTCAGCAGCCAGAGAAGAGACTGCTGGGTGCCATCCACGTGTGCACGAGTGGCAACGGGAAGGTTGCAGGTTTGGCTTTGTGCTTCAGACAGGTGAAGAAGAGAGAGCAGGAGTCCTTCTAGCCATTCGCCAAGAGTTTCAGGAAAGGGTGGGCGTCTCAGAACCATCACCGCGCACTCATGATGATATCGGCTCCTGAAGGCATCAGAGCAGTTGATATTTATTTGACTTATTATTTGATTTGTATCCCGCCCTTCCTCCCAGGAGGAGCCCAGGGTGGGATTATGCACAATCGCACTGTCAATACTTGCTTACATCTGCAAAAATTCCCGGGTGGGTGCTCTGCTTCCTTTTCCAGAGCATGTCTTGTCGTTCCCCGTTGTACTCGTGTAATATTTTATACCCAAAACATCCTGCCTTATTTCCTGGCACGCTTTTGTTGCACTGCCTCTTTGGGCGGCAATAATGCGGTAACGTTGGGGATGCATCCCAGAACAACTAATACAGCGGAATGATGTGCGGACGGTCCAGAATAAATCCACCACTAATGCACTATTATTGTGTCAATGACATGCTGCAGGATATACACACGCACGCACAAACCCCACCAGTCTGGAGGGGCCCTGCATGCAACAGCCAAGTCCACCCTCTGGGACTGAAGTCCCACCTCTGGGAACAAAGAACTCTCCTCCCCGGGCACAGAGCCTTGATCAGCTCCACGCTGGAGGTGGGCAATGGAGCCAGGAGAGAGTGTGGTGGTTTGGTGAGGGCCCGGGGGCAGAATCCAACACAAACCTTGTCCATTCATCTAAGGCAACCTTCCCCAGACTGGTGCCCCCCTTTGATGACAACTCTCATCAGCCTCTCACAGCCGTGTTAGCTGGGTTCATGGGAGTTATAGTCTAAGAAATTGGGGGGAGGGTGCACCAGGTTGGGGAAGGCAGATCCAGGGCATGTAGCTAAGTTTTTTTAAAAAATGTGGTGGAGGGGAAACAGCCTTGCCACTCTGGGCAACTGTTCTGAAAGTAGGGAGCAAACAACTCGGTTGGCTATTTCTAGTCAGCTGGTGAGCTTGGGCAGGACACCAAAAGCCGCATGGGCTGGGTGCTAAAAGATTTTAAAAACTGCACCAAGAAAACCTAGACACTGCAGCGAGTGTACATTCTGCAATTTGTTTTAAGTCGGGACTTAGACTCTAGTATTATGGCAGTTGAACCTAATGAGATATCCGGAGCACGGTCTTGTCCTCATTTATTGGATGAGTTTCAGTTGGTACAGCTTGAGGACGTTGACAAGGTGCTTGGACTGGTGCGTGCAACCACCTCTGTGCTGGATCCTTGCCCCTCTTGGCTAGTGAAAGCTGGCAGGGTTGGAACAGCCGGCTGGGCCAGGGAAGTGATAAATGCCTCCTTGAGAGATGGAGTGGTACCTAGTTGTTTAAAAGAGGCGGTAGTGAGACCACTCCTGAAGAAACCTTCCCTGGACCCAGAGGATGTCAGCAGCTACAGACCAGTAGCCAATGTTCCGTTCCTGGGCAAGATCCTGGAACGTGTGGTTGCTGACCAGCTCCAGGTGCTCTTGGATGAAACCGATTATCTAGATCCATTTCAATCCGGTTTTAGGCCCGGTTTTGGCACTGAAACAGCCTTGGTCGCCCTGTATGATGACCTATGTCGGGAGAGGGACAGAGGAAGTGTTACTCTGTTGATTCTCCTTGATCTCTCAGCTGCTTTTGATACCATCGACCACGGTATCCTTCTGGGGAGACTCACGGAGTTGGGAGTTGGAGGTACTGCTTGGCAGTGGCTCCGCTCCTACTTGGTGGACCGCCTCCAGAGGGTAGGGCTTGGGGAGCATTGTTCGATACCCTGGACTCTCCATTGTGGAGTCCCGCAGGGATCGGTTCTGTCCCCCATGCTTTTTAACATCTACATGAAGCCGCTGGGTGCGGTCATCAGGAGCTTTGGAGTGCGTTGTCACCAGTATGCTGATGACACGCAACTCTATTTCTCCTTTTCATCTTCTTCAGGTGAGGCTGTTAATGTGCTGAACCGTTGCCTGGCCGCGATAATGGACTGGATGAGAACTAATAAACTGAGGCTTAATCCTGACAAGACTGAGACGCTGTTGGTGAGTGCCTTCTCTGATCAGATGGTGGATGTTCAACCTGTTCTAGATGGGGTTACACTCCCCCTGAAGGAACAGGTTCGTAGCTTGGGGGTTCTTTTCGATCCATTCCTGTCTCTCGAGGCGCAGGTGGCCTCGGTGGCACAGAATGCGTTCTACCACGCTACGTCCCTATCTGGAAAGCGACGACCTCGCTTCAGTTGTGCATGCTCTGGTAACCTCGAGATTAGATTACTGCAATACGCTCTATGTGGGGCTGCCTTTGAAGACAGTTCGGAAACTACAGCTAGTGCAAAACGCAGCAGCTAGACTGTTGACGAGGACCAGGCGGTCCGCACATATAACACCGGTTCTGGCTCGTTTGCACTGGCTACCTATCTGTTTCAGGGCCAAATTCAAAGTGCTAGTTTTTACTTATAAAGCCTTTCACGGCGCGGGACCACAATACCTAGCGGAACGCCTCTCCCGATATGAACCTACCCGTTCACTACATTCAACATCTAAGGCCCTCCTCTGAGCTCCGACTCACAGAGAAGCTCGGAGGGTTGTAACAAGATCTAGGGCCTTTTCAGTGGTTGCCCCCGAATTATGGAACAGTCTCCCTGATGAGGTGCGCCTGGCGCCCACACTTTTAGCTTTTTGGTGCCAGGTTAAAACCTTTTTAATAATAATAATAATAATATTCTTTTTATTCTCCCAGGCATTTTAATCTATCTTTTAGCTTTTAATGTATATCAGGTTGTTTAATTGTTTAATATGTATGTTTTTACTGTTTTTTGTGATTCTATTGTATTTTATCCTATGTTGTACACCGCCCTGAGAGCCTTCTGGCTGTGGGCGGTATAGAAATCGAATAAAATAAATAAATAAATAAATAAATTTTAATTGTTTCTTAATACTGAATTTTAAACAGCAGTAACCCACCCTGTGGCCTGCTGATGAAGGGCAGGTAATCTAATAATAATAATAATAATAATAATAATAATAATAATAATAATAATAATAATAATAATAATAATAATAATAATAAATCTTAGTCTGTTTCAACGTGTCATGGGGAGGGCGAAGTACTGTGTAACAGCACTGAGGGTCCCCAACCCCAAATTAAGAGCCTCTGCTTTCCAAAGGTTCTTCCATACATTTTCAAGTACTTTTAATTCATTCATTCTAGTCATTACATTTACATCCCATTCCCCTCCCCACAGGAGCTCAAGATAGCATACATACTTCTTCCTAACAACCCTGTAAGGTAGGTCAGGCTGAGAGACAGTGACTGGCCCAAAACCACCCAGTGAGTTTCACAGCTCAGCTAGCTCTGGATTGGGCGAGGCGGCCTGCATGCATCCCCCCTCCCAAAACTTGCTGGATTTTGTGTTTTAAAAATGAAAAACAAGATTCCCAGGAACCTGCCAGGCTGCTTTCTGCATTTCCACACTGACACAGCCCTGCCTATAACCAAATTATCCTTTCAAGGGAGACACTTGCCCAACTTCTTCTCAAATGCCCTCCCCCCCGCCAAGCAGGAGAAGACCCCATGACCTCTCCCCGCCTTCTTTACAGGCCTGGACCAGTTTTAAGCTACAGGATACTGCCCAGTAGCATCGTTCTCAATGAGCAACTGTTTCTATTATTTGTCCAGATTCTTTTAAGTGTCTGAAAGCAGCCAGAAGAGTTTAACGCACTGGATCAACAACTGAGGGAGCTGAATTCCAAGGGGTGTGTGTGGGGTGTGTGTGTGTGTGTGTGAGAGAGAGAGAGAGAGAGAGATGCCTTCCTGAGTGCACTGTCCACCTCCTCTCAGATTGCCCTGGGCTCCAGCAGGACTGTTCTGCAGACATAAGGGCAAGAACCAGGTGAATATATACTGCAGCCACAGGGAGCCTCCAGCCCTTGGGACTGTCCCTGGCCGCAATGTGTCCTTGAACCCTGACAATGCCTCTTGCTTGCCTAGATGGAGAGGGTGTGTGAGTGCGCACAGCGACTAACCCACTGTGCACACATTTGTTACTCTGGCCTCGCCCACCACTGGCCTGTGGCCCCTGGACAGTTGCCCAGGAGGGAATGCGGCCCCTGGGATGAGAAACATTTCCACCCCTGATGCCGTAGGTGCAGCCCAACGGAACTGGGGGGCTGGGGTGGGGGAAAGAGGGCAAGGCGCCCTGCCCCTTGCTTCAAGTGGCAGCATGGAAATCTGCTGTGGAAATCTGCCCGTACACTCTTGTCGCATTCGCAGCCCAACGAGCTGCCGCGATGTGCTCCTGACTGACCATGTTGTAACAGTGTCAAAGCAGCGATGGTGGAGGGAGGGATGAGGAAACGAACGTGGAGGAAACCGTAGGTTGCAAAGTTTGCATTTCCAGTGCCTGAGCACAAAAGAGCAATTAAGAAACAGCATTGACCGAGGGGAGAAAACTGCACCTGTGAAACTCAGCCAAGCTTGGCTTGCTTGCAGAGCCTGCAGGGGGTAAGAGGAGGAGAGAAAGTGGGAAGTAGGACTCCCTTTCACTTCCTGACAATTTCTAAGATTAGGCTAAAATTGCAAATTAGGACTCTGTTAAACATGATAAGTATGCAACGTGGTCGATCCCGCACTGCTCCCTGCATCAAGGAGGGACCTTAGATAAATAAAAAGAAAAGATTTACAGCGGTAAGACAAGAGTGGCAATATATTTCTAAGCTATAATATTGGCAGCTTTTTCATTTATGCTGGAAGATGGCATGGAATAAAATAAGACAAATTTGGGAGGTCAGAGGAGGGGGAGTGTTGTCACACAATGCAAGTGACGGCATTGCCATTCATGCCATCCCCCTTTCTCTGGCTGGTGGCAGAGGGCTGTTTAATCACATTACTTCATTCTTCTCCTAAAGAACAGCACTCATTATAAATCCAGGGGTGGAGTGTGAGGAGTGTGTGCCATTTTTATTTATTTATTTACGAGGTGCTATGAAATTCTTACAAGCACATTGTAAAATTGTCTGTCACTTTCCCCAAGAGGCCTCTGACGGAACATTAAACAGCTAAAAACTCTCATCTGGTTGATCTTAATTATGGATTGCAAATTGAAAGGAGAGGGAAGACTGTTAAAAGCACATTAAAAAGAAACAACAGTCACGCACACTCAGAGAAGCAAGAGATGTCTTGAAGATGGGATGCGGAGAATTTTAACCAGATTTTCCTCAGTTCAGTTCCAGTTTTGCCATCTTACCCACCTTCACATCAATGCCACTTTCCTCCCCCACCCCACCGCCCAAAAGAGAAAAAAGTTAGTATGGGACAGAACAAGAATCAGTTAAATGTCTGAGGTCCCTAAATAGAATTTAAGGTCAAGAAAATGGAAAACCAAGCTACCCCTGCCTTCAGTGGCAAGGCACAATAACCATAAAAGCAACAGAAGCCTCTCAAGCTGATCCCATAAACTGTTCACTAACTAAATGGCACACTTAAAAGACTCAATGTTTAGAAGTTAAAAGAAACCCTGACTGTATACTGACAGGCTGGCTGCTACATGCCTCTTTTGCTGCTGCCGCCACCTCAACATGCAGCGTCCTGCAGCAAGGTCCCTGAGAGGGGAAGAGGCGGTAGTGCTCAGCTCTGGGGAGCAGCAGCTGGGGTGAGGTGGCTCTATTCCTGGCCCGGAGGCAGCAGAGGCAGTGAGGGTCAAGTGAGCCCCTTCGTGTCCTGCAAAGAGAGCCTGGAGGGCAGGGGACGCACCTTCCTCTTCCTCCTCTTGACGATGCTGGGAAAGAGAGCGTCCCACAGCCACACTCTCCTCCCGTCTCCGGCAAGCGGTTGTGGGGCACATGCTTTGCATGCTAAAGGCCCCGGGTTCAATCCCTGGCATCTTCAGTTAGGGCTCTCTAACACCCTGGGTAGCTGCTGTCTGTTAGGGATGGAAAGATCTGTCCGTTTCAGTTCTCCCAGTTTCTCATTTTTCTAATGTTAAATTCAGTTCTCCACATTCCTGCAGCTATCTGCAATTTTTTTTAAACATCCTCATGAAAGTTCTCCACCATTTTAGTGCAAATGACTCCAAATAAACACATTTTTGTAGGCAGTTTTGACAAAGGGACACATTTTTGCAAGCCATCGTGCCTTTTTGCATATTATTTTCACTCAGGTATTCATTTTTATGCACACTTTCCCCTAACTTATGCGTTTTTGTAAATGTCGTTTAGTTAGCAAACTGCATCCCAAAATCCTAATCAATGGGAATTTCGAAGGATGGCTGTCTTTCGGTTGTCGTATTGTTTCAGAAAGTGCGAATTTGATCAATTCTGCTGGAAATGTGAACTGAATCGAAATTTTCGCCTGCTAGCTGCCAGTCAGTGTACATAATACACAGCTAGGCATAAGGCAGCTCCCTATGCTCTGAGGAGGGAGAGGGTGAGGCAGGAGTGATGGAGCAGCCAGCCAGCATCTGTAGCACAACTGTATTCAATCCGCTGCTATGCGACAGGCACACATCGTATTGTGAGAGAGCTCAGTGTGTATTCAGAGGACTTTAGGCCTCTTTTGGAAGAACATCTGTCTTGGTCCAAAGCAGAAGAACATCAGCCCTTCTGGACTGGACCAGAGGCCACCTAAACCCACATCCTATTCTCACTGATGTCAATGGCTACTAGTCACGATGATGACATGCTGCCTCCAGGGTCAGAGACAGCAGGCCCCCGAGTATCAGTTGCTGGGAGTGTGGGCAGGACAGGGCTACTGTGATCTTGCCCTGCTTCTGGGCTTCCCAGGGGGATCTGGGCCTGTGGTTTGACTCAGCAGCTAAGCTCTTCTTGTGTTCTTAAAGCCTGTGTCTCAGTTCCCAAATGCTCAGCGGAACAGCCAAATATTTCCACTCGTTTCTGCAAAGTGGCAAAAGCAACTGACATTCTGGCCTCTCGGGGAAGAGAATTCCACAGTCTGGGGCCATAACAGAGAAGGCCCAGCGCCTTGCTGTGGCCTGGCAGCATCTGGTGGGTCACAGGTTACCCAGCCTTGCTGTAGGTAGCCTTGCTTGGGACAAAGTAGCCATGATAGTTCCCCAGCATTCTGGTTCCTGGGGCAAGGGTAGCCAAAGTGGTGCCCTCCGCACGCTGTTAGACTCCAACTCCCATCAGCCCTGACCGTTGGCCATGCTGGCTGGGGCTGATGGGAGTTGGAATCCAGTGGAATCTGAACAGCAGCACTTTGGCTACCTCTGCCTTGGAGAGTCTGGTGCAGTTCATTATATTGCTGAAAGCGGGCCTTTGGATGTATCTGAGTGAGTATCAGATATATCTCAAGGACTGCCTTGCTCATTAAGACTGACTTCAGAGGCCTTCCCTGGGAGCCTACATGTGAAGTGAATTAGGCTGGTGAACACAAGGGATAGGGCCTGCTTCATGGTGGACCCACAGTTCTGCAACTTCCTTCCTAAGAAACTAAGAAAGGCCCCTTTAGCACAGGCCTTTGAAGGTGCCTTGAAGACTCATTTGTTGTCTGTCTTTACTTAACACTGTTTTCTACACCGCTGATTTCTGCCTCCGACTGTGGGGTCTGAGCATAGCCATCGTGGCCAGCAGCCAGGGCTAGTGTAACTATGAAACATTCTGAATTTGTGCAAGGCTTGTCTTCACAACAATCCTGTGAGATGGATTGGCATCCTTCCATTTGTCACCCATGAGGAACAGAGGCCAAGACAGTGAATTGATCAGGCCACCCAAATGTGTCTGCAGCAGAGGTGTGCTTTGAACACATCTGCTCAGCTCCTGATCTGCGAGGCCTCAGTTCTCTCTCTTTGAATAATGGAAGGAGTGCTAGGGAAAATATCCCAGCTCCAGTGAAGAAATCCACCAAGTATTAATGGTCTGAGAATCAATATGGGATATGCAAAAAGAAAGAAAGAAAAAAGAATAATCTGCATGAGTAATCATTTTGAAATGCAACACAATCTATTACAAGACACGAGGACAGCAAATGAAGGAATATCCAGAAAGCAGAAGCCTGGTGCCGGTTGACTGAACAGGCTTCAAGTTTTGCTGTCATTTATCAAAGAATTTTGCAGATTGGGGATTCATTTCTGGATAGCCCAATAAATATCCTGCTTTGAGCTGAACAAGAGGAAAGATTTGTACCTCTGGGTGGCCAGTCCCCTTTGCCCTATCTCGAAAAGGCAGCGCCCCTGCAGAAATTGCAGCACGTGAAAGCACAAGCCCTTCACCCCCACCCTTTTGAAGTTGCCGGTAGATCGTTCAGATTGTGCGATCAATCTTGGTGGCACACGACGCAGTCGCTCACTTGTTTCTACCATCCTCCGTATTTCGGGAGTGGCGCAATCTATCTTCCAGGAACCAGGTATATAATTTCTAGTTAGTGAAAGCTCTGCTAAGAAGCCCCCTTTTCATTATGATGATTGAACAGCTTCGAGTGAGAAGAGTGTGCGGCTGGGAAGGCAAGCAAGCTGCGGAGGAAACTTGAGTCACTTCTGCTGAGCTTGTCACACTTGTGAGAGAATTAGCGCTTCCAGCACGCTCTCGTACTTTTCATGAAAACCAACAGACACTTTTCCTGTGCCTACGAGGCAGGCAGACAAACCGATCTTGCCACTTCAGAGGGAAAGGGCCATCAAAACCAAAAAGGGGACCTAGCGCTCCAGCAGTCTTGCCAAAATGGCTGGCTTTTGTTTTCCGATAAGCGGTTCTCTTTAGACCAGTCTTTGCCAACCAACATGGCACCCTCCAGACATTTTGGACTACAACAGTTGTGCTGGCTGTGGCGAATGGGAGTTGTAGTCCAAAATATCTGGAGGGTGCCAGGTTGGCAAAGGCTACTTAAGACACACCAAGCAGAGATCTCTTCGTGTCCAAGGGGAACGCTTAACAAAACTCTCTCCAAATAGACAGAGCAACAACCCAAGTCTCATTGGATGCAGCTCAAATGCAAGAAGCCGTAACCTGCCCATTGTATTCTCTAGCTGAACTTCACAATCCAAAAGTCCCTCACATTTCAGGAACCTGAATTGTTTGCCACTATCATTTTATTTTATCATGCTCAATGCAGAATTAATCAGACCAACCTCCCACCACTGCCAAGCCTCAACAAAATGTGGTGGTGTTTTTTTTCCTGTAAAGTGCCTCCTGCATGTTTCCAGAGAAAAACGTTTTTGAAATCTTGTATAATTGTTCAGCTTGCTTTGGTGGTTTTATTTTACACACAGCTCCAGGAGAGGGCAAATCCTTCATTTTGTCTATTTAATTAGATAACAGCTCATCCTTTCCACATGGACTTGGGGAATGTGACAACTTTATAAAGGCAAATTCACAGCTAAAAATTATTCCCAAAAGAGTTAATAAATATCTGCCCAAATAGTTTACACTGTCTCTGGAAGCTACTCACATTTAGGCCCTGATTAAAATGAGAGTGAGCACACAATCAGCCCACTTCTCCCCACATGTCTATGTTGCTCAGATATTGTGTGTCAATGAAACACCTCAGAGGACATTCTGGGTTGATCTTGGAGATCATGACAGGACACAGGAAGACTCTCCAAGGGATCCAGGACCCAGATTTTTAGGGGCTTTAGATCTGCATGATGTTTTCACCCACACCCACAATGACGCTACATACAGCCAGTATTTGCCCTCCCCTTCGTCTGGAGTGGAGGCCCACAGTATGTCTGCACAGACCACTCAGTCTAACTCTCATGCCTACAATGAAACAAATGTTTCAAGAACAGGCCATGGCGCAGTGGAAGAGAACATGCTGTGACTGCCAGAGGTCCCAGGTCCAAACCTCGGCATCTCCAAGCCAGGTTGGCAAAGACTCCTGCCTGGAACCCTGGAGAGTCATTATAGACACTGCTGAGCCAAAGGGACCGACGGCCTAGCTTGATAAAAAGGCAACTTCTCTTGTTCCTGCGTCAAAAAAAGCGACTGGGAACTTGCAACAGGTTTTGTTGGCGTTCACAGCTCCTGCGGCAAAGCCACGGTGCAACACAATTTTGTTTCGTGTTTAGAAGTGTGCCGTGCTGTCGAGGGGTTACATGTTCTTGAAAGCAAAAATGAACAAGTTAAATTTGTATCACAGCAGGCCTTTAGCGTCTACCTTCCCAATGAATATTAAGTGAGCACGGACAAGGCTGCCTGTGACTCGCTTGCTTGCTTTCTCACAGTGGATATATTATAGGGAAAAAAGCCATGCTATGCACAAGAACATCGCAGCAACCGTGTTGGATCAGGCCCAAGGAGGCCCACCTAGTCCAGCATCCTGGTCTCACACTGGCCAACCAGGTGCCTCTGGGATGCCTGTAAGAAGGACCTGAGTGCAACAGGGCTGGACCTGGAGCAGGGACTTTTCTGTAGTTGCACCCCAGTTAGAGAATTCTCTTCCCTGGAGGCATGGATGGCTCCAATACCATTGGGATTCCCCCATACAGCAAAGACATTTCTGTTTCCCCAAGCCTTTGGCAACTGTGTTTGTGTTCCTTCAGTCCTGGTAGGGATTTATTGATTGTAACTGTTTTATTGCATTGGATTTAAACTGTATTTTAGAGTTTCTATTTATATTGTTCTGAGTGCTTTATGTAAACTGCTTTGACGTCACTTTGCAACAGAAAGGAGCATATAAAAGCATCTAAGAAATTAATAAACAAAGTGAACATTCAGCAGAGGTGAGGGCCGTAGTAACAGGAGACAAATACTTGCCTTGGGTCCTACTTGCAGGTCTCCCCAAGACACCTCTGGGAGGGCAGGATTGCTGAGGCACCTGAGCTCTTTGGCCGACTCCAGAAAGGCATTCATAGAGTCATAGAATCATAGAACACTAGAGTTGGAAGGGGCCTATAAGGCCATCCAGTCCAACCCCCTGCTCAATGCAGGAATCCAAATCAAAGCATTCCCAACAGATGGCTGTCCAGCTGCCTCTTGAATGCCTCCAGTATCGGAGAGCCCACTACCTCTCTAGGTCATTGGTGCCATTGTCATATGGCTCTAACAGTTAGGAAGTTTTTCCTGATGTCCAGTCGAAATCGGGCTTCCTGCAACTTGAGCCCATTATTCCGTGTCCTGCACTCTGGGACGATTGAGAAGAGATCCCGGCCCTACTCTATGTGACAACCTTTCATGTACTTGAAGAGTGCTATCATATCTCCCCTCAGACTTCTCTTCTCCAGGCTAAACATGCCCAGTTCTTTCAGTCTCTCCTCTTAGGGCTTGGTTTCCAGTCCCCTGATCATCCTTGTTGCTCTCATCTGAACCCGTTCCAGTTTGTCTGCATCCTTCTCGAAGTGCGGAGAACAGAACTGGACGCAGTATTCAAGATGAGGCCTAACCAGTGCTGAATAGAGGGGAACTAATACTTCACGCGATTTGGAAACTATACTTCTGTTAATGCAGCCTAATGCAGCCATTCATTCTTATTCCCGATTCTCCCAGGGGACCCCTGTTCCCTTCACAGAGTGATTTAGCAGTCAATCCTTCTTCCCAGGGGACTTTTGGAATTGTAGCTCTGTGAGGGGAAGAGGGGGTCTCCTAACAACTCTCAGCACCCTTCACAAACTACAGTTCCCAGGATTCTTTGGGGGGAAGCCAGGACTGTCTAAAGTGGTGTGATACTGTTTAGTGGAGATGGGGCCTGTGATTTGTGGGCAGCACAACGCCTCTGGATTGGTCACACCTGGAATAAAGAGCATGCCCTACATTGCAGATACAGGAAGGTTAAGGTGGGGCGACGAAGAAGAAGAAAAGCTTTAGGGAGCTATAGTTCATTGGGATGGGATGTTGTAGGGAAGGAAGGTGGCTGCTGAAAAGGAGGAGAGGTATCAAACTGATTGGGGGAAAGGGGGTAAAAGTGTGACCCTGAGACAGTGAATTTATTTGGGCGGGATGCAGCCACACATTTGGACACATCATGAGAAGACATGATTCACTAGAAAAGACAATAATGCTGGGAAAAACAGAAGGGAGTAGAAAAAGAGGAAGGCCAAACAAGAGATGGATTGATTCCATAAAGGAAGCCACAGGCCTGAACTTACAGGATCTGAACAGGGCGGTTCATGACAGATGCTGTTGGAGGTCGCTGATTCAGAGGGTCGCCTTAAGTTGAAATCGACTTGGAGGCACATAACAACAAAAATTATTTTATTTATATCCCGCCCTTCCTCCAGTAGGAGCCCAGGGCGGCAAACAAAAGCAGTAAAAACACTTTAAAACATCATAAAAACAGACTTTAAAATACATGAAAACAAAACATCTTTAAAAGCTTTTTTTAAAAAAAGCTTTCAAAACATCTTCTAAAAAAAGTTTAAAAAACATTTTTTAAAAAAGGTTTAAGAATATATTAAAAACCAATTCCAACACAGACACAGATACTACTAGTTGTTATGTGCTTTCAAGTCGATTTCGACTTATGGCGACCCTCTGAATCAGCGACCTCCAAGAGCATCTGTCATGAACCACCCTGTTCAGACCTTGTAAGTTCAGGTCTGTGGCTTCCTTGATGGAATCAATCCATCTCTTGTTTGGCCTTCCTCTTTTTCTACTCCCTTCTGTTTTTCCCAGCATGATTGTCTTTTCTACTGAATCATGTCTTCTCATTATGTGTCCAAAGTAGGATAACCTCAGTTTCATCATTTTAGCTTCTAGTGACAGTTCTGGTTTAATTTGTTCTAACACCCAATTATTTGTTTTTCTACTACTAATAAAACAAACTGGGCACTGCACTAAGATCTGCCATTGGACAGGGGAAACTCTTCCCCCCTTCGATACAGGGCAAAGCCTCTGGTTAGCGAAGCATCGCCATTGGAACATTAACTCACTTGTGGCAAAAAGGCCCTGCTGATGGAGCACAAGCCAGGCAGCCTTTGTCTAGGTTGAGGCTCAGCGTGAAGACAGAGAGGAAGCCCCAGTTGTGTCCTGAGGCTGAGCCCTCTGGGTCAGGACCCATTCTTTGGTGCACAGCTCTCATCTCTGTGGTGGCGACGTGGGCCGCAGAGGGTAATCCAGCCGGCGGAATGATGGAACCCTACAGACGTTTCGCTGGTCATGCGGGCAGGGCGGTGGTGTGTGTGTGTGTGGGGGCATTAGCACAAATCTCCTGTGACACTGGCTGTATGCTTCACGGCTTCTCAATTCCACTTGTCAATTCATTCACAAACACAATGGTTCCGTTTCGCGACTCACTGACCATAAAAGCTGGCAGATGAGCTCCCTGTTAGCTGACAAAATGCACTCAAACATGAAGCAGGCAGGAGTTATCTGTTAAGTCTGGGAGTGGACAGCCACTGGCCTCAGCTCCAGAGGAAGGGGAGGGGGGCCTCCTAATATGCTGCCCTCCCACTCTTGCCCCAAGAGGCTGTGGTGGCTCCAGTTCTGGCTGTCATGTGCAGAACTGTAAGGCACTGAAGCCAGGAACGGCTATGAGAAAGGAACTGATTTCAGAGGCCTGGCCAGCTGTAGATCTCGGTTTGTTCCTCTCACTCTCCTATTTGATTCATTTGCTGGGAGGCTTCCATTCAGAGTCATCCTAATTATGCATGTTCATGTCAACGCAAATTGGGATCATGAGAATCATAATGGTTTCTTAAAACAAAGAGTCATGGTTCCAGCTCTCATGTCTATTCTGCACCTGCATGGTTTGTTTGCTGCTTAAAACTTTATGCTAGGTAAGATCAGTGCCCCGGGGCACCCTACTTGCAACCTGTTCCTTTGATCTTTGGCCTTCTCCTCGCTTCAGGTCCGCCTCTGACTGCCAGTGCTCCTGCTGTTCTGGCTTATTGGATCCCAGCCAGGCTTGGCCACCTGGCTAGCAGCCTGACTTGGGTGCTGTAAGCATCACCACCAGAAGAGACATATCCTGCCCTTGGTCACAAAGAGAGAGCTATGAGTGTATTGTGACTCTGTAAGTTCACAGCCTGCGGGGCTTCTGCGCTGGGGCACCAGCAGACCTGGCCTCTGTTTTGAGGCAGCTTTGATCAAGTCACTCAGCCTCCGTTTTCCATCTGTAAAATGGGAATGCTGTCCTACTTCACAGATTGCTGAGAGAGCACGCAAATGTAAATGAAAAGTGATAGTTCACATGATAGACATAGGAAGTGGAGGAAGCGGCCCTCTCAATAACAAAATAGCTTTCCTTCTTTCAGTGTGCATGTGCGTGTAACTTCTATGCTCAAATTTTGAATTTTGATGCAAACCTTGCAGCGACTTTCCACCTGTGTTACTTCATTCTAAAAACTGCCATACAGATCTAGTGAGGGTGCAGCACTTGAGAGGCCCTTGTGGTCCAAATTTAGCCACCAGATGGTCAACTCAAGAGTCACCGCTCAAGGTGGTTTTGAACCATGTAGCTGAGGCCAGTGTCTATTCCAAGGTGCATCGATCTCGCTGGCTGAGATGAAGGAAAGGGCAGCTCCTATGAACTCTGGCAAGCACAAGCATCTGAAACATCCGAGTCCCAACATCTGTGATGCTATGTAAATAACCGTTGTGGGTGGATGGTAAGGCTGGTCTGTTAGATGGAATGGGAAAGATTTCCAAATATCTCAAGAGAGATGTTAATGCCCTTTCTCTGTGTATGCAAAGGCTCTGCATTACAAGAGGAAAGAGCTTTCAAAGACCACGCCATGATTAATCCACAAAAAGTGAGGATCACAGGCTTGCCAAACAAGGGAGGCTTGGCAGATCTGAAAGCTGCCAACAAATCAATAAGGACAGAGCAGATTGGGGGGGGGAACTGCAGACACAATTAGAGGCGCACAAATGAAGATATCAGAAAACACATTCTCAAAGAGCTTCCTGGGGGACAGGAAACTGCGGGCTGAATTCTGAACGAGAGCTCACTTGGGAACAACTGCACATGAGATGCTTCACCCCTTGGTTGCCACACCAAAAACTGAACAAAGTATTGCTAAAAGAATGGCTGGAAAGTTAAAATTAAAAAATGGTCATGAGGGGGGACGGAGGGAGGGCGTGGAAGAAAGGAAAGAAACGACTGAAGACGGACCCGACAGAAGTGCACAAAATTGTGGAGGGTGCATGGATAGTGAGAATTTATTATCTTATGGGGGAAACACACATTTATTTATTTATTTATTATTTGATTTATATCCCACCCTTTCTCCCAGCAGGAGCCTAGGGCAGCAATGGGAAGGAAGCTTGCGTGCAGGGCCTGATGTCATAGCCATGTCCTGTTTGCCCCCAGGAGTCAAAGGTACACTGCCTCTAATCATGGAGGTTCCATTAGACTTGTCACAGCTAATGTCTGTTCTATGAAAGTGCCTAATCCTCCTTTAAAGCCATTTACGATTGCTTCTCTCACCACATCTTGCGGCAGTGAATTCCATAATTTTGAGACTGTGTCACACAGAGAGCTTTCTTTGGTCTGTCCTGAACTCACCACCCTTCAATTCCTTTGCATGAACCTGAGCTCTAGGATTAGGAGAAAAAGAGGAATTCTGATTCTTCAGAATCACCAGCTATTTCTTCCTAGTAGTTCTGGAGATAACCTGGACGTTCGTAGGCCCTGTCAGCAAAAAGCAATATTGTTCAGTGTGTATTTTCATGACTTCCTGCTCTTTCCGCCCTATGAATCACAATTCTTCCTGCCATACATTGCCTTTGATCAAAAAGATTCACATTTGAGAAGACCTCAAAAAACAGGCAATCTGAAAGTTGTAACCTATGCCCTACACAGAGTAGACCCACTGAAATTAATAGACATGACTAACTTAGGTTCTTTAATTTCAATAGGTTTACTCCAAGTAAAACTCATTTGAATACAACCTTGAGGAAAAACACCCAACCACATTGAATAATTTGTTTTTAAGGGCAGAATCTGTGCTTTCTGAGAGCAGAATTTCTGGCACAATGGAGGAGTGGGGGAGAGGCAGGCCAGTAGGAATGGGTGGATGGATATTTGTTGCTCTAAGAATGTGCACATGCTACCTGCAGCTAGATGGACTCTGCATTAGGAAAGCAATTATATTAGAGGTTTGTTAACTCAATTATGAAAGCAGTTTGTGATGCTTTTTAATTAACTTGTTCAGTATGCCTGATGGAACATGGATTTGCCAGCGTATGCCAGATGCAGCGCTCAACAAGGGGACTGTGCTTTGGTGTGGAACTGGGATATCGAGGGAGTCAGGCAATGGTCTGTGTGTGTGTCTGTTTGTTTGTACACGCTCATGCACATATAAAGATACAGATGGAGAGCAAAATCCACTGGGGCCTTTCCTTGCCTCACTGAAATGAATCAGCACTGCACACGCTAAGGGGGAATGCCAAGGAAATAAAACATCTGAGGCCTTCAGAGAGTGGACTCTGACTCCACAGTTCTCCCTGCAAGCTTGCAATACTGTGCATGAGCGCTTGTGGATGCAGGCATGGCGGACGAAAGGAACACCACTGCTAGGAGCAGAGGAAGACAGAGAGGCAGTAGCCATGGAAGGACCTGCTGGAGATTCGGAGGCGGCTTGTGGACTGCAGACTACTTAGAGGAGGGGAACAGGGAGGACGACTGAATTTTATTTTTGCTAAATCTTAATGATCCCTTGTTATCAGCCATATTTACTTCCTGTTCAATGGTGTCACAACCTTGGGCGGTATTCAAGTAACTTTTTTGCGCCAGTACAAGGATTAGCACTAGCACAAGGGAATTCCCCCGCCCTCTCTTCCCCCATGAGCCCCCACACCATCCCCAAATCTGCTCTGCCTGGTTGGGGGGAAACCCAGAACAGATTTAGGGGGCGTGCAGGGGGAGAAGAGAGGGAAAGAGTTCCGTTGTGCAAGGAGAAATCCTTGCATGGACAGAACCTTAGCCTTGGTACTACGTTGAACACAGTCCCTTGTCTTTAACCATTTGCCTGACAGCCGTAGGCGGCCAGGTGTTTCATGCAAGCAAGTGGGCTGGCAGGCAAAGGAAGGCTGAATCAGTCCTTGGCAAAAGGCACATTTTTAACCAGCCTGACAAGAGGACAGTAGCCTATACTTCCATGTTGGCTGCGGAGGCAGCGTCTCCCTTTAGCAGGCTAGTAAAAATCTGTCCAGGCTAGTAAGTTTTGGGGGCTTATTTACAAGGCTGTAGCAGGGCTTTCTTCCTCAAGCCCCTGCAGTGGCTTCCCCACAGCTCAGTGGTAGAGCACGTGCTTTGCATGCAGAAGGTCCCAGCTTCAATCCCTCGCACGTCATGAGCCCCGTGGAGCACTCCTGGAGTGATGATGATGATGATGAAGAAGATACAGAACCGGACCCAGGAGAGGGTCCCAGTGGCTTATGACCAGGAAGTGGTGAAGCAGTGGCCCCAGGCTGTGGTCTGAAGGCACATGAGGCCAACTCCCTGCTGACGCTAAGCAGGGTCAGGTGAGGTCAGTGCCTGGATGGGAGACCACCTGGGAACCACATGGAAGCCGACTTGGGTTTCATGAAAAAAGAAAGGTGGGGTATAAATGTAATAAATAAATAAACATAGTTTCCAAGTCGCTTGAAGTACTAGTTCCCCTCTATTCAGCACTGGTTAGGCCTCATCTTGAGTACTGCGTCCAGTTCTGGCCTCTGCACTTCAAGAAGGATGCAGACAAACTGGAAAAGGTTCAGGGGTGGGCAACAAGGATGATCAGGGGACTGGAAACCAAGCCCTATCAGGAGAGACTGAAAGAACTGGGCATATTTAGCCTGGAGAAGGGAGATATGCTAGCACTCTTCAAGTACATGAAATATTGCCACACAGAGGAAGGCCAGGATCTCTTCTCCATCGTCCCAGAGTGCAGGACACGGAATAATGGGCTCAAGTTGCAGGAAGCCAGATTTCGACTGGACATCAGGAAAAACTTCCTGTTAGAGCCATATGACAACGGAACCAATGACCTAGAGAGGTAGTGGGCTCTCCGACACTGGAGGCATTCAAGAGGCAGCTGGAGAGCCATCTGTCGGGAATGCTTTGATTTGAATTCCTGCATTGAGAGAGGGTTTGACTCGATGGCCTTAGAGGCCCCTTCCAACTCTACTATTCTATGATTCTATGAAACAAATAAGACTTCAGCCTTTCTGACAGTGATAGCTCCTCCCCCCAGCTCCAGTTGCAACAGAGGGAATATTTGCTGATCAGAAGCCAGCCCCTTCTCCTCCCCTCCACCCCCTTCTTCACTCAAGCTGCAGCTGCCATGCACACCTTCTGCACAGGAGGAGGATCTCGACGAGGTGCCACCGTCACCCCAGACATGCAGACAATTGCACCAGCAGGCTCAACCGGCCTCCACTTTTCCAACCAGGAGGGATGTTTCTTTGCACACCCATTCCCATTCTGTGACACCTTCCTCACGACGGTAGAAAGAGCCCGACTGAAGCAACTTAAGGGTTGTAGGAGTGTGTGTCTAACTGCTGCAACAACGCCTGAGCTTTGAGGAGTCGTGCCTAGTTATGCTGTGTAGAAATGCCGAATGTTGTGTGACCCGTAAGCTGCCCCGTAAAGCGCTCTAAATGGAAGTTTCATTAAACAGACTGGAGAGAGAAAATACACCAGTGAGTCTGAGTCTAACTCCAGCAGGCTTGGCCAGGACAGCATCTCCAGGTAGGGATGGGAGAAACTCCTGTCTGAAACCCTGGACAGCCGCTGCCAGTCAGTGTAGACAATACTGAGCTAGATGGACCAACGGCCTGACATGGGATAAGGCAGCTTCCTGTGTCCCCAGGCTGTTCCTATGCAACCAAGCCCCTTTTGCTTCAAAGTTCTTGCAACACCATTGCAAGTCTCTCTGCTACCTTATCACGATCCGTTCCTGCCCATAATCCCCTGCCCTTGAACCCTCCTGGTTGGGCCAGGAAAGACCTATGGAGAGGTAGGATTAGGGATGGTGGGCACTTTCAGGGCTGGGCCCTGTGAGCACCCATGGGCCCCGGGCAGATGCCCAGTCTAGCTCTCCGCCTGCACCGGCCATGGGTGCCAGTCAGGAAAGGGCTTCCCAACTCTGTTTGACAAGACTTGGGGCACCTCACTGCTCAGGTCAACAAAGTTTGCTCCAAGGCCTTCCTCAGTGGACCGAAAATGAAAGCCAAGCAAACTGTTGTATGGGCGTCTTAGAAAATATCCATACAGGCATGGTAAAACGAAACCTTTATTACTGGACCAACCCCAAAATCACAAAGTAGCATGCAAACTTTTGAGTTCACAAGAGCTCTTATTCAGGCTGTATTCCAAGCAAAAAGGAAAAAGGGTGGTGGTGGTGAGAGGAAATAACATTTGCAATGCCTGGCAAGTGTGTGCAGCTTGTAAAAGACTTTCAAATCTCCCCCACCTCTTTCTTATTTTATTTTCTTGTTTAACAAGATTAAGAGTCCTGGTAAACTTAAAAATCGTGTATATTACTTAGTGATTTATTTGGACTGAAATAAGGTATTGCTTTACTATCCCCCAGTGGATTGGGGCAGGGGGGGTCTCCAAGTTTGCAGGTGGGTCCAGCCTTAAAACTGTCCCTGGATCAGCCTGTAGATGCCAAAGAGGAGTGAGATTTAAACTCCTGCCCTGCTCCTCACCCACCCCCATCTGTCCTCCCTTCCTCCCTCTCTGATTTATGTCCCTCAGCTGCATCTGCTTCAGCAGATCTGAGCCCCAGGAGCCTCACAGCAACCAGCTTCTCCTCTCCCAAGTGCCTAACACAGATGGCACATGGGATGCAACAGCCCACTTCAGAGAGCAAATGAGACTTCGGAATCTTGCACTTGACTTCAGGAAAAACTTCCTAACTGTTAGAGCCATATGACAATGGAACCAATGACCTAGAGAGGTCGCGGGCTCTCCGACACTGGAGGCAGTCAAGAGGCAGCTGGACAGGCACCTGTCAGGAATGCTTTGATTTGGATTCCTGCACTGAGCAGGGGGTTGGACTTGATGGCCTTATAGGCCCCTTCCAACTCTACTATTCTATGATTCTATGAATAAATTATGCAATCACAATAAATACAAAGGGGTGTGTGTGTGTGTGTGTTCTGAGTCGGGAAAACTGCTCACTTGGAGTAGGGTTTGTATTTCCTTAGTACAGGGGATACCCAGAGCAGTGTACTTTGTATGCAATTGGGTTCCCAACATGAAATGTAGGATCCACAATTAGCTATTTTGAGAAGCATGACATTCATTGTTATCAGGTTTCTAGTCCTTAGCATCAACTAAAACAGCTGGGAAGGCTCCAGTCCCCCATACAGGGGAGAGCTTTCAAAGGCCAAGGGCTTCAGGGTTATCTGCAGCTAAATATCTTTCCTCCAGAGCAATTTATCTTACTAGTCCTCTCACTCTGTTCTCCATACTCTGCACTGTCCTTCTTCATTTGTGTCTTCTGACTCAAAACATGATTTCAGGTTCCTGGGAACCGGCTCAGCTTTTCTCAGAGAGTCCCCAAATCATGTAATACCCTGATCTGAGCCTTCTCCCACTCCATCTGCTCCACGGCCACTTCCAGAGAACCCATTTGCTACCGGGCCAAGTTCAATGTTCCAGTTTTGGTGTACAAACCCTATACAGTTCGGGACCAGGATACCTGAAAGACCGTCTTACCCCTTATATGCCCAGTCGATCACTGTGCTCTGCAGGTGAGGGCCTCCTGCAGATACCATCTTATCAGGAGGTTCGTTCTGCACAACATAGGAAGCAGACCTTTAGTGTGGCAGCACCTACTCTGTGGAATTCCCTCCCCTTAAATATTAGACAGAGAGCCAGTGTGGTGTAGTGGTTAAGGTGTTGGACTACGACCTGGGAGACCCAGGTTCGAATCCCCACACAGCCATGAAGCTCCCTGGGTGTCCTTGTGCCAGTCACTGCCTCTCAGCCTCAGAGGGAGGCAATGGTAAACCCACTTTGAATACCGCTTACCATGAAAACCCTATTCATAGGGTCGCCTTAAGTTGGGATCGACTTGAAGACAGTCCATTTCCATTTCAAATATTAGACAGGCGCCATCTCTGTTACCTTTTCGGCACCTATTGAAGACCATCCTCTTTCCACAAGCCTTTTAAGTTGAGACCTTATCCCAGTCTGCTTCTGCGTTGGAATTGTTTTTTAATATGTTTTTAAATCTTTTTTTAAAAAACAATGTTTTTTAATCTTTTTAAAAAAATATCTTCAAAGCTTTTAAAAAAATGTTTTTAAAGTTATTTTGTTTTAATGTATTTTAATGTCTGCTTTTATGATGTTTTCAAGTGTTTTTAGTCTTTGTTTGCCACCCTGGGCTCCTGCTGGGAGGAAGAGTGGGATATAAATAAATAAATAAATAAATACCTGCTCACTGAGCACCCATCCTGATTTGCATCCCCAGAGTTTGCGAGGTCTTATTTTATTTATTTATTTATTTGTTTATTATTTGATTTATATCCTGCCCTTCCTCCCAGCAGGAGCCCAGGGCAGCAAACCATGATGCCTGCTGCTTAATGAGCGTTCGTTCTGATTTGTTCATGGGGAGGTTGCATGACGTCAACCAAGCGCCTCTCTCCCTGCGATGAAGTGACTCAGTCTCTTCTTGCAAAGGGCAATCCAAGCCTGTTACAACTGGCTAACATGCCTCTTGGTTTGGAGGGCAACTTTACAGGCTGGGGGGGAAAATAACAAAACAGGCGGGAGATGGAAGAGTCCAAGGCAAGAGATATGGGTGTGATACAGGTGCGTGTCTTTGGGGGAGGGAAGGGTTCTCTCACAGAGTTATTCCTGCAGAAAAGGAAGCAGTAAACAAGAACTGAAGCTCTGTACCTCAATGAATTTTCCAGAGCGAAAGTGTTTTGAGCGTGCTCAGTGGAGCCGTTAAAAAAGACTGGAGCGAGCATCTTCCATTAACGTTACGACCGTGAAATATGACAATAAAATGATAGCCGTATGGTCGCAAATTTGCAGCCCGCCGAGTTGCCAGGGGTTTATCCTCACTCAAACGTGCAGAGAGCTGTAAAATGTTTACAGAAAGGGTCGTTTGCCACCATAAAATCCTCTTTTCTCTCCTAAACAAGGCTGAGTGGAGTCATTTACAAACCCCAGAATGTTCATTGGGGGAGAGGGGAACATCTGTTCTCTCCAGGAGCCTGCAGTGATCTTCTCGAACAAATTAACTAAAATGGGTGCTTTCTAATTAAATTAGCACTCGATTGGAAGGGCCCGCATTGGTGCACTTGGTTACAACTAGCACTGGGAGGACTGTTCGCTCTGGCGCAAGCTATTTAACTGGAAGGTGAAATATGGAGAGGCACATTACCTGCAGACGATTACCACCAAAGCAACGGGAGGTTTCGCTCCTGCCCTCTCCACAGCAATGAGAGCACAAGAAGTTAAAGGCTTTAAACCCTCCAGCAGAAAGAGAGAGAGAGCATACTGGAGGTTCTCAGAACAGTTGCCTGTGGCTGGCGTGGTAAAGATGTGGGAAGTGAAGGGACCCAGGGTCACGCAGCAAACCAAGCATAGATACTCTCTGCAAGGGCTTAGCCACGCGTGCTCACTGGAATCTCCATTTGTAAAAAACAGGGGAAGGCAGTTGCCTTCCTGCCTGGATTGTGATATCCCTAAGGGCATTTAGTGGCCTCTGAGGAAAAACAGAATGCTCAACCTTTGACCCAACCCCACAGGGCTGCTCTGACATTCCTACTTTAAAAGCAGTATTTTGGTGGCAACGTAGCCCAAATATTCATCTTGTAGCTCATCTCATTTGTGCAAATCTAACAAAAGTGCCTGTGTTTGTGCTCACATGTCTGCTCAGAATCCGCCCAACCTGCTGAAATTTCACCAGGCTCTGCCCACACAAGCTTATACCCATAATCTTAAGGACTAGAGACTTACTCTCTTGTGTTGTTAGCTTTATAACAAAAGCTGAGATCACTGCTGGGCAGCTTGCTAAATGCCCCTTCTCTGAAGGGACACTCCCTGTTCCAGAAGATCTTCGCTCTATAGTAGGGCCCCGCTTTTCGGCGGCCCGCTAATATGGCGGCTTTCAATTAGAGTAAGGCCCCACTCGTGCGGCGCTTGTTCCACTTTTACGGCGTTTTTGGGGCGTCAGGCACCATTCTATTGAATGAGTTCTGCTTTTCAGCAGGTTTTGCTTTTCCGCGGGGGTCTGGAATGTAACCCACCATATGAGTGGGGCCCAACTGTATAACGCAGGAGGGGAGCCTGTGACTTCCATGTATGATTTGGTAGCTTGTTGGGAACTGCGATGACTGCCCCATGTGGCAAGCTGTGTCAACTACACCTTCTCCAGGAAGAATCCTCCAGACTGACTCGACCCAGGCTATCCACTGGCTCCTTCTGGGAAGCAGGAAAGAGTAGAAGGCGACTCAGTGGTGCCTCTGCTTGAGCCACAAGGCCTTTCTGAGCTCTGGCATTTGTAGTTCTGATTGCCCATGGCTCCTGGCTCTCTCTAGACAGCTGAATCTCAGTGCAACTCTACACTACAGCCAACCCAACAGCCTCCATGTTGCATCCTCCAGGAAGGAAGGATGTTGCAGACGTCACCTAATGGACAGGTGGGCGTGGTCTGGGGAAAATGGGCTCACAGGCCAAATTGGACCCCCTGGCAGGCCAAGACTGGCCCGTGGACCGCAGGTTACTTGGACCTTCTTTGTCTCCTGGCTCGCCCCCATACCCATAATGGGGTGCGTGTGGCAGAACACAGCATGCCAAAGGCCCCTGGTTCAATCCCTGGCTGTGTAGTTAAAAGAATTGGAGAGCAGGAAATGGGGAAGACCTTTCTCTCTGCCAGGGAGCCTGGAGGGCTGCTGCCAGCCAGAGTGGGTAATACTGGGCCAGATGGACAAAAAGCCTGACTTGGTAAGAGGCAGCTTCCGATGTCAGCCCACCCACCCCGTCTTGCATATCCAAAGGAGACCATAAGCTTTACGTAGCTCCTCACACATGTGTCTGCTCTATATGTTTTCAGGAGGAAGACTTAAAGAAAAGGCAACTGAAAAAGAGGAAAGTAACAGTAGGCAGTGAGTGGCCCTCGGGTTCCGGGGTTAGGCTTCTCCATCTCAAAGCAGGGCTCACTTTCTTCAGTTTGACTGATGGCCTGCCATATCCCAGAGGCTCAGAGGGATAACTGGTCTAGGTTTGTTTTGCAGAGGCAGGCGGTTGAGGAGAGTGCAACCAGAGCAACCGCACCTTCCCAGGTTTGGCGGTTCCCAGATCAGGAAGAGACGCCTGCCCCTGGGTTGAGAGGGGAGGGCAGGGTGGGCAAGACTACACTTCAAGGAGGGGGAAGGGATGCTTGTAGCCTCACTGCATTCTTCAGATGGAACTTTTTTTCACTCCTGTAAAAATAGGATGCAGCCCAGACTCACCTGACTTTCCCCCCTACCACACCCCCAGTCAGTTTCCTAGCCTAATTTTCCATGGATCAGCTGAAAAATTGTGTTTTGGAATTTGGAAAATGATTATATTCAGAGATTAGGCTTAATTCCTTAAATTCATTTTTCAGTCGAAAGACTGGACTGAGCCGGCATTGTTAATCAAGTATATAAACCTCTTAAGAGAGAAAAAAGCCCCCCTTTGTTATGTGATACAGTAGGGCCCCGCTTTTCGGCAGCCTGCTTTTCAGCGTTCCGCTAATATGGCGGCTTTCAATTAGAGTAAGGCCCCACTCATACGGCACTTGTTCTGCTTTTATGGCATTTTTCGGGCGTCGGGTGCCATTTTATTGACGGAGTTCCACTTTTAGGCGGGTTTCGCTTTTAGGCGGGGGTCTGGAACATAACCCACCGTATGAGTGGGACCCTACTGCATAATCCCCACCCCAAGCACAGACACACTACATTGACAACCTACGTTCCTTCCCGCATGGGAAAAGCCATTAACTACAAATTATCTTCCATGCAACACCCCGCCATTTCAACTCTCAACCGATCACTTCCCTGAAATGATTTTCATTGCCCCTTATGTCAAGCAAGCATGATCCAGCAAAGTCTGGGAAACTAATGACATTTTGAACGCTGACACTTCTGCCATTTCTTTCCTGCTGGAAGACACCTCTGGCTGCTCAGCCCACAAACGTTTAGGACCAGAAGCTGAGTCAACGGCCCCTGCTGGTACCTGCATCTTCCCCGCTCCTGTCCCTCTCGGGCTTGCGGTCTTCCTCGCTTGGAGACGTGGAGGGTGAACGGAGAGAGATGAAGGATGGCAGCTTAGTCAGCTTGCTGGTTTGTAAAGGGATTTCGGGGTTCCAGACTGTCCTCTCCCGCTCTGATCCTGAGGGCCCGGCTGTTTCTTCATTATCCTCTTTCCTAAGAGAGAGAAAAAAGAACAAGGCATAGGCAGGCACATAAAGAGGGTATGTAATTTTTAATATGTAATTTTATTTTATAATGTATATTTTTTAACTGCTGATTTTATTTTGAAATTTTTTTAGGTTAACTTCTGACTTTTCTCAACAATTTGAATGTACATATTATGTAAACTGCTGAGAGGAGGGGTTCCCAAACTGTGGTCCGTGAGCTTCACCCAGGTGGTCTGTGGGATCTCCACATTAATATTCATGTTGATTTTAACTGCATTTTTATTTCTTATATTGAATTTTATTCCATTACGATTTGAATTCTATGCAATGCAAATTGTAATATGATAAAATATAATCCAAGAAACTAAAGAAGCAATAAAAACCCAATTAAAAGTCATTCAATGTTTAGCACAGCGCAATACAATGGCTGCAATAGGCAGGAGAATCATTAACTGGTCTGCCAAGACCATCAGCAATTTTCAAGTGGTCTGTAGGGAAAAAAGGTGGGCAGTCACTGGCTTAGAGGTTTTTACAATTAAGTGGTATACAAATTCTGCTAAGTAAAATAAATAAAAATGAAGAACTTTTAATGCTAGTGGGAGAAACAGCTGGATTTTGCAAAGGCCATTAGGATTAAGCAGGAGAATATTAAAACCACAGTAGGTAGAAGTGAGAGAGTTCTAGGAGCTCTTTGCCCTGGTAATGAATCCAGATCAAACTAGCCCTGGGGTCCTCCCTGACATCGCAGATGCCACTCATCGATAAGAGGACTTTGAATTTGCAAAGCATTTCACAGCCTTATTGATTTTGCCCTCTCAACAACCCTGCAAGATTGTCTACGGTTCTTAAGATGGAAAAGAGAGGCCCAGATATCAACTCCACCATATGACAAGTCGACAGAAAGTGCAGGACTTGGCACAATGTGTGACCAGCACGGGAAAAAATGGTGCAAGGAGAAACAGAGGGCCCTTCTTTGAAAATAAGCAGTAAGAATGCATGTGTGAAAAAGATTTAGATATGATGGTCTTGGTCCAATAAAGGTCTTCAAAGTAATTTGCAATTTGCAATTAATTCTAAAATACACAACAAGGGCACATTCTGCATGCTTCCTGTGAGCATTTGCTTATTTTATTTATGAACGTATTTATATACCACCCTTTCACAAAACATCAGGACAGTATACAGCAACATAAAACATTTAAAAGCAAGACAAAACAATCATCAGGATTGTTGCAGGATGACTTAAATGAGCTCTCAAAGCAGTACAATTCAAGAAGCAATGCTATGGCCAAGCAACGACAGGCATCCCCCTTTCCCAGGTCCTACAATGCAATGAACGGGGATGTACTTAAAAAGCCTTAAATGGCTTGACCACTTAAACAGTGAATCAAAATTTCTATTTGTGAGTAAGTGTGTGTCCATTTTAGTTAGAATAAAAGGCAGGCCTCACTGTTTCAGTAAAGCTTTGTGGGCCACTGTGAAAAAGCTTGGAACCTGCTTTGGTCATACAATGATTCCTAATTTGCTAAGACATGCATGTGGAGACAATTAATCAATCAATTAATTAATTAAATCGGCCACACAACAAGGAAAGGAAGAACTGATCTCACCCTAATGGACTTTATTTGCTCTAGGTGACATCAGCATGTACACAACATCTAATTTTCAGCAACGTGATTTCATGTCTAGTAGACTGGCCATGGGCACACTAGTCGCTTCAGAAGCTGCAAGGGTTTTTCTGGCTATGTTTTTAAGTGACTTTGCCTTCGGTTGGACATGCCTGTCTTCCCCACTGCTGACTTCAAACCTTCCAGGACCGCCCACAGCAAAGTGTTGGGCCAATCACTGTCTCTGCCTGAGCCTACACCAAAGTGCTTCCATTGGTCACACCTGGAGGGGCAACAGTTGTGAAATCTGTCTGCAGCTGAATTAAAAAAAATTCTCTGATCCAACCGGGTTTTAGAGTAAAAAGGGGCAAAGTTTGACTAGCTTCGTGTGCCCGTTTTTAGAAAAAATAGGTGGCGATGCACTGGAACCAGCACAAAAGTAAGTGCCTCTACCCAGACAAAGGCATTTTCTGGATATGGGACTTCCTAGTTACTTTTAACACCTTTTTTTAAAATTCTCCCATGGGGCAAAAGTGACAGTAACACTCAGGAAATCATGAAGAAATCCAGAATATTAGCACAACTATGATTAGGTTATAGTGTATCTTCCACCTATCCCTTTAAAAAGGACAGAAGATAGGTAGTTGTTCATAGAATCATAGAATCGTAGAGTTGGAAGCGGCCTATAAGGTCATCAAGTCCAACCCCCTGCTCAATGCAGGAATCCAAATCAGAGCATTCCTGACAGATGGCTGTCCAGCTGCCTCTTGAATGCCTCCAGTGTCGGAGAGCCCACTACCTCTCTAGGTCATTGGTGCCATTGTCGTATGGCTCTAACAGTTAGGAAGTTTTTCCTGATGTCCAGTCGAAATCTGGCTTCCTGCAACTTGAGCCCATTATTCCGTGTCCTGCACTCTGGGACAATCGAGAAGAGATCCTGGCCCTCCTCTATGTGGCAACCTTTCATGTACTTGAAGAGTGCTATTATAATTCTCCCCTCAGACTTCTCTTCTCCAGGCTAAACATGCCCAGTTCTTTCAGTCTCTCCTCATAGGGCTTGGTTTCCAGTCCCCTGATCATCTTTGTTGCCCTCCTCTGAACCCGTTCTAGTTTGTCTGCATCCTTCTTGCAGTGCGGAGACCAGACCTCGACGCAGTATTCAAGATGAGGCCTAACCAGTGCTGAATAGAGGGGAACTAGTACTTCACGCAATTTGGAAACTAATAGAGGGGAACTAGTACTTCACGTGATTTGGAAACATGTTCTAACTCAGATTTTATTTTGTGTGAAAGTAATGAATACTTTTGAGTTTTAAACATTTAAAAATTGTCCCCTCAATGAACATGTAATCCCATTGTTATTGTTTCTGGGAATTTGGCAGTTGGGGTAGAGGTTTTTACAACAGCCCTGAGATGTAGTCCAGTGCTATTATTTCTATATTTGGGGGTGTGTGGAAGGCTGAAGCTTAAAGTACTTTATGGCAACCTCACAGTTGTAGTTCAGGAGTTATGGTACATAGTAATATAACACAACCACCCTTTTGTACCACAGTTTGGCTCTAATTACATATGATACCAAGAGATCTATTATCAATCTCCAGGTGTTTCATCTGCGTATTTACATTTTTAAGGGAAATGCAAGCTCAGGGGTGGTATCTCTAAGGGGAAAACAGGGTGCAACAAGTTACAAAAAGGGCAGCTTAAGAGCTTTGGACAGTGTGCGCTTGCCCCTTTAACTTGTTACTATCAAGCAGGAAATAGTCTGAGTGCTATTCCAGACTGCCTCCACCCCATTACCCTATCATGGGATTTTGAACATGATCTGAGAGTAACTTGCAAAGAGCACTGCCACTGATACCAACAAAGTGAGCAAAAAAGGGCAGTTAGAAAGGGGCACTCTCAGTGGTCATCTAGATGTGCCAAAGCTGTCGCTTGAGCATCTTACAGATGTGAGAAACAACCTGTCTTCCTTGGGCGAGAGACTAGTGGTCAGCAGGAAGCAAGGGCCATTTGAATATCATTTAAAAACAGGTAGTAGTTTAATCATGTTTTTAAGTGTCTTTGCACCTTAATCTTCAGGAAGGTCGTCCTGTCTTCCTAACTACCCCCCCCCCAAAACAACAACAACAACAACAGACAGCCATGTAGAAGCTAACTCCCTGGAGCCAAGTCAGTGCTAAACTTCTAAAATACAATGCACTGGGTGTAGCATCCCCCCAACTCCCCCCTCTCTCAAGTTGTACCTTCTGGTCTGGAAACTCATCTCAGATCTGTTTTGTTTTGGTTCTAGCCATTGCCATTACATTAGTATTTTCTTAGTGTCCAATGTGTGAGGACTGGTTATGGTTACTCAGACGCCAGCAGAAAGCCCTCTGCACACTCTCAGAGATGCCCTCTTTTTTGTTTCACACCTTCTTTTGCATCCTCCTGAACTGAGCTCTGGCCTTTAGCAGGCGTTGGAGCTCAGCCCTGACTCCAGTTCAGCCCCAACCACCTGCCTTTCCCTCCTCCTCCTCCCTCCCTGACATTGGCTCAAGTCCTGGCCCATCCCAAAGATTCTGGTGTCTCCCAGCAAATCCAGCTAATGTGATGTTTCATCATGCTTGACATCTCTGACGGCAGGGCTAATAAAGACAGAGGGACCCTGCTATTTAAAAGCTCCTCTCGCCTAACTGCCCCCTCCCTCTCCCCAAAAGGGACTGGAACGTAGGCCCAGCAGGGACAGAGCTCCCCCCCATGCGCCCTCCCCACCCCTCACATTCTTACCTAAAATGAGCAAGGAAGTATTTTACACCTCATTGACACATGGGCTACACGCTGGATGGCATTCCAAGTTTATTCTGTCACCCTAGATAACTCTGGAGAACTCGCAAGGGCATCCGCTGCTCCAAGCACTACCATACAAGGAAGGGCCGGGGGGAGAAGGGGCTCCAAGGAGGACTCTCGTGGGACTGATATAGAGAGGTAAGACTATGAGCATCGGGGATATTCCAGCTCTGCCCCGACTTCACAGTCCACACAGTCAGGTTGCTCATCAGAGAGGGCTGATGGGAGAAGGGTTTGGTTTGTCCAGAGAGAGAACAAGCTGGGCTGGTGCTATTGTGGCATCCTCTCTGTCTGATCCACATGCAGCCTGATCCCATCCATATTTTATTTATTTATTATTTGATTTATATCCCGCCCTTCCTCCCAGCAGGAGCCCAGGGCGGCAAACAGAAACGCTAAAAACACTTTAAAACATAAAAACAGACCATAAAATGCATTAAAACAAAACGTTAAAAACATTTTTAAAAAAAAGTTTTTAAAACATCTTTAAAAAAGGGTTAAAAACATATTATTAAAAAAAAACACATTAACAAGCAATTCTAACACAGACGCAGACTGTGTTACAAATATGTCTGCTTTTATGATGCTTTAAAGTGCTCTTGTTTGCTGCCCTGGGCTCCTACTGGGAGGAAGGGCGGGACAGAAATGTATCAAATAAATAAATAAATAAATGGTTTCAATGGGGATTTACTCCCAAAACACACCACACACAGGGGAGGATTGCAGCCACTGATCTGTCCCACCTTACACTCTCCACGTGGCTCAAAGTGGATGGCCCACAATTTAGCAACTGCTTCATTGCTATTACACAACAAGCCTAAGAAGCGTGTCGCTCCCCATGCCTGTTTTGCAGATCAGAAGCTGACGAGGAGACCCTGATACGTGTTCAAACCCACGTGCTTCCACGGGCCTGGAATTGGTGGCATTCACTAGTGAGCGGTGCCTACATTGGGTTGCTGGGCGGCGCAGCAACAATCCCACATCCACAGCCTTGCTCGTCATCACTTAAGTTGGCCTCGCCTGGTTAATGGTGACATTAAAAGAAAGGAAGAAACCTGAGAAATGACAAGTGTCTGGCAATTGTCCCTCTCTCTTTCAGGAGCATTGAAAGAGAGCCTGGCTGGGAGTCCAGAGTCTAAGAGTTCAAATCCCTGCTCGCCTGGGTGTCCAGGGCCAGCTAAAGATCACCCCCACAGTGAGTGGCTCAGGGGTGATGTGCCCTGCCACCTGTGCAGCCGTGGGCAAGCTGCATAGTCCCAAGGAGCCCAGTTGCCCCCCAGCTGGCAGTTGCAGACAGGAAGGGGCTGGCTAGTGCAGCTGTGGCAAGCTGAGAAGGCCCTAGTCAGCTGGGGAGGACTAGCCTCAGAAGGAGGCAATGGGAAACCCTCTCTGAATACCGCTTCCCATGAACACCCTATTCATAGGGTAGCCATAAGTCGGGACCGACTTGAAGGCAGGTCATTTCCCAGGCAAGGTGTTGACCAAGTAGATCAGCCAAAAGCTCAAGAACGCTCCTTTGGAGTCTGCTCCTTTGGGCATTTCCGTTAAAACAAAAGCAAACGTCCTAAGTGGGCCCGATTACATTCCTTAACTAATACGGGTACTCAACAAAGTCCCTGGAGTGAGGACTGTGGCCCAGTTGCAAGGGGTTAAAAGGCAGGGAGGCAGAGCGGGCTCTATACACTCTCCTCCTTTCCCACTCTCGTGGTCATTCTGGAAAGGGAGTGTGGGGTTTACACTGCATGCAAAGCCACGGCCTATTTATTTATTTCATCTATGCGACACTTCTCCTGAGGCATCCCAAAAGTGATTTACAATACAACAAAAACAAACATATAGAACTGCATATATAAAAGCAATTATATATGAACAAGCATACTCTGTCCTGTTCTGTCCTGGGCCCCTGCCTGCCTCTCTTCCCAACCAGTTGCACCGCACTACACCGGAGGGTGCATGGGCGGGCTTGGAGCTGAGGCTGGGACATGGAACTGGCAATAAAGTCAGAGATGACACAGAGAGAGACTTCAGGCCCTCTTGCGTGTTGAGAACAGCAGAGGAGGCCCTTTCGGTCGTTCTGCCGCCCTTGGAAGTTTCGGGGGGTGGTGGTCCGGAAGAGGCCCTTCTCTGTGGCAGCCCCTAAGCCAGCCTTTCCCAACCAGTGTGCCTCCAGATGTTGTTGGACCACAACTCCCATCAGCCTCAGCCAGCATTGCCAATGTCAGGAAGATGGGAGTTGTGGTCAAACAACATCTGGAGGCACACTGGTTGGGAAAGGCCGCCCTAAGCTGTGCAACTCCCTCCCCACCAAGGTGCACCTGGTAAGTTCACTGTACAGTTCTAGGTGAATGCCTAAAACATGCACCTCTTTACCCTGGCCTTCGACACCCGAGACATGTACTTTTAGCACCTACCGTATTTGGGGATTTTAGATTGTTTTAAAATAGTTTTTAATGTCGTGTTTTGAAATTGCTGTAACCCGCCCTGGGTGAAGGACGGGTAATAAATGATGATGATGGTGATGATGATGATGATGATGATAATGATAGCCCACACCGGCAGCCATCACAAGACTACATCAGAGGACCACCAGCCCTGTTGACAGGCCACAGGGACACATTCTCTGCTCTTGCAAGACACAGCAGTTGCAAGGGTGTGGGGGGGGGAGAAGGACAGGAAGTGGGTGTTACCTAGGGAGGATGTGGGTGTCTGCTGGAAGTCAGCATTTAAGGACCACATGGCAAATAGGGAGGGGAGGGCTCCCTAAGAGCCAGCTGGGTGGCTAGAAGGAAAGGTGGATGTTGTTTAAACCCTTCGCCTCTATCTGAGGCTTGAGCAGGAGACGTGAGCCATGTCTTCTGCAACCTCTGAAGCACTGCAGTGACATCTGTGGGGAGGGGGTGGCACTTTGGGGGTAATTAGCTGCCTCACTGACTCCCTCAACAGTCGGGTTGCTGTGTAGGTCTAGGTCTGAAGGATACAGTTAAAATGAGGTGGGGTGAGACCCTTGCAAAGAAAATGCACAGCAGATTTGAGGCTGGGGAAGTGTCCAGTGCCGAAGGAGTGGCAGAACGGCTACAGACAGAATTACCCTCCCACCCCCCAGCTTTTCTATTCTGGGACTATATAAATATATCTGCTGTATTCTGTAATGCAGAAGTGGATCGCTTTCTGGGGGACGGGACAAGACAAAGCCATCATGAGCCACAGGGCCACAGCCCATCAGCGCAATTTAGGCACACAGACAATTAACATGATTTGCAAGCTGCAAAGCTTTTATTCAGTTTCCTTGTTTTTATCTTTAAGCTGAGAGCTGCCTTGAGTACAGCTTCTATAGAAAGGTGAGATATACATTGATGGACTGCCTTCAAGTTGATTCCGATTTAATGGCAATCCTATGAATAGGGTTTTCATGATAAGCTGTATTCAGAGGTGGTTTACCATTGCCTTCCAGGCAGTGACTGGCCCAAGGTCACCCAGTGAGCTTCATGGCTGTGTGGGGATTCGAACCCTGGTCTCCCAGGTCATAGTCCAACATTCTAACCACTACACCACACTGGCTCTCAGATATAAATTACTGTAATAGAAAAAAAATAAAATAATGTGGGCCTTTGATCCATTGTTGATAACACACAATAATTGCTCATGAAGAAGATTTTGGTTGATTTATCACCTGTTGTTGAACCAATTAATCAATTAAATGTCAATCAAATTTCCTTTTACAAAACTTTCATATAGATCCCTTCTGAGAAGCAAAAACAAGTGTGCATTCCCTAACCATTTAACAAGCAGAAGCTACCATTCCTCATGAGGAGAAAAGGCATAGATTAATAACTTATTTTGTCACCTTTTGCAGCTACAAAGTAGAACCAAAAGCAACTGAAAAATTAGTGTATGCACCCTTAGCTCCATTGATTACCCATAGATCAACTGACTAATCCAGCCTTTCCCAACCTTTGGGTCCGAAATGTCGCTGGACTTCAATTCCCATCATTCCTAGCCACTGGCCATGCTGGCTGGGACTGATGGGAGCTTTAGTTGATTAATCTACTGATTAACCAAATGAAAGCTTGCAGCTCTGGTTTTTAAACTGTTTTTCTTAAGGCATTGGCTCAAAATTGTTGACAACAGCATTCTTTCAGCTGAAGCACTTTCTACTGCTTAGCACAGATTGTTCAGTAGCTATGAGAAAAAGGTTCTGAGGCTGGCTTTTAGGGTCTGGGGCAGAGACCTACTCTGCTGAGCTCTGGCCAAGGGGGAGAATCACAGGAAGGTGAGCAAGCCACCTGGTAAGACTGGATCATGACAGGTTCTGTGCTCTGTGTAAGTCTGAATGGGCGAAGTCTATTTCCGTGGCCTGAGCAATGAAGCAGCCACTTATTAATTTTTCCTGCCAATGGAGTAGTTCTGCTCAGGCTGCAGGAGCCCAGGCCAACAACAGGCCAAATGAGCAAGGATGGGAAAAGATCCCAGGCACCCGGCTGCAAAGGTGGCTAACAGCATGCCTGCAATTCTGAACAGAAACATCAAACACTTTGATCTCTACCCTCTAGAACAGGTGGCCTGCTGCCGCCCAGGAGATAGGAAAGGGCGAGCCCTGAAGATGAAAGAAAGCACTTTTCTCAGTGATTCTCTGAGAGACAAAAAAGTTGGTATATTACAGTGAGGAGGAAAGCCTGGCTGGGAGTCCAGAGCCTGTGAGTTCAAATCCCTGGTTGTGTCTCCTGGGTGTCAAGGGCCAACTAAAGATCACCCCACAGGAAGTGGCTCAGGGGTGACGTGCCCTGCCACCTGTGCAGCCGTGGGCAAGCTGCAGAGTCCCAAGAAGCCCAGTTGCCCCCCAGCTGGCAGTTGCGGACAAGGAAGGGCTGGCAAGTGCAGCTGTGGCAAGCTGAGCAGGCCCTAGCCAGCTGGGGAGGACTAGCCTCAGAGGGAGGCAACGGGAAACCCCCTCTGAATATTGCTTACCATGAAATCCCTATTCAGAGGGTAGGCATAAGTTGGGATCGACTTGAAGGCAGTCCATTTCCATTTCATCTAAGAGACAAATCCTCCAGTTCATTTCCTACTGCATCTCAATTTCAGCTCCAGCCACAGACTACCCACAAATGCAAACCAAACATCTAGGGTGATTCTGAAATCCCATGAGAAGGGAAGGGTCAGCTCATGAGTTGTGAGTAGAGGGTGGTGTTGGCATTAGGCCGTACTGCCTAAGGATAATTTCATCAGGTCTGGAAAGTTACAAGCATGTGTTTTGAGAAGCAGACTTATCTGCCATGTCTGGCCTGAGAGAGCAGACTTGAAGGTCATACAGGTTGTCATAGTAACGGGAGATAACAGCTGGGAAAGTTGTAACAGAGTCTATGTGAGTTGTTGCTCTTCTGAATTATGCCTCTGAGCTGAGAGGCTGTCTTTTGTGTTCATCTATGGAGAGAGATGTACCAGAAGGGGGGTGAGAAGAATCTCTACATGTATTCACTCTTAAGCCTCTGGCCTTAATGTCTTTCAATAAAGACTCTTACGTGATTTAAATGCTCTGAAGAAGTCTTCTTGCTCAACTTAACTCCAACGTAATGTATGCTGTTTCACACAACAACGCAAACAAGCCAACAGGTGGGCGGATCTGTCAGTTTCCGTTTCTCATTTTTACAATCTTAAATTCAGTTCTCCCCATTTCCACAGCAGTTTGTGATTTTTTTTTTTTATAAAAGTCCTCATGAAAATTCATCAGCATTTTGGTGTGAATTTCTCATAATGTACACATTCTTACAAAGCAATTTCCCCAAATATAATACATTTTTGCATGTTATCTTCAGTAATATATATGCATATTCATGCATGCTTTACTGTAGTACATGCATTTCTGCACACATTACATGGCTGAAGAACTGCAGTGGAAAATGTGGAGAAGGGCAACTTTTGAAGGGTGGCTGTGGTTTGGTTCGCACTTTGTTTCAGAAAGTGCCAATCAGTTAGGTTTGCCTTTGAATGGGAACTGAGTTGAATTTCTCCCCCACCCCTAGCTGTGAGTGGATGGAGGAATCAGGATGTACTGCTAAGCTGAAGTTGGTTGTGCCGCTCTGGCCGAAGTGGAGTTAAAAATGCCTCCAGCTCCCGGGGTCATTCCCCAGAGTTAAGGGTGAGCAGCTGGGAAGGAGGGAGCCTGCGGCCTTATGACAATGAAATGATCAATACGTCCCTAAGGGCACCTGGGACAACAACCTCTGCAAGGCCCTCTCGTTTTATGCTGATGCCTGCTGAAGCGTTCAGTTCTCCAGGGTAACCGTAAAGGTGCTCCTACAGATCCTGGCTTGCCCTTCCTTCTGCATCCACCAATGCATGAGGGCCTCAGTGTACCAGGCTGATGCCTTGTTCTCCTTGTCCTGTTGCACAGACTCTACAAGGAGGGGTGGGGGTTACCTACACAGTGGCAGCTAGAGAGGAAAATGGGCAAAGTGCTTTTCAGAGAGAGGAGAGCAGTGTCCTGCACGCTAGATTTCAGAAATAAATAAATTGGGGAAACAGGAGGTGAAATACCCCCCCTGTGAACCTGCCCCTCTAAAACAGGAGCAAATGTTGCTCCATGGAACAACTTCATGCAAGCAAATAAAATTACTGGCTTGGGCCATCTATTACTGTCTACTCTGATTGGCAGCAGGTCTCCAAGATTTCTGACAGGAGTCTCTCCCAACCCAGCCTGGAGATGCCGGGGATTGAACCTGGGATCTTCTGCATGCAAAGCAGATGCTCTACCACTAAGCTACATCCCTTTCCCCAGGAAAGGTCAAGCTACCCCCTACGCATTGGATATACATGCCACAATTCCATGCAAATGTCAAGAGTGGGCTCTTGGTGACAGAATTCAGCTTCTAAATTGACTTTAGATTTTTATACATTTATAGCCCTTTTGGTTCTTGACAGCACTGACTGGTGAATTCTCAGAATTTGGGGGGTTGCTCAACAAGACTTTCATGAATCAGGGGGTAGCGCTTCCAGTGCCTTGAAGAGTGCCTTACCCAACGCCCACCAGAAGCGTGAAGGTAGGTGAGTTATGCAAAACAGTAAACATTATCCCCTCCACCAAAAGCTATTAAGGAAAGCGCTGTAGATCAGTGATAGGTCATCTGCTTTGCATGCAGAAGGCACAGGTTCAATCCCCAGTATCTCCACGCAGGGCTGGGAGTGACCCCCTCACATCTGAAATCCTGGAGAGCTGCCAGTCAGTGTCGACAATACATATCATATGGAAAGCGGGACTGGACCAAGATGAAGGAAGTGTGAAAACTGGAGGGAGAAATAATTTAAGATATGCAGACGATACCACACTACTAGCAGAAACCAGTAATGATTTGAAATGAATGCTGATGAAACTTAAGGAGGAAAGCACAAAAGCAGGACTACAGCTGAACATCAAAAAGACTAAAGTAATGACAACAGAAGATTTATGTAACTTTACAGTTGACAATGAGGACATTGAACTTGTCAAGGATTATCAACACCTTGGCACAGTCATTAACCAATGCATTAACCAATGCATGGCATTGAGAAAGTGGATAGAGAAAAGTTCTTCTCCCTCTCTCATAATACTAGAACTCGTGGACATTCAAAGAAGCTGAATGTTGGAAGATTCAGGACAGACAAAAGGAAGTACTTCTTTACTCAGCGCATAGTTAAACTATGGAATTTGCTCCCACAAGATGCAGTAATGGCCACCAGCTTGGATGGCTTTAAAAGAAGATTAGACAAATTCATGGAGGACAGGGCTATCAGTGGCTACTAGCCATGATGGCTGTGCTCTGCCACCCTAGTCAGAGGCAGCATGCTTCTGAAAACCAGTTGCTAGAAGCCTCAGGAGGGGAGAGTGTTCTTGCACTCAGGTCCTGCTTGCGGGCTTCCTCCAGGCACCTGGTTGGCCACTGTGAGAACAGGATGCTGGACTAGATGGGCCACAGGCCTGATCCAGCAGGCTCTTCTTATGTTCTTATGTTCTTAACCAAAATGGAGACAATAGTCAAGAAATCATAAGAAGGCTAGGGCTGGGGAGGGCAGCTGTGAGAGAACTAGAAAAGGTCCTCAAGCAAAGATTTTCCAAAGAGGAAAAGGTTATAAAGTTGCAGGAAGCCAGATTTCGACTAAACATTAGGAAAAACCTCCTAATTAGAGACATACGACAGTGGAACCAATCACCTAGAGAGGTAGTGGGCTCTCCGACACTGGAGGCAGTCAAGAGGCAGCTGGAGAGCCATCTGTCGGGAATGCTTTCATTTGGATACCTGCATTGAGCAGGGGGTTGGACTGGATGGCCTTATAGGCCCCTTCCAACTGTACTATTCTATGATTCTATATATCACTGAACACTAAAGTCAGGATCATTCAGACCATGGTATTCCCGATCTCTATGTATGGATGTGAAAGTTGGACAGTGAAAAAAGCGGATAAGAGAAAAATCCACTCATTTGAAATGTGGGGTTTGAGGAGAGCTTTGCGGACACCATGGACTGTGAAAAAGATAAATTAGAACAAATTAAACCAGAACTATCACTAGAAGCTAAAATGATGAAACTGAGGTTATCGTACTTTGGACACATAATGAGAAGACATGACTCACTAGAAAAGACAATAATGCTGGGAAAAACAGAAGGGAGTAGAAAAAGAGGAAGGCCAAACAAGAGATGGATTGATTCCATAAAGGAAGCCACAGACCTGAACTTATGAAATCTGAACAGGGTGGTTCACGAGAGATGCTCTTGTGGGTCACTGATTCAGAGGGTCGCCATAAGTCGTAACCGACTTGGAGGCACATAAGAACCACCTTGGTGGAGAAAACAGGGCTGCTTGTTCCAGCCCAGGCCAGCCCAACCTTACTCCTAGGATCTTCCTGTACATCCTACAAAGCTCCCTCTAGCCTGTGTGCCAACGTGCAAAGTGCTGCCAGACTCTCTGTCCCTCATCCCTATCTGCAGATCGCCTGCCTCACTGCAGGGCTCTGTGCTCTTCTGGCCAAGTCCCAGAGGCCCAGGCACAAGAGGGACGTGACTAAAAGGCCTTCCCTAGTCTTTGGCAAGACTCGTCCGCTCTTCTCTTCTGAGGCTGAAAAGATTTATGGAGCGCCTTCCAGACGCAGGCTCTTAACTGCCCCAGGCTCCAGTGTCCAAGTGTTCAGCTAAGAAGCAATGCAGCCCCCACCCCATCCATGATGGTAACAGCTTAGCAGCTTGTAGGCTCTCGCTCCCTCATTCCAAGCTTCGGTCGAAGAAGCAGACATAGGAAAAGGTTAGCGGGAGTTTAGCCAGATTGTCAGCCTTGGCCCTGACCTAGGCTTGTCGCACCATCCTCAGTGACCGCTGCAGTCTTTCAGATTTCACCCTGTGAGAGGTGAATTGCTGCGCTGAAGCCCTGGGATCAGCAGAGGGAATGGAGGGCATCCCACTGTCACTGGGGACAGGAAGTGGATGTGCTCAGGTTGGGGAAAGACGGGGGGGTGTTTAATACTCAGTGATGTGGCCAACCTGTTCCTGGACCATACCACATTAGATTGAGCTCAAGCTCACAGGACATATTCTTCCATACAAGTGGAATCAAAATAAATCCCTTATAGAAAACCAACACGTCAGGGAAGAGGCACTGTAGAATTCTTTTCTTTGATGTGTTACGTTTCCATGTACAGGGATTTATTTTTACTTTTTTCAAAAAAAAAATGGAGGAACATCTTGTCATGTGTGCCCCATGGCGGGCAGGTCTAGAAGCAAAAGTGGGCAGAGCAACAAATGCACATTCTGCCTGGATGCAGGAGGGTTGTTTCTGCACATGCACCCTTGCACACACCCCTCTGGCCTCCATCCAGGGAAAAGCAAGAGGCACGATCAGAGTCCCCTGGTGCATCCCAGCCAGGGAAAAACACTGAGGGGTATGATTTGGAGGGAGTGGGTATAGCCTGAGGAGAGTGCCAAGGGCCACATTTGGCCCCTCGGACTGAGGTTCCCTCACCTTTCCTTAGGGAATCTCTTATTTATGCACTTGTACCCAAAACAGAGTGATGAGACAGCAGGGTAATTTCAAAACATCGACACATCCGCCCTTTCCACTGCTCACCATGTGACTCCTGATGTGTAGATTACACAGGGGTTGCAGCCAACTACATCACACTCAGAGTAGACCTACTGACATCAGTGGCCTCACGTTAGTCACGAAAAGCTCAACTCCACTGATTTCAATGGGTCTGCTCCGAGCATCTCTTAGTCGGATCCTGCACGTGATCTCTACTGACCTCACCGCTGCATCTGAACTATTGACCGGAGAGAGCAGATGTGTGAAGAGGCGCAGGATGGTCTGTGGGCATGGAAAGAATGTGTTGCCTGGAGAGCTCCGAAGGCACATCCATCCTCCTTCCTGTGTGTCCTTACACAGGCCTGCATCACACTCAGAATTTGTTACACTTCTAAAGAAGAGGAATGCGTACTGCATGCTGGAGGCCTGTGGACGCTTGCCTTACAACAGCAGAACTCTCTGAGGAAGGGGCTCGGAGAGGCGCAACATCCCCATGCATACGAAATGTAGACACATACAGGTAACCCCCTCCTCACATCCAAGGAGACACGGCCCCTTGCATGCTATGAGGTGAGCAAAAGAGCCGGGAAAGGAGGTGGTAAAGAGGAACAGGCCTGGCACCCTGGCTGCCTCTTCAAGAAAATGCAGGGTTCTCGCTAGGTGGGAAGAGGGCAGTCCCTCAGGCCATTGGGCCTTCTTACCTCGAAGTCTGATCTGCAGGGCGCCCCAACTTTGGCGCTGAGTACACAGGTTGGACGGAGTCAGTGGCATTGGGTTGTCTGGCTAGACGCTTCCTCTGTGGGTGCAGCAGTTTGCACTGGGAGCCTTTGGGGCAGACTCCGTGCTTGGAGAAGTCCAGGCACACCAGCGTGTGCTTCTTCTTGCACTGAAAAGAAAGCCAAGAGTACCCTCTATGAATTGGCGTATTATTATCTGATTTTTTAAAACACCCTTCATCAATGAAGATCTCAGGGCAGGTTACACATCTGTCCAGTCAAAACAGCAAAATACACAATAAAACATTAAACTATAAACTAAAAATCAACGTAAAAGTCCTGCTATTAAACAATCCAAACCATTAAACGAAACTGCAGCAGGCATCCTAACAGAAAACCAAATAACATCACTCTGGTTTAAAGGCTTGATTAAAGTGGTGTGTTTTCACAACTTGTCTGAAACTCAGTAAGGAGGGAGCCTAGTGGCACTAGGGTGAGACAGTTCCACAGATGGGATACCACAACTGCGTCGCCGCCCCAGAGCCATATTGTGCAGGCTGACCAAGCAGCAAGCAGCCCCTTGCTCTCCAGGATGCCTTCCTCTGGGGGCTCTCCAAAGTACGAGGTCCAGGCACTTTGGGGCATGCTCAGCTGTCTGGTTGGCTGGGTATAAGCCAATAGAGAGTAAAGCTATTACCCATTTAAAGAACTCTTTTAGACTGAGAATCTGTGTTAGGAGGCTTACTAACCACCGCAAAGTCTTCAGGATGGGACAGGCTTTAAATCAAGTTAATTATCTAAATTAGAGTAAAATCTTAACAGCGCTTTCAACAAATCTGGAGTGGCGCAGGAAATGAAGGTGGCAAACATGCAAAGAGTACCTGGAGAGGAGACACAATCAAGGCAGTTTTAGAATGAGCAGTAAAATATTAGTCGTCACTCAGTGGTGCACTTTCAGAAGTACCCACAGAATAAGAAAGGCTTAAAAACTATGGCATGCCGTGAAAAATGTTGATACCTACAGAAATAGTAAAATTAAAGGAGGGGAGACAACGATACAACCAATTTGGACTGTTTAGGGTTTCCCTTCACTAGTCATACAAAGCAACAGTTTAATTTAATTAATTTAATTTAATTTAAAATGTTAGATTAACACTTAATTTAATTCAGTATGTTTTCACCGTAGAAACAGCAAGAAAAGATGTGATGTAATAATGATAGTGTTATAGATTACAGGGTAGTTGTACTGTATATGATAATTTTTGGTAGGTATTGTATGCTTCATTTTAAAAATAATTATTTAAAAAGTGGGGGGGAGGGGAGGGAGGGAGAGAGAAAGAATGTGCCAAACTCAGTCTGGATCTACTCCATCCACATATTCAATGTCATCATCAATGCAGTTTTTTTAATGAATTTATTTTGTTAAGTCACCTAACAGAAGGTAATCTCCAGGCAACTTGCAATCAGTTTGAAAAACATACAAATTGTTGAAAACAGCAATAATCAAAATTTAACAGCAAATCAATACTACTACTACAACTACTACTACTACTACTACTACCATAATAATTACAACAAGCATTTTAAGTAGAGACCTTATCCCAGTAGAGACCTTATCTGTATTGGAATTGCTTTTTAATATGTTTTTCAAGCTTTTTTTTAAAAAAAGGTTTTTTTAAAGCTTTTTTAAAAAAATGTTTTTAAAGATGCTTTGTTTTAATATATTTTAAAGTCTGTTTTTATGATGTTTTAAAGTGTTTTTAGTGCTTTTGTTCGCCGCCCTGGGCTGCTACTGGAAGGAAGGGCGGGATATAAAAAAATAAAATAAAAAATATCCTGCCCTTCTTCCCTAATGAGCCTGGGGCAGCAAACACAGAAATGATTCAAAAAATATAATTCTAATGCATATGCAGCGTGGGAAAGTTCTCTACTTAAAAGGCTTGTTGGAGGAGGAAGGTCTTCAATATGTCCCAAAAAAGTATCTGCAGGAGGCCTTCACCTGCAGAGCAGAGCGATCGACTGAGTATAGAAAGGGTGAGATGATATTTCAGGTATATCAGCCTCCACAGACAACAAATAAGCAAAAAACTTTTCAACAACCCAAAGGGACCCCAGCAATAAAGCCTTGACACAGCCGGATTATATTCCATCCAATCCCTGGGAGAAGAGGAAAGTAATAAATTGTGCCAAAAAAGATGCTGATGTCAGTGCCAGGCGGGTCTCGCTATGGAGAGCCACTCCCTTCTTGTCGCCCTCCATGCCTCTTTCAGAAGGGACACCGGATCTTAGGGTCCAAGTATATTGATTTCATAAGAGTCTTGCTGGATTAGGCCAGTGGGCCATCTAGTCCAGCATCCTGTTCTCACAGTGACCAGCCAGATGCCCCAGTGGGAAGCCCTCATGCAGGACCTAAATGCAAAGAGCACTCTCCCCCTCCGAGGTTTCCAGCAACTGGTATTCAGAAGCAGACTGCCTTCGAGCACAGCCATCACGGCTGGGAGCCACTTATCCTCCATGCATTTGTCTAACCCTCTTTCAAAGCCATCTGAGTTGGTGGCCATCACTGCCTCTTGTGGGAGCAAATTAGAAAGTTTAACTATTTGCTGTGTGAAGAAGCCCTTCCTTTTGTCTGTCCTGAATCTTCCAGCATTCAGCTTTATTGGATGTCCATGAGTTCTAGTGTTATGAGAGGGGGCAAACAAAATCTCTATCCACTTTCTCCATGCCATGCATAATTTTATACACTTCTATCACGTCTGCTCTTACTCGCCTTTTGTCTAAACTAAAAAGCCTAACTTTCCTCACAGGGAGTTGCTCCATCCCTTTGATCGTTCTGGTAGCCCTTTTCTGAACCTTTTCCAACTCTGCCATATCCTTTATGAAGCAAGGAGACCAGAACTGTACACAGTATTCGAAGTGCGGCTGCACCGAAGGTTTATATAGTGGCATTATAATACTGGCAGTTCCATTTTCAATCCCTTTCCTAATGGTCCCTAGCATGTTGTTGTTGTTATGTGCCTTCAAGTCAACTACGACTTATGGCGACCCTATGAATCAGTGACCTCCAAGAGCATCTGTTATGAACCGCCCTGTTCAGTTCTTGTAAGTTCAGGTTTGTGGCTTCCTTGATGGAATCAATCCATCTCTTGTTTGGCCTTCCTCTTTTTCTACTCCCTTCTTTTTTCCCCAGCATGATTGTCTTTTCTAGTGAATCATGACTTCTCATTATGTGTCCAAAGTATGATAACCTCAGTTTCATCATTTTAGCTTCTAGTGAGAGTTCTGGTTTCCCTAGCATGGAATTTGCCTTTTTCACAGCTACCGCACACTGAGTGGACATCGTCATCGAGCTATCCACTATGACCCTAAGGTCTCATTCCTGGTCAGTTACCGCCAGTTTAAACCCCATGAGGATATATGTGAAATTAAGATTTTTTGCCCTGACATGCATAATTTTACACTTGTTTACAGTGAAGTGCATTTGCCATTTTTCCACCCATTCACTCACTTTGGAGAGGTCCTTTTGGAGCTCTTCGCAATCCCTTTTTGTTTGAACAACCCTGAACAATTTAGTATCATCAGCCATCTTGGCCACCCCACTGCTCACCCCTAACTCTAGGTCGTTTATGAACAAGTTTAAAAGCACAAGTCCCAATACCAGTCTCCAGGGACTCCACTTGGGAAAACTGTCCATTTATTCTTACTCTCTGCTTTCTGTTTCCTAGCCAGTTCCTGATCCACAAGTGGGCCTCTTCTCTTGTGCCACAAGGAAGAACTGAATGACAAACAAAGCACTCTCGGGAAGGAATTTATATATTATCTGCCTGTCTCCTCTCTGTTACCTGCCTCTCTTCTCCCTGAGTTTACCATTATATCCACCCATTGGCTGACCTCCTATGAGGTCACAGCATGGTATGTTTACAAAACATTCTGAAGGGCCCTGCCCTGCCCTGATGCAATTAGACTTAGAATCACTGGCATGCTTTTCTATGAAATTTAACACTAGAGTGGTTCATAGATCAGCTTACAGATAACATGGGTCGCTATGACTTCACAAATTAGTAGGCATGGCTACTCAAGCAAAGATGTTGCCACAGTAACCTGGCACGCCCCCCCTGGGACCACTTACATAGGGGCAGGGCGGGCTCACTACTTGCATGGGAACTGTCTCTTGGAGCGGGATTGGGCAAGCAGTGGACACATCTCTGGTGACAGGGGAGGAGACCCATTGGCCAGTTCTTCTCCAGCCCCCTCCTCCAGGCTCACTGCCTGTTCCTCCCTCTTTGGAGGCAGAGCTGGGGGTGGCTTGGGAGAGCTGACAGATTCAGGAGGCGCAGTAAGAGCGGGTTCATCGGCCGCCCCCGTCTCTTCAATAACCAGTGATGGCTTTTAGGTGGGGCTGTCACTGGCCAGACTACTGAACTCTTCTCCAGTTTCAGTCTCCTCCCTTGGCAGCCAACAAGGGTCCTCCCCAGCATGCCAGTCCTCCTCCTCCTCCACCTGCCCTCTTTGCCAGAAGTTCCTCTACAGGACCCCATGACACTGTCAGCAAATAGAATTCAAGAGTTCAAGGTGCAGGTTTTGGTGTACAAAGCCCTATACAGGTTGGGACCAGGATCCCCGAAAGACTGTCTTACCCCTTATATACCCAGTCGATCACTGCGCTCTGCAGGTGAGGGCCTGCAGAGACCATCTTATCAGGAGGTTCGCACAACACAGTGTCCTGCCCGAACTCAGAGAACCCAGACTCACACACGGCTATGGTTTTTTCACTTTATTGTAGTAAGAGACAGTTTCAATTCAGTGAGCTTCATGAATCTATCTACCGCTTATTCAGAACTTAACATCTCTCTAAGTCTAGCTAGGCATAATTTCGTGACTTAGCAACTACTCCCCCCCCCCAGCTTAAGTAAGGCTGGGGGGCGGCTCTCTGCTTGCATGTGCCAACTGTCACTGTTGGGGGCACGTGTGCAGAGACGAAGACTATGCCTCAACTGTGTCCGTTGAATCTCCCACCACATTCGTCTCCAGGCGCGAGGCGAAGGTCGAGCCTCCATCACCATCCTGTCTTCCCCTCTGAGGGAGTGGGGCTGCCTGTTTGCGAGGCAGGCGGGCGCAGGGAGAGGGAAGGGTCAGGCTGGGAAACAACCGGCTGGTCAGGTTGACTATCCACAGGGGCATCTGGAGCTGCTGGGGTTGAGCTGCCAAAGTCCAGAGCTGAGGCGCCCTCTGAGTCCCACTCCCTGCTCGGCCCCTCACCAGCTCAAACATCCCACTCTAAGTTGTCCTCCTTCACTTCATTCTCGTCCATCCACCCTCCTCCAGCAGGGCTCACAACACATAGGAAGTGGACCTTTAGTGTTGTGGCACCAACCCTTTGAAATTCCCTCCCCTTGAATATTAGACAGGCGCCAACCCTGTTTCGGCACCTATTGAAGACCTTCCTCTTTCAACAAGCCTTTTAAGTAGCGACCTTATCCCAGTCTGTGTCTCTGCTGGAATTGCTTTTTAAGATATATTTAAAGCTTTTTAAAAAAGATGTTTATTTTTTAAATGTTTTAAGATATTTGTAGTGTTTTGTCCTTTGTAATTAATTAATAATAATCCAAGAAAGAAATGAGTGTGCAGTTTCTGATCGAGAAAGTAGCGAAGGAAGGAGTTGTGTGTAGTTAAAACTGGCCAAGACGTTTAATGGAAAGAGGGCCCAGCGGGAGGGCTGCTGAGGAACAGGTGGCCCACCAGGGTAATGGGCTGAATGGGGACCTGAGAGGAGAATCCTCACATTTAGCATTCTGTGTGAACTAAGTCACTGTCTCCTTAACCTCTTTCTCTACCAAGTTGTGGTAAAAAAGATGTCCGGTATGCTTTAAGTTGGATTCCTGCACTGATCAGGGGGTTGGACTCAATGGCCTTACAGGCCCCTTCCAACTCTACGATTCTATGATTCTATAAGGTCCTGATTGGGGACCTGAGGGAAGGATGGGTGTGTGGAGAAGACAGAGGGTGTACGGAAGGAGGAGACAAAGAGAAAGAGAGGCAGGGGAAATCCCTAAGACAAGATCTATGGATAATAAGGACCTGTGAGATTAGGATGGTCAGAGTTACGGGGGTTCATGGAGACAGTGGACAGGAAGGTTGGGGTGGGCTGGTGCTGAGTTTCAAATACTGATTTGAAGGGAGCACATGAATTCAGCCACTGGGATCTGTGTACCGTCTGCGTCCATAATGTCTCATTAACTGGACAGCCATCCAGTAAAGCATTTGTGTAGACTGTGTATGTAATCTATGACAACAAGCTCTCTCTCTTCCTTCTTATTTTTAGGGTTGTGTTTCAGTCCCTGACCTGAAGTGACTGAACTGCTCCCACCCGAAATAGCTGCAGCCAGAACCTCTCTTAACAGCTTCCAAGAAGACTTGTCAAGAGGGTGTCAATGGCCCGTCGGTCGTCATCATCATCATCATCATCATCGTGCAGAGACAAATGCCTTGACATTTGTCTGGGCTTGCCCCCAACCCACCCTGCCCTAGTGGATTTGTCTGCAGTCTGCTCAAGTCTCTGAAGTGGAAGAAGTCAGGATTACAGGCCTCAGATCTGGAAGCTTTGTCTGAGTGAGTCTGCTGGAGCAAACAGACCACCAAAGAGTCTAGCGGCATCAGTACTTCAACAAGTCTAGTATGTTGATTGTGGTGTGTTGGATCTTTTGCAGCCAGGATGAAAGATGCACAAAGTGTGGGATTTGTGGACTCTTGTCATAGGGAGCATCTTGTCTGCTGCATGTTCTTGCTCAGGGGCCAAAGGTTGTTTACAGCTTTTACAGGGCAATCAGTTTGCATGGCATTTTAGAGTAGCAAGCAAGAAGACAGGTCCCTGCCTCAAGGAGCTTACAGTCTTCACATGTGATCTATTGTCATCTATTATTATTATTATTATTATTTAATTTGTATCCTGCCCTTCCTCCCAGCAGGAGCCCAGGGTGGCAAACAAAGCGCTAAAAACACTGTAAAACATCATAAAAACAGATCTTAAAATACATTAAAACAAAACAGCGTTAAAAACATTTGGGGGGAAAAACAACTTTAAAAAAGAGTTAAAAACATTAAAAAACATATTAAGCAATTCCAACACAGATGCAGACTGGGATAGGTCTCAACTTAAAAGGCTTATTGGAAGAGGATAGTCTCCAAAAGGTGCCGAAAAGATAGCACAGATGGCACCTGCCTAATATTCAAAGGGAGGGAATTCCACAGGGTAGGTGCCGCCACACTAAAGGTCTGTTGCCATTGACCCTCCCCACCCCACCCCAAAAACGTTGAATTCTGGAATATGAATCAATTAGGCATACCCTGTAGATCTCTTCCATGAACTGCCCCCTTTACTTTCTGTCTAATCTGAATTATAAGCCTGCAGGCAAGATATTGTAAGGGTTTTGAATTGATATGCAGCATCTGGAACATCTTAGTGCTTATGAGTGATGAGGATTATTCTAACAGTAGGAGAAAGGGCAGGTGGGACGCCGCTGAACAATTAGGAGGGCTGGTTAGTATGCAAACTCTCTTTGTGAGCAGCGCTAGCTTTGCCCAAAACCCCATTCCTGTGCAGCGTGCTCTATGGGGTCACCACGTTCAACACCATCTTGGGCAGAGCTGAAATTCTGAAACAAGGGGGTTTGAATTCCGCAACCCAACTTGGGAAGATCTACGCAATCTGGCTCCTTCTACTCACCCGGAAGGGCAAGGGGCCATGCAGAACATGAATGCCACCTCCCATCCACCACCCCACACAGCATGTTCCCCTGCTCTGGCTTCGGAGACTCCTCCGGTCACTCCCAATGTGCTTAGCAGCTGATCTCTGGAGCCACATGCACCAGAATTCACACATCACCACCTGAATTCAGCACACCGGATTCAGCGCCAGGTATTAAACATGCAGCCCTATCTGATCTGGGGACTGATCCCTGCATTATGCCACACATTTATGCCAGGTGACTGCCCCAAGGTCACAAAGTGGGGATCTGAATCCCAGTCTCCCAGGTCCTGGTCTAACCACTAGACCACACCAGCTCTCCAGCCTTTTAATGCACCCTTATGGAAGGTGAGGAGAGCCAGTGTGGCGTAGCGGTTACAGTGTTGGACTACGACCTGGGAAACCAGGGTTCGAATCCTCACACAGCCATGAAGCTCACTGGGTGACCTTGGGCCAGTCACTGCCTCTCAGCCTCAGAGGAAGGCCATGGTAAACCCCCTCTGAATACTGCTCACCATGAAAACCACCATAAGTTGGAATCAACCTGAAGGTAGTCCATTTTATGGAACGTGAAAAGGAGATTGTAATCCACATTAATTATTACAACAAATACAGGTCTCAGGGTGGGAAATTATTCTAGATGGATTAAAATGGACCACGAGGTCAAAATGAGAGAGAATCATAGAATCATAGAGTTGGAAGGGGCCTTGTAGGCCATCGAGTCCAACCCCCTGCTCACAGCAAGAAATCCACAGCTAGAGCATCTCCCGCAGATAGCTGTCCAGCCTCTGCTTGAAGACATCCAGCGAAGGGGATCCCACCACCTCCCTAGGCAGTCGGTTCCATTGCCGAACTGCCCTTACTGTCAAGAAGTTCCTTCTAATGTCCAATCTGAATCTACGCTCCTGCAACTTAAAACCATTAGACCTAGTCCTACCCTCTGGGGCAGCAGAGAACAAATCTGTACCCTCCTCTATGTGACAGCCCTTCAGGTACTTAAAGAGTGTAATCATGTCGCCCCTCAGCCTTCTCTTCACCAGACTGAACATGCCAAGTTCCTTCAACCTTTCCTCATAAGACTTGTTCTCCATACCGGCAATCATCCTCGTCGCCCTCTTCTGAACCCGCTCCAACTTGTCTATATCTTTCTTAAAGTGAGGCGCCCAGAACGGAACGCAGTATTCCAGATGAGGCCTGACTAATGCAGAATATAGTGGGACTATTACTTCCCTCGACCTGGAAACTATAGCTCTGTTTATGCAGCCCAAAACCGTGTTTGCCTTTTTTGCCGCAGCATCACACTGCTGGGTCATGTTCAACTTGCGATCCACTACAATTCCAAGGTCCTTCTCACACGCACTACTGCTAAGCCGGGTATTTCCCATCCTGTACGCGTGCATTTTGTTTTTGTGGCCTAAATGCAGAATCCTGCATTTGTCTTTATTGAATGTCATTTTATTAATTTCAGCCCAATTTCCTAGTCTATCCAGGTCCCTTTGGATTTTATTCCTGTTTTCATTGTGTTAGCTATCCCTCCCAGTTTCGTATCATCCGCAAACTTCATAAGGCTTCCCTCCACCCCATCATCTAAGTCATTGATAAAAATGTGGAAGAGTATTGGCCCCAGGACAGAACCCTGTGGCACTCCACTCGAAACCTCCTTCCAGTCCGAAGCAGAGCCACCGACGACCACTCTTTGAGTATGGTTTTCCAACCAGTTGTGAATCCACCTGACAGTATTTCCATGTAGTCCGCATTTAACGAGTTTGCTAATCAAATGGTCGTGGGGGACTTTGTCAAACGCTTTGCTGAAATCTAGATAGATGACATCTACAGCATTTCCACCATCTACTAGGCTAGTGACCTGATCAAAAAAAGAGATGAGATTAGTTTGACAGGATTTTTTCTTGACAAACCCATGCTGGCTCCTACTAATCACAGCATTGTCACCTAGGTAGTTGCCAATGGACTCTTTTATTATCCGTTCTAATATCTTTCTCGGTATTGAAGTCAGACTGACCGGTCTGTAATTCCCCGGATCTTCTTTTTTACCCTTTTTAAAGAGCAGGACGACGTTTGCCCATCTCCAATCCTCCGGCAACTCTCCCGTTCTCCAGGATTTCTCAAAGATGATGGCAAGAGGTTCCGAGAGTACATCAGCAAGTTCCTTCAATACTCTGGGATGCAGTTCATCAGGCCCTGGAGATTTGAACTCATTTAGGTTAACTAGGTATTTCCTGACTATCTCCTTATCAATCTCGAACTGCAATCCCGACCCCTTACTCAGATTGCTACCGATGGAAGGTTGCACACTGTTCCCTTTTTGGGAGAAAACGGAGGCAAAATAGGCTTTGAGCAGTTCTGCCTTTTCCTTGTTATCTGTCAACATTTTGCCATCCTCATTGAGCAGCAGTCCCACCGTTTCCTTGGTCTTTCTCTTGCTTCGAACATATCTGAAAAACCCCTTTTTGTTGTTCCTCGCTTCCCTCGCCAGCCTCAGCTCATTCTGGGTTTTAGCTTTCCTTACGCTATTCCTGCAAGCCCGAGCCGCTCGTCGGTACTCTTCCTTGGTGATGCGTCCTTCCTTCCATTCTTTATACATGCTCTTTTTTACTTTTACCTCCTCCACCAGTCTTCCGTGTAGCCACATTGGCTTTTTCCGATGTCTTCCGTTTTTCTTCCTCTTTGGAATTGTTTGCGATTGCGCTTTTTGTAATACCTTCTTCATGAACTCCCACGCTTCTTGCGCTCCTTTTTTCTTTAGTCTATCTAGCCACGGGATCCTACCCATCCTTTCCCTGAGCTTGCTAAAATCGGCTTTCCTGAAATCCAAGGTCCATGTTTGACTATATTCTTCTTTGGCTTTCCCCAGAATCCCGAATTCCAGCGTTACGTGGTCACTTTCCCCCAAGGTACCAACCGCTTTAATTCCCGTGACCAATTCGTCCCTGTTAGTTAAGATCAGGTCCAGGATTGCCGATCCCCTTGTTCCTTCTTCTACTTTTTGAAAGAGGAAATTATCAGCAAGGCCCATCAGGAATTTGTTGGAGGTTTTGTGCTTCGCAGAGTTTGTCTCCCAGCAGATATCCGGGTAGTTGAAGTCCACCATCACTACTACTTCTTGCCTCCTTGAGATTTCAGAGATTTGTTTGAGGAAGGCCTCATCTACCACCTCTTCTTGGCCAGGGGGTCTGTAGTAGACACCTACTACCATGTCGGTTTTATTTGTTTCTCCATTTATTTTTACCCAAATGGTCTCTATCGGACCACTTTGTTTGGTCTCTTGGATTTCCATAGAGGTGTATCTGTCTTTGACGTATAACGCTACTCCCCCTCCTTTTCTGTTGCTTTTATTCTTTCTGTAGAGTTTATATCCTTGAATGGTTATATTCCAATCATGGGAGTCATCGCACCAAGTCTCTGTTATCCCTATGAAGTCATATTTGCCTTGATGCACTAAGACTTCAAGCTTCTCTTGCTTGTTTCCCAAGCTCCGCGCGTTGGTATATAGACACCAGAAGTCTCTTTTGTCCTGATTGGATTCCTCCGTTAATATACCGTGAGCTTTGCCGTGCATCCCTTTCCCTCTCCCAGTGTCTCCTGTACCCTTCAAATCCTTGCGTTTACAACCCGCTGTAATGAATGAATGAAAGGGGGTGCAGTTGTGGCACTCCCAACATCAGTCAGGTGCTTTATTAGCACAGAAGAGTGGTCTTCTGAAGAGTGGTCTTTCCATCAACAGGAGCCCTAGAGCCATGGACCATAGAGCCTCTACCCTTTTCAGTCATCCCCCCAAAGCCTGAGCCAAGGCCAAGTTCTGACTTAAGAACATAAGAACATAAGAAGAGCCTGCTGGATCAGGCCAGTGGCCCATCTAGTCCAGCATCCTGTTCTCACAGTGGCCAACCAGGTGCCTGGAGGAAGCCCGCAAGCAGGACCCGAGTGCAAGAAAACTCTCCCCTCCTGAGGCTTCCGGCAACTGGTTTTCAGAAGCATGCTGCCTCTGACTAGGGTGGCAGAGCACAGCCATCATGGCTAGTAGCCATTGATAGCCCTGTCCTCCATGAATTTGTCTAATCTTCTTTTAAAGCCGTCCAAGCTGGTGGCCATTACTGCATCTTGTGGGAGCAAATTCCATAGTTTAACTATGCGCTGAGTAAAGAAGTACTTCCTTTTGTCTGTCCTGAATCTTCCAACATTCAGCTTCTTTGAATGTCCACGAGTTCTAGTATTATGAGAGAGGGAGAAGAACTTTTCTCTATCCACTTTCTCAATGCCATGCATAATTTTATACACTTCTATCATGTCTCCTCTGACCCGCCTTTTCCCTAAACTAAAAAGCCCCAAATGCTGCAACCTTTCCTCGTAAGGGAGTCGCTCCATCCCCTTGATCATTCTGGTTGCCCTTTCTGAACCTTTCCCAACTCTATAATATCCTTTTTGAGATGAGGCGACCAGAACTGTACACAGTATTCCAAATGCGGCTGCACCATAGATTTATACAATGGCATTATGATATCGGCTGTTTTATTTTCAATACCTTTCCTAATTATCGCTAGCATGGAATTTGCCTTTTTCACAGCTGCCGCACACTGGGTCGACATTTTCATCGTGCTGTCCACTACAACCCCGAGGTCTCTCTCCTGGTCGGTCACCGCCAGTTCAGACCCCATGAGCGTATATGTGAAATTCAGATTTTTTGCTCCAATATGCATAATTTTACACTTGTTTATATTGAATTGCATTTGCCATTTTTCTGCCCACTCACTCAGTTTGGAGAGGTCTTTTTGGAGCTTTTTCGCAATCCCTTTTTGTTTTAACAACCCTGAACAATTTAGTGTCATCAGCAAACTTGGCCACTTCACTGCTCACTCCTAATTCTAGGTCATTAATGAACAAGTTGAAAAGTACAGGTCCCAATACCGATCCTTGAGGGACTCCACTTTCTACAGCCCTCCATTGGGAGAACTGTCCGTTTATTCCTATTCTCTGCTTTCTGCTTCTTAACCAATTTCTTATCCACAAGAGGACCTCTCCTCTTATTCCATGACTGCTAAGCTTCCTCAGAAGCCTTTGGTGAGGTACCTTGTCAAACGCTTTTTGAAAGTCTAAGTACACTATGTCCACTGGATCACCTCTATCTATATGCTTGTTGACACTCTCAAAGAATTCTAATAGGTTACTGAGACAGGACTTTCCCTTGCAGAAGCCATGCTGGCTCTGCTTCAGCAAGGCTTGTTCTTCTATGTGCTTAGTTAATCTAGCTTTAATAATACTTTCTACCAGTTTTCCAGGGACAGAAGTTAAGCTAACTGGCCTGTCATTTCCGGGATCCCCTCTGGATCCCTTTTTGAAGATTGGCATTACATTTGCCACTTTCCAGTCCTCAGGCACGGAGGAGGACCCGAGGGACAAGTTACATATTTTAGTTAGCAGATCAGCAATTTCACATTTGAGTTCTTTGAGAACTCTCGGGTGGATGCCATCCGGGCCCGGTGATTTGTCAGTTTTTATATTGTCCATTAAGCCTAGAACTTCCTCTCTCGTTACCACTATTTGTCTCAGTTCCTCAGAATCCCTTCCTGCAAATGTTAGTTCAGGTTCAGGGATCTGCCCTATATCTTCCACTGTGAAGACAGATGCAAAGAATTCATTTAGCTTCTCTGCAATCTCCTTATCGTTCTTTAGTACACCTTTGACTCCCTTATCATCCAAGGGTCCAATTGTCTCCCTAGATGGTCTCCTGCTTTGAATGTATTTATAGAATTTTTTGTTGTTGGTTTTTATGTTCTTAGCAATGTGCTCCTCAAATTCTTTTTTAGCATCCCTTATTGTCTTCTTGCATTTCTTTTGCCAGAGTTTGTGTTCTTTTTTATTTTTTGTTCTTTCTTATTTATCTTTTACTGGATGGTTTAATTTAGCCAATGTCCTTGAAGGGGGGGGCAGACTTTGGGCACTTCCAGACTGTTGGGTGAGATTTAATCACATACCAGCAAATTCAGGATGCACAATTGTAACTGATTGAGAGGTCTTCTGCAACAAGTCCACTTCCCCGAGAGATCACTTTTTGCAACGAGCAAAGTGACAGGAGAATGCACTGGGAAGTGTCAGATAACTCTTGTCTGTGATCTAACCATGTCTAACCTCTCCACAAACAAATCAGAATGAACACTCATTATTTATTATTTATTTATTGCATTTATACCTCGCCTTTCTTTCACCATGGAACCCAAGGCGGCATACATGTGGTTCTCAGGCGGTCTCCCATCCAGACACTGACCAGATCCAGACCTGCTTAGCTTCAGCAAGGTGGTGGCCTCATGTGCCTTCAGACCATAGCCTGCGACATGCTCATGAAGCAGCCAATGCAGTCTAATCCCCCTGCAAACAAATCAGAATGAAAGCTCAACAAACAGATTGCCTGGAAGTGCCCTGCTGTTTGTGAGAGGGAAGGGTTTCGAGTTTCAGCAGCCCTGAGGCACCTCTTGAAGTCCAGAAGAGAGGATTTTGTGGGGTGGGGGGTGAGAGCAGGAGAGACTGAAACAGGAGGAGGGATAAGACAGCATGAGCTCAAAGGACCTGCCCACAGATACTAAGAAGCCGCAGCAGGCAAACATAAGAATGGGCAACTCAAGAAGGTTGGCAGAAATAGCCACATCCCAAGGCCAGTGGTTGGCCACTGTACCAGTCACAGATGTGGCTCCAGTAGCCTGGATGCTGCCCCTCCTGTTAACTATAGAGAGATTCTCTCCTGTTTGCCTGTTTTTGAAAAATGGGGGTGGAGGTGGCAGAGAACTTTCCAGGCTGGAGTGTTTTATCTCAGGATCAAGCACCTGCTGCTCCAGCTTGTGTGGGGAAACAGACTGTGTGATCTAATCCTGCCCCCCTTCTTTCCCATAGAACAAAAGACTGCAACAACCTTCGTGACCTGAAACCGGTACAGAAGCACCTCAGAGAAAAGCTAATCTTCGTGCCTCTTTATTGTCATCAGGGCGATGGACAGGAACATGCCAGGGAGACTCTGAAAGACCCTGCAGGGAGGTTGAGAGCCAGGCAATGTATGGTACCCACTAGTGTTGTTTTTCCTTGGGAAGGTGTTTGAGGGGTACAATGCAGGTTTGATGGTTCATCTTTCAGACCAAACAGAAGCACACACACTAACTACCATAAGTCTGGCAATGACTGAGGACCACATCACATCTCCCAAGCTTCTCCAAGCAGCCCTGAAAGCCACGGCGACTTCCCCTCCTCTCCCACAGCCATGGGCTCTCTGGGCTCCAAGGTTTGTCCTAGTCAGAGCAGACCCACTGAAATTAAAGACCCTAAGGTAGTCATATCCTTTACCATCAATGGGTCTACTCTGAGTAGGACTTGCATGGGATGCAACCTTTTCTGTCCTACCCCTGCCCAGTTCCAGCCACTGAGCTTCCTGCCTACGTTGCGCTCGCGCAAGCACAGGAATACCTCTCGTTCTCCCTGCCGCCTGCATCAGGTAACACCATGCAAAGGCTGGACCTGTGCCTGCAGGCAGCAATGGGTGGGATGAGGGCTAAAAATTAGCCAAGGGTTGAATCCCAACAAGATGGAGGCATTTTGGCTAGGTGGTTCCCAGGTCTGGAAATTAGGCAGGGATGGTTTTCGATGGGGTTAGGTAGGTCTGGGAATTAGGTAGACAGCGTCTTCCAGTTGCTGAAAGCCGCAGAAGGGGAGAGTGCTCTTGCACTCAGGTCCTGCTTGCGGGCATCCTGTGAGCATCAGGTTGGCCACTGTGAGAACAGGAGGCTGGACTAGAGGGGGGCCCTTTGGCCTGATGCAGCAGGCTCTTCTTATGTACTTATAGGGATGCATTTCCCTTGAGAAAACACGGTTGTGCTGGCTGGGGCTGATGGGAGTTATGGTCCAAAACATCTGGACAGCACCAGGCTGAAGAAAGCTGCTGTAAGCATTATTGTAGTTTCTTTGTTTTACACACAGGGACCGAGATTTTAAATGCATTTCAAGAAATAACATTGGCCTATCGCACCAAGGGTGTTGTTTTAAACCCCCACCGCAGCCTTTCTTCCCAAGCGCAAGTTGCTACGCTGAGTATGTCAGCGGGTACATCAGGCCAGAGCTAAAAATACACACACCCTAGAGGGAGGGGCCCAAATTGGGCCAGGGCATTTACAAAGTGCTCACCCTCTTTTCCGGTCCCGTTTTTGCAAATCACAGAAGTTGTATTTTCCCTTTTGAGATATCTTTCTGCCGCCTCTAGCACCTCAGACCTTTTCCTCTTCTCCTCTACCCCCCCAGCCCCTCAAATCTCACCCCCCCACACACACACATAATTGCATTAGGATCCGTTTACCAGCTTCTTTTCACCTTTATACTTCTATAAAGAAAAGAAACTGTGTGTAATTAATTCCAAGGCTGTGCCCTATTCTCATGTTTCTAATGACTTTTCCACACCATTCTTAGCTTGGCTCAGCCTCACCCTATGACAGCAACTTTTGACCCTCCCTCTCCAGCGCAACTCCTGGGTGAGGATGTTAATCAGAACAGACTCGGGTCACGGGAAAAGCAAAGGGAACTGCAATGCAGCTCAACATCCTCTGAGCCAGAGAAGTGCTTCTTTGCCTTGGAAGATGAGGGCCACAGGCACCCAGAAACTAGCCCTGCCACGCCCAGTGTTCTGTCTAGTTGCATGATGGATAGAGCTGTACTGGCTGGCTACATTAGCACCCAACAAAACACAAGGATTCAGTTACTGTAAGCCCAGCACATGTCATCTGAGGTGAAGAGGAGGAGCACTAGCTTCAGAGTTGTAAGGGAGCAACCTCATTCTTGGGTCATTCGATCCTGTCCACCTGTCATTGCTGCTAAATTTACCCTCCCCAGCAGGATGCAGGCCAGCTAGCAGGTTGTACCATAAAAAGGAAAAAAAAGAAAAGAAGACAGCTCTCTCCCAAGGAGAACAGGAGAGAATCCATCAAGACGTGCAGAACGGGGGTGGTAGAAGATGAGGGTTGAAAGATGGAGTGCTAACAGACCGTCAGTATAACGGAAGTGGATGAGAGCGTAAGAAGAGCCCTGCTAGGTCTAGGGCCCATCTGGGCCAACATTCTGTTGTCATAGGGGCCAAGACCGACAAGGAGAGACCGACAAGGAGGACCTGAGGGCAACAGCACTCTCCCCAAGAAACAATGTAGATAGTATTACAAGGTGGAGACTGGTGACTCCAGTGTCAGTGGGGCAGTGAATCTGCTCTGTGTTTTAGTTAGAACTTTCAAGGAGCTGTCCAAGGTGATTTCAGCCACCAGTCTCCACTGGTATTACAGTTTCGGAATCAACTGTGGATCCCACATGATCTTTGGAGGACTGATCTCCAGAGATCCTTCAAGGAATGTTTCCTGCATTGCTTAGACGTATAGCAATTCCACATCCATTTCAGGATTGTTTTTGAAATTTCATGGTAAAAGGTCTTGCGTATGTGCACAGATCTTCCCAAATTAGGTTAAGATTAATCTCAGATGATATTTATGGAAGGTCCATAGGTCAGTGGAAAACTTTGAATGCAAAAGTTTCATTCTCACTGTAAGGCTGAGATAGGCTCTTCTTTGAAAAGTATTTATGGAATTTATATACCTCTCAATAATGAAGGTTTCTGAGTGGCTTACTGTAAAAATATTAAAACAAATTACCAAAACAGAATAAAATTAACTGCAGAGGATAATAAATATCGACATAACAAAACTCACAGCAGCATGAAGAGAAAAAAAAGATCAGAGATGTTAAGTCAAAAAACATCAAAAGCCGTAAGCTGCCGATCAGTGTAGACAATAGCTATTATTTATTTACGTATCTGAGCTATTTATATACTGCTTAATCACTGGAATTTCTAAACGGTGTAGATGGACCTATGGATGAGTCAGAATAAGGTAGCCAGAAATTTCCCCTTGGATGCACACCCTGCTGGGCCAAAGATGTAAATGGCAATAAGGCACCCAGTCTACGATCTTCCCATACCAGTGCTCAAATTATGGAGGGTGTGCAAGTGTGTGGAAGGCGGGAGCTTTAATGGAGTCCAGAAACCCCAGACTCCCATCTAATTTAGCCAAATCAGCCTCCCCATACCCTCACTTTAGCCTTCTAAAAATAGCAATAAAGGAGACAAATGGGTGGTGTTATAAAATCAGTATTTAACCTTTTCCCTGCAACAGGGTTGAGAAAAAAGAATAGAAATGTTTAGAAAATTCTTCATAGAATCGTAGAGTTGGAAGGGGCCTATAAGGCCATCGAGCCCAACCCTCTGCTCAATGCAGGAATCCAGCTTAAGCATACCAGGCTATGGTCTGAAGGCACAGGAGGCCAGCTCCCTGCTGAATCTAAGCAGGGTCAAGTGTGGTCAGTGCCTGGATGGGAGACTGCCTGGGAACCATATGTAAGCACCCTTGGGTTGCTATCATGAAAAGAAAGGCGGGGTATAAATGTAATAAATAAATAAATAATACCCAGCAGGTGGCTGTCCAGCTGCCTCCTGAATGCCTCCAGTGTTGGAGAGCCCACCGCTTCCCTAGGTCTTTGGTTCCATTCTTGTATCACAATTAAGAAGTTTTTCCTCATGTTCAGCTGAAATCTTGTAACTTGAACTGTCAGTGCATTCTTTCAGTTTAACTTCAATCAAAATACCATGGCGTTTTTGTCTGTTTGTTTTGGTAAAGAAAGAGATGCCAGTACTCATATCTTGATAAAAGTGCCTGGGCGCCAGCACTCAATGGCTGTCATGGGAAGAAAAAAAAGAGAGGTTCCAGTACTCAAAAAGAGTTGTTGTTATGTGCTTTCAAGTCAATTACGACTTATGGCGACCCTCTGAATCAACGACCTCCAAGAGCATCTGTCATCAACCACCCTGTTCAGATCTTGTAAGTTCAGGTCTGTGGCTTCCTTGATGGAATCAATCCATCTCTTGTTTGGCCTTCCTCTTTTTCTACTCCCTTCTGTTTTCCCCAGCATGATTGTCTTTTCTAGTGAATCATGTCTTCTCATGATGTGTCCAAAGTATGATAACCTCAGTTTCATCATTTAAACTTCTAGTGATAGTTCTGGTTTAATTTGTTCTGGCACCCAAATATTTGTCTTTTTCATGGTCCATGGTACCTGCAAAGCTCTCCTCCAACGCTGCATTTCAAATGAGTTGATTTTTCTCTTACCTGCTTTTTTCACTTTCCAACTTTCACATCCATACATAGAGATCAGAAATATCATCGTCTGAATGATCCTGACTTTAGTGTCCAGTGATACATCTTTGCATTTGAGGACCTTTTCTAGTTCTCTCACAGCTGCCCCTCCCCAGTCCTAGCCTTCTTCTGATTTCTTGACTATTGTCTCCATTTTGGTTAATGACTGTGCCAAGGTATTGATAATCCTTGACAAGTTCAATGTCCTCATTGTCAACGTCAAAGTTACTTAAATCTTCTGTTGTCATTACTTTAGGATTCTTGACGCTCAGCTGTAGTCCTGCTTTTGTGCTTTCCTCTTTAACTTTCATCAGCATTCGTTTCAAATAATTCCTGGTTTCTGCTAGTAGTATGGTATCGTCTGCATATCTTAAATTATTGATATTTCTCCCTCCAATTTTCACGTCTCCTTCATCTTGGTCCAATCCTGCTTTGTGTATGACCATCACACACAAAAAAGCTTTATATACACACACATACACACCACATTAAATAGATCCCAAAATGCCTCAGATAATTTTTCCAGATGTTATTGTGGCTCACTGCTTTGCCTCGATGCTTAAAGTTGAATGACGCTTGAACTGATGTGTTGGAAGCCTCCTGACAGCTGTGGGGGATGGTCTGCTCCCTGGTCCACCGTGGCAGCTTGCAAATGGAGAGAACTGCTGGTCTGATCTCAAGTGTGGTGTGCTGCAGCCATTGGGGATGATGGCTGGGCACAGTCCTTCAGTTTCCAGCCCAGCAGAGATCAGGTGATACATGAAGCCACTAGGAGCTCAGCCTCACCCCATAAGCTCTTTGACTGCTCTCTCACCCTTTTGACAATTCTTCTGCTTGTCCACCTGTACCGGCAGCCTCCAGCCAAAATGGAGGCCTGGATGCCGAAAATCCCAATGCCTTTATTGCATCACATTTATTGGGATTCTGAAATGCGTTTTGTACTTTTATATTTTATTGCCAGGTGGAGTTGGTTTTTATTGGTGACTGTAAACTGCTTTGCAGAGGAAGTTTCTCAAAAAGTGGGCCATACATTTTAAAACAAATAAATAAACTGAACACAACACTTTTTTTTGCAGTAGGAGCAGGATGTTGGAAGTCAGGACAGATACAGATTTAAAACCAAGACTGAGGTCAGTCAGAAGGAACTTTCATGGTTGTAACAACCTGAAAGCCAACTTAATTCTGCAAACACACACAGCAGGGCTACACAACTCAGGCTAAACAAAAAGAAAAGTAGGAAGAAATTGAATGACAAGACTTTTCAGGCAAGGGGAAAAGATGGAACAGAAGGAAACTGACAAAAATGCTCACCTCATGCATTGGGACACATACACAGGTGTTCATCCAATGCCCAGTGAGCAGGGATCAGCAATGCCTTCTCTGTAGCTAACGCAGAAGCTTCCAAGCTCTAGCTGTACAGACTCCACAAACCTTGGCTCTGTGTGAATGTTAGAACTTGGGATGATGATGGGAGGATAATGGCTGGGAACCTCTGTCAATTTGGTTGGGAATGTGGCAGATGTGACACGGCATTTTCAGTGGTGGCTCCCCATTTGTGGAATGCCCTCCTCAGTGAGGTGTGTCTGCCTCCATCACTAATGACTTTCAGGAAGATGTTGACAACATTCCTGTTTACCCAGGCATTTGATGGCTGAAGGGGACTGTTCCTGACAATCTGGAGATCACTGGATGGAAGAATGTTTTTGAACTGTTTTTAGAACGCTTTTCTTTTTGTTGTTGTTAAATTGTTTTGTTATGTTTGCCGCCCTGAGCTCCTTCGGGAGGAAGGGCAGAATATAAATCCAACAAATAAACAAACAAATAAAATCACACAATTTCCCCCCTTTTATATACCCTACCTATGGATATTGATAAGAGCCAGTGTGGTCACACTCGGCCACTCCAGTCTGCAGAACTGGCACTTTTACACGTACTGAATAATGTTTATTTATTCATTTGATTTATTTCCTCCCTCCCTCCCAGCAGGAGCCCAGGTGCATACTGTTCATTCTGCATTTGCAAGGCACCTACCCTGTGGAATTCCCTCCCCTTAAATATTAGACGACAGCCAGTGTGCCGTAGTGGTTAGAGTGCTGGACTACGACCTGGGAGACCAGGGTTCGAATCCCCACACAGCCATGAAGCTCACTGGGTGACCTTGGGCCAGTCACTGCCTCTCAGCCTCATGGAAAACTCTCTTCAGAGGGTTGCCATAAGTCAGAATTGACTTGAGGGGAGTACATTTACATTTATTTTTATGGATATTGATGGCCATGCATATAAACATCCAAATTCTTTAGCATTGTTTTTGCAAAAGCTATTCCAAGCCCAAAGCTCAATCTCTGCTGCAAACAGGTCTTGAAAAAACAGCTGCAGGTCAGACAGGTTTCTGCTGAGGTACCTCTGATAGAAGAGCCTCCAAGTTACAGGATTAACTGTCTGCATGGATGTCAGACTGTTTTAGTGGGGCTCTGCAAGTTCCTTGTGCTGAGCGGCTGTTGGAAAGTGATCGCCAGGGATGGAGAAGCAGCTTCTCTGGAGCTGTTTGGAACTGACAGCCAGTAAATAACCTTTTTGATGGCTTTTTAAAAATAATTGGCTACAGATGGAAGCAGCTTTCCGAATTCCAGCTTCCTGTCATTATAACCTGGAAGGCAACACAGCCCAAGCATCTTAGGATTGGTGGAACAATACTGGGTAAATTCATCTGGCACGTGTAACAATGGCATGGGACGTTCCTTCCAAACTTCATTTAAAAAACAGTGGTGTGTGTGTGGTTTTCTTGTTCTTAGATTATATTCTAATATTGGAGAACAAAGTTTACACCCAACTGACGCAGCCTAAAATAGTTGTAAGCAGGGTTTGTTCTTAATTTGGGGCAGGGCAAACTGTAAGGCTGGAATTGGACATAATGCTAAGCCCAAAATGGCTTGGCCCCAGGTGGCATGGCAGCACCAGGATCAGGGGGAGGAGTGCTGCAGCCGCAATCTCTGGCCCAGGAAAATGCACCAAGCCACGGTTCGGCTGAGTGTGAAGTGGCCCAGTGACTGAATGTGGCTTAGCAGAGGATAATTCTATACATATTTTTAAAATGTGTTTTTAAATATAGACACATTACCTTACATACTTCAAATGTAGCTCTCAATGCGGGTTGTCACCCAGAGCCCTTCGCGACATAGACTCCTAGCAGGAGGCTGCCCGGATCCTGTGCCTTTGCCCTCTGCTCTGTTCTGCTGATTCGTCCAGATATTTACAGGGCACAGCGTCCTCGTTCTATGCTATAACAAGGAAGAGACCCAAGTGCCGCCTGCTCCAGGGTCAGCTTACAGCTATTGATCTGCAGTGGCTTTTTCCTGGTGTATTTGCTTTGCAACTCTGATGGTGAAATTCTTGAAGGAAAATGATTTCTGCCGCCAGCTGAATCTCAGGACCTGACACAGCCAAAACATGAGCTGTAGCATCTGAGAGAAGCTCACAAAACCGGGGGCACCAAAACGTAAATTATTCAACAAGTGGGAAGTTTCAAGGCTGGCGACAGCAGGATACCCCTTGATCCCAGGTTCAGAATTCAGTGGAGTTCAGCCAATGGTTTTTTGTGGAGGTGGAGAGAATATATGTTGTTAAAATGTTTTTAAAATTTCAGTCCTACCAACAAATAAATCTCAACTATAATCATAATGTTAGAAATAAATATAAAATCAAGAGCGGGTCAGTTTAAAAGCAACTCATAAGAAATTCAACAATGTGCGGCCTGCTTGAACAAAACGTGGAGGGTTTTTTTACCAACCTCATGAAGGTCCCCAAAATGATGGCTTAAGGAGCTTCCCTAAGAAGGGCACTGCCATCATTTATTTGCACCCCACTTGTTCCTTCAAAAGGAAGCCCAAAGCAGTTAACACAAAAAACAAGTACAATCATATTTCATGCAAGCGCCCGGAAGGGCTGCTGCAGGAAAGTCCCTGCTCCTCCTCAGCACCTACTTCTCCCCAATCAACAGCAGGGGGGACTTGGAGGACAGCCTCCTCTAAAAATCCTTAGGGTGCTTCCAGACAGTCACTATTTTCTGGTGGGACTCAATCACACGCAAGCAAATTCAGGTTGTGCAATGACAGTTGATTGGGAGGTCTTGTGCAACAAACTCGTTTCACCAAAAGACCGGACTTTTCTGAGGTAAGGAAAGTGATGGGGAAATGCACTGGAAAATGTGTGGGATAGATTTGCTTGATGCAACATCATCTAACCTACATCAGAATGAAGGTTCAGTAAATAGCCAACATCATATATTCACCCTGTAAACAAATCAGGATGAATGTACAACAAACAGGTTGCCTGGAAGGGCTTTGATGGACAGGACAAAGCATCATCAGAGGTACTTTCTTCCCATTGGCAGATTGAGTAAATCACACCATAAAGCTAAGGCTAAGGAGATACAATTCCACTTGACACCTTCCTTCCTTCCTTCCTTCATTTACCAACTTTCCTTCCAAAAGGAGCCTAGAGGCAGATCTCTCATGACAATCAGAGGTACTGCTTTGGCACTCACATATACACAGACACACAGAGGAGCCACAGGAAGAGTCGCATAACGCTGGCTGGCATATGAGGAGGAGATGACACTGTTCCTTCCCCAGCAGTGATGCAACACTTTCCCTTGCAATGCCATGCACATATTACCAGGGGTCAAAACACATTGCCCCAGAAACCAGAGCTGGCACCTTCAGCCTGGCTGTACCACTTAAGCCAGCAATTGTCACCCCAGCCAGACAGCATTAGCTTGCCTCTAGCCTGGAATATCTCCTGGCAGCTTTGCGAGGGTGCGTTTTTAGCAGTAGAGACACAGCGTGCATGCTAGAGGCTTTCAGTCCCCATTAACGACTCTGCAGCGTGGATTGTCTGGTCTCAGCCAGCCTTTTTGAACTCACTATCTACTCCCACAGCCACCCTTCCCTGGGCTGTGTGTACGTTCCTGACAGAAGTTAATAATACAGGAAAAGGAAGACCAGCAGTCAGAACCACTGTCAGAAGACTGTTGCGTCTGCGAAGCTATAGCCACTGAGAAGATAATCACAGACTATTATCAAAGAGGAGGATTTTCCGCCTTCTCTCTCTTTTTTTTTATCAAAACTTGCCCAAGCTATTAAACAGTTCCCATTTGTACTGATAAGCAACATTTACAGCATAAGTGTCTGAAAGTCACAGAAGACGCGGCAGTTATATTAAGGAAGCAGTGGGAGCCCTCATTATACCATTACGATGGAGGGTAAATAAGAGGTATCTCGGCAGAAATCTTTGGAGGTTAAAGTCAGAGAGACAGGGCTGGTCGCAAGAGAAATCTGATTGTATTTTAGACTCTCAGAGAGTTTGCTAAGCCCTTTAAATTAAAAGCTTCCATTTCTAATACCAGCCTTTATCATGATCACCTCTGTTGCTGCTCTTTCCGCTCTGCTGTAGTTGCGAATTAATCCAGGAAGATTAATCAAGGAAGACGCCGGCCAAAAGATCACAGCGCTGACTTCTACTGGATAGGAGAGCTGGTGCCTAGAGTGTAGCTGTAAACAGAATGGGACCGGAAAAGAGCCTTTGGCTGGGCCGGATGTGTAGATCTCCCACCTGGAGAAAAGTTCTGCGCTGCTCAAGAGCAAGCACCCCTTCTTACACAGGTGGCGCAATACACACCACGCTCGAACATTTGCTCCCCTGCCAACCCAGCTGGGCCGTCCGTCCAGGTGTGATAGGGGCCTCTCTCCTGGAACACCAGCTCTCCTGGATTGCGCTCTGTGGACAGGAGCCTCCTCAGGGCATGTGGGTTGCAGCGAGCCCGTTCTGGGGCTTCAGAAAAGGATGTCTGTGGATCCTTCTTATTTTATTCCTAGAACTGAATGTGTAATGTCAAGGGTGTTGAGGGTGGGGATTGTTTTATGCTTGTTTCTATGTCAGGGCAATGAAAGTCCCTTGTAACCCCCAACAAGGTCCTTTTGGGATATTTCACATTTGAAACAAAAACTGGGGAACTTAGATCAGTGGCATAAACAGAGCAATGCCCCCTCCTCCCCTTCCTCCTCCTCCTGAGTTGCAACCTTCTGACCAGCATCACTGTTAAATTGCTCTGTGACCTAAGTGAAGGCAGCCCTGAGCCGCCACTCCCTCCAGAGGTGAAGTAAGTCTCTGCCTTGCAAGCCCTCCCCGCTTAACCCACACCTTTGAAGCAAAGGGTGGGCCACACATTCAGGACTTACTGCGATCATCCTTTTACCCTGCCGTAGCCACTGTTTTTCATCTCCTTGTGTCAACTCTCTCCTTCCCTCGCCCCCCCCCCAGCACTGCAAAGGCTTGAGCCAGCCACATGCATGCCCACAGGATGTGCTGGACTCAACAGGCAGCAGCTTCTGGCAATCGACTGCAACTGCAGGCCCTCGGGTGCCAAAAGCTTATTCAGGCTGAGATAGAGCGTCATGAGCTGGTGGGCGTGGACAGTCCATGGTCACACAAGGGGTAAGAGACTGAGCTGTGAGCTGGGAAGTATTGCTTAAGTTCTTGCTTGGAGGGTTCAGGCATGCCCCTCCCTCTCTCTCTCTCCCTCCCCCTCCCTCCCTCTCTCTCTTTCCCTCTCTCCCTCTCTCTCCCCCTCCCTCTGTCTCTCTCTCCCTCCCTCTCCCTCTCTCTCCCTCTCTCTCCCCCTCCCTCTCTCCCCCCTCCCTCCGTCTCTCTCTCCCTCTCCCTCTCTCCCTCCCTCACTCTCCCACTCTCCCTCCCTCCCTTGCTCTTCCTCTCTCTCTCCCTCCCTCTCTATCCCTCTCCCTCCCTCCCTCCCTCCCTCTCTCTCTCTCTCTGAGGCTGAGCAGCAGTGACTGGCCTGAGGTCACCCAGTGAGCTTCATGGCTGTGGGGGGATTCGAACCCTGGTCTCCCAGGCCATAGTCCAACACTGGCTGAGGACCCTCTTAAACAAAGAGGACCTTCTTAAAGACAGGGCATGGGTACTGAGGTAAAGAAGCCAGCCCTCCAAGGCAAGAGGCAGCATGGATGCCAGCCCTTCACGGGAGTGCCCTCTGTGTAAGGGCACCTTTGAAGAAAGGACCTCCGCATCACAGAAGCAAATGCATGTTCAAAGAAGGGTAGAAAGGCTTTGAGAGCCGTATAGAATTGCAAGGCCTGGGAGATGCACTTGGAGGAGTTTGCACCCAGGCCTTTGAAAGCATGAACGGTGCCAGGGCCAATGCCAGCTGCCTTCTTTCCCCTGCCCTTTTAAAAGTTAAAACTGCAGACAGCTGGGCTGTGCCGCATCTCGGACACAGAAAGGGGGGGGGGAGGCAGAATGAGAAGAGATTTACTCCCTTTCTAAATTATTCACAAGAAAAGGGACTGCGCATCTTTAACAAGCCATCGTTTTATGAAGCAAGGTTAACATTTTTACTTGATTCAGTAGAATATTATAAACTCTCCGGGGTCCATTTGAGGACTTTCTACTTTGTGCAAAAGGAACAGACTCAGCACTTTTTATATTATTTAGAGAATAAAATTAACCCTCGATGGCCCAGGCTGGGTATTTCCTCTCCCCAGTTAAATATGGCACACTCAGCAATTCCCCCCCACTATATAATTACGGGCTGCTATCCATCATCTGTAGGAGAATGCTTTTCTGACACTCCAGAAGTGATGCGGTAAGCACGTTCGCTAATAGAATAAATATTCTAAATATCTCTTTTATATTTTCATTTAAATTGGAATATTTTAAAATAATTGTACACATGCTGGCTGGGTGACTTGTACCGGCGGCTGTGAAGAAGCCGCTCGATAACTTTGATGGCAGCTAGGAGAGAATGTCTCCTGCCACGAAAGCGGGCAGACTTTGGGCCCTGCTGCAACACGCCATTAGCAAGCGGGAATTTGTTGGCATTCTCTTGCTGCCGGTGTCCCTTGGTGAGGCTCCTCTCTGAGTCCTGTCCTTCCCCAAGCTTTGACTGCCAGCTACCTCTCTGTTAGAATGGCAGGGTTCTAGATGGAAGTTCGAGATCTCAAGGTCCTCCTCATAAATACACAAAAGCAGCTCTGCTGGGTTACACCAAAGGCCCGTCTAATGCCTTATCCTGCTTCCTGCAGATGCTCTAATGGGGAACCTACAAGCAATGCAGGCAGGCAAAAGCCCTTCCCCACTGCTATTATCCTTCCCACCCACCCCTCGCCCCCCTCACTGAAACCTGGAGGGTCCCTGTAGGCATCATGGCCAGTAGGCTTCTCTCCTCAAATTTGTCTCATCTCATTTAAAGCAGTCGAAGCTAATGGCCGTCCACACATCTTGTGGCAGCGAGTTCCATAAGTTAGCAGTGTGAGGAAGTCCTTCCTTTCACCCAACTTGACTTTCCTGTCAATTAGCTCGACTGGATGAGCCTGATTTCTGGTTTCATCAGAGAGGGAAGAAAAACTAACCTTTCTCCAAACCTCCTCAGCTAGCGGTCCAAGGGCATCTCACGGCCTCCACCCCCTGCAGTCACCTTTGCCTTCACGCATGCCTCTGCTGTTTCCAGTGGCCATCACCTGAGGCACAGAGGCCACAATGCTGTACATGCGTGGTCATCTGTTCCCTGGTGGACACCCTATGAGTCCCAACTGGCCTGCAGCCAAAACCATCACAATTCTGCCTCGCGCCCCCCCCAAACCCCAGCTATTCCTGAGGACAGCTGGCACACCCGGAAAAGTGATGACTCTGGGGGCACCATAGGCCCACTCAGCTGTAATCTTAATAACTCTGCCTTAAGAGACTGGCCCCTTGAGCCCTCTGCTGTCCCATCAGGGGCAGAACATCTGCTTTGCATGCAGGAGTCCCCAGGCTCAATCCCTGACACCTCCAGGTAGGGCTGGGAGGGACTCCTGCTTGAAGCCTGGATAGTTGCTGCCAGTCAGTGCAGTCAGTACTGAACTAGATGGAGCAGCCTCTGGATGAGAAGATACTAAAATGGGGCCATACAGAGAGGGATTCCTGATGCCCCCTGCCTACTTTTGCCACCAAAGTCCTCACCCAACATTACTTCAGAAGGATGTCAAAAGTGGGAGCATCAGGCGCATGGCTACGCATTCCAAAAAGGAATATCGTAGAACTGGAAAAGGTGCAGAAAAGGGCAACCAAAATGATCAAGGGGATGGAGCAACTGCCTTATGAGGAAAGACTGCAATGGGCTCCTACTGGCAGGAATAATAATAATAATAATAATAATAATAATAATAATAATGATGATGATGATGATGATGATGATGATGATGATAGGGGCTCTTATGTTTAGAAAAAAGGGCAAGTTAAAGGGGACATGACAGAGATGTATAAGATTATGCACAATGTGGAGAAAGGATACAGACAGGCGTTTTTCTCCCTCTCATAATACTAGAATTTGGGGCCCTTCAACAAAGAGGAAAGCTGGAAGCTTGAGGACAGACGTCTTCACGCAGCACATAAACTATACGAGTCAGTGATGGCCACCCACACAGATGGCTTTAAAAAGAGTGTAGACAAATTCATGGAGGGAGAGGAAGGGTCCATCAAGGGCTACCAGTCCCGATGGCTACGTGGAACCTCCGGGTTCCAAGGCAGGATACCACTATATTTCTGAGCAGCAATCCCTGGGGGGCAAACCGCAAGGAAGGGGTATTGCCCTCACGTCCTTGCTTGTGGGGATTTTCAGAGACATTTTGTTGGTCACTGTGAGAAATAGGACCCAGACCAGGTGGGCTTGTGGTGCTCTTCTTGTGCATTAATAATGCTTTGAAAACAGTTATGCTTCTTGTATCCACCAGGCAAAACTGAGCCTTCTGGCCTAGAGAGGCAGAACTGGGGGTAGGATCCAATGCTGTCCAGCTGGTCAAAGAGCAAGGAGGCAAGAGATCCCAGGCAGGCAGGCAGGCAGGCAGGCAGGCAGGCAGGCAGGCAGGCAGGCAGGCAGAGCAATGGCATACCAGCTGGTTGCTGGACATTGCCCCAAAGCTTGCTGAGATGGAGGGGAAGGAAACTCTTGAGGGTTTAACCCTGCAGGTATGCCTGGCCTTCACAGGGGCGGAGCACTTCAATTCACTTGTATCTCTTCCAAACCGTGAAATAATGTCATCCTCTAGACCCCAACGGGATCAGCTGTGACAGTGCCCTGAGAATCTGCCAGCGTCTGTGTGAACATATTGATGACATCATTAACAGCTGGCTATTTGTCTGGATGCCTAGTTAAGACTGCTCCACTTGCTCAGGTTTAAATCTGATACCCAGGAACCTGAGGTGAGGAGGGAAGAGGCTTTCCTTGAGCTGTGCTGAGACAAGCTCCTGCTGTACACTGAATACTGAGGACTAGTGCAGTGTACCATCTGAAAGTGTGAGGTCCCTGGTTCCAATCTCATCTGCACTCTAACTAGGCAGCCCCTCTACCAGCAGCAATAGTAACTAGCTGACCTTACAAGATTGTTGACAGGATTACGGAGGTAAAGCAAACGACTGTCTCTCATTAGGGAGGTGCTTATGCCATTTTACTTGTTTATCTACAGACTGCCTTTCAGTCATAATGGCTCCCAAAGAGGTTTACAAGAAAAATTAATCAAAACAACTCAAAGTAATCTAAAGCATAAATCTAAAAAACAATCAACAAAAAGTGTAATCTGCAAGGATGATCAAAACAGGAAAACGGCGCCCCTCCACTTTCTTATCCAGAGTCTTCATTTTATCCTTTCTTTCTCCAAAGATTTAAATGCTACTTTTCCGAAGTCACCAAAATGGTGCGCGCGCACACACGCATGCACAGGGTATGAATCTTTTTTTGGGATCTCAGCTGTCCTTTTCTGTATGGATCTGAAGGTGGACACATTTCTGCCCAGCGTTTTGCACAGGGAAGGAACAGGGCCGTCTGAGAAGCCCGGCCTATTCACACAGAGTACTGAGACCCAAGGCAGAGGGAGGCACCAAGGTATGTGAGAAAATTGGGTTCTAATATTTCTAATATTTTAACATTTTAATGTTTAATGTATTTTACTTTGTACGTCGCCCAGAGTGGCTGGACAACCAGCCAGATGGGCGACTAATAAATATAATATAATCATAATAAAGAAGGCGGGGGAGCTTTAAAAAGCTGAAAACCCCAAAGGAGACATCCTAGTCAGCTGTGGACACTGGATTATCTATTGACACAGCCAGTGCAACTGAGTCATGTGACAAGACACCACCGCCAACAATTGCAAGAGCGATGAATATGAACTTTCAGCTGTGAGAGGGTTGCATGCATCTCCATGGGGTACTATAGTGTACTTGGCATAATGCTTAAGCCTGCCTCATCCTTACCTTCTCTCCCAAGGGACAGTAGCCTTTGAGGAAGTCTGAGCACACTTCTGCTTTCCTGGACACGTAGACATGGCTGTAGGGGCAATCGCTATTGTTGCAGATCCCTTTCAGGAAATATGAGCATACGGGCATCTGAAAGGATAAGTGAGTAACAGAAAAAACGATTCATCTCCAAGCATCTTCAATGATTCAGTGCCGGTTCCAACCCCCAAGTCTGACAGACAACCATCCCCACTGGAACAGGAAGGCTACACTCCACCCCAAATGCCATGGGGAAGAAATCAGTACTAAAAATGTTTTAAATATTTGTACAGCATTTGTGTGTAGAATGCTGGGAAAAACAGAAGGGAGTATGATTAATTGATTGATTGATTGATTGATTGATTGATATCTCACCCTTCCTCCCAGCAGAAGCCCAGGGCAGCGTAGAAAAAGAGGAAGGCCAAACAAAAGATGGCTTGATTCCATAAAGGAAGCCACAGACCTGAACTTACAAGAGCTGAACAGGGTGGGTTATAACAGATGCTCTTGGAGGTCACTAATTCATAGGGTCGCCGTAAGTTGTAGTCGACTTGAAGGCACATAACAACAACAAATGGTTTACACATATTGCTCATTCTCACAACACCCCTGTGAAGCTGGCCATAAACGTGGCCATTTTGCAGAAGAGCCCCCAAGGCTATGAGAGGAGCAACTTGCGCAGGGCCATCCAGGGAGTCCCATGGGCAGGCAACGGTGCGACTTGTGCCGCATGAGGCTTCTGGATCTCGTGCAGTGCTCCTTCAGTGCTCAAGAAGCAAACAGCCAGACGCAACACCTGACTCAGGCCCCTTCATATCCACACAGAGCTGCTTCTCTGTGGTGCTTTCCCATTATTTAGAAGTTATTTATTTTGACAATTTCTCTGTCGCTTAATTGCAATCATCTCTAAGCGGTGTAAAACGATAAAATCAGAATTCATTTAAAATGCCTGGTGAAATAAAAAGCCTTCAGAAGGCGCTGGATGTTCAACCTGAAGGGAGCGCCATAAAACTGGGCCCATGATACTGAGTGCAGCACACCTCCTGCTGCATCCGACCCATGCAGCTCCGACGTGCCAGGAGATCACAACTGCAAGAGTAGGGCCAATTGCAGCTGTATACACACAATGTTTTATTCTAGGAGACTGAATACTTGGTCTTTTTCTACATACTCTACACACACTCTAGATCTACTGCATATTTTTGCCCCTGAAAAGCCCTTCTTGAGAAACTGGTTTCATTCCGAAAACAAAAGCTCATTGCAGATTGATTCTGCATTACCCCACAGTGTGTCCATTTCAAAACAGATATAGGTGGTCCAGCAACGGGGGTTATATCTACATATGCCCAATGGCATTGTGGGTGGGCCTGTGCAAAGATCACAATCACTACTTCCTTCTTCATTCACCTGGAGCATATTCAGGGAGGGAGATGGCATGGATAGCCTAATGAAGATGAGGGCTTTTAAACGCGTAGCAAGTAACCACCAGGGGTGCAGTCATGCAGGATCTCAGGGGGGCTTAGACCCCTTACTTTTTTGGGACCAGCAGGGTCCCTGTGTCTCCAGCATCCTATGAGCAAATCAGCATGAAAGGGGAGTGAGTTAGCCACTGAGAAGAGTCTTCTAACATGCTTTCCTGTCCTTTCCTGATGATTGGAGCCAATCAGAGTGAAAGGAGGCGAGTTAGCCACTGAGAAGCCTCTTTTCAGTAGCTAACTCTCTTCCCTTTCATGCTTATTGGCTTGTAACGATGTCTATTGCAGGAGAAGGCATTAAAAAGGATCTCATTCTCAACTCAGCAGCAAAAAAAAAGGGGTGGTGGTGGCTGTGACTCTCATGAAGAGACCCTGCACTTCTGAATTTACTACGCTACCGGCAACCACACCCAGCCTGGATGGCAGAATTTAGAACTGATCTAGATTGAAAGCAGTATGTTGAGGACAAGCATTGAATAATGATTGAGAAAAACTACATTTCTGTGTGACAAACAGGTTGGTGTGTACACCGGCCTGCACCAGGGCAGCACTCCCTCCCTCCCTCCTGCTCATTTCAATTAGGCTTACAATGAAGAACGTTAACATGGGGCACAATCCAAGGGAATCCGCAGATCTGGGGGCACCAACTGGGTTTCTTATGTCTTGGGCCAACCCTGGCCAAGAGTTAGTGGCAACAGGCTCACGGGTGCTTTAATTCCTTTTTGCTTCTGAAGAGACACACCCATGTGGCTTAAGGAAGGATGCTGGTTGCAGCTTCCTCCAGACTCCATGGGCATCTCTCCGCAGAACCCATCACTCCAGTTGTCATTATTTACAGGTGCTGGCAATTCGAATAAGCAAAGCAAAAACCAACTGTGTGCAGAGACAGATGTGGGACCACTTTTAGTACTCATGCCGCAAACCACGAAACTTTACCTTCAGCCAGCTGCTCTCTAATTAAAAACAAATTACTGTCCCGCTGTGACAATCCCACTTCCCCACCTTAAATGGCTACTGAAGGAAGCGGAGGGCGGGGGGGGGGTCCACAGCCCAGTGGCCAAGAATTTGCTTTGCATGTATAAAAAGGTCCTGGATCAATTCCTGGCACCTCCAATAGAAAAGTACGAGGGTTTGGGAGCCGTCTCCACTGGAACCGGCAGGAGCGCCGCTCTAGTGAGAACTGCCAGAGCTGGATTTAGCACTACCACGCCATTCCTTACAATGACTCTCTAGAGCAGCCTTGGCTAGATGCTTTGGACTATAGCTCCCATCAGCCCCAGCCAGCATGGGAGCTGATGGGAGTTGTGATCCAAAACCTCTGGAGATCACCACCTTCACCAAGGTTGCTCCGGAGTGACTCTACAGCTATAAATGGTGTTCGCCTCCAGGGAAGAATGTGTGTCTTGTTTTTTTCAAAGCATCTTGCTCCTCAGATACCTCCCAAGCCCCAGAGCTACCAGATGGTTTGTAAAGTGCTTGTTCTGGGTGCTTAGTTCCCCTCGCCCCTGGAGTTCCATCACTAGCCCTCTTTCTTGTTTCCTGCTGCTCACCTCCACACGAAACAGGCTTATTGTCCAGCAAAACCAGCAATCCTTCTGCTGCATGCCATTGCCTTAAATCCTGCAGGTTCAGGGATCCTCAAACCAATATTTACAAATGCGCAATAAGCACAGATGATGCTATAGAAGGGGAAGAAAACTTTTCCCCAAAGGAGATATTAGGGCTTTAACTGAATTAGTTCACTAGAGTGAGAAGCAGAGGAAGGGGAGGGGAGAGGGAAGAGAGGACAGGAAGATGGAAGGCTAAAAGCTGTGTAGAAAAGAAAACAAAGAGGGCTTTAAAAGCAAAGAGTTTATTTTTAATTGTCTTTTAACTGCAGACATTAAAATAAAGGACAGGGCTCTGGGGCTGCCTTTCCTGTCGGCGGTGGCGTGACCGTAAACGATTCCCTTAATGTAGGTTTTGATATAGAGATCAAATTAGCTCTAATAAAAAGGGATAATAAAGGCAGCTCTTATGCTAAACTCAACTCCTCCCAGCTGTCAAGGCTGAGCCATTACCAAGAGGAAGCGCCGTTCTCATTTCAATTAACCTTGTTTGCACCCCGCTATGTCCACGCAAATAACAATAACATTAATGCAAGGCGCTAGTGCGCTGCGGCCATATTAGGCAGCTTCAAAGATGCGCACGCCTTTCCAAGCCAGCAGCTAATGAACCTGAAACTCAACGTGAATTTCCAAATTGCTCACAACAGAGTTTTGAAGCTCTATTAGGGAGAAAAAATGCTGATTCTTGTCGAGTCCCTCAAGGGGAAAAGCTGTTGGAACAGCAGCCTGCCTTAGCTGACGTCCTAGCCTCTCGCTAACCTCCTTCAGCCAAAAACTCAGATGTTCACACACGGGACAGGTGGAAGGGAGGTGGTCTCCTCTCCAGGCACCGTGCCCTGCATGGGCCACGGTGGACGTGCAGCAGCCTGGGGACTTACAGCTCTGCTCAGCAGGCCTATCTGCCAAGGGTGCCATGTCTCCAGAATTGCCCACCTTGCGAAATATGATTGATTCCATAAAGGAAGACACAGACATGAATTTACAAGATCTGAACAGGGTGGTTCATGACAGGTGCTGTCAGAGGTCACTGATTCATAGGGTCGCCATAAGTCATAGTCGACTTGAAGGCACATAACAACAACAACAAGGCTCCAGCCTTTCCTCTACTAGAGTCTCATGAAATCCACAAAGAATCATAGAATCATAGAATAGTAGAGTTGGAAGGGGCCTATAAGGCCATCAAGTCCAACCCCCTGCTCAATGCAGGAACCCAAATCAAAGCATTCCTGACAGATGGCTGTCTGTGGATAGAATCACAGAATCAGAGAATAGTAGAGTTGGAAGGGGCCTACAAGGCCATCCAGTCCAACCCCCTGCTCAATGCAGGAACCCAAATCAAAGCATTCCTGACAGATGGCTGTCTGTGGATAGAATCACAGAATCAGAGAATAGTAGAGTTGGAAGGGGCCTACAAGGCCATCCAGTCCAACCCCCTGCTCAATGCAGGAATCCAAATCAAAGCATTCCTGACAGATGGCTCTCCAGCTGCCTCTTGAATGCCTCCAGTGTCGGAGAGCCCACTACCTCTCTAGGTCATTTTTTCCATTGTCGTATGGCTCTAACAGGTAGGAAGTTTTTCCTGATGTCCAGTCAAAATCTGGCTTCCTGCAACATTATTCCATGTCCTGAACTCTGGGACAATCGAGAAGAAATCCCAGCCCTCCTCTGTGTGACAACCTTTCATGTGATCAGAGAGAGTGAGAGATCAGAGAAGTCGTGCGGCCCTTCTTTTCTTGCTTTTTAAGAAAGAAAAATAAATCGATGAATTTTTATCTTGAAATGTTTGTAGATTTTTATCTTAGGCTGTAAGAAGGCTGAAATAAATAAAGCTGTGGCAGTTTATTTTAGATCAGGGTTCTGGCACAGCATGCCTATCTACCTAAGGCAGCCTTCGCCAACCGGGTGCCCTCCAGATGGTGTTGGCTGCAGCTCCTGTCAGCCCCAGCCGACGTGGCCAGTGGTCAGGGCTGGTGGGAGCTGCAGTCCAACAACATCAGGGGCGCACCAGGTTGGCCAAGGCTGACCTAAGAGCCCGCTTACACAGCCCTTTTTTTCCTGGGAGGACAAACCTCCAAACCCTCTTTGCTAACATGGTCTGCGGAGGAATCAGAGATCCAGGTGGCATTCTTCAAAGCCAGCCACCTCTGGAAAGGTCTCCGCTTGCTTCAAAGAGGTGATCAGGTGGAGCAACAACATCAGCAGTCAGTGCAGGACCCCTCCAATACATTCTTCTGCCTGTGGCAAAGGGCAAGATGGTGCATCCCTCCATTCCAAAGCGGCATGCAAAAACCTACCAAACAGGCAGCTGAATCCTACAGTGTCCCCCAGTGCCTCTAAAGGCAGCAGGCTAGCTTAGGGGGCAGAGTGCAGGACACACACATAGCAAAGGCCACTCTTGGCCCCCAAGCATCTGCTGGGCTGCCTCACTCTGTCTCAAAGCAGGGATGGTCCTGGGGAACAACCTCTACTTTGCCACAGACCCCCCCCCATTCAAGAACAAACCAGGTAAACCTCTTCCATTTTAGTTTTGTGGTTTGGTTATTCACGTGCAGCCAAAGCTTCCTGTGGCTGTTGTGGGGGTTGCTCCGTTCTGTCCTTATGGTGGAATGTACTTATATTTATGCATTTAAATGCGCTGTAAATGGCTTGGAGTCCTTTGGGTAACAAGCGACTAACAAGTCTAATAAAAAGCTGCTGCTGTTACTACTGTTAAGGCAAAGCTGGCTTGGGTGGAGATTTTAGTTTCTTCCAGGCACACATTGATCTGCAAAGACCCACAGGGGACCACATTTAAAGGCTACTGGGAAAATAGGTGGATTAACAGGGAATCTTTGGATGTCAGCACTATCAACGGTGGATGAACCTGAACCATGGACCTCCTGGGAACTCAAGCTGGGGAGTGGGTTCTCTGCTGGGCCAGTGGCCTCACCAGCTCTCCCTTCCGCTCTGCTCTGCCCTACCATGACTCATCCCTGCCTTCTCCTATCCATATGTCAGCTTCCCCCATCATGTATCTATACATATATATCTATCTCTTACTATGTTATAATTTTGTAAGCGTCACACTACCTGTGAACGCTTCTGCACACACAGTGGGGGTGTGGTACGGGGCAGCATGGCAGAGGGGATGGAGAGATGGATAGGGGGTGCCTGGCAGAGACGGTCGGGGAGCCTTGGGAGTTCTGTGGGGTGGGGTATAAGAGGGGATTGTTGTGCAAAGCAAGGAAGGGTGGCAACCCTGTGTGTGTGTGTCTGTGCATGAAGGGCAGTGATGTGCATGCATCTTTCAGGCCAGTGGCAGCTAGTTGTTCTCTGTCAGTGGGGCAGTGGAATCCACTCCAGGTTTTAGTCCAAACCTTCAAGGAGCTAGCACCTTGGACAGCTCCTTAAAAGTTCCTTAAACCCCAAAGCGGATTCCACCACGCGCCACTGCTTCAAGCCCTGCCCATTCTCCTTGCTTTCACCTGTTCCCATCCCTCTCCTCGGCTTCTCCAGGTCTCACGAGCCTCGCTGCTCATTGCCATTCATATCCCACTGACCTGCTTGCCCACGCTGGGTTCTGACCACAGCTTACCGTTCAACTCGCAATTATAACTTCACGTTTTCAAACCAGATGCCTCACCACACCTCCTCTTAGCTGAAAGGGCTCCCCTGCATATGACGTCAGGCCAGGCCGTGGGACTGAGGGCAGCTACAGGAACTGTGAATGGCTCAAAGAGTCAGTGTTGCCTAGTGGTTAGAGTGTCAGACTAACATCAGGGAGACCAAACTCCCACTCAGCCATGAAGCGCACTGGTGACCTTGGGCCAGTTGCCATCTCTTAGTCTAAACTATCTCACACGGCTGTATGCCACTTTGAGCTTTTGGGGGGGAAAGATGGGATATAAATATATTATTATTATTAATTGTCATTATTATTAATTATCAATAATAATTATAATAATCATCATCATTAATTACATTTCTATCCCACCCTTTATTATAATTAGGGAGTCCAGGGCGGCAAACAACAAACGTAATAGCATGATAATAAATAAATGTATTAATAACTAAATTAAACTTCAAGAGCAGGCCTAGGAAAGGAGAGTGCCAGCCGGCCACAGGGAGGAGGGGCAACAGTCAGCTCTTTCCTCCCAAGCCAAGACTGCGGAAATGCTTATCAACTCAGAAGCGGGTCTAGAGAACTGAAGTGGGGCAGGGCCCATGAAAGAAGCCTGCTCTGTCCAGGTACTGTCCTCTGCCCTATACGGCTTCTTAGCTCCAAGAGCATGGCATCGAGGACTGAGTCCCTGCCGCGCCCATCGGGGTAAGGAGTTACTACCGAGGAAGCTGGCCAGGGTGTGTTTTGGGGTGGGGATCCAGCCGTTAGGATTCCCTGAAGGTCTGCTCCTCACCCCCCCCCCATTGTACCAGGCTGGAGCCACACTAGTAAAGAAGAAGCAAAAACCAAAGCTCCCCCGCTGCACCTTCCTCCTTGGCCAAGGGGAGCAGCCAGGCTTCACATGAATCCGGCTGGGGCTTAGGATTGCTCTCTATATAAATATATTGGTGGTTATATTGTTTTACTCCTTTGATTTGTGAGCCACTCTGAAAGCTTTGTGTTTGAAGAACAGAATAAAAGTGCTTTAACTAAGTAAGGACTGGGCTGGCAGACTGAAGAATGAGAAAGTGCTGGCAAGATTAAGGACATTGGCCCTCTCTCACAATCCTGTCAGTACAAGCAACCCACAGGGCTTCTCCAACAAGGAAACAGAGCCCCAAATCTGCAGGCTCACAGAGGTCTAGCTCTCCTTGAAGCAGCAAGAGCTTTCTGACCCAACGCAAGGTGAAGCCCCAGTTCTGAAGCTCAATGGCAATCCCACCGCCTACCATCCCAGCAGAGGTGGCTCAGAATAAACTCTATTCCCTGGTCAGAAGATGAGACTTATAACCTGCATACACAATCAGAAGCCCTATACAGTAGGGCCCCGCTTCCCGGCCCTTCGCATTGTGGCGTTCTGCTAATGCGGCGGCTTTCGTTTTCTATTTTAAAGCCGATTGTTGCTCTTTTGTGGTGTTTTTGCGTCATTTTCACGCGACAGCCCCGTTATAGTCTAGGGGTTCCGCTTTACGGCGATTTCCGCTTTACAGCGGGGGCCTCATCCCTAACCCGCCGTATAAGTGGGGCCCTACTGTAGTAACAATACTGATCAAGAGGAGGGTGGAGACTTGTTGTGGAATGCCACCTCCTAGGCCCATCAAGGCACAAAGTTGGGGAGAGGGAGGGGTCAGGGATGGGCGGGTGGAGAAGCACACGTCGCCAACAGCAGAGACCAAGCTCAGAGGGACGACCAAGCAGTTCATTTTAGCATGGCTTTTGTTGTGCATGCTTCCTTAAGTATGGTTTGCACCACTGGGGCTCTCACTAGAGAGTGTTTGCACCCTGCCAAGTCACCCTGTGTGCACCCTGCTGATTGCAAGAGAATGAGCAAAACAAACCAACCCAGAGGGCATTATCAAACTTCATTCCCCAGGTGGTTTGGAAGCAAGCAAATTCTCGGTAAGAGCCAGGAGATGGGGTAAAAATGTCTCTGGGCAAAAATTTCATTCCTGCACTGAATTCAGGCACGCCATGAGAAAGCTGCCTTAAAAAGAAAGGGTTCATTTGGAGACAGCAGAATTCCGCCAGCCCATTTGCAGTGAAGTCTGAGCACAGCAGAAAACCACTTTTGCGGTAAGAATTAACTCACCAGCCGCTCTCTTTGGGTTGTACTTTGATAAATGAGGCTAACATCACCTTTCCTGGTAATCACCAGGTTAACAGGAAGCTACAGGAGCGAGTGCCGAAGTCATCCGGGCAGCAGGCTACCCCTTGGCTATAAATCACAGCAAAGGGGCTCTGAGCTCAGCAAAGGCAAGGGGAGGGGAATCTCTCAGCCGAGGCTGGCAGAGGGGCAGCCAAAATCTGCAAACTCAATATGGAGAGCGAACAAGTCCTCCTCAATTCGTTCACACAGACTTGCTTTGGGGAAATACACCATTTAAGAATAAAGGGTTGAACCACATGTCCACGGGACCTAGGAAACATCTACTTGGGTGGGTTTTCTTTACAATTCAGCACAGCCCAGGGATGTCTTACACTGTGCTCAAAAAAGAAAATAAAATTCTGCCCCAGGCAATCACCATTCTGCACAATTCCGCAACCTGAATAAATGAGCAGATATGCACTCTGTCTCCATTTTGCAGCATTTATTCTGCAAACATTTTCCAGCATTTAATTTATTCTGCATGCTAGTCCACAGGGGGGAGGACCTGGGTTTTTTGCAGAACATTAAAGCCCCCACCCCCCAAAACCATATTTAACTGCCTCTCCAACTTTAAGTAGGCTTTGCTCTCACACGTTCAAAGTAATAAGGGCTTATATTCTGTTAATGAAAATGGAAGTTCTCAGGAAGCTGAAACAGTGCACCTGATACCATCTAGAAACTGTCAGGAGGGGCAGGAGGCAGAGAGCATGAGGACATAGTTAATGTCCTGACTGGGACCAGCTGCCAGGGGGTGCCTCCTTAAGTCGACTAGGAGAACAGGCAGGCACCATCGCTATATTGTTTTAGACACCTGCTGAAAACGGTTTTATTTGTTTATTAAAGTATTTATAAGCCGCACTTTCATAAAAATGCATCAAGGCGGCTTACAACATACAAAAAACATTACGAAATTTAAAACCAATAAAACATTGTTAAAATTAATAATTAAACCATCAAGAAATATTGCATTGGTTGGAGGGGGAAAATCATGTTAAAAGATTTTGTTTCAGCAAGCTTAAGCAGACATATAATCTGACATCTACATCTGTTTAGAAAGCTGTATTGATTTTAGTCTGCGTCTGTGTTGGAATTGCTTTTTAATATATTTTTTAAAAAAACCTTTCCCCCCCCTAAACAATATGTTTTTAACTCTTTTTATTTAAGATGTTTCTAAAGTTTTTTTAAAAATATATTTTTAAAGTTGTTTTGTTTTTATTTTAAGGTCTGTTTTTATGTGTTTTTAGTGCTTTTGTTTGCTGCCCTGGGCTCCTGCTGGGAGGAAGGGCGGGATATAAATCACAATAATAAATAAATAATTTTGTCTTTGTTTTTTATTATGATGAGGATGGGTTTAATTCATTGCCCACCCTTCACCCTAAGGTCCTAGAGTGGGTTACAACAGTTTAAAATATAACGTTAAAAACAATTTAAAACAAATTACAATCACAAAAGTAAAGTGGGTCCTAAAAACATGCATCTCGAGTGCCAAAGGCCAGGGTGAAGAGGGGCACCTTCAACATCCAATGAACACTGTATAGTGAAGGTACCAGACACACTTCTCTAGGGAGGGCTCCACCACCAAGGAGCTGCTATATACAATGCCCTCTCCCGGGCCGCCATCACCACCACCACCCCAAGCCTTTGAGGGCAGCAGAACTACCAAGAGGGTCTTGTAAAGAAGGAGGCGATCGTTGGCATATTTGTGGCCTAGGTCATTCAGGCCTTTAAACATGAATGCCTGGAACTGAGCCTGGAAATTAACTGGCAACCAGTGTAGCATTTTGGACCAGTTGACGTTTCTGAGTCGTCTTCAAAGGCAGCCCCACGTAGAGCTCATTGCAATAACCCAATCTGGAAGTTACCAGAGCATGGATTCTGTGGCCAAGTCTTCTCTGTCTACCAGGGCCCAACGCTGGAGAGCCAGCCGGAGCTGGAAAAAAGCACTCCTAGCCACTGAGGCCACCTGAACCTCCAGTGACAGTGTTGAATCCAGGAGCACCCCCAAGCTACAGATGTGCTCCTTCCAAGGGAGTGTGCAACCCCATCCAGAAACCTTACGGTGTTGAGAGCTTGGGACTCATAACACCTCTGTTTCATTCTATTTTTTAATGTTTAGTTTTTCTTAACTGGACTGTGGGTTTTAGCTGTGTTTTATCTACAATTTTATTAGTATGCCACTTGAAGAGCTTTTTGATTAAGTGGGTTATAAATCTTCTAAATAAATAAAAATAAAAAATAATCTGCACATATAAAAAGCAGTCCCGATATTCTGCATCATGGCATTATCTGGTATGACCAAGAAACATCCCAAGTTTGGGATGGAATGAACACCAAATGCTGTACTCTTTTGAACTGGGACTTCCTGCTTGTGCCTTACTTGCCATGAGCCAAAAGGAGCCACAAGTTGCCACCCAGCTGGCCTCTGTGGCAATCGGCACAGGATGAAGTGTGGCATGTCTGCATTTGCATCTGCCTGCACATGTCTGCGTCTGTGTTGGAATTGCTTTTTAATATGTTCTTAAACTTTTTTTTTTAAATGTTTTTAATCTTAGAAGATGTTTTGATAGCTTTTTTTTAAGTAAACCTTTTGAAGATGTTTTGTTTTGATGTGTTTTAAAGTTTGTTTTTATGATGTTTTAATGTTTTTAGTGCTTTTGTTTGCCACCCTGGGCTCCTGCTGCGAGGAAGGGTGGGATATAAATATAATAATAATAATAATAACAACAACAACAACAACAACAACAACAACAACGTGTGCAGGACAGTGAGACCCAGCCTTAAGATGCTCTTCCGCCTGTGCCTGCGACCATCATGGATGTGGGATGTGCCACAAACTTGGCACCCTGCTGAATGTGCTGAAATACTGGTACAGTAGGGCCCCGCTTCCCGGCGCTTCGTTTCCCAGCGTTCCGCTAATGCGGCGGCTTTCATTTTCTATTTTAAAGCCGATTTTTGCTCTTTTGCGACGTTTTGGAGTCATTTGGACGTGACAGCCCTGTGATGTTCCTATATTAATGTATATATGGTAAGTGTTGTTGTTTTAGAAGATACATGGTAAGTGGAGTGAAAGAGGGGGAGTGAATGGGCAGTAGAATGCGAGATGATTGGCTGAGTGTTTAAAATGGCTGAATATATAAAAGGAAGAGTGAGAGTGGAATCAGAGGGGAGAAGAGAACTGAGTGGGTTGCTTGGTGGGGTTTAGAGAGTTGTTTACCAGGAGGGAGGTGGAGTTCGGATTAGTATTGAGTAAAACCATATGCTTATGTGCCTTAAGAAGAAATCTTGTTAATCTTGTTAGCTTTGTTATCTGTAATAAATACTTAATTTGGTTTACCAAAGGCCTGATCCTTGGCTGGGGTTTCACAGACCAGAAGGGAGGGTAAGGTAATGACCAAGGCTGAAGGGGAACTGTAACAAATGGTGGCAGCGGTGAAGAGAATAACAATACCAGTATTCAGAGTCTCTGGGAATACTAGTATTGGGACGTTACTGGTGGTTGCTTAGCAGGGGGATCTGTTGAGATCTGTGCTAGAGCGGATAGGGAAACCATAAGAGAGAGCGGTCCGGACTGGTGGAGTCCCTGGTGGTGCCTAGTGACAGGCAGTAGCCATGCGCAGGTAGGAACCTGACAGGGAGAGCCAGGGAAGGACGCATCACAAGCCCCATTATAGTCGATGGGCTCCGCTTTACGGTGGGGGCCTGGTCCCTAACCCGCCATATAAGCGGGGCCCTACTGTACATCAAGTTGGTACAAGAAGCACACACTGCTCTTATTATGAGAAGTGGTCCCTTTATGAGCCTGAACAGCTTTGTCAAGCAAATTCCAAATGAATACATGCTTTGAAGCTCTCAGAAGCACAGCCCTCCCTCCGGCCACCTCCCTCGGGGCCAGTTTGCGACTCAGCCAAACAAACCTTGTCTTTTGAAACTTTGTGCGAAAATGGACATGTCCCATCAGTCTTCTTGCACGTGCCACGGAGAAACCTGTCAAGCAGATGAAAAAGAGAGAAGTCTTAGAAGCTTTAAAGGGACGCTCACAAAACTGGGAAACATTTGCTGGAAAACAAGTACATAAGAAGAGCCTGCTGGATCAGGCCAAAGGGGGTCCGTCTAGTCCAGCATCCTGTCCTCACAGTGGCCAACCAGAGGTGCACATGGAAACCTGAAAGCAGTACTTGAGCCCAAGAGCACTCTCCTGGCCTGCAGTTTCCAGCAACTGGGATTCAGAAGCATGCTGCCTCCGACTGTGAAGACGGAGCACAGCCATCATGGCTCGCAGCCTTATCCTCCGTGAATTTGTCTGAACTCATGACCTTCAGATTATGAGACTGATAAGCTGCCTGAACTGTTCGTTGTCTTCACTAGCATAGGGCAGACATTTCTTTCTAATGCCTTTCCACTGTATGGGAGGTGGTCTGGGGTGAAAAAAATTTTTTTTATTTATTTATTACATTTATATACCGCCCCATAGCCAAAGCTCTCTGGGCGGTTTACAGCAATTAAAAACAGTAAAAACAAATATACAAATTGAAAAACACACACAAAAAATTAAAAACACAATTTAATTTAAAAAAAAAAAAATTAAAAACACATGCTAAAATGCCTGGGAGAAGAGGAAAGTCTTGACCTGGTGCCGGAAAGATAACAGTGTTGGCGCCAGGCACAACTCGTCAGGAAAATCATTCCATAATTTGGGGGCCACCACTGAGAAGGCCCTTTCCCTTGTTGCCAGCCTCCCAGCTTCCCTCCGAGTAGGCACCTGGAGGAGGGCCTTGGATGTTGAGCGTAGTGTACGCAAAAAATGTACCCATCTGTCCATTGCCTGATCTCAGGCGCTGGGCTGGTGAAGCTGCAGGGCCACATTCCAAAGGGATAATTGGAAGCACACTGTAAATGCACACCCAATTCTTATTTTCAACATGTTGCATCCATTCAGTGCTTTTGGAGTTTGGTGCCTTTTCCTGTCACCCTGCACAGCTACAGAAAAGGGTGCAAAAGAAAAGAAAGAAAGCCAAATTCTAGCTGGGGAGGAAGAATTGAGAGTGTACTTATCTTCTGCTCCTGATTCTCCCTTTGCAACCACAGCCACAGCTTCACTTCAATCCAGAGCTACAAAAGAAGGACCTTGGCAGAAATTCAACTGTCTTTTTGAATTCAAGCCGAGGCTGCAAAGGCTTTAAATTTGAACTACCAGATGTCATATGATGCCATGCGATTGGCAGATAGGCAGTCCTGCCCACCTGTCCAAGCAGCCAATGGATTCCTGCATTCTATGATTCTATGACCCACATCTAGGCATGAGGATGCCACAACATCATCTTCCTGGGAAGGAGAGGGAGATTGTGGGCAACTTTCACCCGCAGCTTTTCCATGCAAGGAGAGTTTCAACACGGAAGCTGGAAGTTCTAGGCCAACAGGTGCAGCCGTCTTCCAAGTTTACACATAAAATATTTCTGAAGAGGTTGAAAATGAAAGACACTATACAATATGAAACATATCGTAACAGACCCCTGCTCACAAGCTTACAATCCATTTAGGAACAAAATTACAACATCCACAACACTGAGGGACATTTTGGAGCTTCTCTGATCACAAATGATGCTTCAGTTGTTCTCCCTCTCTCTCTCTCTCTCTCTCACACACACACACACACACACACACACACACACACACACACACACAAATGAGGGAATATGCAAACTGCTCCCTAAATCAGAGGGAAGTTCAGCTTCAGCACTTTACCCTGCAACACAGGCACACGTGTCACCTGGCCGCAGTCTGATTCCTTAACTGTGGTGAAATGGATTGTATTTCTACATAAGTTATAATCTTTATTTCTAAATTTGCATCCAGATATATAAATTAGCTTGTGCAAATTTCAAGCAACTCTGTGCCCTCTCTTTTTTTTTCTTAGTGATGCTCAAGTGGCCACCGTAGACACAGTAGGCATATTTCCTAGAGCTGGCCTGTTTTTCCTTTGCAAAGTTTATTTATTTATTTATTTAATTTGTATCCCGCCCTTCCTCCCAGCAGGAGCCCAGGGTGGCAAACAAAGCACTAAAAACACTTTAAAACATCATAAAAACAGGTCTTAAAATACATTAAAACAAAACAGCGTTAAAAACATTTTTAAAAAAACAACTTTAAAAAAGGGTTAAAAACATTTTTAAAAAAACCTATTAAGCAATTCTAACACAGATGCAGACTGGGATAGGTCTCAACCTAAAAGGCTTGTTGAAAGAGGAAAGTCTTCAAAAGGCACCAAAAAGATAGCAGAGATGGCGCTATAGGTTAAAACCAGCACCTTGAATTGAGCTTGGAAACATACAGGCAGCCAATGCAAGTGATTCAGAGCAAGGCCTGGGGGAAAAGCAGATACCTTGTGCAGACGGCCACTTTTTCGGGGTCATGGATGTAGGGGCACCTCTCACCACGGTTGCATTTGCCAAAGCGGTTATAGTACATGCAGTATTCCTTCTTCTTCTTCTTCTCTTTCTTCTGCTTAGCCTGGCGAATAATGGCCAGGCTACGCTGGACAGCTCGGCTACATGGAGGAAGGAGGGGCAAACAAACTGGTAATCTCAGCTCCAGCCAGCATGGCCAATAACCAGGATTTTTTTAAAAAAAAAAACTTTTTAATTACTTTAAAAATTATATATTTGTGTTTTAGTGTTGTAAGTCACTTGGAGAAGTGACTAACAAATCTAAATAATAACGCCAAAAACAATAATATTCTTGTAAAAGACAAGGCTACAAATCATAAACACATGAGAGAAATCCACAGAATTAAAACAAAGGTAAGTAAGATTAAATAGGATATAAAACAAAATTCACATTTAGTCTGATTATTCTGTCTCTCTTCACAAAATTCATAGAGTGCAGCAGAGAGTTCCCAAGATACTTATCACTGAGCTCTGATTTAAAGTCTTTTTGATGTTAAAAGTTCCTAAACTGGGATACCTTGCTGGTGCATTTGGCATTCCTAGTCCCCCATTTCTATATTAAAAAAAGCCAAACCAGGCCAGATAAAATGTGCATTTTCTCAATATCCCTCTATGCAAATGAGCTTTTAGCGCTAGCTTTTCTGACATGGCAAGAAGGGTCAGGAATGATGGAAGCTTACTTATTTATTTAAAATCCGCACTTTCATCAACGTATAATCAAGGCGGTATACAACATACAAGATGATAATAAAATCAGTAAGAGCATCAATAAAAATGTCGTCAAGAAGTAGCTGTTCAGCAATATCCAGAAGGCCCCACCTTGGCTTAGCCCATCACTCCTCCATCCACCCCCACAGCCAGACAAGAAAGCAGGGGGCAGGAAACTGCAGCTGCTCAACGCACACGACATATACTAAACATTGTGCAGCCTTCCCTCGCCCTGCCCGATCTATTTGGATTGCAAATTTTTAGGGGGAGGGGCAAAAACAAAGTACCCTCCCACAATCCACCCCTTGTGACTGGGGCGACCAATTGGAGGAAGGCACTTCATAACAGCCCCACCTGCCTCTCTCTTGGCTATTGTGCAACCTCGTGAAAGAGGGCAGAAGAGCGATAAGCAAAAAGATCCCACGAGGTCAAGGACAACAGGACACATGCCCCATTGGCTTCTGGGAGAAGTGCAGTCTCTCTCAAGGGAACCGATACAGACCTTGCGATGTAGCGGCTCGTGGTCGACCTGCTTGGGCAACCGGACGGTGAATAGCCAGGGGTGCTGTATGCAGAATCCAGCCTCGCTGTTCCAGAACAGGAAGAGAAACAAAGACAATGCTAATTAGAGCTCATTCAGAGATGGAATTTGCAAGTTCAACCTCCTGTTGATGAAGACATAGGGAGGCATTGTGCCAAAGTCCCTACAGAGTACAGAAGCTCTTCTTCAGCTGCCTGGGGTGTTGCCAGGGCCTCACGAGCAGCAAGAAACTGTCACACACCTGGCTGGGGATCAGGATAAATAAGGCCAGTTACCCAAGACAGCACTGCAGAAATACACGGTCTCCCAGCAATACGCTGCTCCCATGCCCTAGCATTTGGCAAAGACCCACCTGTAGGACAATGACTGAAGAACCAAGATGGTTTGTTTAGTCTGGAATGTACATTTATTTACTCATGGCATTCTGCCTTCAGCTAACAGCCTCGAGGGTTGGCAGGTAAAGGGCACCAGAACTAGGCTCTTGCTGGGAGGAAGGGCAGGATATAAATCAAACAGCTGGATATTAGGCAGGCGCCATCTCTGCTGTCTTTTCGGCGCCTTTTGAAGACTTTTTCAACAAGCCTTTTAGGCTGAGACCTATCACAGTCTGCGTCTGTGTTAGAATTGCTTAATATGTTTTTTAATAATGTTTTTAACCCTTTTTTTAAATTGTTTTTTTTAAATGTTTTTAATGTTGTTTTGTTTTAATGTACTTTAAGATCTGTTTTTATGATGTTTTAAAGTGTTTTTAGTGCTTTGTTTGCCACCCTGGGCTCTTGCTGGGAGGAAGGGTGGGATACAAAATAAATAAATAAATAAACGTTGCAAAGGAAAAACAGGCCAGCTCTAGGAAATATGCCTACTGTGTCTACGGTGGACACTTGGGCATCACTAAGAAAAAAAAAGAGAGGGCACAGAGTTGCTTGAAATTTGCACAAGCTGATTTATATATCTAGATGCAAATTTAGAAATAAAGACTATAACTTATGTAGAAATACAATCCATTTCACCACAGTTAAGGAATCAGACTGCGGCCAGGTGACACGTGTGCCTGCTTACTCTGCCGTCCAGGTGCTCCCTGTTCATGGGCAACTTAAAGTCTCCTCCTGGTCTCCCTTTTTAGGCTCTTTTAACTTGATATTAGACAGCCCTTCAAACAAAAAGGTTTCCCCTGTAAAGTAGGACAAAGGGCCACTCTAGTTATATCTGCATGCCACCCCCACCAGCAATGACCTCATAGCATCAGATGTTGGGAGTCCTCTTCAGCTTGGAGCTGGCTGGTGGCAAACAGCTTGAATCCTGCCCTGACAGTCTCTGGACACCACTTGCTGGCTGGGGCTGATGGGAGTTGTAGTCCAAAACGTCTGCAAGGCTGTTCTAAGTGATGCTGTCTGATATCCATTAATTGGTGGCTTCAGGGATTGAAGTCAGAAGCCTTCTGCACAAAGCACTTCTACTGCCACTGAGCTAAGACCTCTCCCCAAAGGTTTAAGAGAGACGGTCGCTGTGCGACTACACACTTCACTGCACAGGAAATTTGGGTCCATTTGTCAAGCGAGATGCAAGATAAGGCATGCTCTAAGAGCTGCACCGAGAGGCCTTATGCTAGAGTTATTTCCAGGAAAGAGTTTTAAGCTTCTGCTAGTAGTACTTATTTGCATGTCAACTTCCCCACCTGGCATGGTGGGGAGTTCCTCCTCCAGGGAGGGCTGGAGCCCTGCACCATCAGCGGAGGCGTGCGCCTGAGCATAGCAGGTGGGGAACAGCGTCACTCAGTTGCTCACATGCCAACCCAAGTGTGTTCCGGAGTGAGTGAGTGGAATTTGATAGCGTGTCAACGAGCACTCTCTTCACCCGGGCTGTCATGCGGCCCGCTGGTGACGGCACAGCCCCATCTGTTCCATGTGCAAATAAAACGCTGGCGCAGTTGCGTTATTCTGGGAGCAGGAGGCGCGAGGGCCATCTATCAGAGGCATCCAGCCACGGGGCAAAAAAACTCCAAAAGCAGTCAGTCACTGCAAAACATCTGGGTGGCTCCTCTCGGACTGGGACCATTTGCTAAAGACTAGATGGAGCGCCATTATATCTAGGTGGGGACACTCGATGCTCCCCTCTTGTGCTTCTTTGTTTGGAACATGGCTAATCGTTTTCTCCCACCCCCGGATTTCTGCCAAGATGGTCGCACTGTGGGGATTTTGGCAACAGCAGCCAGGCACCTTTAACAAGTATTTTCCAGTTGTTAAAAATGCTCATAAACTAGCCTGCTCTTACTTCTGGGGAAATTAAGAGGAGCCACAAGAATGGCACATGGATAAGTACATGTCCGATGCCCCCTCTTCCACATCCTCTACATTTCAAGCTTAATCCAGGCTTCCCTGCATAGTCTCCCAGCAGCCACAGGTCACATGCCTGCACTTCCTCTGGCACCTCAGCATGAAAGGCCTCGCTCAGGTTGGCGTGTGAACTGCCTCCCTGGAAAAAGGAAAGGGCCAGAAGGGTCACTGGGTGGTGGGAACATTTTGGCATCCTGCATGTGCGAAACAGACACCGCAGGCCACTCATCCTCTCTTCCTCCTACTGTCACCAACCACTGAATGTGCATGCTGGGACTCCCCTCCAGTCTCAACGCTAGGTGCAGACTATGGAGTCATGATCCAGGGTTGGTCCTTGTTTCTTGGTGAGGGAAATGCTTCTTTTTGAAAATGAGAACCTGTCCAATTAAAAGAAGACCCAAACTGTGATCTAGGCTGAGGCGGCAGCACTCCAGTTGCTGGATTCTGGGAGAAGACAGAACACAACCACTGCATCATATCCGGCTTTGGAGGCTTCCCATGGCAGCTGACGGGTCTCTCTCTTGGTTGGAGAGGAAGTGCTGCCTAGGTGGATCCTTGGTCTGATCCAGCAGGACTGCCCTTAAGGTCTCAGGACTTTTGAATATTTCATGTGAGTCTCAGGTGCAGCAGGGGAAAGTCCAGCTGGTTCTGGGAGAGGATGACTTCACCTTTCCCTTTTCCACATGCTGTGTTCTTGAGTAAAACCCTCAACCCACCCACTCCCTTGAAAATACTATTTTCCCTGCAAGGCAAAACATACCAGCATCATGTGGGTATCTATATTTTCCCTTGTGGGGAAAACTGACTGGCAGGTACATGTGGATTGCGTGTGTGTGTGTGTGTTGATTTACACCATGGAAAGGGCCCAGGAAGAAAGTTAAGAAACTTGTCCCAAGACACCACTTCCTGATACCCAAAGCTAAGCAGAGGATTCTAAGCAGGCAAAACAAAGCCTGCGAGGGGAGAGCCTAATCATGGATCTGCAGACTCATGTCTGGTTTGACCTTTATCCATCTGGAAGGATTCTGACAGGTGGCTACTTCCCATCACCCTGCCTCTTCAAATGTACTCCAGACTCCCTCCTCCCATGTAGGCAAGTCATGAGGACTAGGAGCATGCTTCCCCTTTTTATTCTTAGACTGAAGCAGAGTCTGAAGCTAAGCTCCCTGGTTCGCAGAAGCCTTCCAGACTCCTGCCTTTCGTCCTAAACAATGCCATTGTGCAAAGTGAATAAAATCCACCACGAGCTCAAGGATTAAAACTCTGCTCCATCATATGCCCACAAATGCCTTTTCAGCTATTGCATCTCGAGAGAAAGAGAACTAGTCATTCCTTCCTCCTGACAGTCGGGCTTAGAGAAATGAACAGCCAGAATTTTTAACTAATGAAATAGAAACTGATAGATCAATAGCTGGAAGCCAAACAGCTTCATAGCTGGGCTTTCATTTTATAAAAATGACCTGATTTATTTACCTCTGCTGCAAGTGCTCGCAGAGCTGCTCTCAAACTACTTAAGGAACCCTCTAACTGGCTGTGGGACTGCCTTGGGGGAGTTGCCGCAAGGACTTCTCCCAGGCAAGCCTCACCAAAACAAATGGCGTTTGGCCCAGGGTCCTTTCTAGCACTTCCATGAGCCCCATTCAGTTCAACGGGGTCTACATTAAGGATGTTGCCAATCAAGCCTTTTGCCACAGTGTAATTATTTTAACATGGCCTGAAAGGAGGTGTTAAAGTGCAATCTAATTGCCTTCCCTACCCTAAGACCTGAAAGGATACCTGAAAGACCATCCTATCCCTTATATACCCGGTCGATCACTGTGCTCTGCAGGTGAGGGCCTCCTGCAGATACCATCTTATCAGAAGGTCCATTCTGCACACGAAACGGACCTTTAGTGTGGCGGCACCTACCCTGTGGAATTCCCTATTTATTAGACAAACGCCATCTCTGGTATCTTTTCAGCACCTATTGAAGACCTTCCTCTTCCAACAAGTCTTTTAAGTAGAGACCTTATCCCAGTCTGTGTCTGTGTTGGAATTGCTTTTTAATATGCTTTTAAACCTTTTTTTAAAAAAACAATTATGTTTTTTAATCTTTTTTTAAGGTCTTCAAAGCTTTTTAAAAATGTTTTTAAAGTTGTTTTGTTTTAATGTATTTTAAAGTCTGTTTTTATGATGTTTTAAAGTGTTTTTAGTGCTTTTGTGTGCCGCCCTGGACTCCTGCTGGGAGGAAGGGCGGGATATAAATCAAATAATAAATAAATAAATAAAGACAGAAAATTTCCTGTCAGTCTCTCTTCTGTCTTTCTGAGGGCAGAGAAAAGGAGAGTGAAAGGCAGTCACACTAGCTCAGCTAGGCGTACCATGCAGGTGGAAAATGTACATGGAGTTATACACGCAAGCAAGACCTGCGACTATGATTCCCCTTAGAGCCGGGGGGGCACCTAAAGAACTGGTGATGTGCTGTCTGGGAAGTAGAGCGTGAGCACTTGTTTCAGTTCCTCCTGCCCATTTCCTCCTTCCCTAGCTAACTGGCAGGATCCGCAAAAGGCCCACAAGACCACCTCTGTGAGCCCATGACTGCCAGGTCCAACTCTGAACACAGACATCAAAGCGTGGCTCACATAGAGATGTGAAGGCTGAGATAAAAACCCAAAAAATGGGGGGAGGGAGAGAACAGTTTTTCTTCAAATGTTCTATTTTTTTCCTGGGCCTTCACATCTCTAGGCTCACACACTTACCAACCAGCACAGACATCGTTATTCTGTCCTCAACAAGACTGTTTCCTGACTAACTTTTCCTTGTGCAAAAGTCACAAAATAGCAGCTTTTCTTTATACCCAAAGCAATGCTTTTATATCCAGGCTCTAAGCTCACAGGGAAAATCGACTGCAACAGTGGCACCTCCTGACAGGGTGACGTAATGAGAGGTAAGGCAGAGTCATGTCCAGTAAGGTCAGATCACAGCCGGGATGGCAGAGTCACATCAAAGGGAAAGTTCAGGGCGGCTACAGCAGGGCCTGGCTTAGGCAAGGCAGAGTTTGTCAGGACCTCAGACAGAGCGCTGTTCTCGCCCATTGATGGGGAGCTATAGATGCCACTTGGTGCACAGGCAGTCCTAGGAGTCAGCCTCCCAAATCCGAATAGTCTGGTAAAGCAACATCCCCTGACCTAGAAGGACTCCGAGTGGGGGGGGATGGCAACTTGTTGGAGGGTGCCTCTTCCCCGTCTGTGTTCTTCCCTGAGCTTGAGGATGGGTCAAGGTCAAGGAACATGACAAAAGCCAAGTGGGATATTAATCCAGAGGCAGCTGATGTGATGCCCTCCAGATCAGCCAGCACAGCCAATAGCCAGAAATTATGGGAGTTGTGGTCCAACACATTTGGAGGGCACCATATTGGCTACCCCTGCCCTAATCCATCTTCTGAAGAGAACCATAATTGTCCTTCACAATTCTTCAAATCTGCACATTATCTACCTTTGTATAATTTGGTCTCCTGCTGCCAATTGCAAGGTGGGGGTATTATATAATGTCAAGTTGCTGCTGAGCCCCACTCGGGCATCGGTTAAGAGATTTTACCAGGCATCTGCCACACACATTCAAAAGGCAACCTTTATGTCCCAAAGGGCTAGAAACTTGCTTTTAATAATAAATAAAACAAATGTCATGCCTAGTATACTGAATTCTTGAAAACAAACACGTGACCCCCTTTCTTATAGCACAGCTGATCCTATCACATCAGAACAGACTGCAACAAGCCTACAGAGAATGACCGTCCCCCCCGGTCCTCAAAGGGATCACAATCAAATGTAGGAAGGGGAAAGAGAATTGAAAATATGCTGGTATTAAAAGCAAACAGGTCTAATAACTTCTATTCTTCTCATTATTGTTATGTATAAATAGGGTAAATATTATTTTATCCTTATTACATATCCAACAATTTTCCTCTGAACAGTATGCTGCCTTTACTCAAGATTGCTAAACTCTTGTTTTTTAATTGTTTTGCTGCTGGCTATTACTATTTTTTTGTATTTTGTTGTTTTTATTGTATGTCATTATTCTTGCAAACCATTGTATAAAGAGGTTTTTTTAAAAACAGAATACCTCCCACTAACCACATCTCAGATAAACTCCCTTCCACCAAAGCTACCAGAGCTGGACTCCCATCTTCCCCACCCTGAAATTATTTACATGACCCTGAAGGTGGCATTGCCCCTCATCGCCCGACAGCTCTTTCCTGCAGGATGCAAAGGTCTCAGAAGGAGGTGGCAGACCCCCTCGCCCATAAGCTTTATTTGTGTTGCAATGAAACACAGTGACCTGGAGGGGGTCAAGGGTCAAGAGGAGCATGTTGAAGTTGGAAAACTAGGCTGCCTCTGACACCCAGTGGCTGAGAAGGCAATTTATGTTCCATGATCATCTTCAAAACAAGCACTTCCCCGCACCCCATTACACAAAAAAAGTCAAATGTTCAGGGAGCCAAAACACACAAGGCAGGCCTTAGCAGGCGGGGGGGGGGGAGCAGGTAAGCCTGGCTGAGCAGACTTCCCTGGAAGAGACCGAAATGCCTCAACGGCTGCACAAAACCCCATGAATTCAATCCAAAGACCGAAAGGAAAGTAGTTAGGCTTGAAGAGGATCTGCTATTAATCATCGCCATAATCATGCATTTAATGAACACGACAGTTCCCGCTCCCTCTGGAGGGACATGAAGGTTCTCACAGCAACCGCTTTGCAACGTACTCGCCAGAGGACGCCAAGAGCTGGCAGAGCGGGATGCAGATGATGCATCAACACGCCACACGTGGCACCCTTTCTGCAGGAGTCTTTCAAGATGACAAGGTGCTGCTATACATATCGGGCTTATATATATAAACGTAATTCTGATTAACCAAACAGAGCTTTTTATTATATTAACAAAACGTTTCAGCTTCCGCCTTCATCAGCTGCTAACATACAAATGCTGTTGCGAAGGTGGCAGTTATAGAGCTTTGAGGATGGAATGCTCAGAGGGGCTTCATTTGCAGAAGCTAAGTGGTGGTGGTACTGTCCTCCAGGTTCAGGCCATGTGGTGCCAATGTGTCCAGAGAGTAAATCCAAAAGTTCTCCCTTTTGGTCAATGCTGCTGGATCTGCTGGCATCTCTATCGCTGTAATGGAAAAGTCCAACAGGCTGTGACCCTCGATGTTAAAATGCTTTACAACTGGTTGCTCCACTTTTTTGGTCAAAATTGCCGACTTGTGGTTCCTGAAGCGCATGCGTAGGTCAGTTGTGGTCTTTCCTACGTATTGGATATGACATCCTGGTCTTTTGCACTCAATGATGTAAACTATATTGCAGGACCTGCAGGTGATGTCCTGCCTGTCCTAGTGCTTGTAAAAGTGGCTGTCTCCCTGAGGTACACACAGGTGATACAGCGTTTGGAGTGACAAGGATGAGACCCTGGATTGGTGATAGGTGGCTTAAGCACAGCTTTCACCAACAGTCTGTGCAAATTAGGAGGTTGGCGAAATGCGATAACAGGAGGCCTGCTGATGGCTCTGGTAAGATGTTCAGAGATTGCCAGCAATGGGTAGCTCTCCTTGATTGCTCGGTGATAGTTAGGAGATGCTGGATGGAAATCTACCACAAATGGAATCCGTTACTCTCTGCTCTTTGACACCTCAGTATGATGGAGGAGGTTTTCTCTGGACAGCATGGAGGCTCGGTGGATGTTGCAATTCATAATATGTGGAGAATATCCTCTTCGAAGAAGGTGTTCTTTAAGTTCACTGATCCTTCTCTGGTATTTATCTTCAGTGTTGCAGATAAGTTTGATTCTCAGAGCTAAGCTATACACAATGTTCTTCTTTATATGCCTAGGATGGCAGGATTTCCAGTTTAAATCGGTGTGGGCATCAGTGGGTTTGCTGTAGAGATCAGTGGCTATTTTGTTGTTTTCAATGGTAAGAAGGACATCCAGAAAAGGGATGTGTGGATTGACATTTGTACTATTAAATGTAAACTTAATAGAGGGATGGATAGAGTTGATGTAATTTTTAAATTGTTCCAAACTCTCTTTACCATTTGTCCAGACCATAAAGATGTCGTCAATGTATTGCCACCATATAAGTGGTTTGTTGATGGCCTTTTTGAGGATCTCCTGTTCCAGTTTACCCATAAAGAGATTCGCAAATGATGGAGCCATGCGAGTCCCCATAGCTGTGCCTTGTAGTTGCAGGTCGTGTTCTCCATTGAATGTAAAGTTGTTACAAGTCAGGACTAGCGTTGCTAAAGTTGTGAGAACCTCTGTTGGAGGATTGTTCATATCTCTGGTGTTAAGGAACTCATTTAAAGCCTGAATCCCATCGTTATGTGGTATATTGGTGTAAAGAGATGTGACATCTAAAGTAGCTAGTATAGTATTGTTGTGGAATTGATACGGCTTGTTTAAAGACTCAGTTTTAAGCAAGAAGTCCTTGGTGTCTTTGATATACGATGGGAGGTTTCGCACCATGTTTTGTAAATGTAAGTCAATGTACAGAGAAATCCTTTCAGTAGCTGTGTTGTTACCTGAGACAATCGGGCGACCAGGATTGTTGGCTTTGTGGATTTTAGGCAGCATGTAAAACCTTCCAGGGGTGGGATTTGGATTAACAAGGAGATCAGCAGTTTCCTCTTTAAGAAGTTTCCTTCTTGTAAGGTTCTGTATAGATGTAATGATACAAGTATTGAGATCTGTGGTGATGTCTTTGTCAAGAAATCTATATGTTGTTTCATCCTTTAGTTGTCTTTGACCTTCTGCTATATAGTCTGTAGTGTTAAGTACCACAACAGCACCACCCTTATCTGCAGGTTTGATGACAATATCCCTTCTCATCTGAAGGTTCCTTAGGGCTATTCTTTCTTCTTTTGAAAGGTTGTAATGAGTAGGAGTTGGTGTGTGGTTGTTGATGACTCTGTTTATTGATAAGAGAAAGGTTTCTAGGACTGGATTCCTGTTAATGTTCGGTGTCCAAGTTTTAGGTGGCAGAAACTGTAGCAGAGGATCTCTATTGTAGAGGTCTGTGTTGTTCTTAGAGTCATCATAAAAAAATTCAGCCAATCTACATCTCCTTTCAAATACTTTGATGTCACATTTCATCTGTGCTATATTGTGCTCTCTAGGTGTTGGGCAAAAGTTGAGGCCTTTGGATAGAAGCCTAATCTCATTAGGTGACATTTTGCCTGCAGTGAGATCTATTATTGTTGTGGAGTCATTTCTGTAAGTTATTTTATATATATATATAAAATCAGGGCCAGGAAGAGGAATCAGATCCAATGACACTCGGGCAGACTTGCAGAAGGCATGCAGAGCCTAGGAACAGACCTGCCCACAGGCTTAGGAACCTAGGAGGCTGCTTTATATAGAGTCAAGCCATTGGTCCATCTAGCTTAGTACTGTCTACGCTGACTGGCAGAGGTTCTCCAGGGTTTCAGACATGAGCACCCATCAGCAGTTCATCGTTTCCTCACATGGAGCCTCAACTGGGTCCTGACAGCTCATGGGACTGCCATTTGAGCCATTAACCACAAGTAAGCTGAGGTTCCTCAGACTTAAGACAGCATTCTTGGTGGCCATCATGTCCACCATATATATATATATATATATATATCCCACTTTTTCTCCAAGGAGCTTAAAGTGGCATACATGGTTCTCCCCCTCCTAATTTAATCCCCACAACAACCCTGTGAGATAAGTTAGGCTGAGAGGCAGTGACTGGCCCAAGGTCACCCAGTGTGCTCCATGGCTAAATGAGGATTTGAACCCTGGTCTCCCAGGTCCTAGTCCAACAGGGCCAGGTTCTCGTTTTGATTGCCCCAGAGTGCAGGATACGGAATAATGGGCTGAAGTGACAGGAAGCCTGATTTCGGCCGAACACCAAGAAAACATTTCTAACTGTTAGGGCGGTGTGACAATGGAACCAATTACTAGGGAGGAGGTGGGCTCTCCGACACTGGAGGCCTTCAAGAGGCAGCTGGACAGCCACCTGTCAGGGATGCTTTAATTTGGATTCCTGCATTGAGCAGGGGGTGGACTTGATGGCCTTATAAGCCCCTTCCAACTCTATGATTCTATTTCCTCTAGAATAGATACCCCTTGGAGTTTTCCAAGCAGCCAAGACCGAAATTCTTAGCCATCTTAGAAGCTGGACAACCATTAGGCATTCTGCAATATTTGTTTTATTTAGTTATTTATTTATTATACTTGTATACCGCCCCATAGCCGAAGCTCTCTGGGCAGTTTACAGTAACTAAAAACATATACAATTTAAAAATACATCTTTTAAAAAACCAATTTAAAACAATATAAAACACCTGCTAAAATGCCTGGGAGAAGAGGAAAGTCTTGACCTGGCGCCGAAAAGATAACAGTGTTGGCACCAGGCGCACCTCCTCAGAAACATCATTCCATAATTTGGGGGCCACCACTGAGAAGGCCCTCTCCCTTGTTGCCATCCTCCGAGCTTCCCTTGGAATGCCATAGATTGTCTCCTGGCATTCCAAGTGGTGGAAGCAGTCCCATTCAGGGGGCAGAAGTACGGGGTATACTCCATTTTCTTTCTAGTTCCAGAAGTGAATGGGGATAACTGGTCATCCTCAACCTCAGGTGGTTGAACAGGAACATGGTGTACGAGCAGTTCAAAAGGGAGACTAAGATCCATTTTGGAGGCTAACACACGGGACAACTGGATGGAGTCCACAGACCTATCGGAGGCCTATCTCCATATTCCAATCAATAGGAAACATCTTTGTTTCTACCACGGGTGCAAGCATTATCAATATAGGGCCCTTCCATTCAGCCTGACCTCCAACCCCAGGGACTTCACCAAGGACCTTGTGGCCCTGCTAGCACATCTAAGGACTCTGGGGGTGCAGGTGCACCTGTACCTTGATGACATCCTGGCCCAGGCACCACCCAAAGAACAGTGCAGGTGGGACATGGAAGCCACTCTCTTATGCCTGCAGTGGCATGGTTTTGTTGTGAATCTCAAGAAGACTGCCCTGGAGCCTACACAAACATTACACACCTGGGAGTGCTGATAAACTCACTGCAGTTTCGAATGTCCCTTACTGAGGAGCAGGTGAAGAACGTTCAACCTTGGTGAGGAAGGTAGTGACCTCAGAATCAGAGCTGATGACTTGCCAAGCTTCAGGGCATTCTGGTCTCCTGCCAGGAATTAGTGGACTGGGCTCGCCTTCATACATGCAAGCTCTTGCAATTACTACTCCCACTTCAAGATCAGATCATGAAGTCCTGCAACCTCAGCATCCTGATCCCACAGCAGCTGCAGAGAGACCTGAAGTGATGGCTGCCTCCACATCAGTTGGTGGAGGGGGTGAGTTTGGAGACACTGGTCAGAAGGGTGATCACTTCAGATGCGAGCATTTACAGATGGGGAGTGCACCTGGATTCCCACATGACGCAAGGAGCGTGGACTGCCAGGGAACCATGGGATGCATCAATTGCCTGGAAACTGCAAGCAGTGAGGTTGCCATTGCTGAGATTTGCACCTCATATGAGGTCCTGGCAAAAACAGGTAACTTGCCTGCCAAAGCATATTTGAATCATTAAGGGCCATGAAATTGAGGGCACTGATGCAAGAAGCGCATCACCTGTTCAGCTGGGCGGAGTCCCATCTACGATCCCTCAGAGTGGAACATGTGGCGGGTGAGCTGAATGTAATGGTGGATTGGTTAAGCAGGACAACCATGTCAGAAGCAGAGTGGCAGCTACACTTCCAGATTTTCCAACAGATATCCAACTTATTTGGCCTCACAATCCTAGACCTGTTTGTAACACAGCACAGATCTCAGGTGGCCAATTTCTTATCATGACGTCAGAATGTCGGCAGGCAGAGAGTAGATGTCCTGATGGCACACAGGCCATGTGGCCCTTTTTATGCCTTTCCGCCATTCAACCTTCTCTTGCAAACAACCAGGTGGGTTTGTCTGTTTAGAGTGGAGGTGATACTGAATGCTCCACACTGGCCAAGAAGGCCGTGGTTTCCAGAGCTTTTATATCTCTCCAGGGCAAGCCCTGGTGTCTACCTCTTCAGGAGGACCTGTTGATTCAGAGACCCCATTGCTCACCTACAGTTGTAAACCGCCCAGAGAGCTTCGGCAATGGGGCGGTATACAAATGCAATAAATTAATAAATAAATAAATATAGCCAGAGCCCTTCTGACTGACTGCATGGAGGAGACATTTCTGTCCTCCTGTAAGGCCTCTACAAACAAGGCATATAGTTCCACATGGAAAGTGTTACAGAGTTGGTGTCAGGTCTTATAGTGTCTGATGAAGGTGTGCAGGGAGGCCCAAGTGGTCGCCCTACAAATGCCCACAATCAGCAAGTCACTCTTACACACCGCCAAAGAAGCTGCTCCTCTAATCGAATGTGCCATAATACCTGGTGGCCTGCACAGGTCAGCACTAAACCTGCTCTGCACTATTTCCATTAATTGGACCTAAACTCTTCTGCGGCTGGTATTCCACAAATGTAGAGGCCGACCTCAGCAGAAAATGTCTGCAGGAGGATGCGCAGTATGAATCCTAGGAACGGTCCTAGAACTCTTGCAGACAATAGATTTCTCTTTCTTTTAAACATGGATGTTGCTCTACCCTGAAGGTATTTCACAAGGAAGTTCAAATGTGATGTCAGAGTTACAGAACTTGCATTACACAGCATGCATCACACACTGAGATGGGACTGAAAAGCCCATTGCCTGAGCCAACTATTACGATGTGCCACCGTGGAAGCCGCCATGGAATGCACCACAAATTGTAATGAATCCATGGACGCATCCGCTGACAAAGTTGAAGCATTCACCATCTTTTTTAAACCATCTTTAACAAACTTAGCCACATCTTCCCTTGTCCCCATTTCTTCCGCCCACCTAAAAATTGCCCTTGAAAACACAGAAGAGGTAGCAGAAGCCCCGAGGGCCACAGCATTAGCTTCAAGACTCCTGCGAAGGGCACCTCTGACCATCTTATCACATGGGTCTTTGGGCTTCCCTCCCCTTCTGGGGGAATAACTGTAGAACTAGCAAGGGCTGCCAATGGGCGGGTCTACAGCGGGAAGATGTAAATGCACCATAATTCGTTCTGCAAAGACACAGTGCTTCTTAGCCCATTTAGGCGGCAGCTTGGATTTATTTGGAGATGCCCATTCTGCATCCCACATGCCATCAAAAGCCTGAGGAAAAGGGACTATGATGGGTTTAGTATCAGTGGAAGGAAAAGCCTTTTTAGCCCTTACCGATCCGGAGTGACTGGGAGCACAGACCCCCTCAGCCTCAGCGAACTGTAACACCCTACATCAGTGGTTCCCAACTTTATGATTATGGGACCCCCTTTGTAAACTCAAAAAAATTGTGACACCTCCATGCTAATTGTAATTTTAGTCTGTTAATTAAAAAAATGGTGTGCGGCAACATCACATCGCCAAATATCCCTTTCCATAAAAAGCTCCCTGCAGACAGGGAGGTGTTGCTTTCTTTTCTTAATGCAAAGGTCCAATGAAATTGGAATCCCCCTCCTTTCCCCCCAGTCTGAAGATGTATAGTCCTGTCTCCCAACACCAGTGGGTGACAGTGCTGGACTAAGATCCAGGTTTAAATCCCCTACCCAGCCATGAAGCCCACTGGGTGACCTTGGGCCAGACGCAGTCTCTCAGCCTGACGTTTCTCACAGGGTTGCTGTAAGGATAAAATGCGGAAGACCATGTGCACTACTTTGAGCAACTTGGAGGAAAGGTGGGATATAAATGCAATAATGATTAAATAAATAAATACATTTCAGCTGCAGTATGTGGACCCCAGCCTCAGCCAACCTGCTGAGCTTTTTAATAGTAGTAGTAGTAGTAGTAGTAGTAGTAGTAGTAGTAGTAGTAGTAGTAGTAATAATAATAATAATAATAATAATAATAATAATAATAATAATAATGAAGAAGAAGCAGTGATGTGATAGTGGTGGGGATGCTAGATTGTGAAGACAAAAGGGTGGATAGACCGGTCAGTGCTTTCACCTCTGCACCTGACTATCTTCCTTCTTTATGGCTTCCTAGCACTTTTGATTTTCAGTTTCGCCTTTTCCTGAGTCATCCTACATTCGTTGAGCCTCCTTCTCTAGTCTTTCTTATGTTTTCTACTGTGATTTTGTTCTTATGTTCAGTTCTGAAGTGGCAGAAATGGAGTGAACTCCTTCAGATGGTGTGTGGCAAAATCACATCTCCAAATGTCCCTTTCCATTAAAAGCTCCTGCAGACAGAAACCCAGAATCATGAATTGCACTGAAACTCCCTGTTGTGCTAATCTTCTATCTGCAGGGAGGTGTTGCTTTCTTTTTTTTAATGCAAGAGTCCAAACAAATTGGTATCCCCCTCCTCATACACACACACGCAGCTTGAAGATGTACACTCCTGTCTCCTAACTCCAGTGGGTGACAGTGTTGAGCTGCTAAGCTTTAAAGACAAACAAACACCACAACCAGCAGCAATGTGCTGGTGATGGGGACGTGAGATTGTGCACTGGAAACAGGGTGGATGGATTAAGTTGGGCGGTTAGTGATTTTAGGCCTTGGAATGATCATCAGAACTGATGACTTGGTTAGCATGCACTTGGGGAATGAGAGCGGAGCAGAAGACAGATCAGCGCATGCACACACGCGAACACACCTGCCCCTCCTGCAAGCACCTGCAGGCGTGTATGCATTTGGGCATGTGAGAGGGGGGAAGCCCTCAACTGCTGCAGCATCTTGGAGAGAGAGATTGGGAGGTAGAGTGTAGGTGGAAGAAAGAGGGGACACTGGCACACACACTTAGCCTCAGAGATGGGGGCGACCAAGTCCTGGGCTTCCTCACTGTTCCTTGGCTCCGTCTGGGCCAAAGGCGAGATCTGGGCGGCCTCGCAAATAAAAATAATTTTTAAAAGGAGGTGGCAGCGAAGCATGTGGGCAGGCTGCCTGGCAGGAAGGAAGGAAGGGGGAAAGCAGCTTTTCCTTGTAGCCTTTTTGCTTCACAAAAAGCCTCTTCTCTCATTCTGAGCAAGGGCATTGTTAGCAGCGGTAGTGCGAGGAGACAGGAGCTGGTGATAGTAATCCCCTCTTCTTCCTGGTAGCTCAATCGTCAGTCTACTTTGGCGTCTGCCATTTGTTTTATAGGCAGATGCCTGCCCTCGGTGTGCCTGAAAGATGCTCTGCCGCTTCAGGAAAAGTCCTCCCTCTTGTTTGGAGCAAGGGGGAGGTGTTGTCTGCAATGGCAGTGGGGAGCAGACAGCATTCGGGGAGAGAACACTTTTTTTAAAATAATAATAAATAATTCATTTCTTTACTACTCGGATTACTTCACGGCCCCTAGGTTGGGAACCACTGCCCTACGTGTCTTGATGAAAGACCTCTGGAGAGAAAAGCCTGGGTTGGGTCTGAACTGCTTCCAGCTCCTCCTCTGACTATTCATCTTCTTCTCTACCAGGCCCATGCGGTGAAGCATCGGACTCAGATAATGCCCCCTGCCCCACCGCAGGCTGCCTAGTTGGAAGCTCCCCATTCCTGAGTAGGGACGCTGCTCCTACTGGCCATAACAGGCAGGGTCTTCAACAGGTAGAGAAGAGTCACCCCGCCCTTCAGACCGGCCCTGCCTGCTGTCTGTGAAGGCTGGGTCTTTTCACTCCAGTTCAAATCCTTTTTGTGTTTTGGCTATTTCATCAATTTTTCTGTTTATTTCTCCTCTCCTTGTCTATTGCTCACTTTACTGCTGTTGGCTGTCTGTCTTTCAGACCTCTGGTTGACTGTCTGGTCCTACTTTGTTCTGTCCCTCTCTATAGTCCTCCCCTTGGCTTTTTATTCCTCCATTTACATATTTTCTTGCCTGCCTTTACTACCGCGGATTTGGGATGGGTGTTTGAGGGAATTCGAAACGTCCTCTCCCCCTGAACAGAACTCAGTTAGCACCGTGGTATACACCACGGTTGCGTACCTTGAGACAGGAGGTGAGACGACTAGAACGCCGGTGGTGGAAATCCCGCTCCGAAGGTGTCCGGACACAAGTTAGAGCAGCAGTAGCTGCCTACCAAGTGGCAATAAAGGCAGAAAAGAAGGCTTTCTTTACTGCCTCTATTGCGTCTGCAGAGTGCTGTCCCAGGAGGCTGTTCCAAGTGGTCCGAAGCCTGGTCGGTCCAGTTGCTCAGGAACCCTTGGAACAGTCAAAAGCCTCCTGTGACATTTTGGCAAAGCACTTCGCTGATAAAATTGAACGCTTATGGAGCTCGATCCCGTGCGCTGTGGATACGGTAAATAAACCAGAGTTGGCCAGTTGCATGCCGGTATGTTTGGATCGTTTTCAGCCTCTATCTTCTGAGGATGTGGACAAGGTGCTCTCGACTGTAAAGCCTACCACCTGTCTAACTGATCCTTGCCCATCATGGCTCCTTATGAGCTGCAGAGAGAAGTTGGGTGAGGGGATCAAGGCGGTGGTAAACGCATCCTTGAAGGAGGGTGTGATGCCATCAGCCTTCAAGGAGGCAATTGTAAGGCCCATCTTGAAGAAGCCCTCCTTGGATCCCCAAGTTTTCAATAACTTTCGCCCGATTTCGAATTTACGTTTCTTGGGCAAGGTCATTGAGCGAGTGGTGGCCAATCAGTTGTCGACACACTTGGATGAAACGGATTACTTGGATCCATACCAATCGGGCTTCAGGACTGGTCACGGAACTGAAACAGCCTTGGTCGCTCTGGTGGATGATATGAGGAGGGCATTAGATAGGGGAGAATTCACCTTTCTTGTCCTCCTCGATCTTTCAGCGGCTTTTGATACTGTTGACCACAGTATCCTTTTACATCGGCTGGAGGGACTGGGAATAGGAGGCACTGTATTACAGTGGTTCCATTCCTTTCTCTCTGATAGGCACCGACAGGTGGCATTGGGGGAGGAGGTTTCAGACCCTTGGCCTCTTAACTGTGGTGTGCCACAGGGTTCTATCCTCTCTCCCATGCTATTTAACATCTATATGAAGCCGCTGGGGGCAATCATTAGGAGATTTGGGCTGCAGTGTCACCAATATGCAGATGACACTCAGCTCTATCTCTCGTTTAAATCCTCAGCAGAGTTGGCTGTGGAGACCTTGTCCAAGTGCCTGGAGTCCGTGAGTGGATGGATGGGAAGGAATAGGCTGAAACTGAACCCCGACAAGACCGAGGTACTACTTGTGGGGGACAAGAGAAGGTTGGGGAATATTGACCTGAAGTTCAATGGGGTGAATCTACCCCTTAAGGACCAGGTCCGCAGCCTCGGGGTTGTGCTTGATTCCAAGCTGTCCATGGAGGCTCAGATTTCGGCAGTGAGCCGGGCAGCTTGGTATCAACTTCACCTTATACGTAGGCTGCAACCCTACCTTCCTGCTCATCAGCTCCCGCTGGTAGTACACGCCCTGGTCACCTCTCGATTAGATTACTGTAATGCGCTCTACGTGGGGTTACCCTTGAAAACGGTCCAGAAACTACAACTTATACAAAATGTGGCGGCTCGACTACTTACGAATAGTCGCCGCCGGGATCACATCACACCAGTGTTGTTCGATCTACACTGGCTCCCAGTTGTTTTCCAGGCCCAATTCAAGGTGTTGGTATTAACCTTTAAATCCCTATACGGTCTCGGCCCAGTTTATCTAAAGGAGCGCCTTCAACGCCACCAATTATGCCACCTGACAAGATCAGCCACGCAGGGCCTTCTCTCAGTCCCGCCAACTATATCAGCTAGGTTGGCGGGAACCAGAGAGAGAGCCTTCTCAGTGGCGGCCCCCACCCTCTGGAACTCTCTCCCACAAGATCTCCGGCTTGCCTCTTCCCTGAATATATTCCACAAGGCCTTAAAGACCTGGCTCTTTCAACAGGCTTTTGGGACTTTTGGGGAGGGTTGACTTTTTTTGATTGAAATGCCTCCTACCCTGCAATGTTTTTATCATTTTTATGTTATATTGTATTTTGTTGTATTGTATTTTATTGTACTTGCCTAGAGTGGCCATCGGCCAGATAGGCGACACATAAATTAAATTTATTATTATTATTATTATTAATTCCTGCCCAGCTGGGCATTTGGCTGCCGCTTAGGAACTCTTTAACTTTGGAGCTTTGGCAAGTCTCTACGCTACTCAGCTAGCATGGCCACCATTTTTAGATGGTCTGAGCCTTTGCCCAACAGCCCTATCTAGCAAATTAATTCATTATATTCCGTTGGTCTCAAGAGGTGGTCCTTCCATCATTTTGCCCAAACCCTGTTTCCCCTAAGGAAAAGTTACAGCAAACTCTAGAAGTCTGTAGGGCTCTTTGATAGAATCTCCTCCTTCTGGGAGTCGGAGGCCTTGTTTTATTTTGGAGGGATGTCACCAGGGCAGAAGATATCCTCTTCAACCATATCACGGTGGTTCAAGGAGGCAATAGTTCCACCTGAGGGTCTTGCAGCTCATTCCCCTTCGAGGTATGTCTACTTCAGCAGCCTTTACAGGCAGCTTTCCTATCCTATACATTGGCAAGGCGGCTACTTGAGCCTCACTGCACACATTCTCTTCAAGTAGATAACAACGTCTGGCAACCCTATGAATCTTTTTTGCATATATATCCATAGAGTTTTCATGGTAAGAGGTATTCAGAGGTGGTTCACCATTGCCTTCCTCTAAGCCTATTACACCCGGTATTCCCAGGCAGTCTCCCATCCAAGGACTAACCAGGCCTGACCCTGCTTAGCTTCCGAGATCGGGCGTGTTCAGGGTAGTATGGTTGTAGGCACACATTCTCTAAACACTACAAAATTGATTCCTGGGTGTCTGCAGATGCAGCGTTCAGGCAGAAGGTTCCGCAAAGGGTAGTTAATGCATGACCATCTGGTGTGGAATTTCAGCCTGGCAGCTGATGCTCTGTTATATCCCAAGTCTCAGGACTGCCCTCCAGGAACCTCTAGGGTAAAATGGAAATCCTTTCCATGAATTTCTAATCCCGGAGGGCAGTCCCCTCGTCTCTTCATTCCAGAGTTCTAGGTTTTACGTCTGGATTAATGGCTTCCGCCAGCATCGTACATGTGAGGAGTAGCTTGGGCCTCCTGGGGATTTCATGGCATACTCTTATCTGTTGCTCCTAACAAGCATCACTTCTTTCTTATGATAATTCATTTGTTCTTTGGTTGCCCCCATTTTTTGCACGTTCTACCGAATTTTGTCGAAGTGGTAGGCCAGTCGGACCAGGAGTTCCTGCTACATTGATGGAGTCTTGTGGGGTTGAGGGGTCTTCCTTGCTCTCCCATCTGGCCTGGAGAGTAGAATGGCCCCTCCCTCCAGGGTGATCAGAAGTAGACTCTACCTGAACAGCTAAAGGAAGGAGCTATCACAAATTGCCCTCCAGGAACCCCTGGGAATAGACATTCATGGAAAGAATTCCCATTTTATTCTCCTGCAGGCAGCTTGGGGATTATTGTTGCAAGGTTTACAACTGCAGAGAAACACACACATGTCTGGATAATACATTCTACGTTTGGAGAGTATTATTTCTAAAATGCACCTAATTGTATTTTATGCAATAAGATTTCTAAATTACCCACCTACAAATGGCACACTGGGCAGAATATCAATTTATAATTCCAGAACCCCTTGAAGGTATGTGAAGATAGACCACTCCACTTCCAACACATAGGCTAGCAGCTGTTTCTATTGGACACAAATCGAAAAATGATCTTTGCATTTTTACAATTTGCTCGTTTGATAACTGTTCCGTTTTCCTCCACTGTTGGGACTTCCTCATCTGCCCAAACAGCCTAGGCTGAGATTCAACTCCGTGTAGAACAAAGTTTGTTCCTTCGGATAGCGTGAAGTGCAGAGTCAGACTCTCCCTCCTACCAGCCCCAATTTCAATTACACGGATTGGGGCAACACACAAGCAGGTCTGCAGTCGGGGGGCACTCCTGCCCCCAGCAGTGCTGCTGGATTCATAGGTGGGGGTGCAACCTCAAGTGCAACCTCAATAAGAACACAAGAAGCTGACTTATGTGGAGTCGGATTCTTGGTCCATCTAGCTCAGTACTGTCCTATACCACCCGTCCCCAACCTGGTGCCCTACAAATGTTTTCGGATTACAGTTCCCATGAGCTCTGACCACTGGCCACACCGGCTGGGGTGGATGGCAGCTGCAGTTGAAAGCAACTGGAGGGTGTGGGGTTGGTAAGGCTGCTCTGTCCCATGTGGATGGGCTCTGCCACGCTGCTTGGCAAGCTCCCTTTGCCAGAATGGGTTGGGGGCCCTTCCCATTAAATCATCTGGTTGCTAGCAGCAGCAGCAGCAGCTGCCCTTTCCAGCAACTGCCAGAGGGACCTCTGCATCACACAGCAGCCTCCCTTGCCGCTCAGCGCAATTTGCTCTGGTAAAGGTATTCTTTTAACCATGAAGATTCCTTTAATAGGCCACATTAGCATCTTGCATCTGCCAAGGCAGCCTTACTGCACGCTGCTGCCGCCGCCGCAGCCCCCCTTCCGGCAACCCCAGTTTCCATTTCAGAGGCCCACAGAGTTAGTGCTGAACAAAACATTTGTTAAGCTGGCACCAAGGAAATTTATTTCTTTAATTATTATCCATTTAAGTAGGTCCAGCCATTTCTAGGCGATCAGCACTGGCTACTGCTTGGGGGGTCATTTATTGTAACTCATCCGACGGCTGGAGCGCCCCTTCTCCGCCAACAGAAAGGAAAGACTAAATGGGAGCTCCCATTTCAACAACAACACAATTTTCTGTTGTTTCCTTACTTTGCCGAAGGCCACTTTTAAAGGAGCAAGTGCATAATCCCTAGTTCTGTGTGTAAGCGCATATATATTTATATACTGGAGACCTATAGTCAAAGGTTTGGCTAGTAATTCTGAATGCACGGGTGCAATTCAGCCCTTCTCAACCTTTCCCCACCACCTCCCCACTGACAACACATAGTCTCCCTCTCCCTTCCCCCTTAGAAGTCACAGGCCCACAGCCAAGAGGGCTCCCTTTAGGAGCAGCTGAAGGGATTAAATGGCATCCAGCGGGTAGGACGTTTCCACTCTGTTTCCACAGCAGAGCAGCCTACCGCAAATTGCCTGACACTTTGCAGCCAGACTACAATTTGAAATCAGAAAGGCAACAACCCAGCCGGGCAGGCACAATTTAATCGCTCAGTTTTCTAGATTGTGGCCATAACCTTGTTGACTACAAAGGAACAAGGTTAGAACAGAGAGGTTGGGTTCTGCAACAAGCTACCAAAAGTCTCCTGGTTAATGCATTATATTACTCTGGGTGTTTGACACATTGGAAGAGTCTGCCTGAAGTAAAGGGCTGCTTTGTATACAAGAATTTCCAACAAAGGGATTGATCTCCATAGAAGCGGAAGGGTTATACTGTGATGTCTGAGGATGTCACAGGCTGGGTTTTCTGCTAGAAATATACAGAAACGTTCACAAATCAACACTCCCAAGCCACACACCCTTCACAGCCCACATTTGGTCACCCGGGGATTCGTCTCCATGGAAGAAACTGGAACGTACAAAGCAGCTCCTCAAAATGGCACTGCTGCCCTTAGCTCAGTGGCAGAACATCTGCCTTGTGTGCAGATGGTTGCAGGTTCAGTCCCTGGCATCTCCAGATAGGATAGCTGGGAGAGACTCCTGCTTGGAGCCCTGGAGAGCCACTGCCAGTCATTGTAGACCATACTGAGCTAGATGGACCAATGCCCTAACTCAGTATAAGGCAGCTGCCTGGGTTCCTCTGCTACTGTTGGTGCTCCCTGCCCAGAAGGACACTTTAAACCAGTTTGTTCTCTCTTCCATGAATTAGCTATCTTTCTGTCCAATAAAGGGGTGCACAGAACTCCCAAGATTTGCTCTCACATCAACTGAAGGAGCCAAACCACTGATAGTTATTGAGCTAGTTTTGCATTGTCAGAGCTTTGCAGGAGGACAGGAGGAGAAGTCCCTAATCAGAATCCATTTCTGCGCACAGCCTGTTTGCATTGCACAATTTAACATGATTCATACATTGTGAACGGTTATGAGAAGACATCTGCCGAAGGCCATCAGCTGGTCCTGTATTGGAAGTCAGATGGCCACAGAGGAAGCCCTAGCCATTGGTGTAATGCCAGCCATGACTCAGCAGCCTGCACAGGTCAGCACTAAACCGGCTCTGCTCTATTTCCATTAATTGGACTTAAACTCTTCTGGGGCCAGCGTTCTACAAACGTAGAGGCCAACCTCAGCAGAAAATGTCTGCAGGAGGATGCACAGTATGAATCCTAGGAACGGTCCTAGAGCTCTTGCAGGCAATAGATTTCTCTTTCTTTTAAACATGGATGTTGCTCTACCCTGAAGGTATTTCACAAGGAAGTTCAAATGTGATGTCAGAGTTACAGAACTTGCATTACACAGCATGCATCACACACTGAGATGGGACTGAAAAGCAAATTATCACCAGGAAAAGAGTTCTGTAACCTGGGCAGCGGGCACATGTTGAAGGTGTAAGAGGGGAAATGAAGGTGAAATAATGCAGCCTTTCACCAACCTCCAGATGTTTTGGACTACAACTCACATCAGCCCCAACCAGCCCGGCCATATAATGCTAGAGGTGGTGGTGGGGTGTCTATTCTGGCTGGGGCTGGTGGAAGTTGTACCCCAAAACATCTGGATGGCACCACGCTGGCAAAGGCTAGTACACCGCAGGTGTGTGGAATAATTTGGTCCTCCAGATGATGCTGAACTACATCTCCCATCAGCCCCAGGAAGCATGGCCAATGGCGTGGGTGATGGGAGTTGTAGTTCAGCAGCATCTGGAGAGCGAAAGATTCCCCACACCTGGCATAGTGCAAAGTGGGCAACCAGTGCAGACACCTTATCCGTTGTGCAACATCCCTCTTTCTTCCTTGTACTATAAGTACTTAGCACTTATGCAGCTCTTTTAGGGCGTTCAAAGCACGTTGCATACATTTTGTTGCAATCCTTACGATAATCTTAAATATCAGACAGGTGCCATCTCTGTTATCTTTATGGCGCCTACTGAAGACCTTGCTCTTTCAACAAGGTCAGGAACATTCCCAGCCCTACCTGGAGATGCCATCAGGGATTGAAACGGGGTCCCTCTGCATGCAACGCAGATGCTCTGTCACTAAGCTGCAGCCCGTCCCCTAAATGAGACAAGCTGTTTCATCAGATACATGAAACCCAATAACAGATCTGAAGACATTAACCCAAGCATGGGCTGTTTGCGCAGCCCCTGAAGCAACAAAAGGAAGAGGTAGGGTGCAGGTGCATTCAGCACTTTGGGCTGCTAGAAAATATAGAAAAGGCATTCCTGTGACATTCAGCCCTTCTAAAATTAGTTGGTCAATAACCAGCTGAGTGCACACTTTCTTCCAACTCTTTTTCATCCTTTCTGGCTGCAGTGAAGGCCTCTGACGGTTTGGCTCCCGTTCTTTGGACTGTGCACAGAGTTTCCCAGGGCCACCGTGGGAGTCATGTTTATCAGTACATACAACACTGTGGAGCTCTCTGGCACCGCACAACGGAGGATCTTGTAGAGATTAAAAGCATCCTGGCATGTTCAACACAGCAACAAGTGAGTCCCATGCAAGCGTCTTTGGATCACTGCCATGCAACATCCGAAGCCCCCCTTTCAGGCCGGGCTAAGTTTATTTCAAGTGGTTTTGGGCTCTGCTGCAAATTTCCCTTGCATCGATAATCAATGGTAATGTTTAAATATCTGCATAGACCATTATCAGGCTGGGGACTGGATGTTCTAAGAGATGCATAGGAGAAGAGAATTCATCCTTATAAAATTCCTAGAGTTGTTTTTGTGTGGCAGTCCCTTCCCTCTTTTTAAATTGCTTTTTAAAAAATGTGTTTTTAAATTTCTATATTTGTTTTTAATGTTTTAACTGTAAACTGCCCAGAGAGCTTCGGCTATGGGGCAGTATACAAATGTAATAAATAAATGACTTGTGCTTTCTACATTCACACAATGAAATCACTACCCACCATCATGCACACTTAGCCACACACGAGGAAAGGAGGCAGAGGATATAATCCAGAACTACTTGGTCACATACAAAGATACCATTGTCTTCAGATGAGTCTTCCCCAACATGGTGCCCTCTGCATGTTTTGGACAACTCCTGTCAGCCCCAGCCAGCACTGTGTTATAGTCCAAAATGTCTGGAGGACACCATGTTTGTTTGTTTATTAAAATGTTTCTAGGCCACACTTTTCATAGAGTACATCAAGGTGGCTTAGAACATACAAAGGCATAAAAAAATTAAAAACAGTAAAAATGTCATTAAAAACAATAACTAAAGCATCAGTAATACTTATATTGGCGGTGGTGGTGGTGAAACCATGTTAAAAAGCCAGTCTAAAAAGTTCTTTTTCCAAGAGACACCTGAAAGAGGGAAGGGATGGTTCCTGCCGAACCTCTATTGGCAGGGAGTTCCGCAGGGCAGGGCTTGCCACCCTAAAGGACTGGTCCCTGTTGGAGGCCAACCGAACCTCAGGGGCCATGTGGGGAACCACCAAAAGTGCCCCATCAGAAGATCCCAGCGATCAAGATGGGACATAGGGAGTCAGGCAGTCCTAAAGGTACTTTGGGCCCAAGTTGTTTAGGGCGTTGTAAATTAACACAAGTTCCTTGAACCTGGCCCTGTAGGGTAAGGTTGGGGGAGACTGCTTCAGATCAACTATCTCTGGGTTCCATAGGCCCTTACACCGATGAGTTTTTGGCACAAGGTAAACACAGTTGTATGTGTCCAGGTATGTTAACAAAGCATGTTGACCACAATGGGATGCAACATTAAGCCATAAACCATGCTTAAGCCATAAATTAGTCCGTGCATAAGCTGCATGCTAGAGCACACAGCCTGAGTGGTCCCACTTTGCCCCTCCTCCCTTCCTCCAGTGGGGAAACAAACTATAGAGTGGCTGGCTTAGCTTTACACCCAGAGCAGGTCTCATGGTTTGGAAGCCAAGAACAAACCTTGGTTCTGAATCGTGGTTTGTTTGGAGCGAAACAAACCACACATGGCTGGTCCGGATGTAACACAAACCTGCCGCACAGGCATATTTGCTTAACCATGGCTAATAGCTTAATGTTGTGCCTCAGCTGGCCGCAGCGTTTCATTGCTGCTTCCAACTGATGTAGAATTTTACCTGGACTGTTTTAGTTATACTTACTTTACTGTTATACTTACTTTAATCGTGTTTCTTGCTATCTTTATCCTTTTTTTAATTGTTTATTTTTTATGTTTACATGTAAGGTAAAAAAAAAAGATTTCAAGGCAGGATTTGAATTTAATTATAAACAGGAAGGCAAAAGGTGCAAGATTCAATGCCTGACATTTTTGCCCACGTATGTTTCTGTTGTGCAACAAATCATGTCATGGAAATAGAAGCTTGCTCACCAAAGCAGCTTCCCCCTTCCCTTCCTCTTCTTTCTTTTAAAAAATCTAAACAGGATCTGCAAACATAGAATCATAGAATAGTAGAGTTGGAAGGGGCCTATAAGGCCATCAAGTCCAACCCCCAACATCTCTTGGTTAAAATCCCCTTCCAGGCTTCACTGAGAGTAACCACAAAATAGGGATCATCCTTGCTTAGTAAGGTACATTCTTGGTGCAGGTCCATCACCCCATTCTCCTCCCTGGGGTCAGCTGCCACAGAATGTGCGCACAGACACAGACACAAAGGGATGATTTTAGAACCCTTTTCAATTCCCAAAAAAATACTTCTGGAAACAGAAATTTGCTTCTGGACTCTTGGTGCGCATTTCCTGAACCTAATCTCACCCTTCCAACCCTAAAAGCTGCTAGAGGTTCAATCAGCCTAATTTCCCCCTCTCCGATCCCCCCCCTCAACTGATGTCCTCAAGTTCTCTCCCTTCTGGAGAGCAACAAGTGCGCTTAGTCCTCTGGCTGTTCCCTTTCTTTAAACTGTAGGCATCCTTAAACTCATCTCTTTCTCGCTGCAACCTTGTGAGGTAGGTTTGGCTAAGAAAAAGTGTATGTGCTACCCAGTAAGTTTCACAACTGAGCAGGGATTTGAACCCGGGTCCTCCATGGCCAAATCCAATACTCTGTCAGCTGCAGCTACATTCTGTTCCCAGGTTTTCTTCTTTCTGCCATTTGCCTCATTTGCATTTTATTTAACCCCCCCTTTTTTGTGACAGGTGGAAGTAAGAGAGCATCAAGCACACGACCCACATGCAAAGGGAAATATCCTAATATACAGACTTTGCTCCAGAGGGAAATGGGAGGGTGCCTGCAAAGGCCACCTTGGTGCCTCTTCAGTTCCATCACAGCACCAAGAATGTGTTAAGCACAACCAGAGCTCTTTAATAGATTGAGGTCAAGCTCACTTTCCGGACAATGTCAGCCCTTAATTTTGTTCCTGTTGCTTTCAATCTTGTACTCGGGGTTACCTTTCACCATCACCCTCCCCTCTCTGATATGTCTCTGTAGAATTTATTTTCTCAAAGAGGTGGGGGGACCTCACCTACTTCCTCGAGTGCCTGCAACTCATCTGGCTTGCCCAGTGAGGGTCCGCAGTCCTTGGCCCACAGGCAGGCAACACTCCTTAATGTATCAGTTGGTCAAATATATCACACCTTTGGTGAGTGAAAGTGCAGCCATTAGAACATAAGAAGAACCTTTCTGGATCACACCTACCTAGTCCAGCATCCCATTTCCCACCCTGGCCAGCCAGGTGTCCCAATGGGAAGCCCACAATCAGGACCTGAGCACAACAGCCCTCTCCCCTCTTCTGATTCCCAGCAACTGGTATACAGAGGCAGACTGTCTCCGGTAGTGGAGGTAGGCAGTGGGGAAGGGCTGCAGCTCAGGGGCCGAACATCTGCCTTGCATGCAGAAGGTCCCAGGTTCCATCCCTGGCATCTCCGGGTAGGGCTAGAATGCCCCCGTCTGAAGCCATGGAGAGCCACTGCCAGTAAGTGCAGACAATATGGATCAATTGTCAGACTCGGTCTAAGGCAGCCTTGCCCAACCTTTGGATCCCCAGGTGTTGCTGGACTACAGTTCCCATAATTCCTGACCATTGGCCATGCTGGCTGGGGCTGATGGGAGTTGCAGTCCAGCAACACCTGTGGCCCAAAGGTTGGACAAGGCTGGTCTAAGGCTCCCAATGTTCCTGAGCAGAACACAGGCACCGTGGCCGATAGCCATTGACAGCCTTAGTTATTTATTTATCTAAGGCATTTCTAAACCACTTAATCATTAGCATTTCTAAGCTGCGATTCTCCATGAATTTGTCTAATCCTCTTTTACAGCCATCCCACTTGGTGGCCATCATTTCATCGCGTGGCCACAATTTTCGTATTTAACTCTGTGCTGTATGAAGTCCTTTCTTTTGACTGTCCTGAATCTTCCAACATTTAGTTTCACTGGATGTCCACGAGTCCATGAGAGAGGGAGGAAAACCTTTCCCTGCCCACTTTCTCCATGCCATGCACAATTTTATGCACTTCTGTCATGTCGACTCTTACTCGCCTTTTCCCTGAACTAAAAAGCCCCCGGTGGTATAACCTGGCCTTGTAGGAGCCCTCCGATCATTTTGGTTGCCCTTTTCTGAACCTTCTCCAACTCTACATTATCCTTTTTTGAGATGTGGTGACCAAAACGTTGCACAGTACTCCAAGTGTGTCTGCACCACAGATTTGTATAATCGCATTATATCGGCGCTTTAATTTTTGACCTTCCGTTCACCAGGGGGAAGAAGAGAAACCATGCACAGGCCCCCTTGGCAAAGCTCTTACAGAGTTCAGGAAAGGCATTATAAAGCTCTCGGCTCCCATTATTCCAAAGGACCTCCAGATTGACTGATTGATTGATTGATTGATATCCCGCCCTTCCTCCCAGCAGGAGCTCAGGGCGGCTATCAGTATCAGATATCAGTATTTTTAGGCAAAACACATTCTCAATGCAGATGAGCTGCTCCTGCTGGGAGGAAGGGCGGGATATCAATCAAATAATAAATCAAATAAATAAATGATCCAGGCAAAATGGGCCTTTGGCCTTCTGGGTTGAAAAGAGGGCACAAAAATATGGAGAAATGGGTTCAAAATGGGCCTTTGGGTGTGGTTCAAGATCTGGCCCAGGTTAGAGACTGAGAGCATGAGCTATGAGCATTAGGAAGACCAGGGCTCTATTCCCTCCTGAGCCACAGTCTCACCGCCTGTTCCCCCACCCTGACATATGCACAACTGCAACACATGCGTAGTATTTCAGATCCATTCTTGTGCAGTGACTCAAGTGTTAAGAAGTGGAGCAAGGAGCACTGAGTTCCAATTCCCACTTCAGCCATGAAGGTCAGTGGGTGGTTTTCAGTTCAAGTCCTACACAGAGTAGACCCACTAAAATCAACAGGCACGACTAACTTAGGGTCATTAATTTCGATGGGTCTACTCTGAGAAGGACTTAGTTGGATACAACCCTTCATCTCTCAGCCTAATCTGCCTCACAGGGTTATTGTGAGGGTAAAATGTAGCCTTATATAAGCTGCCCTGAGATCCCAGATGAAGGGTAGGGTATATATCTATGCATGTAAAAATATTTTTATTCTATGCTTTCAAAGATCAAAGTCGGCAATAATATCACAATGCACTGAAATATATATAGACTGAAAATCCTTGCCACACCATAAAGACAACATACAGATACAATGTACAACAATGGCTTAAAACCTAATAATATGGGGAAGTAACTGGACCCAGATGTCAGCTTGAGCCCATATGGTCCAGAATTGGTTTTTCAAGCAAGGACTAAAATATACGAAGTATTAAGAAAGTCCCTCTGACCATATGCAAAGTTCTTTCCATTTGCCACAGAGCAACACAGCTGGGAGAAGTGCTTCCAGGCGCACTTTGGGGCCACAGTGCTCATTTCGGGCCTTGTTCTCCCGAGCAGAAGATGAGGTAGTCAATCTGTGTCATGACTGTACTGGTTCAGATTGCTGGGTAGGGGGGCTCACATGGCTGAATGATCCCCCATACAACAAGAACTCCCTCCACCTAGAAATTTAGCTTATCAGGAAGAAGAAACTTCCCACTTTCTCCCTCAAATTTGAGTTTCCTACACACGAGGATTTTTTTTTTTATTATTCAGTCATGTGAGCCCCCACTTGCAGCCTGAAGCTGCACAGTCGAGACACAGAATGATCATCTCCTGTTTGTGAGAACAAAGCCTTACAGATTAAATACTAATTAGATCCGTCTCATCTACGTTTGGGCATTTCCCACCAAAACGACTGTTAAAATCCAAGCCGGCTAGGTCCAAAGTCTCTTTTGCACGTAACAATTTAATCAAATTTTGGAAACTGAACAAGGCAGTGATGCAAGGTGGGCTTTCAAGACTCTGGAGCACAATCTGCTCAGTGGTGAAACAAGTCCAGTTCAGGGCATGTTGTAAATAAAGCCACTTCACTCCCATCCACCAACCGTAAAGCGCCCAGCACAAATATCCAGTACTCTTCATGCTTGTAATAACTAGGTGGGTTGTGGACAAGCTACGGGAAAACTACTGGCTTCCCTCTCACTTACAGAGATGGATGACTTGCTTGATCAGTTCTGGCAGCCTCGTGATTGGCCACTGATATTGCAAAGAGCTTGGAGTTAGATGCAACCCCGGGACCAAATTTCTTAACATGCGCCAGCGACTAAAAAGCAGGTGTTGGCGCTGGCTGATGAAAGTGAATCAGGTTGGCCCCAGCTGCCCATAAGGGGAGCCCCAGCAGGCCAAACAAAGCCAGTTAAATAATTAACAGCCACGTCTGTCATTTCCAGAGAGACATCAAAGGCGGACAAGGTGATGGAATTAAAGGAATACAATCCAGAAGCCTCATGTGCATACAAAAGACCAGGCACCTGCCTGGTTCTGCTTGTTTAACAATCAGAAGCTCCTGACATTCGATTAAGTGGCTTCTGCCTTGACTGGGGAGAGATTTAAAGTGCTACATTCCAGATGCAGAGTTTTAGCACCTGCCTACGTCAGACCTCCTAGGACAGGTGCGGGAGAAGCTATGGCCCTCCAGATATTGCTGAACTACAACTCCCAATCAGCCCCAGCCAAGAATGGCCAATGGCCAGAAATGATGGTAGTCAGCAACATCTGGAGGGCCAAAGGTTCCCCACGTCGGACTAAGAGCGTCTCTGGCTGGTGGCATCAAGCCTCTGCTCTGTCCGTCTCTATCCGCCTCCTTGCCTTCACACCTTTCCCTTCTAGCCTGCTGTTGCTTCCGTCTCTCCTGCCCTCGGAAACGTTGCTGTCTAGCCTGGGACACAGAGATCTACCAGGAGCAGCAAGCGCATGGGACGGTGAGCTAATGTGTATCCCAGGTCTGTCAGGATGCTGCTCTATGCACTTGGAGTTGGAGCCTTTGCATCACGAGCTGTAGTGCTTAAAAGCACATCAAGGTAGCCCAACTATTGGGCGAAAGACTGGCAAGCTTGAGAGTTTCATCCTGGTCTCTAAATTGGAGTCATGACAAAAGGAGACAAAATGTTGACTCAATAAATCCAGATGGAGAGCACCATTGCCAGGCAAATTATAACCAGCCCCAGTTAAATGCCAAGCAGTTAAGCTGTCAAGAGAGTCTTCTATCTCTCTGCTAGTCCCAAACACAGAGTAGAGAGAAAGCACCATTCTACAAGAAACTTTTAAAGTGTCTATGACCCTGCAGATTAGCAAGCAGGTGGAGGTATGTCCTCAGCAAATAAATATTGCCAGCGCATCGGGCATGCACACACAACACACTGTTCTGCACATTTGCGTTGTGGGATCTCAGTACTCATAAGCAGGGTGCTGCCAAGTCAATACTTCACTCCATGACGGGGTGCATAAGGTTATCCAGAGGAAGGTGACTGATCACTCATGTGACTGCCCGCATTTTGCGATAAATAAAAACCTGAGACGCTAAAGGTTTTATTCATCTGATCACTTTTTAAAGGATGGCCCAGGTTTCAAACCACAGCCCTCATCATAAAGGATATCTACAAAAGGAATGTCTTGGAGTAAGCCACAAACTAAGAAGTCCCCAGTTCATATCTCTCATTCTCAACTCCCTGACCTGCTCTACAGACCTGACATATAAGGTCCTTTCAGCACAACATGATCCTATACCTGAGTTGCTTTGAAAGTTCTGAAAGGCTACATCAATGAGAATCCTAACCCCGAGACACCAAGTTTGTACCAAGTTTGGGGATTTCTGGGCTGATACAATACTGTTCTTATTTAGAATAGATACACACAGCTTTCAGTTTGCTATGGGTTTGCTATGTCTATTATATCGCTATCCTGCCTTTTAACCCAGAGAGATCCCCAAGGAAGCTTACAAGAAAATAATAAAATATAATTAGATTGTGGCTGTTACATGAAAGACCACCTTCCCCCATATGACCTTACCTAAGCTATTTCATGGGCTTAAGAGGCCTATACTATGAAAATGGAAATGGACTGCCTTCAAGTCGATTCCGACTTATGACGACCCTATGAAGAGGGTTTTCATGGTAAGCAGTATTCAGAGGGGGTTTATCATTGCCTCCCTCTGAGGCCGAGAGGCAGTGACTGGCCTAAGGTCACCCAGTGAGCTTCATGGCTGTGTAGAGATTCGAACCCTGGTCTCCCAGGTCGTAGTCCTAGGACTGAGCCATTCTTCAAAATTTCCACTTCTCTACATTTTGTTGTAATGACAACAGAAGATTTATGTAACTGTAAAGTTGACAACAAGGACATTGACCCTGTCAAGGATTATCAATACCTTGGCACAGTCATTAACCAAAATGAAGACTAGTGAAGAAATCAGAAGAAGGCTAGGACTGGGGAGGGCAGCTGTGAGAGAACTAGAAAAGGTGTTCAAATGCAAATATGTATCACTGAACACTAAAGTCAGGATCATTCAGACCATGGTATTCCCGATCTCTATGTATGGATGTGAAAGTTGGAAAGTGAAAAAAGCAGGTAAGAGAAAAATCAACTCATTTGAAATGTGGTGCTGGAGGAGAGCTTTGCCCATACCATGGACTGTGAAAAAGACAAATAATTGAGTGTTAGAACAAATTAAACAAGAACTGTCACTAGAAGCTAAAATGATGAAACTGAGGTTATCATACTTTGGACACATCATGAGAAGACATGATTCCCTAGAAAAGAGAATAATGCTGGGGAAAACAGAAGGGAGTAGAAAAAGAGGAAGGCCAAACAAGATATGGATTGATTCCATAAAGGAAGCCACAGACCTGAACTTACAAGATCTGAACAGGGTGGTTCATGACAGATGCTCTTGGACGTCGCTGATTCAAAGGGTCGCCATAAGTCGAAATCAACTTCAAGACAATAACAACAATTACTGTTGTTTTAATTCATTTGTTTTCATGATTTCTGCTGTTTTACTAGTTGCACACCATTTTTAATATGTATGTGTAGTAAAGCAGTTTGCAAATGAAATAAAGTTATTATCTGAAAGTCTTATAAATTCCTGGCAAGCAGATCTGGCGAGGCAAGCTCAGGCCCATCACCACACACTTTGCAAGCAGAAGCAGCCCAGGTTAGACCTGCAACACCTCCAGTTAAATCATACAATTCTGTTTTTTAAACAACAACAACAACAAGAAGAGATCAAGTACGTATGATGCTGCCTCATACTGAGTCAGACTATTGGTCCATCCAGCTCAGTACTGTCTACACTGGTTGGCAGCAGCTCTCGAGAGTTTCAGGCAGGGGCTTCTCTCCTCACCCTACTGGAGACTGAACCTGGGGCCCTTTGCATGCAAAGCAGATGCTCTAGCACTGAGCTACAGCCCTTTTCCCCAAAGTTGCAGGGCTGGGGAATATTCCCCCCCCCATCTGACAGTTGCTTCTAGTCAGAGCAGGCAGCACCCGACTAAATTAGGTTAGGATTTTTATATTGTTGAGATTTTAATGTTTTAATGTATTAAAACCAGCCAGATGGGCAATCAATCAATCAATGGGACCATCGGGTTTGACTCGGCATCAGGCATCAGTTTCATGAGTCCATACAGCCTCAGGGCTATCAAAACTGGGCCTGGAAAGATTGCATAGATTTATACTGAACACAGAGAATACCTGCAAGATGGGGAAAGGAAGAAGGCAACTCAGCTCCTTTGAAAGGGAGATGTATTTTAAGGCTGCTGCGTCATCACACCTTAATTGGAGATGGTCATGCCCCCTCCCTCACCTCTCTATTTCTCCCCCCCCCCCGCCACCCAGCTTGCTTGCTAGGAGGAAGCGAGCCAGGTATGATAAACAAGACATAGAAGCTGGTGCACGCCTGCGGCCTGATGATTACGGCGTAATCAGATTTGGAATGCTTCTGCACCTAACTTCACAGCCACACAGATTGAGGCGAAGGGAAATCTTTGGGATCAATTGCAGTCCAAATTAACTATACTAATTCCCTCATTGCCCCCACCCCGGAAAAAGCAAGCCAAATGAAAACATTTTTTTGAAAATAAAAAAACCACCACCACCACCAAGCAAATTAAATATTTAATGGGGACACAAACAGCCAGAGAGGCTGCTAAAGAAGACCATAAAGAAGAGGATAGCAAGAGGCCTCAATGGACACAAAAACCCAGCCAGCAGAAGAACTGAGCTTTTGGGGAGGGGGGGTGCAGGACAAGGGAGAGGTGGCCTTCTGGAAGTTTTAGAAACCTTGGGCAGAAATTGAGAGCAAAAGTAGAATCCTAACACAGAGCGAAGAGTTCTTCAGTCCCCCCTCGCTGCCCTCCTCTCCTCTCCCCGCTCCTCCCCCCCCCTCACCACCATGGCAGGTAAAAGGCATGACAGAGGAAACTGAGAGTGGAAAATTAGGGGCAAGGCAGGGAGGGAAGCTGAATGGAGAAATTGAGTTTAAACCGTAGGTTAACTCACTGGGTGCTGCAGATTGGAGGGGGAATATTAAGTGTGCAGATCATAGTGAAATGAGAGATGCAGGAGTTGAGGGTTGGCTGGGGAGAGAGGGTGTGAAGCAGTGATGTGGTGGCAAATTCAGAAGCGCATGACAGTCATGCACCCTCCCCCTTTTTTTATTTTGCTGCTGAGTTGAGAATGAGATCTTTGTTAATGTCTTCCCCCACAACAACAAATGTCCCTACGAGCCAATCAGCATGAAAAGGCAGAGTGTTAGCTACTGAAAGGAGTCTTCTCAGTGGCTGCTCACCTCCTTTCACTCTTGATTGGCTCCAATCAGCAGGAAAGGACAAGGAAGCGAGTTAGAAAACTATTCTCAATGGCTACCATACTCCCCTTTCATGCTGATTGCTTCATAGGACACTGGGGACATAGGGACCCTGCTCCCAAAAAAGTAAAGGTTCTAAGACCCCCTGAGACCCTGGACAACTGCACACCTGATGTGACGTTGACGAAGTATCCTTTCCAGGTAATCTGTCTCCCAAGAGCATTAAGAAGAAATTTGAGTTGGGATGCTTTTAGGAAAAAATGAAAACAGCCAACACTCATGTCTAGGTTGAAGGGGGGAAATCTGCACATCCCACAATATTCAATGGCCTCTTTCCTCTTGTTGCTTCTGTACAGAAGTGCACAACTAATACTGGGGGAAAGAACTTCTGTTTTGAAGTTGTATTTTCTATAAAAGAAATATCCTTAACTCTTCCAAGGGACACTGTAACTTATTAACTTGCAAGTAGTCCCAACCAATCGCGTCCTGTTCAAAGGCCCACAGGTCTCCTCTAACATTTACTGTACATTTCACTGTTTGCAGAAAGTCTGATGGCTCCCAAGTGCCCCTTATTTAAGGAAACTGCATGAACTATGACAATACATGTATGGTGGGTACTCATTTACTGCATACAGTCCAAGGAGCAGCGGTCTCTCATTCCCTCTGCGAGAGCCGAGGCCTGCAGTTGCACTTGTCAATGAGGCTGTGAAAAATGTGGTAGCTGTCACAGGCATGTCTCATGGTGATCACATGTAGACACTCTAAATAAGAATATTTTATGGCAGCACATGTCTTTTGTCTTTGATCAACTCTTCAAAAAGATAGCCAAGAGCTTCAACATTTTAAACAAAGACAAACCACTGGCCTTTTTGGCCAACCAAGCAGCTGGATATTGGCATCTTTGAAGCGGAGAGGTAATGGGGAGCCCAGCAATGCACCACCACTGTGGATTTTCCTTTCCTTCAATTGCAATAAATGATAATTCCAAAAGCTCAACATTCAGTCCATGAAAACTCTGGTGGATTCAGGGAAACACTAAACGCAGCTATGACTTGAAAACAAATTTATCAGAGGCGCTGAAAGTTGTCAGGAGAGGACAGAGTGCCACCCTCTTCCCCACAGGGGATGTCTCAATTGCACTGGGAGTGCCAACTCACTACCCTTCCTATTTCTGACTGTGCCTGGGTCACTTTCTTTTTGAAAATGTTTTGCTTCCTCTAGGGATCTTATAGCATTTACTAGAAATCCTGCATATTTGTTTCATTTGACTTGAGGATTCATTTGGGATCTAGGTCTCAGCCTAGCCCAGAGGCTCAGGACACATGGCACAATGTTATATAAGGTCAATTTATAGTGTCATTCAGAAGTTGCACTCCGAAGGGGACCTTGCTGTCTGATGCTGATTCAGACATCTACTGAAATATGTACCTTGTTTGTACAAAAGAATGCTTGGGGTGGTGAGTTGGGATTACACTGATTTTTAATATAGGCTTGATTACTTATATGGAAGAGATCAAGCTGTTTATACTTGACCTGAGCCATGGCCAACAAATTTCTGCCAGGCATGAAATTATGCATGACGTGGAGAAAGTGGATTGAGAAAAGGTTTGCTCTCCCTCTCTCATAACACTAGAACTTGTGGGCATCCAATGAAGCTGAATGCTGGAAGATTCAGGTCAGACAAAAGAAAGTACTTTTTCACGCAGCACATAGAATCACAGAGTAGCAGAATTGGAAGGGGTCTATAAGGCCATCAAGTCCAACCCCCTGCTCAATGCAGGAATCCAAATCAAAGCATAGTAAAAGTATGGAATTTGCTCCTATAAGAGGCAGTGTTGGCTACCAACTTGAATGGTTTTAAAATAGGATTAGACAAATTCACAGAGGATAAAGCTATGTTCCTCCTCCAATGCTGGAAGCAGTCTGCTTCTGAATATCAGGTGCTAGAAACCGCAGGAGGGGAGAGTGCTTTGCACTCAGGTGCTGCTTGGGGTCTTCCCATAATGGGCATCCGGCTGGCCACTGTTAGAACAGGATGCTGGACTAGATGGGTCACTGGCCTGTCCCAGCAGCCAGGCTCTTCTCATGTTCTTACGCTATGTTCTTATGCCCGGATAAAGCTGTTTTTAAAACATGCACAGACTAGAGCTCTGGAGAACTCCTAAGGGGGAAAAGTGCCTTAAAGGGGAGGCTGTTACCAAGACCACCTGTGAGCTACTGATGCTTAAACCTAGGAACTGGCAGCACAACTTTACACATCAAGGAAATGCCACAGAGGTCTTAACAATAACTACCTGCCTGGTTATTGAATTTATAGCCCACCCCACCTCAGTGGTATGGGGTAGAGTACAAAATACCTGGATTTTTATAGATGGATTTTTTTAAAGAGCGTGATGTATTCCACACAGTGCTACGGAAAGGATGGGACAAAGACAGAGAAATGCTATGGCCCAGCTCTGTTCATTTTATTGTTATTTAGTTGAGGACAAAAAATGGTCAGTTAACACACCAACTACATCTCTTCTGTGCCATTAGCTATTAACATCTGAAAACACAAAGCTTTTTTCATGTCTTATCCATATACCTGCAGCTGTCCAAACGGGATATTTTTAAAGTACTAAACTAGGGTATATATCCTTCTGAACTTACAAGATCTGAACAGGGTGGCTCATGACAGATGCTATTGGAGGTCACTGATTCATAGGATCGCCATAAGTCGTAATCGACTTGCAGGCACATAACAACAACAAAACATATACTACATTTATTCCAGTAAGATTCCTAATAAATAGATGCTAAAAACAAAGTAGATCTTATTCTTAATTTTGCACATTTCTAACTGAGATATTTCTAACTGAGATATGTCCTGTTGAGCTTCTGGAAAATAAGCTTAAGGTAGGAAGCCTCTCTTAGACTTTTTGTTGAAAGATCAAAATAAAATGATGATACTGGGATTTGACGATTAATTAAGATAGCCTATGGAGAAAAGGGATTCTGTATGTATATATTAAGGGACAGGTTTGATGTATATTATATACTTATAGCTGATCTGTGACAAATCGGAAGTCAACTATTTTATTTTCATTTTTTGTTGTTGTATTGTTATGTTTTTTTGACTTTGTTTTGTTTGTTTTTGGAAAAATTTGAATAAAAATTATAAAAAAAGAAAAGAAAATAAGCTTAAGGTCACTTGCAAGGTCTTAGACCTGAGATATGTAGCCACTCAGGATTAGTGAAGTTTATCTTAACTAACTTGCAAAGAAGCTGATGTTTTATGATTTAAGGAATTAAATGTAGGGCAGCTCTTATGCTCTGATTTAATGTAGGACAGGAGTAGCTAACGTGGTGCCCTCCAGATGTTGTTGGACTCCAACTCTCATCAGCCCCAGGCAGCATGGCCAACGGTTAGGGATGACGGGAATTATGACTGAGGAGCTCAAGTCCCACGGAGCTAATTTTAATTAGCTTGCAGATGAGATGAACTATCTTACCAAGTGCTTTGCGCAGACCTAGCTTAGCTCTGGGGCGAACTTTGTTGTGGAAAAGACCATTTAATAAGATGCTGAACAGAACAACAATTCTTTGGGATTTGGGACAAGGCTCCAGTGTCAACTGCCCCCCCCCACTCCAAGTGAGAGTGCTACTAGCAGTTCTGCATTCACATGGGCAAACATTCAACATGACAAAGCTCTTCCACAGCCTACCTGCTCTGCCGTGGCCCCTGCTAGCAACTTCGCCACTCTTGGCTGGAGAGGTAGAGGTTTTGGCAAGTTTGTTAGCAGACACTCTGTACATGACTCCTCCGATACAGCGCAGGCCTTTGTTCCTCCAGCGATGCTGCAAAGCCTGGGACTTGCTCCCTGGAGAAGAGTGGCAGGGACAATTCAGTACCAGAGATCTGCAAAGATAAAATAATACACACAAGGTAAGCAACCAGGACCTTTTCCCACAGCCTGCCATGTTCTTTGATAAGCATATCAAAGAGAAACAGAGTTTAAAAGCTAGCAGGGCTATTATTCCAACATGCTATTCTGAAAAATGGCTTGTTTAAGCACTGACCATCCCTAACATTCTCCTAGTCAGGTGCTGCCTGGATATCCCTTCAGCATGCCTCAAACAACAGCCCATAATCCAGTGCCCTGAACCAGATAAATATCCAAGAGCTATTCCAAAGCTACCCAGACCTCTGTCATGAGAATACATTCTGGAACTGAAGCAAACTCATAGCTATTTGCTTGCTCTGCATAATTCATTCTGCTTCCAAAGGATATGGAACTTTTCTAGTCCAGCAACGTCCACTTGAACTAGCAGTGGTTCCCCAAGGCCTCTTCAGCCCAAAGTCCTCTCTGACCGGAGATGCTAGGGGCTGGCCTTTGGTCATAAGAACATAAGAAGAGCCTGCTGGATCAGGCCAGTGGCCCATCTAGTCCAGCATCCTGTTCTCACAGCGGCCAACCAGGTGCCTGGGGGAAGCCCGCAAGCAGGACCCGAGTGCAAGAACACTCTCCCCTCCTGAGGCTTCCGGCAACTGGTTTTCAGAAGCATGCTGCCTCTGACTAGGGTGGCAGAGCACAGCCATCACAGCTAGTAGCCATTGATAGCCCTGTCCTCCATGAATTTGTCTAATCTTCTTTTAAAGCCACCCAAGCTGGTGGCCATTACTGCATCTTGTGGGAGCAAATTCCATAGTTTGACTATGCACTGAGTAAAGAAGTACTTCCTTTTGTCTGTCCTGAATCTTCCAACATTCAGCTTCTTTGAATGTCCACAAGTTCTAGTATTATGAGAGAGGGAGAAGAACTTTTCTCTATCCACTTTCTCTATCCTCTGCCAGTGGGCTCCAGTTCCTTCAGCGCACCTCCCATACTCTCTCTTTCAATGATCCTGTAAGGTAGGTCACTGTTATCATCATATTGGAGATGGAGCGAGGGGAAGTGACGTCGAGCAGAAAATTCTCCAGTGCTTCATTTTTCCACTTTGTAAGTTGACAGATCCCAATTGCAAATAAGTATTAGACAAGCTTGGGAGCTTCAATGTTTTTGGATGTATACTAAATACAAATAAAATAAACATGCTAAATTAGATCATTCTCTAGGGCGAACAGAAAACTTTCTGATGTAAAATTACCCTATGCAAATTAGCAATGGAAAGTTTTCTGGAAATGTTCAACTCAATATTTTCTGGAAAACCCACATCACAGGAGCAGATGTAGATATGAGATTATGGCTTGCTAAAGGCATCCTGGAAAGTTCACAACAGACGCAAGAGGATCAGACAAATTCATGGAGGATACGACTATCAATGGCTACTAGCCAGGATGGCTATGCTCTGCCTCCATTGTCGTAAGCAATACACCTCTGAACATCAGTTGCTGGAAGCCACTCAAGTCCTGCTTGCAGGCTTCCCTCTGGGGTATTTGGTTGGCCACTCTGAGAACAGGATGGTGGACTAGACGGGCCCCCATTGGCCTGACCCAGCAGGACTCTTCTTATATTCTTAAGATTTGAATGGTAAATTCCCCAGTTCACAGCCATGCTGCCACGGGAACCACTGGGACTAGTAACAAAGAGTTGCATAGGCCACAGGAGCCCCATCACATCTCCCAACCCCCTCTTTCTTCAGAGTCTTTCCCTGAAGCGATATGCCAGATCTCAAACTCTTCACCACAGTCATAATGGCTAGAAACTTGTTTGCTTGTTTACATGGAATTTCGATGCCAATTCTGGGTTCTAAAAACAGCTCTGCCTAGACACAGCTCACTGGATAGGCAGACTCTGTATCTGTAACAATTCACACCCACATCCGAATTCTGCACATCCGCCATTCCAACCAAATCAAGTCTGCTCCTATATGAGCTGTCTTAACTATGTAGTGCTAATCCAAACAGTAATTTGTTTATGCAAATGAGAGGTCTAATTTTGAATTAATACACAACTATGGCTCATAATGCTGTTAGGTGAAACTATATAAACCTCAGCATTGACTGAAGAAAGGGTGTAAATTAGGGGACTGCTCTCCTATCAGCAGAAAGCAAAGGCCTTGGGAGCATTTCCTTTAAATGAAGGCACGTCATACAGAAAAAGGGAATTGCAAAATATAATCATAGTGCTTAGCATGACAAGTTTATTCTAATATGATTGTTGCCATTGGCTACCAGCCTTGATGTATTGTGCCTGAGAGTTCCCACAGATATGACTTAACTGGTTTGCATCAAGGAAAGGGAGGACATGAAGCATCTCTGTCCTAACCTGATCCAAAAGCTTCCTCAAAACATTGGGCATGCAGGGGGAGAAGCCATGCACTTATATCAAGGTGCTTATCTGAGCTAGGAAAAAGGGACTCTGCTTGGATTCACATGAAGTGGCCTTTTGCAAACAGACACAAAAATCAGAGTTCCACACTTCTGGTTCCTCAGAAACCCAGGAAGGCCTCTCAGACCATCCCATTTTGGAATGCAAGCACGGAGTGAAGTTAGTCCTCTTTTCTCGGGCACTTAGAACTGTTCCAATAAGTGACACTTGCTTCTGTTTCTTTCACTAGCGTTTTAGCTGCTTGACTGAGGTGTTACATAACCTTGTGGCAGAAAAGAGATTATAACATTTCTTAATGAATAAAGCAAGCCACCAGCAATGCCTTCCCTGACATATTTCTAGGAGTCATTCTTTAGTAAACGGCTCTAACATGGTGTTATTTATTTAATTGTTTATTTTATATCCCGCCCTTCCTCCCAGGAGCCCAGGGCAGCAAACAAAAACACTAAAAACACTCTAAAATATCTTTAAAAAACAGACTTTAAAATATATTAAAACAAAACATCTTTAAAAACAAACATCTTAAAAACATCTTTTTTAAAAAAAAAGCCTTAAAAACACCTTAAAAATTCCAGCACAGACACAGACTGGGATAAGGTCTCTGCTTAAAAGGCTTGTTGAAAGAGGAAGGTCTTCAATCGGTGCTTTAAAGATAACAGAGATGGCGCCTGTATAATATTTACAGGAAGAGCATTCCAAAGGGTCGGTGCCACTACACTAAAGGAGATAAGAGGTCTCGTTGTTCCACGTTATGACATGGGCTTCAACAGGGCCACCTGCTCTATCTACTGGGAACTGCCCCAGGTGTTCAGAACAAGAGTTCAACAAAGATGCTTACTTTGACATTTGAAGCCCTAAATGGCCTGAGACCCAAATATCTGCCCTTATTCCATATCGACTCGCCCATACTTAACATCAGCAGATGAGGCCCTCTTGATGGTCCCTTGCCAGTACAGGATGACACACATGGAGTTTCACTGCCAATGCCTTGCATGTGGAACTTCCTCTGTACTGAGGTGCGTCTGGAAGAGTTAGGCAGCAGGTAAAGACACACTTTTTTGGGCAGGCATTTGGAAAGACTTGACTAGACAAATGGATTAGTTGCTGCTGCTGTTGCTATTAATAAATTGATATTTAGTGCCATTGTTATGAGCTGTTGAGTATTGTAAGAACTGTGCTATTTTATGAATGTTATACATTCTTTTTATCTTAATTGACTATGTTGTAACCCCTACTTGTAAGCCATTCCATGGCTTGTGCAAGGGGGGATATATTGTTGTTGTTGTTATGTGCCTTCGAGTCAACTACAACTTACGGCGACCCTATAAATCAGTGGTCCGTTCCATTATCCAACATATGTTTGCAACACGATCTCTGCTGCCTCTTCCCTTTCTAAACCCAGCTTGGACAATCTGGCTTGTGCAAGGAGGGATCTATACATCATGTAAATATATAAATAAATGGCAAAACACCACCCTTTCAAGGAGGACACACTGCTGTCAAAGGTGTGTACGCAACACTTCATCTCACGCATGCATATGCACACACACACCATTCCTTTGCAGATTAGATGTCTGAGCTCGGAGCACACTCTGCTTCTGTTTGCATTAGAGACTGCTGAGCTTTACTACTTCGGCCTCTAATCCAGACACCTGCGCTCAGCGGTTTTCTAAACATTTCCGAAGGAGGACTCATGAAAACTAGTTCCCCGGAGGTGGTTGCAGCAGCCACTTCTCCTTGCTTAAGACACGCTAAAAGGTAAAGGGTGCCTCTTTTCACTGAGTGCTCCATCTGGTAGGGCTCCAATATGCCGCAGCTGTGATAAAAACTGAGCAAGACAGGAAAGCAGTTTGATGGTTGTTGTTTTCCAATCAGGAGCCGCTGCTGCAGGGTTGAAAACCAAACCACAGGTTAGAGAGATCAAAATGCAAGTAACAAATGTTGCCAAGGAAACAGCTCGCATCCTGGCCCAAGAACAAAAAGGTTGCATCCATTCTCTGACCACATTAGCCAAGGTCCTGTCATATTGCACAGCTGATGTGAAAATAAATACTACTCCTTATTGCAGTGGTGACCAAGCATTTGTAAGACTGTCAGAGTTTTGCTAGATCAGACAAAAGGTCTACTCAGTCCAGTATCCTGTTTTCCACAAGGGCCAACCAGATGCCTTCTAGGAAGCCCACAAGTAGAGCATAAATGCAACAGCCCACCTCTTTAGGAGGAAGGGCTGTTGCTTCTAGGCAGAACATCTGCCTTGCATGCAGAAGGTCCCAGGTTTAACCCCCAGATCTCCAGGTGGGGCTGGGAGAGGCTCCTGCATGAAACTCTGGAGAGTTGTTGCCGGTCAGTGTGGGCTTGACTCAGTGTAAGGCAGCCTCCACTGTTTCTTCTGTGTCCCATCATTCTCCCTCAAGGAACTAGAATTCATAGGCCATAACAGCTAGCAGATCCTGATTTTCTAAATGCTGATTATTACTTAATCACTGGTTGCATTTTAAAAAAAAGAATTATTCAAAGTGACAAAGAAAATTAAAAATAAACAATCTTTGGGGATGTTGAGATTAGCATTTTGTGGCAAATATTCATAATTTGGAGAACGCTCCTATCCACAAGCTCTGCTAGGAGTACAGCTGGGGGGGGGTCTTCCCTGGAAGCCACAGTTACTACTCTCCGTCCCCCAGCACATGGCTACCCCTAGCTGGGTCTCCAAAATGAGGTCTTTCAGAGGCGTGGCAGGAACGGGCCAGAAGTTCCCCAAGAGGCCCCAGGATCAGGCCCCTGAACTATGCCACCATAAAGTTAGTGTAATTGATTTCCACCCAAAAAATATAAATCCTTTAGGGGAAATATAAAAAAATAAAGAACGGGGGGGGGGGGAGAGGGGAGGAGAAAGAGAGAGAGAGAGTGAAACTGAAACTCACTGATGAAGGTCCTGAGAGGTCTGAAACATGTTGGATCTTAAACGTTTTTCCCTACCTATTTTTCCTTTTTTTGCTATGCCTAGAATTGTGGCCAATGTATATTTATTCTCCCTTTCAGGGAAAGAACACTTCCAGCCAGCTAACACTCAGCACGTGCAAGCCATGCACAGTCTCTGCCGTGTTATTATCAAACATCTATCATCTTGGAAAATTATACTAAGAGAAGCCTCCTGCAAACTGCAGCAAATGGTGTGTCTGCCCACAGCTGAAGTGAAAATGACCCATGTAGGTAATTCTCAAATGGATTCTCATACAAAGACACTGAAATCATTCTAAAGCATCTTAAAACAAAACATAGAATCATAGAGTTGGAAGGGGCCATCTTTAAAAACATATTAAAACAAAAGACCTTTAAAACCCTTTTTTTAAAAACATCTTAAAAAGCAATTCCAACACAGACGCAGACTGGGATAAGGTCTCTACTTAAAAGGCTTGTTGAAAAAGGAAGGTCTCCAGTAGGCACCAAAAAGATAACAGAGATGGTGCCTGTCTAACATTTAAAGGGAGGGAATTCCACAGGGTAGGTGCCACCACACTAAAGGTCCACTTCCTATGTTGTGCAGAATGGCCCTCCTGATAAGATCGCATCTGCAGAAGGCCCTCACCTGCAGAGCACAGTGTATATAAGGGGTAAGACGATCTTTCAGGTATCCTGGTCCTAAGCCGCATAGGGCTCTGAAGACCAAAAACAGAACCTTGAAACTTCATAGACACACACAGCTGTGTAGTCAGCCTTCATTGTTAGGTGGGGAAGCCACATTTCCAGGTGGGGCATTGGGGATGAGGTGCACATCGCTAGCCAATGCCCCCTCCCACACACACACACACACACTGGTGGAGAGGATGTGAGGGCCAGGCCAGAGGAAGGGAAAGGCAGTGACCTTCCCCATCACTCCTTTTCCATCCAGAGTGTGTATTAAATTACATGAATGAAGTTTAATAAGTTGAATTGTCTCACTCTTTTTTGAGAGATCCCCAGGGATGCCAGACTCAAAAGCTTGACTTTGCGTATAACTACAGTCCTCTTTCACCTGTGGTCTGTCCCTGTGGTCTGATTCTTCATGAACTGAACTACCCTGGGAAAAACTGTGAGCTCCTGTGCTTGGCTTTGATGCTGCATTAAGCATCTCAGTTTTAGATTCCACCTGAAAAACAAACTTGTCCATACAACAAGTTGAGGGAAGGGCAGAAAGAATATAAATACCATAGGGTGTGTTTGTTAACTCCTCCTTTAGAGCCCTCTTTCTTGTCTTGTTCCTGGCCTTTTCCTTCCTGTTGGACAATCAGCTGGCTGCTATATAAAGGATGAACTAAGCAATTGGAAACTAATTGTAGAAAGCAACTGAATTTTTTTTTACTAGTTGCTGGGTTGATTTTTCTGTCCAGAAACCCTGAAAAGGCCTCATGCTGAGCTGCACATATTGGGAAAATCTGAAATTTAGGCCTGAGTTACAACCTAAGTGTCCAACCAGCCAGCTAGCTAACCAAAGTGTGCACAGCAATATTTCTATTCCTCTACAGCTGTTTTCATCCTTCACAAGCAAGAAATCAAGAAAAAGAAGAAAAATAGCCACTATGATTATGAGTATAGTGAGTGCTTTAAAAGAGTATAGGGTGAGCATTTTTCAGAGCACTTTAAGTTATCTCTTTATTTCAACCCTTAGCAATAAGCACCCAATCCTGCTCTACTCATTATGATAACTGCAGAATCAGCAAACTCTTATTTCTTACTGCAGGCAAACAAACATGCTTCTTTTTTGCTGGCTGGGTAGAGAACACAACTCACACTGAAACAGAAAAGCATGGCAAAGAAAAGTCCAAGGCGTGGAGTCAAACTTTAGCCCATAATACAAAGTTCTAATATTTAACTCTTCATGAGTCATGTTACTTTTCCAGCCTCTTTTTGTCAGGATCACTTAAGTAATTATAGGGTGACAATGATCATGGAAAATCCACCCTCAGTCAGGGAGAGTCTTGAGAGAGCTGACTTCTGCAGGCTCTTCCAGAGGAGGCTTTTGTTGTGCACTTGCCCTGTCTTATTCACTGAATTTTTCAGAGGGCCCTATTCTTAAATTGCTCCTGTTCTTGAAACAAGGTATCAGTCTTTAAATGAGGGTTGTCATTGTCTGACATGTCACTAATTTAAAAAAAGACAATTTTCCAAAGCAATCCAGGGGGCATGAAGGTCATTGGGGAGCAATGCCTCCATTCCTCTCCCCCGGCTACAGGCCTGCACACACACCACTGCCACTTCCTTCAAACTGGAACTGAGTGTTTAAAGCACATTAATCTAATCAAGAAACATGTGTGGCCCCCAGCTAGATTTTTCTGGCTAGTAACTGGGTTAACCTGGCAGATCAAGTCTCTGAACAGTTCAGGGCATGTCTTTCTATGTGTCACCTGCAACCACATCTAAAAGGGACAAGCAGGAGGGAGTTTGTATGGTGAAAGGAAAATAGTTCCAGTTGCCAAAACACAGCTCACCTCTCTGAAACCCAGTACATAAAGAATTACAGAAATGACAACTGAGAGATCCTTGGTTTTTTCTTCTAGCCCATATTACCCTGGTTCACATATCAAACTCAGCCAAACCATGGTTTGGCACAAAGGTGTGAACTCCCAGGGAGACCACAGCCCCCTCATTCCTTCCCAGTCATTTTGTGGCGGCATCATATTCAGCTAAGCCATGGCCTAGCTTAGTGGGATGTGTGAACCAGGCCGCTGTGGCAGAGAGAAAACTAAAAAGGTAACAGGCAAGGAGTTCTAGCGTTCCGTGCTTCAGGGTGGTACTCAACGAATGCGTCCCATTAGCACAAGGATCTCCATTTGATCTGTTCTGAAGGGTTGGGGGGATCACCTTAAGGGGGGGTGAGGGGAGGGGGGAAGCCCCCTTCCACAAGTGGAAATCCTTGCATTGATGGGACACACTACTTTAGGCACAACCCCCTGCATCCCATCAAGCCTCTTCCTTGTGGCTTCTAGTGGTGTTTTTCTTCTTTTCTGTGCCACAAATACTGAAACATTGCATTCAGAGTCAGATTTGTGCAAATTATCCCAAGCACTGAATTTGAGGGTTTTTCAGCATATATCCAGACTTTCTTATAGCAGTTCTTTTAACAGAAGCACAGCTGTAAAATAATGGGCTGATATCTTGACAGATGAAGCATTGCTTGGCTTTATAAGTGCAAACCGAATCACTTATGGAAACGTGCTATGGTTGATGTGTCTGCCGTCACAAGGAGCCTGTCCATTTCTGACCGTAAGTGAGCTCATTATTTCCCAGTGGTTTAAGACAAAATGTGCAGAGCAGGGCCTTGGTTTCCCCCTTGGCCACTCCACAGAACAATTTCTTCCTGTAATACAAGAAGTCTTGACAAGTTCCAGTGGCCTTGTTCAGAAAGAAAAAGACGCGAATGTACACTAAATGCACCCCCAAGAGGTGTAAGCGATCTGCAGAAACTGATACGTCTTGATGCCACCATCTCTTCCTGTATCAAGGAGCAGGAAATAAGTGCTAAGGAATGCTAACCACTGCATGAAAATCATAGGAGGTAACAGATAAATGTTTAATGCCTACGAAGCAGGTAGCAACTGAAAGAATTCACAACCAGAAACAGCTGCCAGGGGAGGTGGGCCTGAACCATGGGCAAAATCCACGCCTCAGCCTCAGCTTCCCATCTGTAAAAGGAAAACAACAGTGGACAGTTGCAAGGGTGGATAAGTGAAATAAATGCCCCTGCCCTGAGTCACCTCGGTAAGGCAATTTAAATAAAACAATTCATGTTATTATTTTGCCTTTCGTTTCACAGCAGAAGTGGTTTCAATTTTAAAGTTGCATTGGCTGCCTATATGTTTCCGGGCCTGGTTCAAAGTGCTGGTGTTAACCTATAAAGCCTTATACGGTTCGGGACCACAATACCTGATGGAACGCCTCTCCCGATATGAACCTACCCGTACACTACGCTCAACATCGAAGACCCTCCTCCGGGTGCCTACTCATAGGGAAGCTCGGAGGGTTTCAACAAGAAAAAGGGCCTTTTCAGTGGTGGCCCCCGAATTATGGAACAATCTTCATGATGAGGTACGCCTGGCGCCAACATTATTATCTTTTTGGCACCAGGTTAAAACTCTCCTCTTCTCCCAGGCGTTTTAGTATGTGTTAAAAATTGTTTTTAACTTTTTAAGAAAAAATTTAAAGTTGTTTTTAAATTGTTTAAATATGTGGTTTATTGTATCTGATGTATGACTGTTGTGAACCGCCCAGAGAGCTTCGGCTATGGGGCGGTATATAAATTTAATAAAATAAATAAATAAATAAAGTCAAGCAATCTGGGTCTGCCTTTCCATGAAAAACAGTATCAGAAACTCCTGCAAGTCGGGCAAGCATCCTGCCACCCCTCATTTTCTGCCAAAAAATGATTAAGACTAATTATTAAACATCAGGGGTCTGGGAATTAAAAAATAATGCACCGAAAGATGAATACAATTATAATTATACATAGCATAAATTTTACTCAATACATTATGTAAAACTGCCACTCAGCCTATTTTGCATTATAGTCTTGATTTACATTCCTGATTCTGAAAGACTTGAGCCTTTGGAACTTTAAAAAAAATGTTTCGGTTTTTGCAAAGAAGGCTAGGTTGCCAGGAAGAGAGGTATGGGTCATGGACAAGGTGCTTTCATCTGTGAAGCCAACCACTTGTCTTACTGATCCTTGCCCTTCGTGGCTCCTTGTGAGCTGCAGAGAGAAATTGGGCGAGGGGATCAAAGCGGTGGTAAACGCATCCTTGAAAGAGGGTGTGATGCCATCAGCCTTCAAGGAGGCAATTGTAAAGCCCATCTTGAAAAAGCCCTCCTTGGATCCCCAAGTATTCGATAACTTCTGCCCAATTTCGAATCTACCATTTCTGGGCAAGGTCATTGAGCGAGTGGTGGCCAACCAGTTGTCAGCACACTTGGATGAAACGGATTATTTGGATCCATACCAATCGGGTTTCAGGACTGGTCACGGAACTGAAACAGCCTTGGTCGCTCTGGTAGATGATTTGAGGAGGGCATTAGATAGGGGAGAATCCACCTTTCTTGTCCTCCTCGATCTCTCAGCGGCTTTTGATACTGTCGACCACAGTATCCTTCTGCTTCGCCTGGAGGGATTGGGAATTGGAGGCACTGTATTACAGTGGTTCCATTCCTTTCTCTCCGACAGGTACCAACAGGTAGCGTTGGGGGAGGAGGTATCAGACCCTTGGCCTCTCAATTGTGGTGTGCCACAGGGCTCTATCCTCTCTCCCATGCTATTTAACATCTATATGAAGCCGCTGGGGGCAATCATCAGGAGATTTGGGCTGCAGTGTCATCAATATGCGGATGACACTCAGCTCTATCTCTCGTTTAAATCTTCACCAGAGTTGGCTGTGGAGACCTTGTCCAAGTGCCTGGAATCCGTGAGTGGATGGATGGGAAGGAACAAGCTGAAGTTGAACCCTGATAAGACCGAGGTACTACTTGTGGGGGACAAGAGAAGGTTGGGCGACATTGACCTGAAGTTCAACGGGGTGAGTCTACCCCTAAAGGACCAGGTCCGCAGCCTTGGGGTTGTGCTTGATTCCAGGCTGTCCATGGAGGCTCAGATTTCGGCAGTGAGCCGGGCAGCCTGGTACCAACTACACCTCATACGAAGGCTGCAACCCTACCTTCCTGTTCACCAGCTCCCACTAGTGGTACACGCCCTGGTCACCTCTCGTTTGGACTACTGTAATGCGCTCTACGTGGGGTTACCCTTGAAAACGGTCCGGAAATTACAACTGATACAAAATGCGGCGGCTCGACTACTTACGAATAGTCGCCGCCGAGATCACATCACACCAGTGTTGTTCGACCTACACTGGCTACCAGTTGTTTTCCGAGCCCAATTCAAGGTGTTGGTATTGACCTTTAAATCCCTACACGGTTTCGGCCCAGTTTATCTCACGGAGCGCCTTCAACGCCACCAATTATGCCGCCCGACAAGATCGGCCACACAGGGCCTTCTCTCAATCCCGCCAACAAAAACAGCCAGATTGGCGGGTACTAGAGAGAGGGCATTCTCAGTGGCGGCCCCCACTCTTTGGAACTCCCTCCCACAAGATCTCCGGCACGCCTCTTCCCTAAATGTGTTTCGGAAAGCCTTAAAGACCTGGCTCTTTCAGCAGGCCTTCGGGGTATCCGGGGAGGGTTAATTGTTATAACTGTAATGCCTCCTGCCCAGTTTTAATATTGTTGCTGCAGATGTATTGTTTTTATATTGTATTATTATATTTTATCAATTGTATTCTAACAAATTTGTAAGTCGCCTAGAGTGGCCATCGGCCAGATAGGCGACGAAGAAATTAAATTTATTATTATTTATTATTATTATTATGGACAGGGATGGGAAGCCATTAGACAAATTAACGGGGGACTGCATTATGATGGGCTTTTTCCTATGCTGGCGAAAAATGGAACTTCCATGTTCAGACACAGTCAACCTTTGAGTACTTGACGTTAGGCAAAGGGGATGGCCATGAGCTTCCTGCACTGTTTGTTCAGGAAATATTTCTTACATTTGTATGTTGACCCACCCATATGTTGTTATGTGCCTTCAAGTCGATTACGACTTTTGGCGACCCTACGAATCAATGACCTCAAAGAGCATCTCTCATGAACCACCCTGTTCAGATCTTGTAAGTTCAGGTCTGTGGCTTCCTTTATGGAATCAATCCATCTCTTGTTTGGCCTTCCTCTTTTTCTACTCCCTTCTGATTTTCCCAGCATGATTGTCATTTCTACTGAATCCTGTCTTCTTCTTATGTGTCCAAAGTATGATAATCTGTTTCATCATTTTAGTTTCTAGTGATAGTTCTGGTTTAATTTGTTCTAACAACCAATTATTGGTCTTTTTGGCAGTCCATGACCTACCCATAAGGTCCTGGAATTCATTTCTATAGAGCAGGAATGGGAAACCATGGGTAAGGGCCAAAGCTCAACAGCAGAGCGTCTGCCTTGCATGCAGAAAGTCCCAGGTTCAATCCCAGCATCTCCAGGTAGGGCTGGGAGAGACTCCCTGTCTGAAACCCTGGATAGCTGCTGCCAGCCAGTGTAGACTATGTTGCGCTAGATGGACCACTAGGTCTAACTTGGCATCAGGCAGCTTCCAGTTTTCCATCGACGGCAGCATTGCCTCAGAGGTAATCGGCTGACGTTGCGCAATGACAGTGGGCAGCGCCAGAACTACCCCATGCTATGAGTTATAAGATTTAGATCCTGCCCTTCACCCCAAGTGATCTCAGGGCAGGTCACACCAAGTTAAAATACACCACTTACAGATGAGCCGTAGTCCTTTATCACACAGTTTATATATATTTGTTTCTAAATAAAGTACAACAGAGCCATCAAAACAACCCATATCCATGTGGATCTGCCCTGTCAAAGCATTCAGCTCTTCCTGCTAGAATGGAGCAGATGTTGCTTCATCCCTGCCCAGACACGGCACCTTTTAGAGGGTGGCTCCATGCATCCAAAGTACTCTTCTCTTCCTTGCTCCCTGGTATGCTTTTCGAAATCTCAGTGCTGCCTCTGCCTCTTGCTGGGAACAGCTCGGAACTGAAGGGGTGGGTCCATCAGAGACACCATGGGCTCCATACCTCTACCACAAAAAGAATCATGCTTAATCACAAAACAACTCCTCCCTTTCTCCCTTATCACCCATTAAACCCAGGAGTCCCTCTCAGAACATCCATGCTCGCCTTCCCCAACCTGATGCCCTCAAGACGTTGTGGGCCTCCAACTCCCATCCGCCCCAGACAGCACAGCCAACGATAAGAAGGTCCTGCTGGATCAGGCCAGCGGCCCATGAAGTCCTGCATCCTGTTCTCACAGTGGCCAGCAAGATGCCACAATGGGAAGCCCTTAAGCAGGCCCAGAGTGCAAGAGCACTCTCCCCTCCTGTGGTTTCCAGCAGTGGGTATTCAGAAGCAGGCTGCCTACAGCCATGGCGAGAGAGCACAGCCACTGTTAGCCTTATCCTGCATGAATTTCTCTGATCCCCTTTTAAAACCATCCAGGTTGATGGCCGTCCCTGCCTTCTGTGAGATAATGAGAGCTGTGGTCCGGCATCTGTGCTGTGTCACCTCTCCTTCTTTCAAACCTCCCAAAACCCTTCTTTGCAAAAGCTTTTGGGTTAATTAGTAGTGGTCATCCTCTACTGAAGCTAAGCCTATGCATCTTTCATTTTATCTGACCTCATTCATCCTTTGTTACTCTCGCTCACTCTCCCCCCTCCAACATCCCAATTTATATTTCAAGCTTTTGGGGATGTCAGTCAGACTTTTGCTTATGCCACCCCATACAGCACCATGGAAGGATAATTTCTAGTCTTCCTCAACGCACCAGAGCCCCTTGTACTGCCCACTGAGGGTTTGCTAAACTCAGAGAACTGCTCATTTGACCAGGAAGCTTGGGGAGGCAGATTGTGGCCCTACAGTTTGATCTACAGATCCCAGGGCTAATCCTGAACTAGGACCTAGAATCATAAATCATAAAATAGTAGGGTTGGAAGGGGCCTGTAAGGCCATCAAGTCCAACCCTCTGCTCAAGGCAGGAATCCAAATCAAAGCATTCCCGACAGATGGCTGTCCAGCTGCCTCTTGAAGGCCTCCAGTGTCGGAGAGCCCACTACCTCTCTAGGTCATTGGTGCCATTGTCATATGGCTCTAACAGTTAGGAAGTTTTTCCTGATGTCTAGTCGAAATCTGGCTTCCTGCAACTTGAGCCCATTATTCCGTGTCCTGCACTCCGGGACGATCGAGAAGAGATCCCGGCCCTCCCCTATGTGACAACCTTTCATGTCCTTGAAGAGTGCTATCATATCTCCCCTCAGTCTTCTCTTCTCCAGGCTAAACATGCCCAGTTCTTTCAGTCTCTCCTCATAGGGCTTGGTTTCCATCCTTGATCATCCTTGTTGCCCTCCTCTGAACCCGTTCCAGTTTGTCTGCATCCTTCTTGAAGTGCAGAGACCAGAATTGGACGCAGTATTCAAGATGAGGCCTAACCAGTGCTGAATAGAGGGGAACTAGTACTTCACATGATTTGGAAACTATACTTCTGTTAATGCAACCTAATATAGCATTTGCCTGGTAGCCAGGAACCCATCTGTGGGCTGCCAGACCCTTCCTCAGGCCTGGGAGACAACTCTCACTGAGCCTGAATCCACAGGTTTAAACTGCCACATTGTCTTCCCAATGCTCTCATATTTCTAGCGTTTCCTGCTTTCTGCCAAATATAACAATGAGCTATCCTTGGTGCCGCAGATCTTGCACAAGGCCAGGTCTCTCCTCTTGCTTCCTTGCATAGGGCAATTCCTTGCCTATTCATATCCTGCCTTTCTTCCACCATGAAACTTAAGACAGCCTAGGACCAGGATGAAGCCTTTCCCAGAAACCTTGTGGCTGCCTTTTGATGGGGGAAGGGGGTGCTGCCTGGCCTTCCCCCACTGGCAATTCTGACCAGCAAAGAGCATGACCTTTCATGTGTCAAGAGCATGACACATGACCTTTCTAACAATTGTCAGCTGTGTGTTTTACAGTTAATTAGCACAAGAGAAAGATAAATGCCTCTCCCATGAGAGTCTAATGCACTGCTAGAGAGGATTTGAGATATTACCTTGGTCTGTTTTTATTGGTTTTGGCAATGTTTTACACCTGCCTTGTTTTTAAGGGTTTTTGTTCATTTTTTTAACTTTTTTAACTTTATTGCTGTTTTCTTGTATTTAATTGTAGCTGGACTATTCTCATTAGCTGCCTTGAACACCATTTGGTGGAAAGGTTAGGAAAAGGCATGGTACAAATTTAACAAATATCTCGTAACATCGTGTTCCCAAAATACCAACTTTTTAATTTATATACTTATTAACGAAGTTTGTATACTGCCCATAACATAAAGTTCTCTGGTCAGCTCACAGTAATTCTAGCATTTTGAAATGCTGCGCACTCTAGGAAGGGTATCAGATTCTGTTCCCAAGGCCAGCAGAAAATTGTGGGCCACACAACAGAGGAATCCAGCGTATCCAGGGTCTTCATTATGCAGCTTCTGTCATATGCTGAAGATGCACCTCTTTACTCTGGCTTTTGACAGTTAACGGAATTTTGAGGGGAACCGCATGTCGCACTTAATCTCTTCTGTTCTGCTTTGGTTTCGAATTCTTTTATTTAAACATAACAGAAGAAGATAGCTGGATCAGGCCAAAGGGGGCCCACCTATCCCAGCATCCTGTTCTCACAGTAGCCAACCAGTTGCCTATGGGAAGCCTGCAAGCAGGACCATAGCCATAATGGCTAGCAGCCTTTGATAGCCTTATCCTCCGTGAACTTGTCTAATCCTCTTTTCAAGCCATCCAAGTTGGTGGCCATCACTGCCTCCTGTGGGAGCAAATCCCATAGTTTAACTCTGCGCTTTGTGAAGAAGTCCTTTCTTTTGTCTGTCCTGAATCTTCCAACATTCAGCTTCACTGAATGTCCACGAGTTCTAGTGTTATGAGGGGGGGGACGACTTTTCTCTGTCCACTTTCTCAATGCCATACATAATTTATAAACACTTATATCGTGTCTCCTCTTTACCTTTTCTCTAAACTACCCTTCCCATGCTGCAACCTTTCCTCATAGGGGAGTCACTCCATCCCCTTGATTATTCTGGTTGCCTTTTTCTGAACCTTTTCCCACTCTGCAATATCCTTTTTGAGGTGAGGCAACCAGAACTGCACCTAAAATTCCAAATGCCGCTGCACCATAGATTTGTATAATGTAACTATGATATCAGCAGTTTTATGTTCAATACCTTTCCTAATGATCCCTAGCATGGAATTTGCCTTTTTCACAGCTGCCGCACACTGGGTCGACATCTTCATCGAGCTATCCATTGCGACCCCGAGGTCTCGTTCCTGGACAGTTACTGCCAGTTCAGACCCCATGAGCATATATGTGAAATTAAGATATTTTTGCCCCAACATGCACCACTTTACACTTGCTGACACGGAACAGCATTTGCCATTTTACCGCCAATTCACTCAGTTTGGAGAGGTCCTTCGCAATCCTTTTTTGTTTTAACAGCCCTGAATAATTTAGTATCATTGTTGGTTTGACAATTGTATATAAACAGTGTGCTTCTTGTTGTTGTTGTTGTGTGCCTCCAAGTTGACTACAACTTATGGCGACCCTATGAATCAGCGACCTCCAAGAGCATCTGTCGTGAACCACCCTGTTCAGTTCTTGTAAGTTCAGGTCTGTGGCTTCCTTTATGGAATCAGTCCATCTCTTGTTTGGCCTTCCTCTTTTTCTGCTCCCTTCTGTTTTTCCCACTTCTTTTACTCGTGTTTAACTGTATGATTATATTGCTGTGACACTGCCCTGGGACTTTACCATGATGGATAGGTGACAAACCTGATAAATAAATATAGATGGCTGGTAACGGGCACAAATTCAGTGGGATACTGAAAAGTGGAATTTGGTTTCTACAAAAGTAACAGAGATCCCAGAGCTGAACATCCAAGTCGCTTTCTTGTCCTTCAGCTGCTCTTCATGGCTAGCCAGGCTGACACTGCACAATGATGAAGATGCTTCTTCAAAGACAACAGACTCTTATTAGGATACATATACCTAGACACTATATTTGCTTTCTGTTTGTGGCAGTTTCCCCACATCACCAGCAGACCTCAAGCTACAAAGAAAGAAGAGCTAAATCTCCCTATAGTGCAGAAGCTAAGGAGTAACTTGGTTTTGATATTTTGCTTAAAACCTCGCTATTTCACCAACCAAATGCACGACTGCATACACAATCTCCAAGCCTTAGCACCGATTCAACAGAGGTGGGCTGGTGCTGAAGGAGTCTTGTGCCTCCGGTCTCCCCAAGGGGGAAAAGTGTTGGTTGGTTGACTTTTAAATTTATATTCTGGTAGTATGAGGCACTCAGAGCAGCTTACAGAGATGAATTAAAAACATAGGAACAATATCCTAAAAATATATCAAGCTGATCAACTGTTGAACTATATTGTCATTTGGTAACATACATAGACAGCAGCTAAATATGGTAAGCCAATGAGCTCAGTAAGCAAAATGCTCAATGAAAGAGAGATATTTTAACCAGTCATTTTCAAAGATCTCAGAGGGGAGGACCTGACAGGTCTTCCTTGGAAGGGAGTTCCTTAGTCCTGGTGCCACTGCGGAAAGTCCTCTCATCTTGGCAGAGGATGACCTTGCAGCAGACAATCTCACGTTTTATTTCAGGGGAAGAGGAACTTTTTTTTCCAGCCCAAGGGCCAAATTCCCTTCTGGGCAACCACCTGAGGGCCACATGCAAATGGTGGGCAGGCCCAGACAAAAAAGTAGGCAGAGCAATGAATGCAGATTTTACCATTGTACAGCAGGTTAGTTTCAACACACACAGGCTCACACCCCTCTCTATCTTCCACGAAGAGGAATTATCAGAGTTCAAGGGTACTTGCCGCACTGGGGGTGCAAAACATGGCCAGCGAGGAGTGTAGCCAGGGGGGAAGCAGTGTGGACTAGGGAGAGTTCGGAGGGCCAGGAAGAGAGGTCTGGAGAGCTACATTTGGCCCCCAAGCCTGAGGGTCCCATCCTTGTTTTATTTAGTACCTCTGAATCTTTCCCTTTCTCCAAGGAGCAAAACCCAAAGCAGCATGCATGGGGTTTTCCTTTTCTGATTCTAACAACCACGTATGGTAGATTAGACAGAGATGGCTTTCTGGCTCATAGAATTTATTTTATTTTATTCATTTCACAAAATTTATATACCACTTGATTGTAAGAAAACCTCTGAGTGGTTTACCAGGAACATTAAAAGTTATCAGTAGAAAGAAGAAATTAAAAACATTTAAAAGACAATTAAAATCAGCAGTAAACTAAAAAGAGACTATTAAAATACATCAGCATCTATGCGTCTGGATAGGCTTGCCTAGACAGAAATGTTTCAAACAGGTGCCAGAAAGAATCATAGAATAGAATAGTAGAGTTGGGAAGGGCCAATAAGGCCATCAAGTTTGCCACCCTGGGCTCCTGCTGAGAGGAAGGGTGGGATATAAATCAATAATAATAAATAAGTCCAAATGCAGCAAAGGCGCCTCCTGATGTCAATAGGCAGGGAGTTTGTTTAAGCAAGCCTACCCAGATATTTAAATTTCCCATGTATTTTAATATGTAATTTTATTTAATAATGTATAGTTTAAAACTGATTTTATTCAGCAGATGATTAAGCAGTATACAAATCTTGTTAAATAAAAAAACAAAATAAATCTTTGATCTCAACAACCATTTGTGCCACCACACCTAAAACAGGACATAAAAAGCCAAAATCTGTTCAACTTCAGGAATGCTGATGGGCCTGGGAGGAAACTTCTTCCAGGAGGAATGAACAGAGGTTCAAAGTTATCGGGTAGTTTGGAGCCAAGCCGACTGCATCCACCCCCTAATCCCTAATGTTCAGAGCTCCCAGGCTGTTCCACCCTTTACCTGAAATTAGGTCTTGTGGCTTGAAAACAGCTCTTTTCTGGAAGCGTCAAAGTCAGCAAGGGGGGCAAAGTCCCAAACAGACCTGTAATGTGCTCCAATAACCTTTAGAGCCGTTTCCCTGCTGGAGACAGCAAGACGGAGGGGAAAGGCGCCAGGAAGTTGCAGCACTGCTTCAGCAGTTTTCGTTCTCCCTCCGTCTCTTTCCAGCCTCTTTGCAAAAGAAGAAGAAGAGCTCAGGTTGGTGTAGCAAAGAGCAGGAGCTCATCAAGTAGGAAACTGCAGAATATCTCAGCTGGGATCACCACACCAGTAAAAGAAAAGTCACGGCAAAGGAGGGCCAACTGATGGCAGTTCCATCCAAATGCAGGGGGGGGGGAGTCTTCAAGCAGGTTAGGTATGTGATAGCACCAGCCACCCACGGCTGGGTTCAGAAACTGTGCCGTGCCACTTGTCAAATGAATTGAGATTTCCCTTCCCCATCTTTATTTTATCAGAGGTCTTGGCCTTTATCATTTTAAACACCCTATGCTGTAGACAAACATGAGAGAAAATGAACCCGTGCTATCAACACAAAACACTTTGCACCCTTTTACCTCGTGTCGCCTCCCAACTATTATTATTGTTGTTGTTTATTTTTACCCCGCCTTTTGGCCAAAAGGCCCTCAAGGCGGCTTACAAAAAAACACAAATATAAAAATACATCAATAAAATCAATACAATTTACAATAGGCAATACATAATAAATGAATGTGGGTGACAAGAAGGATGGGCACAGGAGAAGTCCAAAAGAATGGATCTTGGGGAGAAAGATCTGGAGGAGAGATCCTTTCTCCATGGCTGCTGAGATGATGGATTTGCGACGCCAAGCTACTCAGAGTGGGTTTTAGTCCAGCCACCACCGACGGCCCCAACCCAGATCATCAACTGGCACCAGTCTCTTTGCTCTAGGCGGCTGCGGCTTCTCCTCCAGCTCCTGCGCCTCCTCCTGCCCTGCCGGCAGCGGCGGTGGCATGGCGGGCCAGCATGGGCCTCGACGGCCTTGCAGAACTGCTTGAGGCTGACGGCGTGCTCCCAGCGGCTCAGGCAGGCCTCCAGCCAGCGCACCAGGGCGGCGTGGTGCCGGGAAAGGAGTGGCTCGGCCAGAGGAGCCTCACGCAGGTGGGCCGTCTCCCCCCACAGTGGGCGTTGGCGAACGTCGGCGAGGAAAGCGCCACGGGGCCAGAGAAGGAAGGCGAGGCCAACGATGCCTCTATGGCGCCCAGCAGAGGAGCCTCCTCCTCCTCGCTGAGCTTGCTTCTCCAGAAGGATGACAGAGAGGAAGCCACAGGACTCTTTCCATGAGAGGTCAGTCCAAAGTTCCAGGGCAGGTCATCTTCCCAAAAGGCAAAGTCAGTGAACAAAGCAAGATCAAATAGTCCAAAGAAGGTAATCCAGGTTTCAAGGCACAGCTGGTGAGGGTCTGATGCTGGTATCTTGGCACTGCTTCCAACGATGAGAAGACATGATTCAATGAACAAGGAGGAAGAAATACCTTCCCTTCCTCTCTCCTGCGTTCACGCCGTTCAGGAACATGCAGAAACAGAGTCTCTATTTGGGCAGCAGGGAAGGAGGCACTCTGCCATCTGATTTCAGACCACATGCCATTGTTACACAGGACCATCCCTCTTTAGAGTCAACTGGTGGGCACAACCCGATGTCGTGCCTCAGCTCTCCCTGGAAGCGCAGGGAGGGGAAAGGCATGACTTGCAGGCGCCTCAGCAGCCAGAAGGCGCAGAAGACCCAGAACTTGTTGAGTCTAAGCAGGACCTGGGGGGAGGGGGGAAGCGAGCCTGAAGTCGAGCCAATTCCCATTGATAGCGCGATCTCCAAAGAGGAGAGCGCTCCGCCTCCAGTTGTCGCAGAGGACCTGTTGGGGGAAGCTCAGGAGAATGTGCCAGCTCCTCCCTCGCCAAGCAGTTCCCAGGATGCCACCAGCATGACGCAGCCTCCTGACCTCGAGTCTGCTACTCAGGAGCAGGTGTCCTCCGATGAGCCGTTGGAAACACACACCCCGTCACCTTGCTCCCGCTGCCGCGAGAAACAGACAGGGCAGAGACAGGACTTGCGAAGGAGTCAGAGATTACGTTCAAAAACGTTCCCTACTTAAGCCTGCAGCTCATTCACCGCAGAGCATGTCTAGAGTGTAGTTAGGGACTCTAAGTGAGTGAGTGTAGGTTTTTCTATGAAGCGTAATGCCTTTGATGTATCCATTACTTTAATAAAAAGAGATTTAATTGCAACCACGTCTCAGCCTCGTGGTTCCGGCTCTGGACAGGACACCAGTGAATTGAAGCCACTGCGGGCACAGAGGAATTCACAATGCTAGAAAGTTATCATCAACATTCTTAATAAACTGCATCCTGAGAAAGTACCACAGAAAGATTCCTTCTTCTCCTCCTATAGTGGTGAATTGGGTTTTTATTTATATATTTATTTATAAAAATAAATAGCATACTGCTATTTCATTAAAAACATCAAAGCATTTTGCAACATATTAAAAACAACAACCATAGAATAAAAACATTAAGAATACAATAAAAATAAAGGTCAACCGTTGGAAACAAAAGCATCTTCTAAATTACCTGCATAAGCCTGGCGGAATAGAAAGGTTTTCAGCTTAAAAGTTAAAACCGAAGGTGCCTGCTGAATCTCCATTGGCAGAGCATTCCAGAGAACTGGGCCAATGGCACTGAAGGCTCAGTTCCGATGTTAAATGAGCCTCGCCAACTTTATGTATTGTTCAAACAAACTGCAAACCACACAAGTGGCCACTTCTAAACAACAGCCATGGACAATCTGTTTCCCACGTGGTTTGGCCAATTTCAACCACATAAGTGAAAGCTGTGACCACCTGACCAAGCCTGGTGAAACCACATGGTAAACTGTTTCCCACATGCTTCAATACTCTCGGGATTACATTACAAGCAGCCACCCAGGTGGGTCACTGCTTGTGAAAACTGGGCCTCAGTTACCACCTTTCTTGCCAACTCCCTGAAAGATAGCTGCTCCCAGTATGAAACTATTGTTGCTGTTATGTGCCTCCAAATCGACTACGACTTACGGCAACCCTATGAATCAGCGACCTCCAATAGCATCTTTCATGAACCACCCTGTTCAGATCTTGTTATGTTCAGGTCTGTGGCTTCAATGATGCAAACACGGAGCAATTACAATGTGGAACTAAAACGAAAGCAGAGCAGTTACAAGAGGAGTCAAGCTGGATTGGTTCTTCAGGAGAAAGAAAAGGCAATTCGAACACACCTTTCTGCAGATGGAACAGGCAGTGCTGAAATAATTGACTGCAAAAGATCGTTCATGCCTAGCACTCAATAGGACAGTGGGGGGGGGGGAAAGACTCCTATGCATGGCTGAGCACGAAGCATTTCCCCACAAAAGGGAGAGGGGGGTTGTGGGGGGCTTCATTCTCCCCCTTCTAAAGGCCTTGTTATCCACTCAGGATGACTCCAATTCACTTGGCTTCTGAGCAGTTATCTAACAGCAACAGTAACACTCATCTGGTCTTACCCATGACGGCCGAGTGCAACGTTCAACTCGGAGCAAAGGCGGGGGGCAGAGTGTGGGGGGGGGCAAAGGGGAAAGACGCCTCTCAAAAGGAGGGCAGGGGTGCCTCGAAAAACAGCTTGTAGCTTTTCATTCGCTGTGGTGTCACAGCCCTCCACCAGAGTGGTACCCTAATGGAAAGGACGGCCTTCGGAAATGAACTGTATTGAGAAGAGAGGATAAAATTAATGAGATAATAGCCAGGCCAAGGACCTGAAGAATACGTCTGCCCTCAACACAAGGGGCTTGTAATTCCTTTTCTACCACACAAACCCTCCAATCTAAAGACTTCTCCCACCCGCCCGGCAAACCCTGCTCCGACAGGAAATTTCATTAATGCTGGAAAATAGGAAAGGTATTAAGCGTGGATAATGAAGGCCAGAAAGTGAACAGTGCCTTAAGATAGTCTTCTTTCTACCCTTTCTAATGGGAGGCATGAACTTTCCCGTCAAATCCATTTCTAATCCATTTGAAATACTACAGCAAATTATCTTCCCTTCAGCCGGAAAGCGGCCAGCCAATTTACTCCGAATAGAAGTGACAATGCAACAGAATTTATCGCCATAACCTTGACTACACAAGGTTGAGGGTTGGCTTTCCCTCACTCCCAAAGTGGGGATGGAAAGCAAATATGAAATGATTTAAAAAAAAAAAAAACGGGGGTGGGAGAAAAAAAGGCTAGGGAAATTAAGGGACACCATGCAAGTGCATCTTTAAAACACACACACACAATTTAAGTGCCACTGTCGAGAGTCAGCGGCCAGAAAAGGGGTGAGGAGAAGACAGCATCAGACTGGAGCGTCCACACAACCCACCAATCAGATCCGAGGTTTCCTTTCTCAGGGAACATTTCTGATGCCTTGAAAGGCAGAGGACGATATCCTTCCCCCTTAAATCCACTGAGTATTCAAGCCAGAGCACTTCAAATGGCACCATGAAGCCACCCTGTCTTGTCCACACACAGTCAAAAGGGCTGATCCATCTAATCTCCAGTCCCAACACTGGAGAGCTGCTTACACATCCCGCTCTCTCATCTTCCATCCCAAGCCAACGGGGACGGCAGAACAGGAGAGTGAATTCAAAACTGAACAAAGGAAGCACTTTTTGCACAAAACGCAGCAGCGGGTTGTGAACCTCGCTGGAAGGCAAAAAACTTAGATTTGGGATTAAACAGTTAGGACATGATGGGTGTGTTCAGGGTTTCTACTAAATCTCGACTTTAATGTTATATAAAACCTTCAAGCGATGGATTGATTCCATAAAGGAAGCCACAGACCTGAACTTACAAGATCTGAACAGGGTAGTTCATGACAGATGCTCTTGGAGGTCACTGATTCATAGGGTCGCCATAAGTCGAAATCGACTTGAAGGCACAAAACAACAACAGCAAAAACTTCAGGTTTGTAGATACAATGTCCGGGGGCAGGGGGAGACTGAGCACACATTTAAACATGGGGGGGGGGAAGCATGGGGACCTCGATATCTGTCGGAACGCCTCTCCCGCTATGAACCGGCTCGTACACTACGGTCTGCTACGAAGGCCCTCCTCCGGGTCCCGACTCATAGGGAGGCCCGGAGGGCAGTGACAAGATCAAGGGCCTTCTCAGTGGTGGCCCCCGAACTATGGAATAGTCTCCCCGAGGAGGTTCGCCTGGCGCTGACACTATCATCCTTTCGGCGCCAGGTTAAAACCTTTCTCTATTCCGAGGCATTTTAATTTTTTTGTTAATGATTGTAATGTTTGTAATTTGATTTTAGCCTTTGCTGTTTTTAGATTGTGAAATTTGATTTTAGACTGATGTTTTTGTATTATATTGTATTTTATTGTATCTATGTTCACCGCCCAGAGAGCTATTGCTAGTCGGGCGGTATATAAGTTTTAAAAATAAATAAAAATATAAATAAATAAATTCACACAGGGGATTCTCTTTCTTAGCAAGTGAGGGCTGTTCTCTCTCAGTTCCTGACAGTGCCCATTCCTCATGACCCAGAGGGAAAAACAATTCTGTTTGCAGGAGTTTAAGACTTTGGGTCGCAGAATGTGGGCTTGGTGGCTGCAGAATTGTGCCTGTTAGTCTGAAGTTTTCGGAGGTCCTGACTACAGACGACAGCTGTGTCAGGCCAGCCACCCTTTCCAGGGGCAAGGCAGCTAGCTCTGTGGCTCCACAGCTGCCGGCGCTCCAACCACTGCAAGGGATAAAGGGCAGAGGTCAGCCTTCTCAGCTGTCAATCTAGCCCCTCACACCAGCATTTGGCCGGCTTCTGAGAACAGATGCTCAATAAGGATTTTGGAAGAGCTTCCCTCAGAAGACTCAAAATTAACTGCATATCCCCTTCTAGGGGAACATGAAACAGAGCTGTGCTAAGAGACTGGAGAACAACTCCACGGCAACATCTCCATCTCTACAATTCCCCTGGACCGCTGCATAACAGGTTGAGTCTATTCAGCACTCACCTCTCAAGCAATCCAACACTTCAGCACAAAGTTGTCCCCTGGTAGCCATTTGACTAATGACTCCCCCACCCACCCCACCTGAAGTCTCTGAAACAGACGCTTCTCATTCCCATGCTACTGAACAGAGATCCACCACTGTTTCCAAAGAGCATTTTCCCCTCTCCCCAGTGGAGAGCAATCGTGGGGTCTCCCCAGTTTTAAACATTTCTCAAGACCACCTGCAATTCTCAATGGCTGCAGTTTTCATTCTCACTCCAGGTTCTGGTTATTGACAGTCCAAGTGTTTGCCTAGTCAGAAGTGATTAGAAAATCGGACGTGGCTGCAGAGACCCAGTCTCCCCCTCTCAGTCTAAACAACTAGCTTGCCTCAAGCCAGAAACTTGATATAAGGAAGCCATCAGTTAACTGGTTGTGAGCGACATGGACAACAAAGCAAAGCCTCCTCCAGTGACTTAGTCGGGTGCAACGGCTGCTAATCACGATGGCCCAGGTATATTATTTTATTGCTTTCTTTTATTTAAAGCATTTATAAACCGCTTAATATTTTAAATATCTCTAAGTGGGGTATAGAATAAGAACAATTAATAACATCATTAAAACAAAAACAGAAAATGAAACAAGTAACCCACCCACCCCAGTAATTCAGGGAATTCAAACATATAAAAACAGGATCTGACCTTAAGGGTCAGGGAAATCCTGGGCAAAAAGATATGTCTTCACAAAACATCTGAAGCAAATCATGGTTGCTGCATCACATCTGGCCAAGGGAAAGCCGTGCCATAGTGCAGGGGCAATAGCCCCATTTTGGGGTCACTGCCCTATGATATTCTGTGCGGCACCATCAGTAGAATTCCCTCACGTGATCTGTGATCTTACTGGTCTACACAGCAGAAGACTTTTCTTCAGGTAAGTTGGTATTACCACCAGCGCTGAACACCATCCGCTGGGGAATACAAGTGGGAGAGTGCTCTTGTGCACATGTCCTGCCCGTGGGTGTGGGAGCAGAACCTGGACTAGATGGGCCTTTGGCCAGATTCACATCAGGGTTCTTCTTATGCTCTCCACCAGTAGCCATGTGTGGTACAAATCAAAACACAGAAAAAACAAACTTTCAAGGAAGCAAGCACATGACCAAAACAGAGCACCATTTTGAAATAAATTACTCCATACTTCTCTATTTGAAATCACTGTCTGCCAGCAGTGTGCTCTTTTGTTGCAAGAGGCTACCATTTTGACAAACTGATGGGAATAAGTTCTACTTTGGCAAGATTTCCTTAGTTCTCCCTTGAGAAAATTTGATTTATTGAAGGTGTCAAAAGATAGAGACATTGTTCATGGGTGGTTCATTTGAACCAGATGAACAGCCAGTGGCAGTATATGGAGAATTTGGCTCTAGCTGGCCAGAATTTCTTTTTAAAAAAACAACCACCCACACATAGAAACCTATCTGAAAATGAACGACTAAGGCTGTGACAATTATTTGGTTCACTGCAAAAATGGCACATCCTTCAATGCCTTTAAAAACAAACACTGGGGATTTCTTCACACCACCTCCATGACCCCAGCTAATTAAGATGTTATAAGTTGCATGGCAATATCACAATAACCCACATGGCTTCAAAAAGCCAACTCAGAGCAAGGCTGATGCTTCCCACCCTTACTCGGAATAGGCACACACTCTTGGTCCTGTTTACAGGACCCCCTCACAATGGGCAGAAAGGAGCTTTTCACAGTCTCCCCTCTCATAATTTTCTCTTGCAATAAAAAGTTGAGTTGCTCAAAGATCAGATTCAAAAAACTTCACTGTCACACAAGCACACCAGGTAAAGGTCTTTTCAGATGAGTCCAGTTGTGAGGATTGAAAGCTCTGCTGAATCATTTCCAATTGCCTCCAAGTGGACTTCTGGCTGCTTTAGCCTTCCCAGGTCCCTCCTGATCCATACAGCATTCAGGGACCAGCTGTGAGAAGTAAGCACCATGAAATTCTCTGCAAGATCAGAGCTCCAGCAGGGGCACACAGGAGTTGAAAATAACCTAATCAGTGGAAAGCCCTGGTCTGGAACCAGGACGGCAGCTGGATCAAGGTGACAAGAACAAATGAGGTCAGTAGCCAGGGCTGTGCCTGGGTAGACAACCCCATGAAGCCAGAAGGAACAGCAACAGAGAATGGGATAGAATTACATGTCTGAAAAAGTAAGCTATACACCCACCCAAATGCTTAATAAAATAGCACACTTAGATAGATCTACCTAATCACAGAATCATAGAATAGTAGAGTTGGAAGGGGCCTGTAAGGCCATCAAGTCCAACCCCCTGCTCAAGGCAGGAATCCAAATCAAAGCATTTCCCGACAGATGGCTGTCCAGCTGCCTCTTGAAGGCCTCCAGTGTCAGAGAGCCCATTACCACTCTAGGTAATTGATTCCATTGCCGTATGGCTCTAACAGTTAGGAAGTTTTTCCTGATGTCCAGTCGAAATCTGGCTTCCTGCAACTTGAGCCCATTATTCCGTGTCCTGCACTCTGGGACGATCGAGAAGAGATCCCGGCCCTCCTCTGTGTGGCAACCTTTCAAGTACTTGAAGAGAGCTATTATATCTCCCCTCAGTCTTCTCTTCTCAAGGCTAAGCATGCCCAGTTCTTTCAGTCTCTCCTCATAGGGCTTTGTTTCCATCCTTGATCATCCTTGTTGCCCTCCTCTGAACCCGTTCCAGATTGTCTGCATCCTTCTTGAAGTGCAGAGACCAGAACTGGACGCAGTATTCAAGATGAGGCCTAACCAGTGCTGAATAGAGGGGAACTAATACTTCACGCGATTTGGAAACTATACTTCTGTTAATGCAGCCTCCAGTTCTTATCAAAGGCCTCCAGGAGCTGGCTATTCACCATCAACATCCTCCTGCCTAAGAGTGGCCATATGAACAGACAGGAAGGAATCTCATACAGGGTCAGACCACTGGTCCATCCGATGGGCTGTGGCTCTCCAGGGCCTGAGGCTGCCAGAGATCCTTTTCAGTGGCGGTGCCAAGAAGAGTTAAGCCAGGGGTGCGATAAAGGTGTCCTCTGGGACAATTGCCGCAACTGTCCAAGAGGTGGGCCGGTCCTGCTCCTGCCCTGCTTCCCCCTCCCTTCCACCCCCCACGAAGTAAGACCAGCCAGGGAAAGAGCTTTCTTCACCTGAGGCTGTGAGGCTGCTTACGCTATCACTTATTGGTCAATAACAGCCAAAGTGCAGAAGGGGGTTTAATGGCTTGGGCAGCAAAAACAAAGAGAGAAGGAGCAAATAACCTTTAATGTCCCATGACATGTTCCAGCCTCTAACTACTCCATTACTTTCTCAGCCTCTTCATTTCCAGAGGCCTGCATGAGAGGGGCCAGGTGTCAACAGACTTTTCTACAACCCTTGCAATCTTCCTTTTATTACTGCCCAAGGCACCATCGCATGCAGATTGAACAGAAGCATTTGGGGAATTTACAATTCGATTCCCTGTTACCTGCATGCGCAAGGCAGGCGCTGCATTCAACACAGACTTTATTAAAAAAAAGGAATGAAATATTGGGGGCCAGCAACACATGGCCCACCAACCCAGGGCTGTGGAGGCAAGGGAGGGGAGGAGTTGTTTCTAGCTCTCGTGATTTATGTAGAAAATTGGGGAAACGCCATGGCAATGTATCCTTAGAGTTTAAGGATGCAGCCATAGCCCTGCTGGATCAGACTAAAGTCTGGATTCACCAGCATTCTGCTTCCAACAATAGCCAGTCAGGGGCCTCGACTGTTTTTTCCTTGCATGTTTTAGGCCCCATCTGCACTATACATTTAAAACAGTATTATATCACTTGAAACAGTCATGGCTTCTCCTCTTGTTAAAGGTGTTGAGAGTTTTTAGGAGACCCTGATTCACCTCACAAAGCTACAATTCCCAGAGTGGTTTTACAATCAAGCCATCCTCCCAGGGTACTCTGGGAACTGTAATTTTGTGAGGGGAATAGGGGTCTCCTCTCAGCACCCTTAACAAACTACAGTTCCCAAGATTCTTTGGTGGTATAATACTGCTTTAAATGTATAGTGCAGACAAGAACATAAGAAAAGCCTGCTAGATCAGGCCAATGGCCCATGTGACCCAGCATCATGTTCTCACAGTGGCCAACCAGATACCTATGGGAAGCTCACAAGGACATGAGCGCAAAAGCATTCTCCTCCTTTGCAGGTTCCAGCAACTGGTATTCAGAAGCCTGCTGCCTCCAACTGTGGAGGGAGAGCCTACCCATCATGGCTAGTAGCCACTGATAGCCTTATCCTCCATGTATCTGTCTAATTCTCTTTTAAAGCCACCCAATGGGTCCTTAGCATGTGTACACATGGGGGAGCCAATATCATTCTCTGCTGTGAGAGCCCTACTGAGTTGAAAATCATTTTATTTGTTATTATTTGGTTTCAAGTCGATTACGACTTATGGCGACTCTATGAATCAGCGACCTCCAAGAGCATCTGTCGTGAACCGCCCTGTTCAGACCTTGTAAGTTCAGGTCTGTGGCTTCCTTTATGGAATCAGTCCATCTCTTGTTTGGCCTTCCTCTTTTTCTGCTCCCTTCTGTTTTTCCCAACATTATTGTCTTTTCTAGTGAATCATGTCTTCTCATGATGTGTCCAAAGTACGATAACCTCAGTTTCATCATTTTAGCTTCTAGTGACAGTTCTGGTTTAATTTGTTCTAACACCCAATTATTTGTCTTTTTTGCAGTCCATGGTATGCGCAAAGCAAATCAGGGGATATTTCTCTTACCCACTTTTTTCACTGTCCAACTTTCACATCCATACATAGAGATTGGGAATACCATGGTCGGAATGATCCTGACTTTAGTGATCGGTGATACATTTCTGCATTTGAGAAAATCATTTTATGTATCATCAAGTAACAGCCAGTGACTCACCCACCTACAAGCAGGATGTGAAGACCATGCATTTGTCCTACCCTGGTCTTTCTGAAGCCACATGTGTGGATTCCATGCTTTAGAGGCAAATACATGCAGCGAGGTGGCTGGGGCCAGATCTGCCGCCTGCACCTCAAGATGTCAAGTTCAGGCAGGCAGTGAATGTGAGAAGCTATGGCCGCCACAGCAGCCACCACCACCTTTTGTGACTGGGATAGCTGGTAGCCTTCTCAGTCTCTAGCCGGCTCCATTGCCGACCCTCTGCTTCCCAAGGAGTCGCACCCCACTCTTGATAAAACGCTGGCTGTGAGCAGCCCCAAATGCAACCTGCCTGGAAGAAACAACAGCCCCTCTTGCGTTGCTCTGCAATCTATTCTATTGATGTATTATTGATGTGTTATTGATGTATCTTTATATTTGTGCTCTTTTGTAAGCCGCCTTGAGGGCCTTTTGGCTGAAAGGCGGAGTAGAAATATTAAAATCAAATCAAATCAAATCAATCCCAAGGTAACGCAGGACAAACTGCACCAGCTGCGTCAAGTGCTGGGAGGAGAGACAGAGGACAGGGCAGGATTCCCAGGATAGAACGAGTAAGGCTTTGCAGAAGAGCCAGGGTGGAGAGATGGCAGGAATGGATGGGCCTTCCTCAAGCTGTTCCAGTGCCACAATGGCCAGCAATAGCCAGCAAGCCAAGCCAGGCAATCAGGCAAAGGACAAGCAGGACTCTCACCACAGAAGGAACTCTGCCAGAGGCCCCTCCCACAACACCCCTGAAGGAACACCAATGAGGGGCCATATTCTGACGAGGCAGACATCTAACAGGTGCAGCCTCAGCCGTGCTGTGTGTGTTCTGGCCACCCTTTCCTGGAAGCACTAGTGAAGATGAACTGGCCCTAGTGTTCTTCTTACCCCTGACCAGCTTGAATTAAATTGCCCCTTCCTGCTAATACCACCTTTGTAAGGTGGGGCTCCACAGAGTCCAGCTCCAAAGAACTTTCCAGACTCTCCTCTTTATGACCACCACCCTCATTATGCTCACACAGCGAGCCTCACACAGTTGGATTCGCCAACCTTTTTGGGTCAGAGGACACATTTCAAATTTTGAGAGAGTGCTGGGGGCACCAGTCACAAAATGACTGCCATGAGGGCATGGCATGACACAAAACTAGAGAGCAGCCACAGTGAAGCTTTTCACACACCTGTATTGCTATATTGCTGCCCTGGGCTCCTGCTGGGAGGAAGGGCGGGAGATCAGATCAGATCATAGAATTGTAGAGTTGGAAGGGGCCTATAAGGCCATCAAGTCCAACCCCCTGCTCAATGCAGGAATCCAAATCAAAGCATTTCCGACAGATGGCTGTCCAGATCAGACAGAGATAGAGACAGACAGACAGACAGACAGATAGATACTAGAAAAGTCTTGAGCTGCTACATTTCTGCCTGCCATACAACTGTTAAAGGTACAGGAACCCTGTTTTTCCCCAATGCCAACCCTAAACCAAAGCCTAGGCTGCCAATCTGTACCCACTTACCTGGAAGTAAGCCTCATTAAACACCAGGAGACTTACTTCTGAGCAGACATTGTACTGCAAGTTGACTATAAAGTGAATGTTTAATGAGTCCCTGGTCTTTAGCTCCTGCAAAGCAGGAAACATGCCTAAGCCTCTGAAATTTTTCACATTTGCCTTTTGAGGGGAAGGGGATTCTTTAGCATTCACCCATACTTATTGTGTAGTAGTATTTGCAGAAAATAGTTTCCAGTTTCTACCTGATCTCAGGAAAACCCAGCACAGAAAAGGACTTTTAAAAAAAAGCAGAAGCAGGAAAAACACACTAAATGGGGGTAGAAAACAGCAGTTCTTTAGAACTCCAGGGATTGCTATTGTCTGGTGTTCAAACAAGTCACTCATCAATCACAGCTCTTACTTCTTTCATTGGCTAATAACACTGACAGGCAGGAGTCACCAGGCTGGGCATTTCACATAAATTGTTTAGAAGGGTACCTGTACATTTTGCTCCATAACATTCTTTCTAGAAAGGCTAGAGTCTTACTTTTAAAAAAAAAAAAACTGAAAGCTCAGATTCTGTACTACCTGCTGGAGATGCCATTGAATGCCTTTGCGGGTGCTATGACATCCACTGGTGGCGGTTTGGCACCCCCTGAACTACAGAGCCCAACCCCTGTTCTAAGATGACAGAGCCTGACCCAAGAGCTGCCATATGAGTGGGCTATATTTTAGAAGGATGTATTGAGCAAGAGCTTAATTATTTTGAGGGATAAACAAAAAGAGTTTCTCTACTAATCTGAAAACGTTGTTAATGTCGAGTTGCTTAATTACAATTGCTGTTTCCTAATATAGCCTCGATTGGTTAACTAAACTGCAGTGACAAGAGAAACAATTTACTAATTGAGCCGATCGTCACATGAGGAAGGAAAGAAAACAGCAGGCGCCCCTCAGACAGGCCACAAACGTCCACTGCAGGGAAGGTCCAATCTTCTGTAATGGTGAAGACACACTGGTGCAAGGGGGGTGTGCTTTCAGTACAACAGGGGAAGGGCCAAACAGTAGCTCAGTGGCAGAGTATCTGTTTTGTGCACCCAAGGCCCCTGGTTCAATCCTTATATCCCACCCTTTCTCCCAGAAGCAGCCCAGGGCGGCTGGATTCAGTCTAATAGGATCACAAGTATCAGGAGGAGAGAAGCAGCAACAGCCGCTGGTGACTGCTAGCCCAGGGAGGGAACTGGAAAGCTAAGGAGGGCTGGGGTCACCTCTTAAGACAGACTGGGGATGGATTTGGCAATGTTTGGGGCAGCTTTAAGTAAGGGGGCAAGACTGGTGGCGCCAAAGTGCACGGTGAAGTCCAACCGGGCATCTGTGACTAGACCGGCTGCACCCACACTTTCCATGAGTAAGACTTGCCTTTCAGGTGCAGACCAAAGGCCCATGTGACGCAGCAACCTCTTTGCAACAGAGCCCATCAGATGCTTCAGGCAGGGCAGGAAGGCCAACATGCCTCCCTGAACAGGGAGGGCCCGCGGAAGCTCCCTTGCCTGTTTTCTCAAGAGACAGCTGTGCCACTCCCAAGGTAAGACTTGATTCCCACGCTGCGGAAGGGCATCGCTTCTTGGGGGAGCACCTGCGCTTCATGCAGGAGGTCCTAAGCTCGGCCCCTGGTGTCGCCCAGGTAGGGCTGGGAAAGGCTTCCTGTTTGAAAGCACGGAGAGCCGCTGCCGGTCAGTGTAGACAGTAGTGAGCTAGATGGACCAATGGTCTGACTCAGGATCAGGCAGCTTCCTGGGTTCCTCTGTAAGACCTCTTACCATCACGCTATCCATGAAAACATGGTACCAAAACAATAGGAACACCAGATGATCATGAGCTGAGGGAAACTGCTGGGGAGCGCCTGCAAAGCCGACAGGACTGGAATTCAGCCTTCGTCTCCTGTTCTCCCCAGATACGTTTTAAGGGCATTTTACACAGGCATTTTAGGGCAGCCAGATCAAAATATCCAAAGATAGGTCCTGTGGCATGTGGTGGAGCTCCAGCCTTTTGAAAGATTTAGAGTCCTAACCAGCACCCCTTACGGCTGCAATGTTCTGAACACAGGGACCAATGCTTGGAACAAAGATCTCCCCTTCACACAGAGAAGAGACTTTGTGGACGGAAGCATAAAGAGGTACACATAGCTCTCATCCAGGTTTGTAACCGTGAGGAAAAGCCACATTTTGGACATTTCTTTCCAAGCACAGCTGCATCAAGCAGGAATCACAAGTCATTTAATAACCAAGCCTGTACTGTCTTGAAGGATGCTTTCATGGTGTTTCAGGAGGGGACTCTCAGAACCGAGAAGGCCTCCTTGTGGTTCCCTCCTCTTCCTTCCAAGACAGCCACTTCTGATCAATCTTTGGAGAGCCCTATATAGCATGTGGCACAAGGTTATGTGCTTATCCTCCAGAACTGAAAAAGGCTCAACACAGTGCTTCGGAGAGTTGCCTGTGGATGTAGGAGAGCCAAGTGCAACCCCCTACACAGCTGAGAGGCTCACAAATACCATTTTCCATCAGCCTTAAAACAGCACTTGTGTCCTGCCCAGAGCCCAAGGCAAGAGACGGAGGCGAGGCTTGGTTCAATTCTCGTTTTATTAGTGTGATGCTTACATCCAAGGCAGTGCGCTTCATAAACCTGTCTACTCTAGCTCGCTACTTTCCCTAGCTAAGCTACCTAAACAGTCTCTGCAGCATGTGGGGAGAGTCGACTCAGCACTAGAGTCTGGGTGGGCACCTGCTTAAGTAGGGAAGTTCCACCCTCTGAAAGTCCCTCTTCTTGTGCTGTCCCACGCGGGGTGAGGGGGGGCGAGCCTCCAGCGGCCCATCTGACAGCGGGGCTTCGCTAGGTGATGGCTTGACTTCAGGGAGCGGGAAGCGGGTTGGTGGGGAAGCGTTTGAAGTGCCAGGCGGGGGTTCCTGTGGGGGCGGGTTTGGCGTGCATGAGGGATCACTTCCCAACGGCTCAGGAGAGGAACTTGCAGGCCGCGCGGGAACCGCTTCGATGTGGGGGCTTGCCGGGGAAGTCTGCGGGCTGACAGCCCTCCGCCTTCCTTCAACGCTCCCAGGGACCTCATCCTCATCTGACTTCTTTCCCTGAGCTAGCTCCTCTTGCGCCTGGTGCACAACAACTTGGAAGGAAAAATGAGCGTTCAAGAAATAAAGTGTTTTATACACTGAGAAGTCTTTTAAGTACAGGAGCTGGAGCCCTTCTCCACAACCCCACTGAGAACTTGGTGAGGAAGAAAATACACCTTGCGCATGCTCAGACATACTCCCCCCCACATCACTCAGAGCTGAGTCACTGAAACCAACGGTGCAAATTATGAAAGCATAGAGAAATGCCCTTCTGCTCATTCAGCATCAAAAACGCTCTTTTCCAAAAAGATCACATCTGAGCTGCTTGAAGGCAGGAGCCCCTAATCAAAATTTTATCTTTGGGTCTTCTATAATGTCTTTTGGTGGCACAGTCCTCAATTTTGCCCCCCCCCAAATCCACACATACGCTTTTTTCTTTTTTGCCTTTAATTCTGAATCCTTGGCAGGGGGCCATTCCAACTGTAATTAACAGCTCCTGTTCTGAAAGTTCTGAAAGGGAGCAGCCTTTGTGATCAGACAGCAGCTCTTCCACTGCTCCAGAGGGAGCTGGGTTCACAAGACCCACCGTTATTTCTGGCCGCTGCCTCTGCAAGAGTTCCCTCTCACGGATGCATCATTTGACAACTGTGTTGTGTTTTTAATGCGCCTCTTACGATAGGTCTCCATGTGACCTCCTCACCCCTATCCTTATGTCTTTGCACAAGTTCCCCTACAACAATCCATATCAATTTAAAGCTTCTAGTCCCTCTCTTTTAAATCTCGCTGACCCTAACCAAATCTCCTCCCCGCCCCAAGATTTCCTGACCATACTCTGCACACAGTTTTCCCTCTCGCCCCATTCATTACCAGACTTTCCCATCTCATTTCCCAGTCGCTGCTCCACTTTGCACCAGGCTGCTTTCAATGTCTGGAGCAACCTTCCCACAAGCCCCTACTCTTCTTCTCCTCCAACAAAGCCTGCCGTGAGCCTCTCCAATGCCACCTGACTCACTATGACCCAATTTGCCTCCCCCTCATTCATTTGGCCAGCGCTGCTCTTTCTTCCCTTGCCCCTTTAAGTATTTCATAGAACCAAAATGAGTTGGAAGGATCCTTGATGGTAATCCAGTCCAACCTTCTGCAAGATTTTATTTATTTATTTATTATTTGATTTATATCCCGCCCTTCCTCCCAGCAGGAGCCCAGATCTATCCTGCAGGATGCTTTTACAGCATCCCTGACCAAAAACCGCCCATCCTCTGCTTAAATTCCTCTAGCAAAGGAGAGTCCATCATCTATGCCCTTGAGGTTGGTCCAGACGCTGCAGCTGGTGCAAAATGAGGTGGCGAGACTGCTCACTAGGGCAGGGCATCACCAACATGTTACTCCACTGCTGAAAGAATTGCACTGGCTGCCCATTAGCTACCGGGCCAAGTTCAAGGTGCTAATTGTGGTGTACAAAACCCCATGCAGCTCGGGACCAGGGTACCTGAAAGATCGTCTTATTCCTTATATACTCAGTCGATCACTGCGCTCTGCAGATGAGGGCCTCCTTCAGATACCATCTTATCAGGAGGTCCGTTCCGCACAACATAGGAAGCGGATCATTAATGTAGCGGCACCTACCCTGCAGAATTCCCTCCCCTTATATATTAGACAGGCGCCATCTCTGTTGTCTTTTCAGTGCCTGCTGAAGACCTTCCTCTTTCAACAAGCCTTTTAAGGAGAGACCTTATCCCAGTCTGTATCTGTGTTGGAATTGCTTTTTAAGATGTTTTTTAAAAAATATGTTTTTAAGGTGTTTTGTTTCAATAGTTTTTAAAGATGTTTTGTTTTCATATATTTTAAAGTCTGTTTTTAAGATGTTTTAGAATGTTTTTAATGTTTTGTTTGCTGCCGTGGACTCCATCTGGGAGGAAAACCAGCTGCCGGAAGCCTCAGGAGGGGAGAGTGTTCTTGCACTCGGGTCCTGCTTGCGGGCTTCCCCCAGGCACCTGGTTGGCCACTGTGAGAACAGGATGCTGGACTAGATGGGCCACTGGCCTGATCCAGCAGGCTCTTCTTATGTTCTTATGTTCTTATTATTGTTGTTGTATAATATCAAACTTTCCATCAAACCATCTACAAGGTAATTATACATATTATAATCAGCACAGCTCTAATAAGAATAAAACATTACAACTAACAGGAAAATGTTGAATGGATCTGCTCAGAAATCTGCACTGGCTGCCAATTTGCTGCCAGGCCAAGTTCAAGATGTCACTATTAGTGTACAAACCCTTTAACAGCTCGGGACCAGTTTACTTGTGGGACCGCCTTACCCCATGTGGGACCGCCTTACCCCATGTGGGACCGCCTTACCCCATGTGGGACCGCCTTACCCCATGTGGGACCGCCTTACCCCATGTGGGACCGCCTTACCCCATATGTGCCCACTCAAGCACTTTGATCTGCAGAAAAGCACTGTTACAGGTGGCACATGATACTCGACCAGGGGGTGACTAACTGTCCTCACTGTGGGAGGCTGTGTGGATCCAGAATTAGCCTCCACAGTCACTTAAGGACCCACCGTTAAATACCTTATCTCGGAAGACAATCTTACGCGGCCACGAGTGATCACCAATGAAAATGAAACTCGTGGCTATCCAGACGTTGCTGAACTACAGCTTCCACCAGCGCTGACCATAAGAACATAAGAAGAGCCTGCTGGATCAGGCCAGTGGCCCATCTAGTCCAGCATCCTGTTCTCACAGTGGCCAACCAGGTGCCTGGGGGAAGCCCGCAAGCAGGACCCGAGTGCAAGACCATGGCCAATGCTGGCTGAGGTTGCTGGCAGTTGCAATTCAGCAGTGTCTGGAGACCAGAGGTTAACACCTGCCTACTCACCCACTCCGCTTTAGATGTCAACCAGTGGGCTACAATGGTTACTCAGTACTGTGTGAACAGAGAACACAGGAACACACCTGGCTTCAGTCAAGACTTATTAAATTATTACATCTCTGTTTTTAAAAGGGTGTCCAAGCAGGAAGAAGCATGCCTCAGTTTTAGGGGGTTAGACTAGAGTGGGGCTCACCCACCAGAGATCCCTGTGCCAAGAGCTGAGCACTGAGGCCCTGGGCTACGAACCCCCATTTCCTTCTCAAAAGGGGTCCTCCAGGAAAACTAGATGCTGACGAAGGAAGCAATTTTCACATCTATTTGAGCCCCTGTGGTTCACTGAGTCGAAGGGGATGGGGGGGAGATTTAAGGAGGACATGTTCCCAGGACTTCATTACCTGAGCCTTGTCCTGGCTGGCTACTTAAAACCAAGTTAAGGCTGCTCAGTCCCTGCGTCCACTGTCATGTATAAAAATGATTCAGAGGCACCCATCAAGGGCCGGGGGATTGGCTTGGCTACACAGATGGCACTGCCGGCATTACAAAAGGATATCACGCCATTATTAAAGGGCCGGGGCTATTTTATGTGCTCACATCTATTCAATTGGTATTTCGATCAATGAACGCGTTACAAGCTTTGCCTTTAAGAGCCCTAATAAACAACAAGATGGAAAGTAAAATTCTCCATAAAATGACACTTTTAAAAATCCATTTCGACCAGAGCTATTGGTACTTTGCAAAGCAGGCTGAAAACCAACAAAAAGAGAGGTGGGGGGAGGAGGATGGACAGAGAGAGATTGCTCTTCCCCTAAAGTTTAAAAGTTCAGATGTAACTGCATAGCTTCCGAGGGTTCCATCATAGGCTCCTTACAGCGGCAACTCACAAACTTTTCCTTTGTGGTTTTTGTTTCTTTGCCACCGGACTGGGAAGACCTGTTAGAGAGGGCACCAGGGAAAGGGTCTTCCCACCTCTTCACTTTCAGAACACTCCCCCACCCCCGGACAAGGGAAGCCCCTTTCCTGCAGGAGAGAGAGAGAGAGAGAACAGTGGTATGTTTTTGCCAGGGTTCCCCTTCCCTCTCACCACCCCACAGGAAGCTCTAGGAATCCAGAACTCTCCCCAACAGGGCCAAGTAACCCATTTCAGTCTGGAAAAAAGTGGATAAGAGAAAAATAAACTCATTTGAAATGTGGTGTTGCAGGAGAGCTTTGCGCATACCATGGACTGTGAAAAAGACAAATAATTGGGTGTTAGAACAAATTCAACCAGAACTGTCACTAGAAGCTAAAATGATGAAACTGAGGTTATCATACTTTGGACACATCATGAGAAGACATGATTCACTAGAAAAGACAATCATGCTGGGGAAAACAGAAGGGCGTAGAAAAAGAGGAAGGCCAAACAAGAGATGGGTTGATTCCATAAAGGAAGCCACAGACCTGAACTTACAAGATCTGAGCAGGGTGGTTCACGACAGATGCTCTTGGAGGTCGCTGATTCATAGCGTCACTATAAGTCGTAATCGATTTGAAGGCACATAACAACCACCGCTGTGGTCACCTTGGCTAACAATCTGCGGCAGGAGGACAGGGGAAGTGCAACCTTGCTAATTCTCCTTCATCTCTCTACAGCTTTTGACACCATCCATTTCCATCTGTGGGCTGGGAGTTAAGGACACAGTTTTGCAGTAGTTCCGCTCCTACCAATGGGACCGGTCTCAGAGAGTTGTCATGGAGGGCTTCTGTCCCGCCCTGCGACAATTGTGTTGCCAATCAAGAGTATGTCCTGCTATACGGGTTGGTGCTTTGATGTACTGCAAGAGCCCATGGTTGGCATGGCGGCCGTGAAGTCTCAAACCATCACCAGGATGGTAGCCTTGGCATGGATGTTGAAGTTCCCCAACACTACAGTGAAAGCATTCTCCAAGACCACCAGCTGGTACTGGACTAAATATCCAGGACAATAGATTTGGGCTGGAGCTGGATCACCCAGTTTTCGGGGAATAAATCAGGTTGTCCCTTTCCTCCATGATTAAATCACAGACTATCAATGTTTTATTCAGGACCAACCTGACATTAAACAACAGCACCGTCAGCAACTGGCATGACCATCCAAATTCTGCAGGCTGGCAGGCAGATGAAAGGGGCAATGGTCTTATACTGGCCAACGTCCTTTCTGTTAGATCTTACTGGTTGCCTCCCAAAACTATATCTTCTCCTGCCCTTAACTACTGGGATGGCAGCTGCCTGCCCCCCCCCCACTACATGCATATATAATACAACATTACATATATTTATACACACACACACACAAGTGAGTGTTGGCTACAACTATCGTAGCTTAACACGCTTTCCAGTGAGGAGATGTGTAAGACTAAAGCATTCAGGGCCAAGGCGCAAAATTTATTCATGCACCAAGTGCAAAATCTCAATACTTGTTACAGAACAGAAGTAACCAAATGCCTCAATCCACATAAACAGAATTCTGAAAAGAATTCCATTATATTACTTTTTTTAAAAAAAATTGGCGCAACAACCTAGAGATGTAATAAGATTTTTTTAAAATACCTACTGATTCATAGGGTAGCCATAAGTAGTAATCGACTTGAAGGCACACAACTACAACACCCGAGAGTACTGTGCAAAATAGTATAAAGACTGACAACTAACGCGCATAATCCTTTGTGGAGGCTTCCTGTTACAGTACATGGAGTTCCTAGCAGATTCAGAAGAGATGAGAGAAGGAACGCTTCTGCTGACCAGGGGTGGCTCCCCGCTCGTGGAATGCTCTCCCCGAAGGGATGTGCCTGGCGCCACAATGATCAACCTTCAGGCACCAGGCAAAGGCGTTCCTGTACACTCAGGCATTTGGCTCTTAGCTGGGGTCATAAGGCACAATGATAACCAAGCCTGTTCATCTTTTAGGGGGGTGGGGTAGGAATTCTCTTTTTTTATGATATTGAAGGGTGAGCACTTTTAGTCAAACATGTTCATTTATCTTTTTGATGTTTTAAATTTTGTAACATGTATGCTTTTATAATTGTAAGTTGCTTTGAGACATTTTGTCTAGTGAGTAACAAATAAATTCAATAAATAAAAATAAAAATTAATTTGTGGAAATCTGTACCACAAGAGAAAAGTGATGGCTGCTAGCTTAGACGGCTTATACAGGCAATTGCCGACGTGGGCTCCTGCTGGGAGGAAGGGCGGGATATAAATAAATAAATAAATAAATAAATAAATAAATAAATAAAATAATGGGGTAGAAGTCTATCAATGGCCATAATGGCTTTTTGGAACCTCTTTCACAGGAATGGGAGAGGTAGATGGGACACGTGCAAAGGCTTATTAGCCCCACGCCACCTGTATGGGGGGCTGGGCAATGGTGCCACGGGCCCAGGGCAGGCTTGTACCCAAAAGCCCAGTCCTGGCCCTGACTGTGCTCCTGAGCTTCCCAGACAAATCTACTTAGCTACCATGGGAAACAGAATCCTGGACCTGATGGATTTATGATCCAATTTACAGTGAAGCTCTCTTGGGGTTCTCAAAGAACCTTTGGTCCTCCAGGTGTTGCTGACTTACAACTCCCATCATCCTTGGCCATTTGCCAAGCTTACTAGGGCTGATGGGAATTTTAGTTCAGCAACATCTGCAGAGCCAAAGGTTCCCCACTCCTGCGCTAAAGCCTCAAAAGCCCGAGGAAGGCCAAGCAGGATTTCAGAGATGGGTGTGAATGTTTGTGCACCCATGTACACACACAGATAGGGAAGGAGTCTGTGACAGGATGCTGCGTTATCTGGAGTCAAGACTATGGGTACATCTAGCTTGGTATTGTCTACTACAGTCTTCCTCAATGGCCATGCTGGCTGGGGTTGATGGGAGTTGTAGTCCTAAACATCTGGAAGGCACTAGGCTGGGGAAGGCTTGCCTAGAAGAACTGGCAGAGGTTGGGGTCTTGTATGACTCTGACACTCTTCAGGTCCAGAAGAGGCAGAATAAATAATGCAAAAACAAGCAATACGTGCACATTTGTTCAGGTATTGGAATTTCAGCTTTTGCTAATGCTCTAGAAGTGTTCTAAATAAAGAGTTATTAGGCCAATTTAAGGGCTATATGGGAAGAACAATTAATTCAGATGGCAATCAGTCAATTAAATAAAGTCTTCCTCTACCGCTGAGATACCAATAATGAGAATTCTACCGCATTACCTGATCAGTCAGCCACAGAAGACTCATTTTATTAAGTGAGCACAATATACACAAAATATTAAGGTTCAGGAAGTGGGGAGGAATCTGATTTTAGCAACTCCTCCCAAAGGACATCAAGTGTGCACTCAGAGCCAAAGCAAATCAGCTGCCAGCGCTCCTCTCCCTGCTCTTGCACATTTTCAGCAGGGCCTCTGCAAATGTGCCCATTGAGTCCCTGGGAATTTTGAATTAACAGCACCATAAAGTTGGGCAGAAGCCGTGTCTGTGACAGTGTTAGTCACTGAGCTGGCAATCAGCAGCACACAGGGCCACTGAAATTGGGACTGCAAGGGAGACACCCAAGGGAGCATGGCCCAGAAAGCGCTCTGCTTGGAAGGATGAACAGTCAGCTGAAAGGGGCTGTGAATCCATCACGGCTGCCTCCAGAGTGCAAGCCCTTGGGGAGGCCTTGCAGATCTGCATCATTTGTGGTTCTGGGCTGCATCGCATCATGCACACCACACTGAATCCAATAGCACAAGGTCTTTGTCTGTCCTGAATCTTCCAACTTTCAGCTTCCTTGGATGTTCTAGTGTTATCAGAGAGGGAGAAAAACTTGTCTCTATCCACTTTCTCCATGCCATGCGTAATTTTATACACTTCTGTCATCTCACCTCTTACTCGCTTTGGTGGCCATCACTGCCTCCTGTGAGAGTGCACTCCACAGCTTAACATTCCTTAACTACAAGATTTAGGCGACAAACGTGGCCCACTTCAATCCTAATAGGTTTACTTGGAAATATACATCACTAATGGTGTAGGATTGGGGTTGTAGTCACTTAGCACTTGTTGACTTTCAGGGATGCTGCTCTAAACACTGCAGATTCTGAATGGTGAATCCTTCGATGGCACAGTTGACCCAAGGTTTGATCCAGATATCTATCAGGTGGGTTGTGCTCCTTGAGCAGTTCTGATCTCTGCAGCCCGGATGAGGTGGGTGCTTTTAGGCACATCGCTGACAAGGAATAGCTTAATCTGGCTTCCAACGTTCAGCACAAGTGCAATACTAGAAAAGGTGCCTCCATATCTTTGGGTTGCTTCTAGTGGCCCACCTTTGCCAAAACTGGCGAGGAGGGAGCCCTCTTCTTACTGTGGGGAAAGTCTCCTTCTGGTGTGGTGCCATTGTAAAAAGATCTTAAAGACTCAGCAAACAGGAACAAACACTGAGACCTTCATGTAATGCCAGCACACCAGAAGGGGAAGGGGCTCTTTTCCAAGTTAAGAAGATGGCTTTCCTCCCCCTATTCCACCCCATAGCTGTGGCAAAAGTAGGTGTGCCTGTGTGCGTGACTGAACGTGAGTTGGCCACTTTGGCCACACCCACCTTTACCACGCTGCCATTGGTGCAGCCTTGGGTGTACCTTGAGTGGCTTGGAGTCTCATGCTTTTTCTTTGAAAAAATTAATCTAGCCATGAGAAGGAAGGACACAAATGGAACTCACCGGGGGGGGGGGGGACACACATTCACTGGAGTTTAAAAAGTAAAGAAGTCTTCATTCATTTCTGTACTTTGGAACAGCCAAATTAAGGCTTCCCCCTGGGGAGGGGCCACAGTGAACCAACTGAAGAATTTTTTTAAAGGATTGGCCTCTCTCAACAGGCGGTGCCTGGCATCCATCACAGGCATGAAGAATGAGACACAAATTCCTTTTGGGACAAAAAAGATTCAAGTTAGCTGCTTTTCAGCTAACGATACATTGCATATGTAACCCTCCACACTGAAGGGGCCTCCCCACCTCAGGCCTAGGCACACATGGACAGTTCCTGTTTCTGAGGGGGAAACAGAAAGAGAATGCCAGGGAATGCAGTAATTATCGAACTATTGCCTTAATATCCCATGCAAGTAAAGTAATGCTCCAGATTCTACAACAAAGGCTCTTACCATATATGGAACGAGAAATGCCAGACGTCCAAGCTGGATTTAGAAAGGGAACAGGTACCAGAGATCATATCGCAAACATACATTGGATAATGGAATGGAGCAAGGAATTTCAGAAGAAAATCACCCTGTACTTTATAGACTACAGCAAAGCCCTTGACTGTGTAGATCATGAAAAACTATGGAATGCTTTAAAAGAAATGGGGTTGCCACAGCATCTGATTGTCCTGATGCGCAACCTATACTCTGCACAAGAGGCTACTGTAAGGACAGAATATGGAGAAACCGATTGGTTCCCAATTGGGAAGGGTGTGAGACAGGGGTGTATTTTATCACCCTGTTTATTTAATCTGTATGCAGAACATATCATACGGAAAGCGGGATTGGACCAAGATGAAGGAGGTGTGAAAATTGGAGGGAGAAGTATCAATAATTTAAGAAATACAGACGATACCATACTACTAGCAGAAACCAGTAATGATTTGAAACGAATGCTGATGAAAGTTAAAGAGGAAAGCACAAAAGCAGGACTACAGCTGAATGTCAAGAAGACTGAAGTAATGACAACAGAAGATTTATGTAACTTTAAAGTTGGCAATGAGGACATGGAACTTGTCAAGGATTATCAATATCTCGGCACAGTCATTAACCAAAATGGAGACAACAGTCAAGCAATCAGAAGAAGGCTAGGACTGGGGAGGGCAGCTATGACAGAACTAGATGTATGTAAAGATGTATCACTGAACACTAAAGTCAGAATCATTCAGACCATGTTATTCCCAACCTCTATGTATGGATGTGAAAGTTGGACAGTAAAAAAGCGGATAAGAGAAAAATCAACTCATTTGGAGAGGAGAGCTTTGCGTATACCATGGATTGCGAAAAAGACAAATAATTGGGTGTGAGAACAAATTAAACCAGAATTATCACTAGAAGCTAATATGATGAAACTAAGATTATCATGCTTTGGACACATGAAGACGATTCAGTAGAAAAAACAAGAATGCTGGGAAAAACAGAAATGGAAATGGACTGCCTTCAAGTCGATCCCGACTTATGGCGACCCTATGAATAGGGATTTCATGGTGAGCGGTATTCAGGGGGGTTTCCCATTGCCTCCTTCTGAGGCTAGTCCTCCCCAGCTGGCCAGGGCCTGCTCAGCTTGCCACAGCTGCACAAGCCAGCCCCTTTCTTGTCTGCAACTGCCAGCTGGGGGCAACTGGGCTCCTTGGGACTCTGCAGCTTGCCCACGGCTGCACAGGTGGCAAGGCACATCACCCCTGAGCCACTCCCTGTGGGGGTGATCTTTAGCTGGCCCTTGACACCCAGAAGATACAAGAAGGGATTTGAACACACAGACTCTGGACTCCCAGCCAGGCTCTCCTCCCCACTGTGCTATACCAGCTGTTGGGAAAAACAGAAGGGAGTAGAAAAAGAGGAAGGCAAAACGAGAGATGGATTGATTCCATAAAGGAAGCCACAGACCTGAACTTACAGGATCTGAGCAGGGTGGTTTATAAGAGATGCTATTGGAGGTCGCTGATTCATAGGGTAGCTGTAAGACATAATCGACTTGAAGGCACAAAACAACAAGGGGGAAACAGACAAGAGAGAGAGAGAGATCAACCCTTAGACTAACCCTTCTAGCTCCCTTGCAAACACGTAGCAACAGAAGTCAAAATCCTAGTCAAGATAATCAATTGCAATGTTGCAAATGCAGCACATTTGCAGAAATTTGCTTATTTTGTAAAGTTACTCTGCTTCCCATAGCCGTAGCGGAGGGACAAGAGATACACACAACACCAATGCTCTACTCTCCTGATCAATGGAAGCTCTGCTCAGTCAGTCAGTCAGTCAGTGAATCAGTCAGTCAGTCTCTCTCTCTCTCACACACACACACAGAGAGGTTTCAGGAAGCGCTACCCATATGTCTGCAAGGTACCCTTGGCAGGCATAAGGGCTGGAAACGTGTTTCTGTTGCAGCCAAAACACAGAGGCGGATGGAATTCGTGCATGTGAGATGATATGCAATTCAGGGATCAAAATGGTGTCCTAAGAGTGAAAAAGCAGCCCTTCTGGAGCACATCAGAGTGCCCAGCACATTGTTCCCTGCAGTAAGAAAGCTTCTAAGCAAATTGGGGAAAGATAAGTAATAGCAGCTACTAATACCAATTCTATGTTTACTGAAAATTTAATTGAAATGATGTATTATTGCATTTTTCATTGTTGTGAACTGTTTTGGTATTCACAGATTGAAAAGCGGCGGTGATGATGATAATACTTCTTTTAGACTATCAATTTGCATCATTTATTTTGAAAAAATTAATTTTGGAGTTTTTTGGACCTTTAGAGAAGACAAGGCCTACCTGTACATCAGGGGAAATTATGGATGTGCAGAATCCATATAGGGTTAAGACTAATTATAAATGTTGAAAATGTATTCTGTGCCATTAGCTTTTGCTGACCAAAACATTTAGCATCTTATTTGCCTCCCAACTTTTCCTCCAAAGGGGAATTGTTTCTGTTTAAGTAGTACTTATTCTTCCTCACAGCAGGATTCTCTAACATGGGTTCACATTATCCAACCTTTACTGTAGAGGAAACAGAAGCTGAATAAGTGACTCGCTCCAGACCATAGCTGGGGTTTGAACCTTGATTCAAGCACTGATGGACTCTTGACTATCTCTCCATGAGCAGCCACTGATTCCTGCATCTACTTCAGCAACAAGCACTGCTGTGCCGTTCACACAATGCCATCACTTGCGGGTTAAATAGAGACAAAGGATTTTTCTCACGCTCCATGTATTAGTTTGCCAGGGTGGCTGTTTCTTGTGAATGGTTCCCTGCCCCGACTCCATGTTAAATTGCCACCAATCTGCTACTGTAAAAGGTGTGCTATTTAACACACATTGAAACTCTAATTAACACTGACCGTGATTTTTGCATCTTGTTGCCATTCAACCCCTACCTTGCAATCTTCTTTTGCATAGACTTGCCAACGAAGAATTCACTTCCATGCATTTGATTCTACAAACGTGTATTCCATAATAAATGTGTTAGTATTTGAGATACCACAAGACTCTTGGGGGGTTTTTTTACATTTCAGTGGGGCAACTCTTTGCTTTGCAAAGCCAAAAAAACACTGTGACTGTCCTAGCCCTCCTGCTCTGAGTAAGGGAGGAGGCAGCCTTTGCAAAAGCAGCTCTAAGTTTTTCTGCCCAGAAGTAGACACACGTGCTTCTTTCAAGAATTTTGGCATGAGAAGGAAGAAGCTATTAGCTACCCACCTGGTCACCTGTAGTAAGAAGAGACTAACCTAGAGTCTAGGCAACCAGAAAGGGAAGTGCTTATCAACTGGAAAAGGATTGGCTCTTCTTCCACCTCCCATCTTTCCAAGCAGCTGGCATACAACAAATGACTAAAGAGAGGTCTATGTCAGCAAGTAAGCAGGTAAGTAAAGATGTAGGAAGCAGTGCATTGGATCTTACTGAAGGTCCATGTTGTCCAGCATCCAGAGTGGTCATGCCTCCGGGAAATTACCATGGACTTGGAAGTGTTGGGATGCAACTTGGCTTCGTGGGTTTGCATGAGTTAAGCTAGACAGGAGGAGTAGGAACCTCCAAGCATCCTAGATTGTCTTTCTGGCCTACGCTGTGGCTGACCTTACTTCAGGCAGAAACGGATATTCTTAGGGTTGCTGGCCTCTCGTCCACCTCCCTCTTTCATTGTCTGATCTTGGGAGAAGAGACATATTTCCCAGGCTATGAAGGCACATGAGGCCAGCTCCCTGGGTCAGGTCTGGTCAGTGCCTGGATGGGAGACCGCCTGGGAACCATATGCAAGCCGCCTTGAGTTTCAATCATGAAAAGGAAGGTGGGGTAGAAATGAAATATATAAATAATAAATAAATAAACATTTCCTTGTCTCCAATTCCAGCAGCAGAAGTCAAAGAACAAGCACAGGTCTTTTCATCTCCCTCTTAGTTAGAACTCTTTTCTACCAAGTATGTATTCCCTACTATAAAAACAAGCTTCTTATTTTTCTGAGCCTAGAATCCTCGGTGTGATTATATCCAGGGAAAAGGTGTGTTACTTCAGGTAAGATTCACACACACACAGCGCTCAGACTCTGTGCAAAGATGTGTTTGTGGTAAAAATGTATATCCCGCCTTTCAAAATACTCTTAACAGCATATAACTATTGCAGGGGGTGAGCTCCTGGTGGTCAAATTGGAAGACCACCACCACATCTAGCAATAATTCTAATGACATGACATGGCTCTTCACCAAAGAAAGAAAGAAAGAAAATTATGGTATATTACTGGATGCTTCTGAAATCAGCGCCAGGCTATTCCAAACGGAGCAGCCTGCACCCTCGCTCCCAACCAAGATGGTGATCAGAGAAGGGCTCTCCTTCCTGCCGCTCACCTGGGTCCTTCAGGACCAAACAGGCTTGTTTTAGCCACCTCTGAACGCAAAAGGGTGGGCGGGAGGAGGGACTGCAGAGACAGAGAGATGGCGATAATTTATACTCTCCTGCCTATACTTTATGGCTTTCTTAATTCGGCTCCTGCTACTATTAATGTAGTTAATGTTGAGATTATATCTATTTTCTGGCGTCAGACGGTGATTTATTCAAGCCATTTTTCCGGTGCCGGCTCCCACGCTGTTAAATCAAGTGACTTGCCAATTAAGTGCTGACTGGGGGAAGTGGATGCAATCTTAACAGATATCTAACCGCAAATTAAACTGGGGTTGGGGGGGGAGGCTCTTGCACTCTGTGGTATTGTGGGGCGAACCTTGCTGACTTCAGAGATTGCAAGAGGGGCAGGGAGGGAGCAGAACGATACACACCACAAAACAAAAAAAGAAATAACTTGCAAATTGAGGGGAAATGAAAGGAGGCTGTGTGCCCACAGAAGTCTTAGCAGAGCAGAGTTTGCTTCTCTTCTAGGGCCACGGCAAGGACTCAACATTTCAGTAAGGCAGCTGCACCTCCGCTGTTGTGAGAGGGGTTAGGCAGGCCACCTCCTTTACACGTCCCGGCTGGGTGCAACGGTGACGCCATCTCTTGGCCAACAGATGGTGCTGCTCTTGAGACTGCAGTTAGCTCCCATTCCAACCGCCTGTCAGCAAATCAGTCTATCTCATCCCTTCGGTAGCAGGTGACGCAGCACCGTCTGTTTCAAACACTTTGCTCATGCCATCGCTGCTCCCATTCCTGGAAGATGACATATTGATAGGTTGCAAGCTAAGGGCCTGTGGCATGTGTTTGGGGAAAGAAAAGTGCACAGCCTTCGCCGTCAAACTGCCCTCCAGATATTTTGGACAAGAACTCCCATCAGCCCACGGAGAAAGGCTCTAGCTTACTGGTAGAGCAACTGCTTTCCATGCAGAAGGTCCCAGGTAGGGCTGTCACCTCTTTGAAACCCTGAAGAGCGGCTGCCAATCAGTGTAGACAACAGTGAGATAGATGGACCAATGGTCTGAGTCAGTATAAGGCAGCTTCCTGTGTCCCCAACCAGCATGACTGTTGGGGCTTATTGGAGTTGTAGTCGAAAACACTTGGAGCGCAGGAGGTTGGCAAAGGCTGGCATCAATGAACCTTATCTAGAGGAATCCTCCAGGCTTTTTGGGGGGGGAAGTAGGGGTCCTTATCCTCCCCTGGAGTACTTCTGCCCACTGCAACTCTTTGTATCAATCCAGAGGGCACCTCCAAAGGCCACATATGAAAAAACCATTATGAAATTCCCCCAAGCTGAGAATACAGGCTGCCTTCGCCATGGGCTTATTTTTAAACCAAAATGCAAAATATCTGTTGAACGTCCCTATGCTCAGTGTTGCTCTATATAGGAAACGAGGGCAGCTTGGAAGCCTGTGGCTCTGCTAGATGGATTAGCGTATCAGCGCATGAGATCCAGGCCTCCTACCTGGTGCTGACAGAATTGGAGTGGAATCTCAGACGTAGCCCTTATGGGGAGATGCTCAGGCCCGGGAAAGGAGGGTGAGGGGGGAAAAACCACCACATGAGGTGCTTTCCAAGAACATGGAAAGATGTCCTCAGTCTGATCACAGATGGTTCTTTAGTCAGAGGAGGAATGTTCTAAAGTTGGGTTCAACAGGAGCAGAGGGGAAAAGCGACAGGTGCCAAGCTAATCTACATTTGCACTGGGTGCTCTCTGGCTGAATGCAATATTTTTAACTCCGTGCTGGCATGCCCTGCCTACCCCAACAGAGCTAAGATTGGATTCCTGCATTGAGCAGGGGGTTGGACTTGATGGCCTTATAGGCCCCTTCCAACTCTACTATTCTACTATTCTAAGAGGAAGCTGGTCTTCACGAGGGGGTGTCATTGTTGTGGAGAATTTTTAAACCCCCCAGTCACCGCAAACCCCATAGGCTAATTTTGAACTCCAAAATTGCTACACAGTCTGTGCAGTTGCCCCATTTAGAATAAGTCAACCCATTGTTCGTGGAACAATATTCCCAGAGCAGTACACCCGGAACTCTCTCTCAGACCAACTGAAATGAAGGGGGCGAAGTTCGTCATGCCCATTAATTTCAATGGCTTTACTCTGAACAGGACTAACCTTGGATGCAGCCCACTCTGTTTTCAAGGCGTTGTATGTGAAAACAGCAACAATTTCAGTCTAGGGGGTGTGAGCTGTGACAGATGCCCCGAGAGGTGGGGGCTCAGGTGTGTGTCACAACCAAGCTCTGGCCAAAGAAGCTGGGAATATCTGCCATGCCACAGCAGAAATCCTCCTGGCGTTAAGAGGCCACAGGAGGTGATATTGCTTTACAGCCCCACTTCAAAGTCTCAAAGGGAAGCTGTGGGGTGGACTGAATGAACAGCATACGTTGGCAAACCACGCTGCTGTTCTCAGTACACTATCTCTCAAGACATTGCGATCTGACCAGTGGAAAAACAGGATGTGGTTAACTTTATGGCTGTAAACGATACTGACATCTGTAGTGGTTAAATAACTGCCTGCATATTGCCACGTAGATAATGCTGTTGTACTATGTATGTACGTGATGTTATACAATAGTTAAAGGTCATAGGCTGTTTATGGAGAGAAAATAATCCACGCCTCCAAGCGGAGGTAAAATAAAAGCGGAGACGAGAATTACGAGGGGGGCTCCGAAATTGAACTCTGGTCTCACCGTGTCTCACTGTGTCGTGATATCTACATCTGGTGACCCCGACGTGATTCAGAACAAACACCCTCGTACCCACTGGCAGGATCAGCCAACGGTGCACCTCAGCGTACAGCTCCCATTCGTGAGTATGGGGGGGGAATTGTCAGCTCAGCAGAAGGTTCATGCACAAGAGCTACAAAAAATTTTAAAACAGGATACCTCAGCTTTTATAAGTCGTTCTCACATTGAATCATTGTTAAAAACAATTCAATGTCAATGTCCATGGTATCCAGAGCAAGGATCACTACGTCAGTCAGATTGGATAAAGATAGGGAGAAAATTACATGAAGAACCAAGAGCACCTATTCACCATCTCTTATTATGGCAAAAGTGTGCTGAGGCCATTAGTCATTTAGGGATAAAAGAGACATCGCTGTTTGCCAATTCTGACCAGAAAACTCCTCTTTATCCCCAACTTTCTTTACCTACACCTGAAAAGGATATTGAGAAATTTGTAAATGCTCCTCCATATAGCCCTCCAGTTCAACAAGAACAGGTTACTGGGAAGGTTAAAGCAGCCATAGCTCAGGCTGCAGCCTCAGGATTATTATCTATGGAAGAAATGGGAGACTGGGAGGGTACAATTTCAGCTTTTCCCGTTACATATCAGCCAGATCCTAATAATGCTAATAATCGCATAGCAACTTGGACAGCTCTTCCGTTTTCTGTTATTAGAGAAATAAATAAGGCAGTAAGAGAATATGGGATTACGGCTAATTATGTACAAGGGATGTTGGAAGGAGTAGCTACTGGATATAACATGATCCCTCAAGATTGGAAGGATCTCTTTAGGATGATTTTGACTCCTTCGCAATATGTAGTTTGGGACCAAGAATTTAGACATGCTGCTATAGCAGCTGGGGATGCTAATATCATTCCCGAGCAAATTTATGGGTCAGGTAATTTTGCTACCATAGCACAACAAGGGGTATTGCCTGAAGCCGCATTTCATCGAACTGCTGAGTGTATACAGAAAGCATTTAAAAAGGTGCCTGCTGGGAAAGAACCCTTACGTTCTTTTACGAATGTACGGCAGCAAGCAACAGAGCCCTATTTTCAGTTTGTTGACCGTTTGAAAGAGGCTCTGACACGGCAGGTTGATAACCCTCAGGCACAAGGGGAATTATTGTTAAAATTAGCTTACGAGAATTCTAACACAGACTGTAAAAAGATTTTGAAAAACATTATTCATAGACCGCAATATGAATTGGGAGACATGATTCAAGCTTGTGCAGAGGTAGGTACACATGTTCATGCCATGACATTGTTAGCTGGGGCATTAAGACAGGGTAACAAACCTACAGGCAATTGTTTTAATTGTCAAAAGCCTGGTCATTTCAGAAGGGAATGTCGGGCTCCTGGCGGAGGAGCATTTAAAGGTGGGGGCACTGTTACAAACCGGCCAAAGAAAATCTGTCCGAAATGTAAAAAGGGTTATCATTGGGCTAATCAGTGTCGTTCAGCTCCCACTACCAATACCAATGTGTCTTCCCGTCCTATTGAGGGAAACTGAACTTGGGGCAGGCTTCCAGCCCCGAATCTCAAGGAAGTGTACCCACCCCTGCTACTCAAGGAAGCGCTGGAATTGATTTAATACATGCAGAGTCAAAAGATGTTCCTTTGCCTGGAGCAGTTCTTTTAATGCCTACCACACTCACTGGCCCTTTACCAGAAGGCACCGTAGGCCTTGTACTACCGCGATCCTCTGCTTCCAAGAATAATATAATGGTGGTACCTGGTGTTATTGATTCTGATTATCAGGGAATTATTTATATTCAGTATTGGAGTCACCTTCCCCTTCAGTTGAAGAAGGGAGATTCTTTTGCGCAACTATTGTTATTGCCATATCGTCTTTTCACATCGAACACTTCCTCCCAAAAACGTACTGGTGGATTCGGATCTACAAGGACGAAATCGCCGAGTGTGAGTATTTCAGGTAATCCTTTCCATCCACAGGTAGCTGCAGTACTGGCAGAAGTGACCAGGGAGAAACCGGTTCGTAAGTATTGTTTAAACAATGTTATTTTTGAAGGTATTATAGATTCTGGGGCAGATGTCACAGTAATTGCTGAACATAACTGGCCATCCTCTTGGCCAGTAGAAGTGGCCCCTTCTGTGTGGGGAGTGGGCGGAGCTCAGGATTCAAAACGGAGTAAGGATTGGATACAAGTTGTTGCTCTTGATGGTGATCGTATAGCCCACATTCGCCCTTGTATTTTGGACATTTCAGTAAATCTGTGGGGAAGGGATTTACTGGAGCAATTCCAGACCACCATTGTTATTAATGATTAGCCAACAAAAGGCAGCTCTTCCTTTACAATGGAAGACAGACATACCCATTTGGGTAGAACAATGGCCCTTACCCAAAGAAAAATTAGAAGCTCTGCACCAACTGGTAAAGGAGCAACTGGAAGCTGATCATATAACAGAAGGTAATCAATATGCTGATCAGGCTCTTCGTGCCCTCCTTTGCACACCCATAGAAAGTCATGCCCTTCATCATCAAAATGCTAAAGCACTCCAGAAGCAATTCCATCTTACTGCCCAGGAAGCCTCTGCCATTATTCAACAATGTCCCCAATGCACACAGTTAACTCTATCCCCAGAACCAGGAGTGAACCCACGAGGTCTCATAGTTAACCAGTTGTGGCAAATGGATGTTACACATTTTCCTACTTTCTCCCCATGGAAGTATTTGCATGTTACAGTAGATACATATTCCGGATACATATGGGTAACTCCTCAGAAAGGGGAAAAAACTAAGAATGTTATTAATCATGTCATTCGTTCTATTGCCATCATGGGCCAACCTCAGACGATAAAAACTGATAATGGTCCTGCATATGTTTCACAGCAATTTGCACAGTTTTGCACTAAGTGGTCCATTACACATTTGTTTGGTATTCCTTATAATTCTACAGGTCAAGCTGTCGTCGAACGTACCAATCGTACCCTTAAAGAGCATTTGCTTAAACAAAAACAAAAAGGAGGAGTACCACTGGGATTGGCCACCAAAGAGGAGTGGCTGGCACAAGTGTTGTTTACCATTAATCATTTAAATTTGTCTCAATCTCCCAATACTCATTTTTCCTTTTCTACTCGAGCGCAGCGGCATTTTCAGCAGTCGGAGTCTCTACCTGCCCCGCGGGTGCAGTTTCGGCAACTACCAAATCCAGAGTGGAAAGGCCCAGTTCCGCTTATAACGTGGGGTCGAGGTTACGCGGCTGTGTCTACGCCTGACGGTCCTGTGTGGGTACCTGCTAGGTGTATCCGGCCCTGGAAAGACGATGTCCTGGCACGATAATCTTAAGAATCCCATCCCTAATTTTTCTCTGCAACTTCAGGATACTGGGATGTCTTCCAGGAAGCGTGGTCGGAATGTTCCGCAACCTCCCGTGACTTGGGGCCAAATAAAGAACTTAGCAACACAAGCAGAAAAAGCAATGGAACAAGCCGGGGTGGACAAGACAACTGAGAATACCATTCTTGCTTTAATTGCGTCTTTAAATACAAATTCTATTTTTGTACTTTGCATTTGTTGGATTTTAGGAAGCGCCGGGGCTGACAGGTTGGGGCAGGAGTTGGGGATGCGGTTTCAACACAATATCTGGGTTCAGTTAGCAAGAATGACAAATGTGAGTGACTTTTGCATGACTGAACATGTACAGGAAATGGGTATGTTGGGAACATGTTTAATACCCGTATGCAAAGCACCTGGGGATATTGGGAACATTACAGGACTTGGGCGGTTCATGAATACTTCAGAGATTAAATATCATACTGTTTCGAATTGGGGAACTCCAACCTTCCAGCTGCCTGTTAATGCTTTTCAATTATTTACATCACATGTTGCAAATTCCATTAATAATACGTGTGCTCGGATGGTTAATTGTAGTCGACATAAGGTGCAGAAGGGATGTCTAAAGGTTGGGAGACCCACATGGAATTGTACACAGCACATTAACATATCCAGTATGTACGGACACATTCCTTTACCAGGTGGATGGTTTTGGACATGTGGAGAAACCACTTTTAATTATGTTCCCGCTAATATTTCTGATACCATCTGTTGCCTGAGTCGACTGGTTCCCATTTTCCTTCATAAAAGGGAGTTGCTAGCCCAACGTAGGAATTGCTTAATAAAGCAGAAAGTGTATCACTAGCCATCTCCCTTGTTGGACTTCCTGCATTGGCAGTAAGTAACAGCAATCAATTACATAAATTAGCCTGTAATTATGTTAAGATGATAAATGCCACCTCTCGAGCCATTGCTTTGTTAAATGAAGAGCAGGGTATATTAAGACAAGCTATCTTGGATAATCGTGCAGCTATAGATTACCTGCTATTACAACATCAGTTGGGGTGCGAAACTATAAAGAATATGTGCTGTTTTAATTTAACTGACAACAGTTTTGAAATCAGAACACAGGTAAAAAACTTGAAGGATCTAGCTAATAACATTTTGCAGGACGCCCCTACAACTTGGTGGCAGTGGCTTTGGAGTTGGCTGCCCACTGGATGGCTAAGTCAGATTCTTAGATATGCTATTCTTTTACTCATTTTAAGTATAGGCTTATGCTGTTTTTTACAATACCTTTTCCAGACGTGTACACCTGTTGCTCCGCGACCATTACGTAGTAATTACTTTTTGCTAAAAAATAAAAAAGGGGGAGATGTGGGGTGGACTGAATGAACAGCATACGTTGGCAAACCACGCTGCTGTTCTCAGTACACTATCTCTCAAGACATTGCGATCTGACCAGTGGAAAAACAGGATGTGGTTAACTTTATGGCTGTAAACGATACTGACATCTGTAGTGGTTAAATAACTGCCTGCATATTGCCACGTAGATAATGCTGTTGTACTATGTATGTACGTGATGTTATACAATAGTTAAAGGTCATAGGCTGTTTATGGAGAGAAAATAATCCACGCCTCCAAGCGGAGGTAAAATAAAAGCGGAGACGAGAATTACGAGGGGGGCTCCGAAATTGAACTCTGGTCTCACCGTGTCTCACTGTGTCGTGATATCTACAGGAAGCTATCTCCACCTACTCCCTGGCCAAGGATCTCTTCTGCTCTTTCCACTCACCCCCCTTCTCATCACTCACCACCCAGCCTTATGTTAGCATTACTTTTTCAGAATTTGCAAGAATCTAAAATTTGGGAGAGGAAGAAATCAGGCAACGCAGGGAGGAAGCAGGAAGGGAAACAACTGAGCGTTGTGGTTTGCAAGCTGCTGCAGTATTCCAAGCCATGCCCTTTCCTCCAAGTAGCTGCATGTGCATTTAATTTATGTGCATTTAAGGGAGCGCTTGAAGCATCGTGAATACTTTTATTAAAACAATTAGATGGTGACGGTGATGATGACTTGTTAGTCGCTTGTTACCCAAACATCTCCAAGCAACTTACAGCACTGTGAAAGACCTTCCTCTTTCAACAAGCCTTTTAAGTTGAGACGTTATCCCAGTCTGCTTCTGTGTTGGAAGTGCTTTTTAATATGCTTTTAAACCTTTCTTTAAAAAAAGATGTCTTCAAAGCTTTTAAAAAAAATGTTTTTAAAGTTCTTTTGTTCTAATGTATTTTCAAGTCTGTTTTTCATAGAATCCTAGAATAGTAGAGTTGGATGGGGCCTATAAGGCCATCAAGTCCAACCCCTTGCGCAATGCAGGAATCCACATCAAAGCATTCCCAACAGATGGCTGTCCAGCTGCCTCTTGAAGGCCTCCAGTGTCGGAGAGCCCACTACCTCTCTAGGTCATTGATTCCATTGTCATATGGCTCTAACAGTTAGGAAGTTTTTCCTGATGTCCAGTCGAAATCTGGCTTCCTGCAACTTGAGCTCATTATTCCGTGTCCTGCGCTCTGGGACGATCGAGAAGAGATCCCGGCCCTCCTCTATGTGACAACCTTTCATGTCCTTGAAGAGTGCTATCATATCTCTCCTCAGTCTTCTCTTCTCAAGGCTAAACATGCCCAGTTCTTTCAGTCTCTCCTCATAGGGCTTGGTTTCCAGTCCCCTGATCATCCTTGTTGCCCTCCTCTGAACCCATTCCAGTTTGTCTGCATCCTTCTTGAAGTGCGAAGACCAGAACTGGATGCAGCACTCAAGATGGGGCCTAAACAGTGCTGAATAGAGGGGAACTAATACTTCACTCGATTTGGAAACTATACTTCTGCTAATGCAGCCTAATATAGCATTTGCCTTTTTTGCAGGCATATCACACTGTTGGCTCATATTCAGCTTGTGATCAACGACAATTCCAAGATCCTTCTCACATATCGTATTGCTGAGCCAAGTATCCCCCATCTTATAACTGTGCATTTGGCTTCTTTTTCCTAAGTGTAGAACTTTGCATTTATCCCTGTTGAATTTCATTCTGTTGTTTTCAGCCCAATGCTCCAGCCTATCAAGGTCCCTTTGAATTTCGTTTCTGTCTTCCATAGTATTAGCTATGCCCCCCAATTTTGTATCATCTGCAAATTTGATAAGCATGCTCTGTACCTCCTCATCCAAGTCCAAGTTTATGATGTTTTAAAGTGTTTTTAGTGCTTTTGTTTGCCGCCCTGGGCTCCTGCTGGGAGATAGGGCGGGATATAAATCAAATAATAAATAAATAAATAAAAACCAAAATAAATATATCATACCATATACCAAAATAATAAAACATCAGCCACCTGTCAGCCACAGAAAGCTGTAGCAACACACTAATACAAACAACACCATCTTAGGCTGCAATCCAATACACACTTACCTGGGAATAAGTCCCACTGAACCCAGTGGAGCTTACTTCTGAGTAGACATGCACTGGATTGCAGCTTCTATGAAATGCCTGGGGGAAAAGATAAGCATTTATCTGGCGCCGCACAAATGTCACTGAAGGCACCAAGCAGACCTCACTGGGCAGCATATTCGACAGATGGGGAGCCACAACTGAAAAGGCCCTCTCGCTAGTCACCACCCTCCAAGCTTCCCTCAGAGGGGAGACCTGCAGAAGGGCCTCAGAGGAAGATCTAAAGGTCCGGCTACATTCATGTCAGGAGAGGCATTCCAGAAAATATTGGAGTCCAGAGCCATAAAGACCTTTACAGGTCACAACCAGCACTTTGAATTGGGCTCAGAAGCGTACAGGCAGCCAATGCAATTAGAACAGGATAGGTGTTATATGAACTGTTCGCCTTGAACCCATTAACAATCAGGCAGCCGCATTCTGCATTCATTGAAGCTTCCAAACTGTTTTCACAGGCAGCCCCCACTTTAAGTGTATTGCATTAATCCAACCTTGAGGTTACCAGAGCACAGATTACAGTAGCCAGGTTATCCCTATCCTGATAGGGTCGCAGGTGGGCCATCAACCTAAGCTGTGCCTCAAGAGGCAGCAGAGGATCCAGAGGAATCCCCAGACTATGACCCAACTCCTTCAGAAGCAGTGGGACTCCATTGAGAGCAGGCTGCACACCACTCAGCTGGTCAGAGGAATCACCCAGCAAAAGCATCTCAGTCTTGTCTGGATTAAGCTTCAGTTTACTGGCTCTCAGCCAGTCCATTATCGCAACCAAGTACTGATTCAGTACATCCACTACCTCACCTGCAGAAGATGTAAAGGAGAAATAGACCTGCGAGGCCTGAGCATACTGAGGACAATGCACTCCAGAACTTGGTATGACCCCATTCAGCAGTTTCATGCAGATGTTAAACAACATGGGGGTCAGAACTGACCCCTGCAGGACCGCTTACTAGAGAACCCATGGAGCTGAGCAGTGCTTCCCAAAAACCACCTTCTGGTGCCAGCCACCAAAGTAGGAATGGAACCACCACAATGCAGTGTCCAACTCAGTTAGTCAACCCTCCTGCTGGGAGGAAGGGTGGGATATAAATTAAATAATAAATCAATCAATAAACCCCAAAGAATACCATGGCTGATGGTATCAGTAGCCACTGAAAGATCAAGGAAGATAACAAGAGTCACGCTCCTTGGTCACAGGATGACCAAGACAGTTTCCGCACCCAACCCAGGCCTGAATCCCAATCGAAACGGATCTAGAAAATCTGCTTCCTCCAAGAGTACCTGGATCTGGTTGGCAACCACGCTCTCAAGAAAGTTGCCCAGAAAGGGGCCATTTGCCAGTGGTCTAAAATTATTACGACCTTCCAGGCCCAGCGAAGGCTGATTCAGGAGTGGTCTTACTACTTTCTCCTTCAAGCAGCCTGGGACCAGACCTTCTTGAAAAGAAGCATTAATTGTCTCCCTGGCCCATCCAGTTCCCCGTCTCTGCCAGATGTTATCAGCCATGAAGGGCAAGGGTCCAAGACACAAGTGGCTGCAAGAATCCAACCAAGTACCTTGTCCATGTCCTCAGGTTGCAGCAACTGAAACTCATCCAACAACATGAGACAAGAAAATGCTCCAGACACCTCATCCAGATTATCAGCATCAATGAATTATTATTATTGTTGTTGTTGTAGAAGTTGTTGTTGTTGTTATTATTAACATTAACATTAATATAGACAGTGGAGTCCAAATCCCGGTGAATGGAAACAATTTTATCCTCATAATGCTTAGCAAATTTATCACAGCAGGCTTTAGGTGGCTCTACCACCTCTCTAGGGCCAGTATGTAATAAGTCTTTAGGCACACTAAACAGCTCTTCTGGACAGCAAGCTGAGGGCATAATGGAAGCAGAGAAGTAACTGTTCCTCACCGCCTTCACTGCCACTGAGTAGACTCGAGCATGAGTACATTCCAGTCTTTGATTGCATTCATTGGGAATCTTTCTCCACCTGCGCTCAAGCTGTCTCAAGTCTAGAGCACCCAGTAGGAGTCACCTAGCAAGACGCTTCACCAGTTCCCCACCTAGAATAATCCTGTGCTCCTAAAAAGGAGGAAGCTGCAAGGCCCTATCAATCACAGCACTGAAGGAATTTTAGATTTTCCCCATTGATCTGCACTGACACCTGCTGGAGCCGCTTCCCGAGTTCCACAATGGGGCAGGAAGCCATATTGCTCAAACTAACCTTGTGCATGACCCATTCACCACAACGAAGCTGGAGCCTGACTGCTGGTCCTCAAAATGGCCAGAACAGTGAGTGGAGATGGAGTGCATGGCCAAGACTGATATTTCCTACCAGAACATGTTTTCGGAAGCTACATGCTCACCAGCACTGACCCATCCCAGTAAGTACACCAATATCTGTTTCACACATAGTTTAATCATCTATATACGAACAAGGAGTGGTCAATATTAATACAAATAATAACAGCTGTTTACACACCGGGGCGGGGGGGGGACCTTTAGGGTGCAAAGTTGGGAAATGACTGCAGTCTAGAAGTTCCTTAAACTCACAAAATCAGTTTTTGCTGATCTCTGCCACCACAGCAGCAGCCGCAGCCAACACCACCCTGTGGGAGGCTCTGATTTGTAGGTGATCTCCATGCAATGGTCAACTCTGCATTCCAGTGAACTGATAAGCATGGCCAATAAAAGAATGAACCGCAGCTTGAGTGAGATTAGGGGCAGCTCTTTGAAATATGCCACTAGTCTAATATTCTATTGATCACCTTGAAGGAAAGTTTATTACTCTCCTTAAAGAGAGTGCTAAAGCACTATCTAAAACAGTGTTTAACTATATAAGCCAACTAAGAAAAAATCAGCAACTGAAGTCTGCCTTTTGGGAAATTCCCATAAATCAAGTGTGCGCCAATGGGTGGAGCATAGGACTAGTACCCAGGAGACCAGAAAAAGTCCCAGCGGTGTCAAGGATTCAGTCCTCAGCCTCGGTTTCCCATGTGGAAAATGGTGATGACCCACCCTGGGTGCAGCAAGGACGAACAAAATAACAATGCTGCACACTTCATAGTGCTTTGAGGTCACAAGTGCACAACTTCCAGGTAGGCTTGAGCCCTCACAATCTCCAGTGGCCCACAGAAAGGTGTCCTTCAAACCGTGCCACGGAGGGGGGGGAGAGACGGTTGTCTGTCTGAAAGTGGAAATTACTTATGGCAACGCTATGAATAGGGATTTCATGGTAAGCGGTATTCAGAGGGGGTTTCCCATTGTCTCCCTCTGAGGCTAGTCCTCCCCAGCTGGCCAGGGCCTGCTCAGCTTGCCACAGCTGCACACGCCAGCCCCTTCCTTGTCTGCAACTGCCAGCTGGGGGCAACTGGGCTCCTTGGGACTATGTCGCTTGCCCACGGCTGCACAGGTGGCAGGGCACGTCACCCCTGAGCCACTCACTGTGGGGGTGATCTTCAGCTGGCCCTTGACACCCAGGAGACATGAGTGGGGATTTGAACTCACAGACTCTGGACTCCCAGCCAGGCTCTCCTCCCCACTGTGCTATACCAGCTGTATGCTTGTCTGTCTACAAGTCTGGAATTATAGCTAGCCTTGCAGAAAGCACTTTCAACCAATCAGACATTCAGCAGGGGGAGGTATGCTGTCAAATGCCTGGCCTTACAGCTGGAGGCACAGACATGTGCAGAGGCCCGAGAAAGAACTGAGAGTGGACAGGTCTCCTACATGCCATCCTCAAGACCCCTGAGGAAACTCACCAAACCTGCTGCAGCCTGGAACTGGGTGCATGCAGAGACAGCTGGAGGCAGCCCGAAGAGACTCCCTTAGCCTTGGTGCCTACCCATGTAAGTGAGCCTAGAGCGATGTCAGCAGGTTCCAGGAACCTCGCTTTCTCATGAGATTTTTTGGGGGAAGGCGGGCGATCTGCGTATTTGTTTAGGCCCTGGGTGAGAACAAGGGTGGATGGGTGGAGCCCTGGATTCAAGCCAAGAGGTGTTGGATGGGGTGGGGTGTTGGAAGGAGACAAAAATGGTCTCTGCATGCATTCATTAGTAATTTGTATTAATGTGTACGTTTGTTAACATTGTGCATTTTTGCAACATTTCTTGTTGGTTTTTCAGTTTCTTAGTTTTTACATACCAAACAGTATAGAAATGGTCTAAATAAATATAAATGAATAAATAAACCCAACATCTAACTAGTAGACACAGGGCTGGTGAGAGTTCTGGCTTGCAGCATGGGGAATCTGAAGCCCCATCAGGGACCACACAGATGGCCAACTGCAGGGCAGAAGGAGCTCTGTGTCAGACACCAGGAGCCACCTGGACAGAGAGCCTGAGGCCCCAAAGGAGCTGCCCCATCAGCTGTCTCCAAGACCTCCCATGCTCACCTATTTATGTATAACATTTGTATCCCACCTTTCCTCCAAGGAGCTCATGGTGGCGTATGTGTTTCTCCCCCTATGAGGTAGGTTAGGCTGAGACACAGTGACTAGCCCAAGGTCACCCAGTGAGATTCATGGCTGAGCAGGGATTTGAACCCTGGCCTTCCAGGCCATAGTCCAACACTCTAACCATGACACCACACTGGCTCTCCTAAGATGCCAAAACAGCCCTCCAAAGAAAGTTAAAATGCGAGAGAGCGCTAGACCTGAGACCATAGCAGGGGCCTCTTCAACAGAGCGACTCGAGTAGGGCTCACGGCAAGCTGCCGGGTCCACCTTGCTATATGCGATGGCTCTAGGTGTTGACAGAATAAGCTGCCTGAGTGACAGCTGTCCATACCCTGCAGATCTTAAACGGAGCCAAGACTTGCCTCTTCATCCACTTGCTTTGGGTCTCCACTTCGCCACTCTTTGGTTCTGCCCAGAACAGCAGGCTTGTGCCAGCTTTGGAACGCACACAAGTAGATTCTGCATCAAGAGATGTCCAACGCTCCCATCTACTATTTATTTATTTTATTGTTGAAGTAAAAGATTTCTAACACGTTTTTCTTTAAATTAACCCAACAGTGGGGTACAATAATTCTTTTTTTTAAAAAAAATCATACATAAGCTGTGTAAAACCAATAAGACAACTATACTGAAAACATACAAACTTAGAAGCTACCTTTAAAATCAGCACCAATCTTTGTTCCAAGCAAACCCAGTTCCTCCTCCCACTCCCATGTTCTAATTAATCAAAACAGTCACCACCTTCAATTAACCAGCTAGTCACAAATTTGACAAACGTCCTCTGCGACGTGTTCTGGGTAATATGCTGAGGACAATCAACGTCCAATAACGAAGACCAGTTTTTATTTGTTTCCGATTGATCTGTCAACATCGCCACCTTTGAAAGGGCTTCTTCAAATGCAGAGGTGCCTGTCACTTTCAAAAGCGACATGCCCATCAAGGAGAGGAATGTCTAGATAGATCCAGCAATCTAAATAACAATATAAAAAACTCTTTCCAAGCTTTTTTAGCTCTGGGATTGTGGGCCCACATAACCTCCCAATTTTAAAATAAAATAAAAATGCCACTGGGGAGAATTCAGCTTTCAAAACAGTGTGTGTGAAGATGGGCAGAAGTTGAACAGTGTGAAGACCAGCTATGCTTGACTCGGCAGTCAAACAAAACAGTGGAGACTCCAATATCACTCCGTATGGAGGACTGTTGACCAGCAGAGGAGCCCAGCCTTCGGGATCTGTTAGTAAGAGGCAGTTAATTCATTATTGGCAATGCAGCCGTTGGAGAGACCATAGCAACATGTAACAATCCTCCACAAATGAGAATAATCCATGACACATGGCTGGAGAAACACACGCCAAAACAGTGAGCAAGCCACACGTATCTCCATCACTTCTAATCTTCCCTATAGGAAAAAGGGAGACCATCATGATCACCAAGCTTTGGAAGTATCAAAGAAAAATGATTCAGCTTTTTTACTCCCCACGATGTAGCCGCTGTGCCCTCTGCAAACTGCTGTGGAAGAGGGGAAGGGCTAGAAGAGAGGACATCACCAATTCCCAACCCTCATGAAAGGTTTGGGGTATTCAGTAATTGGGGGAACAGCAACATGTTCAGCTCTATTGCAGCTCTTGGCTGTGAGTCAGAGAACATACCAGAAACAGAGTTGCCATCAACGCAGCAAGGGGAAGACCCTGCATGGGAAGACGCTGCTTGAATCCAAATCAGCAACTCTGCTAACAGGCCCCAAAAGGATCAAACGTCACACACTTCGAGAAGGTGACAAGCTTTCCAAATGTATGGTCCACCCATAAAGCCCCCCTCCCAATTTATGGAACCCACCCCACCAGCCTTAACTGGTCTCGTCAAACCCACCCAGCAATCTATACGCACCGCAACAGCTTCAGCACGACATTGAAGAGCAACCAAGGAGTTGGTTTCATGCAGCGATTTGTCACCAAAGAAAAACACTGAGCGCCAGCATGTGGCCCATTGCTAGCAGTAACACCATTGCTAAAGATGTCATTATACCTTTGCTAATTATGCCAGTCAGGTTCCCCACCAGCCTCCTCCTGCTTTTTGAGCTTGCTGTCTTGTGCCCCCCGACACCTGTAAAGGGGGTCCTTCACCCTAAGCCTCTAAGAAGAAGCCTGGTTTCCATTGCTTTTAACTTTGCCTTGGCAAGCAGTCTCCTTTATCCCGGGTGTCTATCATGCCTCCTCCACCAAGAAAAGAGATGGCAAGAGAGAAATCTACACCTCTCCAAATAAATAAATAAAGCCTTTGAAAGTAGTGCCAAATTAAGAGCCGCAGCCGAACTGTCAGGCTCCCGCTAGCTGCGTCTCCACACCACCTTGCGTGCAAAAACCATGGCTGGGCCCATTTATTAGAATGATGAAAGCAGAGGGATCTAAAAACTGCACTCCTTTCTTAATGAGCAGCCGAAGGGATCGGTAAGCATAATTTCAGAGGCTAGTAATATTTTATATAATCGTCGAGTGGTTTAAATTGAAAACCCCCAACTGAATCAATATTTACTGCATTGAAACGAAATGAATAGTAATAAGTCACTAAGCTCCCTGTCCTGTTTCATAAAATAAAAAATTATAAAAATGAGCACAGGCACAAGGAGACCATCACATTAACTTTTACAGCAGTTGGGGAGTCGTAACCGACTATTCTCATAAAATAAAATTTCAACAAACCTGCCTAAGCAAGCTGAGCACGCGCACGTGTGTGTGTGTGTGTGTGTGTGTGTGAGAGAGAGAGAGAGAGAGAGAGAGAGAGAGGGAGGGAGGGAGGGAGGGAGGGAGGGAGGGAGGGGAGAGAGAGAATATGCACCAGAGGAAAAAAGAGAAATAAAGAAAAGGAGAAGCTTTTTTAAAGCCCAAAGTATAGGAACAACAGGCACTTCCCCCTGTGGTGCCAGACACCACCAGTGGAAGGTTGCTGTTGGCATGGACTCATGCCCTGGGCTCCTTCTGGGAAGAAGGGTAGAATAGAAACTTAAATAAGTAAATAAATAAATAATGTGCCCCAATAATATTTATCTTGGGAAATCTCAGGACCCAACACCACAATTCCCCCAAATCATCATGGAGTGCTTATATTCCAGGCGAAGATCAGCCAGTGGCCACCATCCCTTTCTTCCATATTGAACTGAATTTTCCTCTAGCCACGATGTCTGCATTCCCCCTCCACGGTCAGAGGCAACCTGCCTCCGGATATAGCAGCTGCTGGAAACTGCAGCGGGGCGGAGAGCGCTCTTGCATTCAGGCCTTACTTGTGGGCTTCCCAGAAGAGGCATCTGGTTAGCCACTAAGATAACAGGATGGGCCCCCTTTGGCATGGTCCAGCTGCAGGGCTCGTCTGATGCTCTTATACAGGCATCCCAGTTCCATTTGCCACATCACTCCAGCTCTCACATTGAGGCACACTGCACTGTAGGCTCACATAGGTGTGAGACCAGATGTTCTGACCACAACTCCCATCAGCCTCAGCCAGCGTAACCCACCCACCCCCAGCATCATGTGACTGTGCTAACTGGGGCCGATGGGAGCTGTGTAGTGCAACACATCTGGAGGGCACCAAGTTGGCAAAACCTGGAATGGACAATGCTGGGCTCCGTGGAACAGGCTGGCTCAGTATAAACCAGATTCCTACATTCAGGAACAGTGAGCTGCGCTATTCCCTGGCAGCCTCTTGCTGGGCTCCATAATCACCCCTGTCTCAATCCCCTGCATTAATGGTGACATGGGGGAAGATTTGCATTAACTAGTGCCAGTCTTCATCCAAAGAATCAACCAGCTGACTTGGCAGCAAAATACGAAATCAAGAGAGTGAAGCTTGAGCATTCACATCCTCTTCAACACTAGCGATGGCAGAGGTGGGCTCTGGCATTCCCTAAAATGAGCATTCTGTGTGCTTTTAAGAAGCCAAGATGACTATAAATGCAAGATGACAACTCAAAGATGGCACTCCAGAGCACATCTAATTATTGTTGCCATCCAACACATTTCCTCGAAGTGCTTCCTTGGTGTGTGGGGGGCTCTAAAATGGTCACACACAAATTGTTCAGCTGGTAAATGTAAATACACATCTCATCACACAACTTTTAGGTAATACGGCAAACTTGGTTAGGATGCTAAAATACTAAATGCACTACAATGGCCAAACATGTAACTTTAAAAACATTTTTTTCTCCAGTGCCAGTATTTTAGATTTCTCACCATGCTAATCATTAACACTACTGGGCCTTACTGGTGAATATTCATAGTCATTTACATAGATAGCACTTCTCCACACAAAGTATTTCTTTATATCCTTCCTCTCATTTGTCTTCACAACAACCTTTCACGGGGGCTTGATAATTCAACTGTGGGGGGTGGGATGAACAATGAGAATAGACGACTCTGTTGCCAAACAGTACAGGTGCAAACTGAGATCTTCTAAGTCAGATCCAAATGCTACAGGAGTCACAAGCACGCAGGAAGCTACTGCAAAAATTGCTGTCGTAAACCCCATGCAGAACTCTTGGCAGGACTCGTCCAAGGATGAGGAGGCGGCTTGGGATCCAGGGAAAGGGCCCAGAGGTCTGGGCACTTTGAATGAGGATATTGGGGAGAAGCCCAGTAGTCTGCCCATTGACAGCCCTGCCCCTGAGGTAGATGCCAACGTGGATGAAGCGGCTGAGCCGCAGGCCCCTCTGATCATACCACCTACAGTGGCTGACCCACAGTCGAGCGCACCTCCTGCAGCGGGTCTATTCACAGCTGAGGAGGAGGTGTCAGAGGCAAAGCCAGGGGAGCATCCGACAGTTGTCCTTGTCATCACGGATGCACCATCAGTAGTGCAGGCGCAAACTGACCCCGTTAGCCATCCTACCCATAGGAGCGCCCACTTGTTTTCCTGATCATGAGGTGAGAGAAAAGCCCTGCAAAAGTAGCTGTGCCCACTCCGTCCCTTATTAAGGGGATTCCGGGGGCATGCCAAGTGTTGCAACATGGTCTTTGCTTAAGTAGCCATGCCGCTTCATGACTTGTAGTGATGTTAGATTTTGTAAACTGTATCCCAACCTATGTTCCAGTTATGTGCTAACCCGTAGATTAAAGCCATTGGTGATAACCGAACTGAGAGTCCAGCATCTGAATCTGTTGGTGACTGGAGTTGATGGGAGTTGTGGTCCAAAAAAATCTAAAGGCACTAGGCTGGCAAAGGCTGCCTTAAGGAGAAGGTTAAAGAACTTCTGTAGTTAGCCTGCTCTATCGATGAACCACTCTTGGAAATAGACATTCTGGTTAATGTTTTAACCCTAATCTAAGAGGAGCTTTAAATTGTTGCTTCTTATCCTATCCTCGGCAGACGTTACCAGGGGCTACCCTTGCAGTTCATAGCAATGGCTGTGTTTAGCACTCTTATGAGCAACAACATTAACCTGAACACAATAGGTGCATGTGATTATTCCACCGGAAGCCACCCTGGGCATTTTGCTGAAGGTTGGCATAAAAGGAACAGAGTATTCATCCAAAATATCCTAAAGTCTACAAAGCCTCTGGAAGGACTGCTGGCAGAGAGTCTGATCAAGTGGCACACCTCACACACCTGCAGAGTCTATATCCAAGATAAAATCAGGTTCCTGCTCCTTTAAAATGCAATGCTTGAAGGAGCACCCGTAGATCTCCCTCACCTACAACTCTGTGTAATGTCAGGGATGCTATTGGCCCTAAATGAAGGGGCAATCTTTGAAGAAGCCGTTTTCTCCATGGCTGGGCCACCATTGTGCAATTCACTTACACCAGAGCTTCATCTCCATCCAGGGTAGTCATGGAGTTGATTTAATAGGTTTTACATGTTTATGTTTATATTTGTTTTAAAACACACCTTAGGTTTTCAAGACATTAAGAGATATACCCTGTGGAATTCCCTCCCCTTAAATATTAGACAGGCACCATCTCTGTTGTCTTTTCGGCGCCTTTTGAAGACTTTCCTCTTCCAACAAGCCTTTTAATTTGAGACCTATCCCAGTCCGTGTCTGTGTTAGAATTGCTTTTAATATGTCTTTTAATATCTTTAACGCTATTTAAAAAAGATGTTTTTAAAGTTTTTTAAAAAAATGTTTTTAACGTTGTTTTGTGTTAATGTATTTTGAGGTCTTTTTATGATGTTTTAAAGTGTTTTTAGTGTTTCTGTTTGCCGACCTGGGCTCCTGCTGGGAGGAAGGGCGGGGTATAAATAAAATAATAAATAAATAAAATAATAAATAAATAAATATGCAAAAAGAGGTATGCTTGCCCTCTGCCAGCTCTCTTTACATAAAGCTAAGGAACTTCACTAGCACAACCCTGCAAACTATTTGGCCAGGAACAATGTCCTAAATTTATAGTTGGTAAATTTTGCACTAACCATAGGCCAAAAAACCTGGAAACCTTTGATGACTTTTTGGACAAGCCAAAAGAACTCGTGCCAAATTCCACAATTTGCTTGCCCTTTGCCACTTCCCCAAGTATAGCAGCTGTGACCTTTAAGACCCTCTTGCTTCCATCTCCAGCTTCCCCTTTCGGAGAAGCTTCGAGGACTGTGCACAAGACAGATGCTGCTGTGGTCAGCTCAGCAACCCAGGGCTTGCCAGCCAGCCAGCCATCAGGAGTGCAAAGGCAACAGAAGAGATGCAAGTCACAGATGCTCTTGCAATGGACGGCAATCCCATGATAACTGACTTCGAGGGGGCATAGTACCAGCTGACTAAAATTAGGCTACTAGCCAAATTAAAATGGAAACAGCTTGCCAGGTTTGGGCTTGACTGTCAATGGAGCTAAAAAACTGCTGATTCGGTGAAGAGGCCACCATTCCACTCTTGCAGTCTCAGCAAACTTGTGCACAGGATCACTATTTACGTCAAGCAGTTTTCTCCATCTTACAACAGGAGGAGTTCATTTCTAAAGTATTTTGCACCTATAAGTCAGGGCAACACAGCTGGCAACCAAACTGCTTCCTAGTGAGATGTCATTTCTGTGCATGGGATGCTGGCCAACGAAGTGCCCTGGTCCAATTTCTTTGGGGTGACTTCGCAACGGGCTTTTGCTCATGCTCTCACACCCCCAATTTATACTACACAGAATCACACAGGCCCCCGAACTGTGGAACAGCTTACCTGAGGAGATACGCCTGGCGCCTACGGTTCTTTCTTTTAGGCGCCAGGTTAAGACCTGGCCATACTCCCAGGCATTTTAACGTTCATGTTTTATATTTAATGTTTTTATTCTACTTTGTTGTGATTTTGTATGTTTTATTGTAACTTTGTATTTTAACTCTGCTGTTCACCACCCAGAGAGCTATTCGCTATGGGCGGTCTATAAATAAAATAAAATAAATAAATAAACATTTGTCATTATTTCTTACACACACACACATACATACACACACACCCGTTCACTCCTGTTCCTGAAATGTAAAGAGTAAGTTGCTTGAAGGCAGAGACCTATTGTTATTGCCTCCATTGTTCTGTGAGGCAGCAAGCACAGTGACGGAACAAGTAACAGCGGGGTCCAATGAATGGCCTGGGAGCAAATGCTCGTGGGACCAAATGCAAATGCTCCTTTTCTTGGATGGGAGACCCACATAACAGCAGAATATAATGAAATCAGGTTGTTTTCCTTCAAAAACCAAAACAAGGCGAAGGATGAAGAGCAACAGACTCATGTCTGACACACATGTACCTGCAGGTCACCACCATCCCCGTTACAACTGCAACTCAAGTAACAAAAAGAGCGTCCAAGACAGTTTTGCAGCCATCATTTACTTCCCGACCCCACCCCAAACCAGTAACATTTTAATAAAATTATTAGTATGCTCAGGATTTAAAGCACTCACAGAACATTTTCTCTAACCTTTACCACCTCCGCCCCAAACATGGGGCAAGAGTATTGCCAAAAGCACAGAGCTCCACCCAAAGGCATGCTTTAACTTCATTTCCTGGCCCTGTTTGGGGTCAGAAGGCTCATCCATGTACATATTTCTCACGCAAGGAACAAACAGGTGGATCCATCCTTCGGACTGGAAAAGAACCATGTGTTTTAGCCTGGAAAGGAAGAATTAATCAATTTAAAATTAAGCCCGAACGTTTGCCAAGTAGAGCGACCTTCCTGCCCCGGGAAACGGGTTCATTCTTCTACAGAGCCTCAAGACTCACCCTGTCAGTCATCTGTAACATGCTGGCAATTCAGCGAGATGCAGCCCAGATGCCAGCAACAGTTGGAGGGGGCTCAGTGCAGCAGAGCCTGGCCGGGGTTTTAGAGAGCAGCTTCCCGGTCAAACTGAGGCAGTGGCTAACAAGGAGTGACTGGGTCACTACTGGAGTGCACCATGAAGCCACTCACCACTCAACGCTTTCTCTCACTACTTTTCATGCCAGCAAATAGCACAAACCACCACTTGAAGTGACAAAACACAGCACAAAAAAACGGATAGCAAAAGCAATTCACAAAGCCTTTTTATCGTCAACTCCATACAACGGATGTAGGTGTTAACTACACAGGGGAGAGATCCTTCATTTTGCTATTGTTTTCCCATGGCCTGGTAAATAATTGGAAATATTGACAGGTGGATGTTATTGGGATGAAATTAATCCAGATACACGTCTGGATATTTTTGGCATTCATTCAAAGATTTCACTCTTTGAGCAGAAAAACACTTTAACTCACATAGAGCACAGATAGGGAAGCTCGGGCCAAATATGGCCCTCCAGGCATCTCTATTTGGCCCTTGAGATTTTCCCAAGGCCATGCCCCCGCTGCAGCCATGACCCTTCCCAGCCCCACCCACAACCTCCTTGAGTGTTTCTGCCTGGCTGCAATGTGTCCCTGAACTCTGACCGTGCCTTCGGGTTACCTGGATGGAGGGATGGAGGGTGGTGGTGTAGAAACGAGCCTGCTGTGCACAGGTAACAATTACATCTGTTGCTCTGCCTACGTCTGCCTCTGGCCCCACTCACCACTGACATGTGGCCCCTGGAAGGTTGCTCAGAACGGAATGTGGCCCTCAAGCTAAAAAGGGTTCCCCACCACTGACATGAAGGGAAACAGATCCCTTTCTTTGGCCTCTTGGGTCCTCCAAAAACTGACTACAGAGGGCTGGGAGATTCCCCACAGTAGGGTTGTTTTGGGGGGGCAGCAGATAAAAAGGGGTAACCATCACACACAGAGAGAGAGAGAGCATGAAGAGGCATTGCATCATGCATACAATTATCATAACAGGTCTATTTAGCCAATTGAAAAGGTGTTTTTGAGTCCAATTTCCCAATTCCCCCCAATTGTTGGTTTTCTAAAAGGGGGAAAAATCTAAAGCTGAAAGCTTTTTAAAAATGTTTTTAATGATGCTTTGTTTTAAAGTATTTTAAAGTCTGTTTTTGTAATGTTTTAAAGTGTTTTTAGTGCTTTTGTTTGCCGACCTGTGCTCCTGCTGGGAGGAAGGGCGGGATATAAATCAGATAATAAATAAGTAAGTAAGTAAATAAATAAATAAAATGAGCATTGCAAGGTAAACTAATCCAGTTTGCAGAAGTTTTTAAAAACAATCCCTGTCTCAACAGCATCCAGCAAGGGGTTTTACTGCCAGACAAATCAATGCTGTCACAGATTCCAGGGGTTTCAGGAAAGCGTTTTATTGAGAACCCGAAAGAAAAGCTGACAGAAGGATGAAGTCCTGCAAAATGACCATTTGTAAATGTAGAAAGCTGAAGACAGAGTTGAGCCAACGCTCTACAGACAGCTGCAAAAGATCTGTGAGGAAAGACGAACATTTATTCAAATTAAGTTAGATTTCCCTATATATCTAGGACACAGACCATGAGTCAACACGGTAAAAATGAGACAACGGTGTATGGATGGGCAAGACAGTCATCCAGCCGGGAGAAGCTGATGTGGAGTATAAAATAAAGGAACACCAGCCTTATGAAATTGCCTCATTTTTCCGTGAACGGCACCCAATGTCACAAACAAATGAGAGGAACCAGATGTACAGACTCTCATGTCCTGTCCCACCATAATAGCCAAGCGCCCAAAGCAAAGTGTTTTTGCTGGTAGCAGCAAGGGCTCTTGGGGAAATTCTCAGAGGGACATGCTGCTTTATTTAGTCTCCTGCAGCAGGTATAGCAACTGCTACCCTCAGAAGTTCCGGGGGTGGGAGCCCGGGAGAGGGGCCTTCTCTGTGGCAGCCCCTAAGCTGTGGAACTCCCTCCCCACCAAGGTGCGTCTGGCAACTTCACTGTACAACTTTCAGCAAATGCTGAAGATGCACCTCTTTACCCTGGGCTTCGACACCTGAGATGTATATTTTTATGTGATTCCTGTGATGTTATTTAGGTTGTTTTTAATCATGTGTTTTAATATTGTTGTAACCCGCCCTGGGACCTTTGGGTGAAGAGTAGTAGTAACAGTAATAATAATAACAGTAATAATAATACTACTTAGTATGCTGATGACACTCAGTTCTACATCTCCATAATATCTGAATCAGGAATTGTGGACCCTAGACCAGTGCTTGGATGCAGTAGGAGAATGAATGAAGGAAAATAAGCCGAGCTTAAATCCTGGCAAGGCAGAGACACTGTGGGGGGTTCCTGAGTCCAAGAAACTGGTCAAACGCCTGCACTGGACAGGGTTGCACTCCCTTTGAAGGATCAGGTACACAATCTGGGGGTGCTTCTGGATCCAGCTCTGTCACTGGAGGCCCAGGTAGCCTCAGTGGCCAGAAGTGCCTTTTATCAGCTGCACCTGGTGAGACAACGACAACCATTCCTGGACCGGGAAAGCTTGGCCACAGTAATTGAGGGACTGGTGACCACAAGACTGGATTACTGCAATGCACTCTATGTGAGACTTCCATTGCTCTTGACATGGGAACTGCAATCAGCATGGAATGTTGCAGCTAGGTTGCAGACGGAAACAAGACCCTGTCAGCATATAACATCTCTGCTCAGGGATCTGCACTGGTTGCCAATTTGTTACCAGGCCAAGCTCAAGGAGTTACTACTGGTATTTAAGCCCGTAACACTTTGGGACCAGTTTACGTGCGGGACTGCCTTACTCCGTACGTACCCACTCGTGCACTTCAATCTGTGGAACAGGCACTGTTACAGGCACCACACAATGCTTGTCCGACGCTTGCAAGAAATCATTCTTTTAGTGTGGCAGCACCTACTCTTCGGAACCCCCAGCCTATTGACATCAGGCAGGCACCTTCACAGTATTCCTTGCAGTGACTGCTTAAAACTTTTTTGTTTAGGCAAGCCTACCCAGACGCGCAGACGTTGATGGGTTTTAATCTTTTTAGTTAGTTAATTGTTTTTAAAATGTTTTTAACTGTTTTACGGATAATTTTTCATGTTTTTTGTAAACCGCTTTGAGTTTGTTTTTACAATCAAGCGGCAGAGCAGTGAAGGTGCCTGGTTCTCCCCCACCCCCCACCCCCAGTTTGGAGCCTGGCCAGTCTGGCAAGAACCAAGACGGAGTGCAGAAGCTGCTTGTTACGCTGCGCTGGTGCAGGACCCCCGCCCCCTCTCCAGTCACCACACTCAGATGCCACCTGCAACAACATGTTTGTTTCACTTATCACTTTCTTCTGATGTTAAACATTTTCTCTCCATCTTATTCTCCAAAAAACTTATGGCAGCTGAATAATGAAAAATAATGAAAACAGCAAAACTAAACACAATTCGAGAATATCTCAGTTATACAGTCAACCTAGATTTTATCTAGGTACTACACTCACCTACTGAATCACTGTTATACCTGGTATTTCTTATTTATTTACTAAAATCATTTGCATCTGGCCTGTACTTAAACCAGAAGTTACTAAGGCAGTTTACGATAGTCACTTAAAGACAATCTACTAATACACATCAAAAGCAATAGAGTATTGAAATTTACATCTGTCATATCTGAGGAACCATAAAAACTGCTATAACATACCACAAACTCAAGAAGATCTAACTGAACAGTTTGGGAGTTTGGGAGTAAGGTGTCAGCAGTATGCTGATGAGACACAGCTCTGTTTCTCCGTAACATCTCAATCAGGAGAGGATGTGAACTCTCTGGGTCAGTGTTTGAATGCTGCAGTGGACTGGATGAGGGCCAATAAACTGTGCTTGAATCCTGGGAAGATGGAGTCTCTTTGAGTAGGTGGTTCCCATGTTTAGGAAACAGACAGGTTACTTGTTCTGGATTGGGTCGCGCTCCCTTGGAAGGTGGTCCTGCATTCACCTTTGCCACTACAGTACCAGGTATCCTCTGTGGCCAGGAGTGCCTTTTACCAGCTGAGGCTGTTCCTGGACAGGGATAGCCTGATGTCTGTAGTCCATGTGTTGGTAATCTGAAGGCTGGATTACTGCAATGTGCTCCATGTGGGGCTGCCCTTGGCTGTGGTTTGGAAGCTCCAGCCAGTGCAAAATGCAGTGGCCAGACTGCTGATGGGGGCACATGGCCAACAACATGTGACACCACTCTTAAAACATCTGTACTGGCTGCCCATCCATTAACAAGCGAGGTTCAAGCTCCTTGTATTAATTTACAACTTAGGTCCAGGATATTTTAGGGACTGTCTGAACCTTTATATGCCAGCTCAGTCACTAAGATCATCTGCAGGAGTGGCTTTGGTCGTCCTCCAAGTTGGTGAGGCTCATTAAACATCGACATGGAATTGAGCCTTCAGTGTCACCAGCCCAGTTCTCTGAAATGCTCTGCCAACAGAGATTCGGCAGGTGCCTACTGTTGTAACTTTTAAACCCCTGCTGAAAACCTTTCTGTTCCACCAGGGTTATGCAGGCAATTAAGAAGATGTCTTTTTGCAATAATTGACCTCTGTTTTTACTGTAATTTTTATGGTTTTTACTGTACGGGTTTTTTTTTTTTAACTTGCAACTACTTTGATGCTTTTAAATGAAATAGTGGTATACAAATATATTTTTAAATAATAAACAACGAAACAGATCAGGGTGGTTTTTTTTATTAGCCAACAAAATGTCAGGACTGCCAGGGCCTGCTGCACTTCCAGGAGGAGACCCTTCCACAAGGTGGGTGCTGTCAGAGAGAAAGTCCATCTCCAGATGGTCATAAGATGAATCTCTGCAATACACGGCATGACCAGAAGGCCTTCTTCAGAGGACCATCGCTATTTTGTCATATGGCCATGCTAGCTGGGACTGATGGGAGTTCCAGAACACCTGGAAGGCACCAGGCTGGGAAAGGCTGAGTTAAAGGATTGCAGAAAGCTGGGTTTATTTATTTATCTATTACATTTGTATGCCGCCCCATAGCCGAAGCTCTCTGGGCGGTTTACAACAGTTAAAACATAAAAACAAATATACAAATTTAAAAACACGTATTTAAAAGCCAATTAAAACACATGCTAAAATGCCTGGGAGAAGAGGAAAGTCTTAACCTGGCGCCGAGTAGATAACAGTGTTGGCGCCAGGCACGCCTCGTCAGACAGATTATTCCATAATTTGGGGGCCACCACTGAGAAGGCCCTCTCCCTTGTTGCCAGCCTCCCAGCTTTCCTCAGAGTAGGCACCCGGAGGAGGGCCTTGTATGTTGAGCATACCATATGGGTGGGTTCGTGTTGGGAGAGGCAGTCCATCAGGTATTGTGGTCTCAAGCCATGTAAGGGTTGAGAAAGAGCTTTGCCTGAGACCCTGCAGAGCTGGTGACACTCACAGGAGGCAGTGCTGGCCAAGACAGGCCAGAGATCTGACTGAGTGCACTCAGTATCTTTATTATTCCAGAAGGCTAATCTCACCCTTATGCATTGCAAGTATACCCAAGCCATTTCCAAGGTGTTTATTGGGGGGGGGGAAGATACACAGGTCTTACTTATCGGGAGTCACTTACAAAGGCCTTCCATGCTCTCCCTTCAGCACGTGATCTGCACTGGAGAAGGAACAGCCCAAGACTAACGCAAAATACCCTGTCAACTAAATAACCCATAATTGCTTCCCCAGGTTTGAAAGTGACAGTTTTATTTTTAATAGAATCAATTGAAAAATCTACTACTCCATTAACCAAAATTAAAAAAAGAAAATCCCATTATTCTTAAGTATTTTCATATGCATTTAAAGCTGGTCGTTAACCTCTGAGTTCTGGTTTTATTTTGTTTTCATTAGTTCTTCCAAAGTAGAGCTCAGTTACTGTAGCTGCTTCCTGAAGGGCAAGGAAACAAGGGTGGGATTTCTCCCTCACCCTCTTGGAGACTTTTAGGAGGGCTCCAGGGACAGCTTCTGCACCCTCTGCCTGCTGTTGCCTCGGTCCCATCCACTTTGAAATAGCCTGTCATGAGGAGAGACTGAAAGCACTGGGCATGTTTAGCCTGGAGAAGAGAAGACTGAGGGGAGATATGATAGCACTCTTCAAGTACATGAAAGGTTGTCACACAGAGGAGGGCCGGGATCTCTTCTCCATCGTTCCAGAGTGCAGGACACGGAATAATAGGCTCAAGTTGCCGGAAGCCAGATTTCGACTGGACATCAGGAAAAACTTCCTAACTGTTAGAGCCATACGGCAATGGAATCAATTACCTAGAGTGGTAGTGGGCTCTCCGACACTGGAGGCATCCAAGAGGCAGATGGACAGCCACCTGTCAGGGATGCTTGAAGCTGGATTCCTGCAATGAGCAGGGGGCTAGACTCAACCTTCCTCTTTCAACAAGTCTTTTAAGTAGAGACCTTATCCCAGTCTGCTTCTGTTGGAATTGCTTTTTAAGATGTTTTTAACCTTTTTTTAAGGTGTCTTCAAAGCTTTTTTAAAAAATGTTTTTAAAGTTGTTTTGTTTTAATGTATTTTAAATTTGTTTTTTATGATGTTTTAAAGTGTTTTTAGTGCTTTTGTTTGCCGCCCTGGGCTCCTGCTGGGAGGAAGGGCGGGATACAAATTAAATAAATAAATAAATAAATTTTGCAAAGGAAAAACAGGATATAAATCAAATAATAAACAAACAAACCATCTCTACTATTCTATCTGCACAAAGTGCTTTTGAAGAAGGAGCAGTGAGAGCTGGCGGTCTCCTCTGCACTGGACACTGTGGTTGAGACAGATGCAATCACTGCTGTAAACTGCAGCTCTCTAAAATGACAGTGGCGACCGAGGAAAAACCCAAGTGTCCGTTTGCCCAGTTCAGGAAGGGTGGAGCTAGAAGAGAGAACTGTTGCCTTCAGCCAGCGAATCAACTCAGACTGGGCGCTCGTATAGGAGCTGGAGACTACCCCCACTTCCTGGCTCTTCATCCAGGTCCTGATCCAGAGAGGTCCTCTCTTGCGCTTCCCCCTCCTCCCAAGCGACCCCCACGTGCAACTAGCCAGATACTCTGGTGTGGCTCTGAAGCTCCTGCCTGGCTCGCTGGCGTGCTCTGCTCCTGTGGGCCTGGGGGAGATTGGGGGGAGGAGGGGAGTGGGAGAGCTCCCTAGAAACCCAGGCAGCTGGTATGGTATCTAGAGCCACTGGCAGTGTGATCTGGGAGGGGGGGCACGAAAGGGAAAGCGAGAGATCCTGCTCCTCTTCTGAGCAGGATCAAACCCTGACTCCAAGAGACTTTGGGAGGAGAAGGAAGAAAAGGCCAGGGGAGAGGAGAGGGTGCTGCAGATTCACAAACTTGGAGCCCGGCCCTAAATTGTGTGATTCAGATATTATACAAAGCTATGCATGTTGCTTTAGCTTTCAGGACACATCTCATTTGCATTTGAAGGGAAAAGTACACAACCAGGGAAGGGAGGAGAGAAGTGTCTAGCATTCCCCCTCTTCCACCTGCTTCAAATGCCTGAAATGTAAGGGATAGGGCCTGGACATGGTTTCAAAGTCAGTCCCAATGAGGCGACAGCATCAGTCACATTCATCAGCATGACCACCATCTTGAGATGTTTCTTTTAGCAAGACCAGAAGTGACATAATTACTGGGGGGGGGGAGGAAGGGGCTCTGGCTCTGGGGAGGAAGCAGAAGTAAAGGTTCCAGGTAACACCTGCCTCAATGTCGCTGCCGTTCCCTAGAGTGCCACCAGCCTGCCCACAGCGGGTGCTTTGGAAGTATACAGGCAAGAGTATGGACAGAGTGATCCAGACCCACCTCCAGCCAGAGCATTGTCCTGAGGGCGATTACAGTGGAAGTGGTGTACTATCAAGACATCAGAAAGAAGCGGGGATGGAGGGCGGGGGAGAGAGATAAGGAAGGTGGTGCAGGAGAAATGTCACATGAGAGCAGATCTGTCAGGCAGAGGTCCCACAATGCCAATTCCGCATTGCACGCAAGCTGAGGTCTTGGCAGTACATTAGGATAAGGCAAGGCAAGCACCCAGATGTCAGCTCCAGTTGGAAAAAGGAGACTGAACGTTATAAACTGCCTTTCGTTCCCACAAGAGGGAAGACAGCACATTGAGCATTGGAGAGATTAATCCACAGCTTTGCCAAAAGAGCTGCTATGTTATTATTTTTATTATTATTAAGCCTCCAACTATTAGCTAATAGAAAATGGATTATGTTAGGCCAGATGTCAGGACTTCTTAGAAACAATATGGGGTTGTGTGTCTCACACCACCCTTGTTAAAAAGATTAAAAAGTATTTCCTATAGGAAGAAAAAAACCCACTCATTTTAAAGAACTACAGCCACTGTTTTCTCCTTGTCTGTAATATTTCCAATCCCAGCAGATGAATTTCACTTTAATGAGTTGTCATTTTTAGAGAATGATTACAACATCCATTCAAAAAAATCTTATTCCTAAACCTTTATAAAATACATCAAGATTATTAAAACAAAATCTACCCCACACATACACACACACACACATATATACATACACACATTCATATAATTACACACGCAAAAGTTCTGAAAACCAGCCATTTTGCAGAATGCATGACACAACCACTTTTCAAATGTGATGGAAAAGGCTTTCCAAGTTATCTGCTTAAACACAAGGTTTCTGTTTACTTCTCACTTTCTTATCAAATAAATTTAGAAAGAAAAAGAACTGTCAGGAAGTTTAAGGACATTAGTCACATTTCAGTGCCCCTTCAGATTAAGTGCTGGAAAAGTGTGTGTGTGTGTGTGTGTGTGTGTGTGTGTGTGTGTGTGTGTGACTGTGACTGTGACTGTGACTGTGACTGTGACTGTGACTGTGACTGTGACTGTGACTGTGACTGTGACTGTGTGTCCCAGCATACAGAGAGGGAAAGGAGGAACACAACGTGAATCCCACTTAGAACACTGACAACACACACACCCTTTTGCATTCCAACAGAGTGGGGAACAGTCTCACAAGGCCTTTCAGCAGCTGAAGTGAAAAAGCTAGACTGGCACTGGTGCCCAGCCAAGCTCTCTTGGCGCCCATTACAGGGTTCCACATCTGAAAATGCGTCTCTGCCATCAGGATGCCCAGCGATACCACCAAATGCTGCATCTTCCCTAGCCCCCTTCAGATGGGAGCACTTGCTGCTGCCGCAACCCCGATGAAGTATAGATCTCCACGTCTCCGTGATGCATTGCATGCTGGAATCACGCACTCTCAGCACTTGTTTGCTACCTGGGACCCCAAGATCCAGCTCTCCTGCTCATAAATCCCAGTGTGATTTAATAGGCCCAACTCCTCGCCATGCTCAGCCTCCACGTCAGGATCCCAGTTTCCCCTTGCAATAGCAAAATGTTGGTAACACAGAACATGGTTTGGAACTAGGATATTTGAAAGACCGTTTTCTCTCATATGATCCCATCTGCCCACCGCATTCAACATCTGAGACCTTGCTGTGCATCCCAACACTTTCAGAACCATGACTGGTTGGGATGTGGGACAGATTCGTGTCTAGCATGACATACCTGGGTTGGGGATCTGCCTCACTGGAGAGGACTGCTTGGCTACCTCTTTCTTCAGCTTCAGGTGAGCTGCTAAGACCTTTTTTATTTTGCTGAGGGCACGTGCGTGCATGCACTCACTCATCCAAAGCTCCACTAGGTGGGCAGCACCTTAATCACAGGTTTCAGAGAAAAATCCCGAGAAGCTGTTGGTGTTGTGCTCCAGAATTCTTTTTCTGCAAAGAAAACCAAACAAAAGGAATGCGGAGCTACAACAAACAAGACTCCGTGCATCCCAACCATACCAGCGCTTTGTAACAGGATGTGCAACGCCGCTGGGATTGTGAGCAAAGCTATGGACACCTCTTAATCCAAAATTCAGTTGGCGTGTTTAGAACTCACAGCCAAAAGACATTGGCCAGCTGGAGGAACATCACTACAGCTTTAGCCATTTCAGAAATCACCTGTAAATTGCCAAACAGAGAAGGGCCAGAGGATTTTGGAAGAAAAGAGGATGATTGCTCTTTTCTAAACTGTTGTGGTGTAAATTTGTATATTTGTTAAGCAGAGAACAACAGCGGTCTGAGATGCGTGTGTGCATTTACCGAAGAGAGCAGGCTTTTACCCTGTGTTGAGATCACTGAGACTTAAGACTTAGTAAAACAAGAAAAGCTATACCTTTATTTATAGAAATACATAGTACAGTAGGGCCCCACTCATACGGCAGGTTCAGTTCCAGACCACCGCCGTAAAGCGAAATCCACCGTAAAGCAGAACGCATTGACTAACTTTGTCCAAAATGGCGCCCGGAAAATGCCATAAAAGTGGACCAAGTGCCGTAGAAGCAGGGCCTTTCTGCAATTGACAACCGCCTTAGTGGTGGAACTCTGCAAAGCAGAGCACCGCAAAGCAGGGCCCTACTATTGATAGAAAGGCATACCTAGTTCTAACTAAGTTGGAGGCACAATGACCAGGCTTGGGAGTTGCCCTCATGGCTCAGGAGAGAGAGAGCAGAGACAAAGGTGTCTCCTCTCTCTCGGACAGTCAAAGAAGAGAAGAGAGGAAAGGGCGGATGAAGGAGGGGCAGGTAAGCTTCCCTAAGCATATCAGTCTGCTAGGGAAGGAAGGAAGTCAGAGCATCACAGGTAAAGGTAATCAAGCCTATACATCTGGAGGACCCTAACTCTATCACCCTTGTGGAACATAAACAAAAGAAAAAACGGGAGTTGCTCTTGCCCCACTTCCAACATAAACAAGTGCCTGAACGTTTCTTACTTGAGAGAAACTGTCACCTTTGTTCAGCATCATCAAAAAGGCATCTTCATTGAGATGTCACAAGACATAAAATGCAATTGGTTTTATCAACCAGTTAAAAGGCCAGATATTTAATCAGCTAGAAGATATTTTATCAAGAGGAACACATGGGGAATGCCAGGTCTCACCAATTGTCAACTCACAAATTTACTTTTAGACACACAGACCAAGAGGAAAACGAGCAAGGCTGACAAAAAGCTTTTTGCAGGGGAAAGACCTCTAAACAAAGCTTCCTCGCTCCTGAAACACGCAACTAGTAGAACATCCCTCTGGTAGCCTAAGAGGCAGGATTGTGAGCCTTGCTCACAGAACACCCAGCTGGCATTTTGACCAATCTAGCCTGAAATGTCCCAAGGCACAAGATTCCATTCATCCCCTCAGAGACTGTGATGCACAGCTCATTATCAAGGTGCATTTTCCAGCCTTCAGCACAAATTTTCTCTCTTCATCACCTCCCATTGCACCCATTAATCCTCTAAATCCGGCATGTTCCCTCTGCAGCCAAATATTGCTATTTGCCACTCTACTAACAAATAATGTAACACGGATAACCTCCCCTCTAGGGCTCTTGTTCCCCAGACAGCAGTGTGAGAGACACACACTGAGCCAACTGAGTCAGTCTGTTCTCCAAATCCCTATTGTTTGTTTAAATTTTACAGGATATTTTTCAGCAAAGCTGTCAAAGCAATGTAGTGACAAAGTTAAAGTAGCAAATTATGAACAGCAGCAACACAAACAAAAGACACAAATGAAAGCCAGCAATTCGGGGGGACAGAAATCAATCAAGCCCATAGAAACAAGGTGGCCTTCTCTTCATTTTTTTTGTAAATTAGTGAAGGGGCTAGGCAGGCCTCCCAAGGGAGGGAGCACCAGAATATGGATGACACAACGGAAAAGGCTCTGTCCCACATACTCCACTGATCCTCAGAAGGTGGTGGGACACACAGCAGAGCCTGCCACACAGATCTCAAAATGGTGAACAGGAGCAGGCAGTCACCCTGGGCGCAAACCTCAAAGCTCCCATCACTGCAGCCTCTGCATCTCTCTCGTGTGTTGCCCCATGTTGTGCATTTAATAAAACTGTGGAAGACAGTGGTCTCCCTAGCCACAAGGGGCTGCCAGCCACGGAGGGTACCCCAGTCCTTGGCAGTGTGCTTCCTTATGCCACTGTGCATGTATGGTGCACATAAGGAAACATGGAGGTTTGGACTGGGGTGCTGGCACCAACCAAGAGCACCAGGCACATACAGAAAGGAGGACCCCAATGGCCTCTCTTGCTCTAGTATCCCAAGATCTCCTGCCAAGGTCCTCCCAAGTTCTGCTATCCCAAAATCTTTTGAAATGCAACACCAGGGTCCTCACCACTACTCAAATTATGGGGGGAAAGATAGTGGGGCCCTTAATGAAATTTACAAGGCACAAACCTAACCAATTTTAGCCAAATCAGGGCCCCAATGATAGTATCCTAAAACATCACCGACTGTAAGGAAGCGTCTGGCTGGCCACTGTGGTGGACTGGAAAGGTCTTTGGTCTGATTGAGCAGGGCTCTTACATTTTTTAAAACAGAGGCTGGGCAGGGGGGACAGCAATAAAAAAACCTTAGTTTAAACCAGTAATCTAAGCCCTGGTCCTCAGGCATAGTGAAGTTGTGCTCTAGTGCTGAACTGGGAAGGTTCAGGAAGGAACATAGCTCAGCGGTAGAGCATCTGCCTTGCATGCAGAAGGCCCCAGCATCTTCAGGTACAGCTGGGAGGGACCCTGGAGAACGGCTGCCAGTCAGTGCAGACAGCACAGAGCTAAATGGACCAAGGGCCTGGCTCAGTAAAAGGCAGATTCCCCTGTTCCTAACCGCAGCCCAGGCCATCTGCCACCTTCCCTTCCTTTTATCAAATGCTGCTGAACGAGGGAAAACAAAAACTAAGCCATTAGAATAATGAACACTTTCTTTTAATACTTTTAGCAATTTCATAATGGGTTTTGCAGTAACAAAATATTCAACTCTAATGAAGTAAATATGACCTTCCACCAAAACATACATATCATTGCTTCAGCCGCCTCAATAAAAGCACAAATGAAAACTGAAGTGGGAGAATCTCGGAGTCTCATTTTGGTACCTTTAATTGTCGCTGCCTCTCCTGAAAGAGGGAAGGAGAAAGGGGCACATTTTTCTACAGTAGCTGAATATAAGCTGACCTTTTAAACAACTTTCTTTAAAAACCCCACAATCTACACACACCTCAGTCCCTCACTTCCCTGGAGGAACTTAAGATGGGATTGGAGAAGTGTCAGCAGAAAGGAGATACGGCAGCAAGGAAAAGCTCCAAGGAAAACTCCACTCTGCCAAGATCCAGATGAGCACAGGGCCAATGATGGGAAAAATCTGCCTTCGCAACACTTCCCCCTCAGGAAAGGAATGGAGAGGGAACAATCTGCGCGCCCTCACTGGCCATTTCTAACGAAGCATGAAGACAGCAGGTTTCCAACATGTCTTTTCCATCAGAGCAAGCAGCAGTCAACAATGAAGAGAGCAGGGTGAGGAAGAGAGAGATTCCAGATTTCACACACTCTCCGTTACCAAAAGAAACAAAAAATACTGAACTTTTCAAGCAGCATAGCGCTTAATCTCTATGTAAGGAAGTCAGAAGCTCAGCGAAGCCTTGCTCACAATATATACCTGCACCGGGAAGGGGAGAGAGAGAGGAAGAGATGTCGTTCTGGGGAATCTGAGCAACCTTTACAGCCCTGTTGCATATGAAGATTTCTTAGAGGAGACAAGTAGGGCTCCAAGAGCCACAGCATTGGGGGACTCACGTAGGTTTAAATATTGGTTTAGGCATGGATGCCCAGAATTCAGTAGATTACTGCCTCTAGCAAATATTTCACTGCCGGAGTGACCAGCCTGAGTGATCTAGCTCCCACGTGGCTCTATGACTCTGCTAGGCATTGCTAAGCTGGCAATGAAAATGGAAATGGCCTGCCTTCAAGTCGATTCCGACTTATGGCGACCCTATGAATAGGGTTTTCACGGTAAGCGGCATTCAGGGGTGGTTTACCGCTGCCTTCCCCTGAGGCTGAGAGGCAGTGACTGGCCCAAGGTCACCCAGTGAGCTTCATGGCTGTGCGGGGATTCGAATCCTGGTCTCCCAGGGCGTAGTCCAACACTCTAACCACTATGCCATACCACTTTTTAAAAGAAAGAAAAAATGGGCATCTAAAACTGGTACTTCCATACCCTATTTTGTTCCACATGCAATCAATGCATTATTGTACTTATCTTGGTTAACTTGTGGAGGATCATGGCAAATAAAGCCATCAGCAATTCCACCACTGCCAGTTTCATTGCACAGCTGCTCTGCTCTTATAAGCTTCTCCAGAATGCCTTAATTGCACAATTCAGTTATGCCCATTGTTCAGGAAATCTTGCACGCTGAGACTGACTTTTTGGAGCACTTTGGTTGCGCTCAGGTTTCATCCCCAAACGCGAGAGCTGTCACAATATATGTCACAAAACTTCATTAATTTGTCCACCCACACAGTCAGTTCAACTGAAGTGGCACCAATTCAAAACGATCCGCAAGGATTCGGTCACAAGTGATCTCCAGAGAAACCCACACATTTCTTGTGCCGCTGGGTAAGGCGTAAGAAGCCCCACTCCCTCCCAGCCCCATAACAGAATGTAAAAGGTGGGGAGGGGGAGGAACTCCCCAAAGAGATAAAGGGGAGGTGTGAGAGGGAAGCACAATCAATAAATCTCAACCTCATTGGAGCTCTTATTAAGTAAATTAATTTAAGTTAATTTAACTCGATCATGACTCCCGATCACAGTGATTTAGTGAGGGGAGAAATTGCATTAGGAAAGGCCGCACACACTAGATAGAAAAACGGAAGAAAATTAGATCCACTTAGCGACGTGAATTAATATGGAAATAGCAGGTGTAAATTTAACCTTATCAAGAGAGTGAAAATTATCTTCATAAATTTGCAGAAATAGCCCCTGAGTCGCTTACAAATCTATTTAAAACAAAAATATTACAAAAGTGCAGTAAAATTAATTTAAAATATACTCCCATCTATCGCCTGCAGAAAAGTCAGTGGCAGGGTGTGGTTTAATGCAACAAGGGGAGAAAGCCAGAAATCACCAAGGGATTTAACACTGGGGGGGGGAGAAAGAAAGGACACGATGGATCCCCCCCCTTCCCAGAGGCAAATTTGACTTTTGCCTCTAAACAACTATTTTATGTGAGGAGGGACACACACACATGACCCAGAAAAAAATAAGAAGCAGAACAAAGCAAAATCAAACCCTTTGGAGAGTCTCACTAGGAGGCGAGTCAGCCACTCCATTAGGGTGCCATGTAAATCACAAGAGCAGAATGCAGGACCTCCTCGCACATCACTCCAGACAACCCTAAGGGCTCAGTTGCGGGGAGGGGGGGGAAGGTGAATCCATATTCCTGCTGGCCACCAGAGAAGAGGCTGTGCAACCCAGGCACTGCACACAGGACCTCTCCTGCATAGGCAGCCTTAGAAATTAACATGCTCTGGAGTCATGCCATAGCAGACATTTAAAAAATGTTGACACAACATGGCGAGAAATAAAACACAAAAGCTGGACAAACCACAGCCACAGGGTTGTCCTGAACACCTGCAGAACTAAGGAGCAACCACAGAACGCAGTTCCTGGTATACAGGCAATATCATTTAGCAAACGCAAGCAACAAACTTTGCTCCCACTGTTTTTACAAGCAGGAAATACAGGCTGAGTGACAGACGTCAAGAGAAAGAATTGATGGTCACAGTGAGACTTAAAACCAGGTGTCCCACACCCAATTGCACACAGTCCCCTTTGAGTTCATAACTGGCATTAAACATAACACATAAAGTTACATTACAGTAAATGGAAATGGACTGCCTTCAAATCGATCCCGACTTATGGCTACTCTACGCATAGGGATTTCATGGTAAGTGGAGGAGGTTTCCCATTGCCTCCCTCTGAGGCTAGTCCTCCCCAGCTGGCCAGGGCCTGCTCAGCTTGCCACAGCTGCACAAGCCAGCCCCTTCCTTGTCCGCAAGTGCCAGCTGGGAAGCAACTGGTCTCCTTGGGACTATGCAGTTTGCCCACGGCTGCACAGGTGGCAGGGCATGTAACCCCTGAGCCACTCCCTGTGGGGTGATCTTTAGCTGGCCCTTGACACCCAGGAGACACGAGCGGGGATTGGAACTCGCAGACTCTGGACTCCCAGCCAGGCTCTCCCCTCCACTGTGCTATACCAGCTGTTACATTACAGTAGTCAAATAAAAACAAACAACAGAGGTTGGAGAGTACTACATCTTAATGATTCATCCAATGGGAGGGTGCTCATAATTTCATTACTACCTTCATAATATATTGGGAAACCCAAAAACAATTTCAAAAATTCATCATCATCAAGAGCGCCGAATAAATTCATATTTCCTGGAGACTATCCAGTCATGTGCCTGTCTACTTATGCAGGTCACAAACGGCCACCGCACTTTCAGAAACACTGCTCAATCCACTTCCCTTCCTCATCGCACAGAACTGATGAATTATCTTTTCCGAAATAGCTACAAAGAAAGACTTGACTATATTTATTTATTATTTAAAATATTTCTATCCCAGCCTTCTATAAGATCCTCCGTGGTGCAGAGTGGTAAGTGGCGGTAACACGGCCGAAAGCTCTGCTCACAGCCGGAGTTCGATTCCAATGGAAGGAGGAAGTCAAATCTCCGGTAAAAGGGGTCGAGGTCCACTCAGCCTTCCATCCATCCGTGGTCGGTAAAATGAGTACCTGGCATATGCTGGGGGGTAAAGAAAGGCCGGGGAATGAACTGGCAATCCCACCCCATATATACGGTCTGCCTAGTAAACGTCGCAAGACATCACCCTAAGAGTCGCAAACGACTCGCACTATAAGTGCGGGGACACCTTTACCTTTATCCCGCCCTTCTACCCTATAATAGGGCACTTAGGGCAGCTTACAATAAAATTGGACATGTACATAATAAAACTGTACACAATAAAGATCACAAAAACATTACAATAAATTAAAATACATAAAATACAATACACACACATACACATATATAGGGAGTGATACTGAAGGGACTACAAAGGTAAACATTAACATAGAAGGCATAAAATCAGTGTCAGGCTCTACCCTCAGTCCCTCCCAAAGGCTCTCTGGAACAAAATCGTTTTCAGAAGTCTCTGGAAAACCAACAGGGAGGGAGCAGAGCGGGCTTCTTCGGGTAGGGTATTCCAAAGCTTGGGGGCCACAGCTGAACAGGCTCTCTCCCGTGTGTCTGCCAGTCTAACATCTTTCATTCCAGGCACGCAGAGGAGACCAGAGGCAGATGATCTTAAATCCCGGGCAGGTACATATGGGCATAAGCGGTCCCTCAAGTACATTGGTCCAAGGCCATTTAGGGCTTTAAAGGTCAAAACCAGCACTTTGAATTAGGCCCAGAAACAAACTGGGAGCCAGAGGAGTCAATAAAGCACAGGGGTGATACGTTCCCTGCGCCATGCTCCAGTTAACATTCTGGCTGCTGCATTTTGGACCAACTGTAGTTTCAGAATCATTTTCAAAGGCAGCCCCACGTAGAGTGAGTTACAGTAATCAAGCCTCGATGTCACTAATGCATGTGTCACTGAAGCCAAGTCAACTGCTTCCAGGAACAGACGCAGCTGGTAGACCAGTTTGACATAGCCAAAAGCACTCCTGGCTACTGCAGCCACCTGATATTCAAGCAGCAGGGCAGGATCCAGGGGGACTCCCAAACTGCGGACCTGCTCCTTCAAGGAGAGTGCGACCCCATCCAGAACAGGCTGCAGCCCTATCCCTGGTGCAGTTTTCCCCTTGTCCAGCAACACTTCCGTCTTGTCTGGATTAAGTTTCAGTTTGTTAGCCCACATCCAGCCCTCCACAACCTCTAGGCACCAGTTTAGGATGAGCACTCCCTCTCTCCAATCAGGTGGTAGGGAGAGATAGAGTTGACTGGCATCAGCATATTGATGGCATTGTACTCCAAATCTCTGGATGACTTCTCCCAGCGGTTTCATATACATGTTAAAGAGCATGGGAGGCAGAATGGGAGGCAGAATGGAACCCTGCAGGACCCCGTAGGCCAACGGCCAGGGGGTTGAGCAGTAGTCTCCCAGCACCACTTTCTGGGTCCTGTCCATCAGGTCGAACCAGAGCCACCATAAAACAGTGCCTCCCAATCCCATCTCAGCTAGATGGCCCAGAAGGATACCATGGTTGATCATATCGAAGGCTGCCGAGAGGTCCAGCAGCATCAACAGGGATGCACTCCCCATCTGATGCCCGGCATAGGTCATCAAGCAGGCGACCAAGGCAGTCTCTGTCCCATGGCCAGGCCTGAAGCCTGATTGAAAAGGGTCTAGATAGTCCGATTCACCCAGGAAAACTTGGAGCTGAGCAGCCACTACCTTCTCAATCACCTTGCCCAAAAAACGATTAGAGATTGGGCAGAAGTTAAGATCCGCAAGGGACTAACAAAGGCTTCTTTAACAAAGGTCTTATCACAGCCTCCTTCAACAATGTCCACGTGGAACCTTCCCTTAGGGAAGTTAATTAAATATGCCAACCAGTCAACCACTCCCATTCTGGCAGATTTAATTAACCAGGATGGGCAAAGATCAATAGAAGTAGTGGCCCTTGATTCTCCCAGAATTCTGCCCACATCCTCAGGCTTTACAAGCTGAAAACTATCCATAGAAAAATGACCAGAGGAAGCCTCGGGGACATCTGGCACAACTGCAATTAATGGGGAGTCCAAGTGAGTCGGAATGTGAGCAATTTTATCTGCAAAGTGCCTCACAAACATGTCACAACAAGCAACTGAGGGCTCAGAGTCTAATAAGGGGCCAGAGCCCCAAAGACCCCGGACCACCTGGAAAAGCATCGCTGGACGACACCGAGCAGACACCATGGTGGCAGAGAAGTGAACTTTCTTTGCTGCCATGATGCCACATGACAGGCTCAAAAATGACCTCTAGCCGTCGTCCCTGCCGTTTCATGAGGCCCAAGGTTTGAGTAAACCAAGGTGCCTTCCCTGGTGGGAGAGGGCGCTTTGGAGCAAGTCCACCGCCTGGGGTCACCTCCATATTCCAGTGATTGACCAGGACTTCAGCAGTATCGCCAGCCATGCTGGGAATATCCCCCAGAGCATTCAGGAAACCATCTGGATCCATAAGCCTCCCGGGGCGGACAGTCTTAATCGGCCCTTCACCCCTGCGAAGGTTACCAGGGGCACAAAGTCTAAACCTTGTCAGGTGGTGATCTGTCCATGACAACGGAGTCACTAAGAACCCCTCCACCCTTAGATCACCTTCTTCCTGTCCCAAACAAAACACAAGATCAAGCCTGTGTCCTGCCACACGCGTTGGTCCAGATGATATTAGAGACAGCCCCATGGTTGTCATGGAGGCCATGAAGTCCTGAGCCGGACCTGCAAGTCTAACCTTGGCATGTATGTTGAAGTCACCCAGGACAACCAGCCATGAGAACTCCAACACAAACGCCAAGACCAGTTCCTCCAGCTCAAGGAGGGAGACTGTTGGGCAGCGGGGTGGATGGTACACCAACAGAATCCCCACTCTGTCTCCCTGACCCAATGCCAGGCACACACACTCAAAGCTGGAGGTGTTAGGGACAGGGTACCTGACAGGGGAAATAGATTCCCTGAAGACAATTGCGACCCCACCTCCCCGTCCCCTAGATCTAGGCTGCTGGAGTGCCACAAAACCTGGTGGGCAGAGCTGGGAGAGACGTACTCTTTGGTCATTTAGCCAGGTTTCGGTAATACAAGCGTCAGAGCATTCATCCAGGATTAAGTCCTGAATTAAAGTGGTTTTATTACTCACTGACCTTGCATTCATCAGCAGGGCAGTAAGATCCAGGGAGATCCCAGCATAGCTACCAGTGTCCCAAGGGTTGGAAGGGGGACCAGAAGGGATGCAAGCACAAAGAAGTCTTGTATCCCTTCCCCTGTATCGGCCAGTCTGCCTCCCACTGCTGTTACGTCCCCAGCCCAATATAACCTCAATGAGAGGCCCCCGACTACTCCTACTCTGACACATGTTAAAAGGAGCCTAATACTGAAAAATTAAAAACAAAAGTTAAAACAAATGAATGGAGGTGGCTCTTATGAAGGAGAGCACTCCTCCCCACCCTTGGCAGTTGATTCTCTCCCTCGTTCGCCCCCACTGGCTCCAGATGGCACCCAAGGCCTTGCAGGGAGTAGCAGTTGACACCCGAGGAAGCCTGCAGAGGGAGTTTTGCAGGAGGCCACCGCAGCGAGGTGTCGGTCCTGCTGGGTTTCCCTCACCTTCCTCAGACTATGTCCGACAGTCCATCCCTACTATCTCCAAGCTGTGACTTGCTAGGCTAGAAGATGTTTTCACAAGCAGCTGAGTCAGTACAGAGTGAAGGGAAATCCCACTGTTGCCTGGAAGCCAATGCACCACACCCAAAATTGCTGTACGTCTGATAAAAGTCAAGACAATGACAAGGATTAACCCCCTCCCCGAATTCAAAATCTCCGAAGAAATTCTGCTATACTCTTCACTTTAGCAACTGTCAGCCAAGGAACCAAATCCAAAGAATTCATGGATAATACAGGAACATCATAAGCAACTAATTATGCTGATCAAAGCATACCTTGTCTAGCCAAAGATATTCAGAAACAGTACAACGAAGTCTGCAAACGATCAACAAGGGCTGAAGAACTATCCTATTGCCCTCATGCGCTACATTATCTCCTATGGGTGGTCAGAGACTAGATAGTGATCTAGCCGGATCCTTGGTCTGACTCAACAAAGCAATTTCCATGATTCATAATAACAGGATAGCAGTTTTTCAGCTGATTGGCAGTACCTGCCTTCATGAAGGACGTCTACTGCAACATGGTACCAGCAATGAATCAAAGACGCTTTGGAAATACTACCTGGATGTAGAGACCCTTCTAGACTTCCAGCCATGAACAGGGCTACTGAAAGATGCTGCACAGCTTGAAGGAGAAGTCACCGTCTTCTTCACAATCCTATACCGAGTGTTTACCACTTTATTGGCTGTGGGGTTCGAGACGAGGAAGCTGGAGCCTGGAATTTAAACAGAAAGGAAAGGAAATTAACACAGGCCTGGAAAAAACAAGAAGAGTAACACTGGTGTCATGAACGCAAGACTGAAAGACATACATATACATCCTTGCCCAAGCTGCACACATAGATACAAAATGGAGCATATGTGGTATACATTTAACTAGAACCTACGGTCACAACATCCCTCAATAGGTTATACTTTGACTACTTTTCCTGAACACAAAACTGTCAGAACTGCGGAAGCAAAAAGTGTTCTACTTTTCCTGCAAGTTTTACAAAATAGAGCAAGATTTTTATCTAAAACAAATTTACAAACCATTCAAATGCTCCCAAATTAATCCATCTCAAAATTTTAAAACTGGTCACAAAAACTGTGACAGAATGTTGAGAAATAGCCACTGAAAGGACGGGGGGGGGGGACACCATCTCTTTTTTTCTCCATCACCACCATTTGTTCATGGATAAAAGGAAGTTTCTAATCTGCAGCAGAGCTTTCAGTCACAGTGATGCAATCTTACATACTTCATTTAAACTGAACTTAAGGGGTGGTATTCAACGTTGGTCCTACCTACCCAGAGTAGACCCATTGAAGCTAATGGGTTTGACTAACTTACAGTCATTAATTTCAATGGGTCTACTCTGAGTAGGACTTAGTACAAGGCAAGCATAGAGTGTATTCAAGTTCAGCCACAGGTCTGCCTAAATCAGCCTTCCTCAACCTTGCACCCTCCAGATATTTGGGACTACAACTCCCATCATGCTGGCTGGGGTTGATGGAAGTTATAATCCAAAACATCTGGAGGGCATCAGTCTGGTGAAGGCTGGTGTATACTCCAAGATCTCGGGCAAAGCCCTTTTCCTAGCCCTGCTGACAGGGCTGCTGACAGATGAGTAAAAGAGGTAAGTTTCTCCCAGGTCGGGACTCTTAGCTTTCATCCAAAAAAAGAGCAACTTTCTTCCTGCCCTAGTCGATTACAACTTATGGCAACCCTATGAATCAGCGACCTCCAACAGCAGCTGTCATGGACCACCCTGTTCAGATCCAAGTCCCTGTACCTTCAGGTTTTGAGCCAATGAGTGAGGTCAGAGCTGTGATTGAGGATTGGGCACCAGTGAATCAAAAGCTGCTGTTCTGTCCTCTCTGGCTAGCAGCTTGCCTCTTTCTAATTTCCGTTGGATGATCAGGTACTCCACAGACTAGAGTTATTTTCTGCAGATTCTACTACACAGTAAACGAGAGTGGGCGTTAAAGAATCCCCCACCCCCACCAAAAATGGCAAATGCAAACTGAAGACTTTGCAAAGAGGCTTGTTTGTTGTAATAAATGAGGAGTGTAATGTAGCAATCTGTGTTTGGAGAGGGTGGGGACAAATGCCCGCTTTCCTGGCTTTTGGGGTGTTTCTATTTGTAGTGGCTTATCACCCCACTGAGTTCAAAAAGACTTTTGAGTAGACATGGTTAGGATTGTGCTGTAAATCAGTGGGACTTTTGAGTAGATGTAGGATTATGTTGTTAATCTCTCCCTCCACACACACACACCCCATCCTATTTTTAAGCAATTAGACAGGGCTTACTTAGGTGTCACTGCTGTTACTGAGCAGGAAACTAATACTGATTTTAAAAAATGTTCTGAATGCCCAACATGTTTTGACAATAAACTATTACATGAGAGTAAGTGGAGGTGGTAGGTTAGGTGGCGAGATGGTTCATTTAAGCTGTACAGCTTAGAAAGAAAGAGTTGGCCATTTTTTTGTTTGTATTTTGCTGTAAAATATCAGAACTGCTGTTAAAGCAATGGGGGGCTGCCTCTGTCCATGTTTTTTGGGTCTCTGCATAGGCTGTGAATATGACATGATATCTGCACCTCTGGTTTCTTCCTGGGTCCTCCCTCCCACGATTATTTTTGCAACAGCCCTGTGAGATAGGGTAGGCTGAGACTGAACAGGAAAAAAAAATTGTGAATGAAAAACAAGATGGTGGTAGAGAAAAGCATGTTGCAAGTAATTTATTCAGCATTTCGTGCCATTTGATCTAGTGCTGCCTCTTGGATATTGCTCTTTTTCAGAAAGATATGGGTACTGTTGAATATTGTTCTTATTCATTAAGACCTTAGACTGTTTACTTTCCTGTTTGAAATCTGAAGAGGCTTTTATTAAAGCTGCTGCTATCTTTTAATATTGTTTTAATGTTTAAATGTCATTTAATTATTATGATGCTTGAACTATTTATTTTCTCTGTTAGAAATGTGTTTTAGCTTCTGCTATCCTGTTTACATTATTTTAATGCTTACATTTTATTTAATAAATATTTGTTACATGATGATGGTTTTTGAACTATTTATAACTTTTAAAATGCTTTGCAAGGACAGGAACTCTGAAAATCAGGATGAAACCTGTTAAATAAATACATCTTAAACCACACTGTGGATTCAAAAAAACCATATTGGTAATACTTGTACATAATTGTCCATATTGGTAATACTTGTTTTTGTTGTTGTTATGTGCCTTCAAGTCGATTACAACTTATGGAGACCGTATGAATCAGTGACCTCCAAGAGCATCTGTCATGAACCACCCTGTTCAGATCTTGTAAGTTCAGCTCTGTGGCTTCCTTTATGGAATCAATCCATCTCTTGTTTGGCCTTCCTCTTTTTCTACTCCTTTCTGTTTTTCCCAGCATGATTGTCTTTTCTAGTGAATCATGTCTTCTCATGATGTGTCCAAAGCATGATAACCTCAGTTTCATCATTTTAGCTTCTAGTGATAGTTCTGGTTTAATTTGTTCTAACACCCAATTACTTGTCTTTTTTGTAGTCCATGGTATGCGCAGAGCTCTCCTCCAACACCACATTTCAAAGGAGTTTATTTTTCTCTTATCCGCCTTTTTCACTGTCCAACTTTCACATCCATACATAGAAATCAGGAATACCGTGGTCTGAATGATCCTGACGGTAATACTTGTACATAAGCAGCACAAAAACCTAAGAACAGGATCAGGCCAGTGGCCCATCTAGTCCATCCAGTTGCCCATACGGGAAGCCCACCAGCAGGACCTCAGGCAAAGAGCACTCTTCCCTCCTCCGGCTTCCAGAAACTGGTATTTCTTGTCAAGTGCATGTCAACCCAACAGATTGTGGAGAGGTGGCTGGGAATGTAGGAGCCCAATCTACATACAATGTACCAGGCCTAGGATATCCTGTTGGTACCCTTGCCTGTTATTTAAACCCCTTTGCTTATATCAGTCTTCACCAGCCTGGTGCTTTCCAACTGTATTGGACTACAACTCCCACCAACCTGGGACTGATACAGATTAAACATTTGGACGAACACCTTAACAATAAGAACAGTTCAACAGGGAAGCAAGTTTCCCAAGGAGGGGGTTTCATTCCCTCTCCTCCCAACCCCACAACAGTTTTCAAAGAAAGAGTAGAGCAGGTTTCCATCAGAGGGGAGCTTCAAGTGCGGGTTGGACTAGATGACCCATGAAGCCCCTCTGTGGGCTCGCTGGGAGCAGTTCATAAAACCGGTTGAATGCTGCCTGACGTTGATCCATCCCAGCCAGCCCCCGTCGCAAATCATCAGCCCTGACAAATCCTTTGGCAACCTCCAGGGGCTCCTTGTTACCTGAGCCCCGTGTTGCATGATCTTGCAAAGATTAAGACAGAGGTGTGTCCGACTTCGGTCTGGCTGGCTCACCAGTCTGCTGCTTCCCCGTGGCCCCAGGCGCAGACCTCAGCTGCGTTTTGCCAGCATCTGCTGCCATCCCCTGAATCAAACACAAATGCAGTCACTGCTGCCAAAGATAAGTCCCCAAGCCCAACTTCACCATACCCACAATGGCAAGAAGCCCACTAGGCACCACTTTTCCCATCTAAGCCCCACTTCTTCCAAGCCTCAGGTACCAGCATGCATGAGCCATGCTTCACAGTACAAACTCCCATACAGTATCAGGCCCTACCTCTCTTTCCCCAATCAGACAAACAAGTTTTGTTCTTCCCTCGCACCATACAGCTTGGCTCACGTGCTTGAGTCATTTAGAGCACTGTTCTTTGATCTTAGGTCCCCAAATGTTGCTGGCTTACAGCTCCCATCATCCTTGGCCATTGGAAGGGCTAACTGGGGTTGATGGGAGTTGCCGTTCAACGACTTCTAGAGACCCGAGGTTGAAGAACAGTGGCCTAGAGCAACCTGCTCTGCCCTGCAGGCATTTCACTCCGGCACAGGGAAAAAGCCACAGCTCAGTGGCAGAGCATCTGCTTTGCATGCAGAAGTTCCCAGGCTCAGTCCCTGAATGCATTCCCGGGTAGGACGGGGCGAGACCCCTGCCTGAAACCCTGGAGAGCCTCTGCCAGCCAGTGTTGACAGTACTGAGCTCGATGGACCAACGGTCTGACTCTGCATAAGGCAACAAACATCCTATGCTCCACAGCCAACCTCTCCCCCAGTCTCTGAACTGCACGACATTCAATTGTGTGGGCTGATCTGAGATTGTGTGGTACTGGGGAGCAGGAAGTGATGACCTTCTGGCCTCCTCTATGATTTTACACTTATAAGACATGGGGGCAGTGGGGGGGGCTTGCCTGCCTCCCCTGAAAATTAGTTTCTTCCCACTTGTGCTGTGATTGGACACATTTTGCAGTCATTTAGAAATAACACCTTTATCTGCGACATCTACACTCCCAGATTTATGTATTTAATCATTTCTACTTTCACAATATTTTGCAATGAGATATACACACCATTTTTTCTGCCAAATGCTCCACACAATTAACAGCTATATGTTTGATTCCGTTTCTTCCCCTTCTTGAAAGCCAGCAATTTTTTTTCCATAGGAATGCATCTAATTGCCTGACTTTTATAACATACAGCTATAACTGCCCAGATAATTAAAGCAGACTCTACCTGCTGAGATGAAGTTGGCTGGTTTTATAACTGATTTGAAGAGAGGACTGCCACCCACCCACCCACCCGGGAATCCTCTAATTAAAATTATTGCAAGGTGGAAAGTGGAAAAAAGGAGGTCCATATTTTTTCTTCTTCTGCCTGCCTTGGGAAATGCAACCTTAATATTCCCAAATAGCTAAGTTAGACAACTTCTAAAGGGCAATCTATCAGGAGTAGCACCAAATAAAAATCCACAGGCTTTTGGGGGAAGGTAACTTTCTCTAGGGAAGGGGATAATATCTGGCCCAGAGGCAAGCAGCAGATGTCTTAAGCCTGGTCACTGCATTTTGAGCCTCATAAAGTAGAAAAAAGGCAATGGTAACCCACCTCTGAATACTTACCATGAAAACACTATGCATATATTAAAAACAAAAAAGATTCATGGGGTCGCCATAAGTCGTAAAATCGACTTGAAGGCATATAACAACGAAGTAGAGTCAGCTCCCTTCAAACCAGGATGGATAGCTCCCTCTGCACGACCACCGGGACGTTGCCACCTTTGAAAACAAGGTGCTCGAACAACTCCCCAAGGCACACTATCTACTTCAGTAACCTTCAGTCATAGGCAGCTGCCTGATCCTGAGTCAGACCATTGGTCCATCTAGCTCACTACTGTCTACACTGACCGGCCGCGGCTCTCCGTGCTTTCAAACAGGAAGCCTTTCCCAGCCCTACCTGGGCGACACCAGGGGCCGAGCTTAGGACCTCCTGCATGAAGCGCAGGTGCTCTCCCAAGAAGCGATGCCCTTCCGCAGCGTGGGAATCAAGTCTTACCTTGGGAGTGGCACAGCTGTCTCTTGAGAAAACAGGCAAGGGAGCTTCCACGGGCCCTCCCTGTTCAGGGAGGCATGTTGGCCTTCCTGCCCTGCCTGAAGCATCTGATGGGCTCTGTTGCAAAGAGGTTGCTGCGTTACATGGGCCTTTGGTCTGCACCTGAAAGGCAAGTCTTACGCATGGAAAGTGTGGGTGCGGCCGGTCTAGTCACAGATGCCCGGTTATTAGACTTCACCGTGCACTTTGGCGCCACCAGTCTTGCCCCCTTACTTAAAGCTGCCCCAAACATTGCCAAATCCATCCCCAGTCTGTCTTAAGAGGTGACCCCAGCCCTCCTTAGCTTTCCTGTTCCCTCCCTGGGCTAGTAGTCACCAGCGGCTGTTGCTGCTTCTCTCCTCCTGATACTTGTGATCCTATTAGACTGAATCCAGCTAAGTCATACTCCGAGTTGACCCACTGAAACCAATGGCAAAGACTAACTTTAAGCCCATTGATTTCATTTGGGCCCGCTATGAGTATGACCCCCTTTAGGATGCACACCTTAACGTGGTGGAGGAGGGGGTTGAGAGTGTTGAAGAAGCTGAGAGCAATGCCGTCAGGAGTCTAGACCAAGAAGCTAGACTCCTAGCAGGGGCACCCAAGGCGGAACGGTCAAAGCTGAGACACCAGACTAAGATGCATCCAAACTCAGAGGAAGGCAATGGTAAACCACCTCTGAATACCTCTTACCACGAAAACCCTGTGAACAGAGTATTCAAAATGCAACACGAGATAGTGCTGGAAGATGAGACCCCCAGTCAGAAGGCACTCAACGAGCTACTGTGGAAGAACAAAGGACAAGTACGAGTAGCGCTGTGACTAATGACGCAGCTGGGTCAAAGCTAAAAGGAAGCTCAGAGGCTGATGTGCACAGATGCGAAAGGAGAGTCCGGAGTTGTACAACGCACACAATAGGAACATGGAATGTGAGAAGCAGGAGAAAGACATTGAATTCTGTGAAGCCAATAATTTGTTTCTTGCAAACACATTTTTTGAACAACCTAAAAGACAACTGTACACGTGGACATCACCAGATGGTCAATATAGGAATCAAATCGATTATATAATTGGAAACAGAAGATGGAGAAGTTCCATACTTTCTGCAAAAACAAGACCAGGAGCAGACTGCGATACAGATCATGAACTGGCTGTATCAAAAATCAGAGTAAAGCTAAAGAAGAACAACAAATCATGATGCCAAAATACAATTTAAATAACATCCCAGAAGAATAAAAAGATCAAATAAGGAACAGATTTGAGGCTTTAAACTTAGTTGACAGAGAACCAGAAGAACTATGGACTGAAGTCAGAGACATTATCAGGGAAGAATGCAAAAAGAGAATACCTCTTGTTAGAAAGAGAGAAAGACCTCAATGGATGACTGAAGAAACTCTTAAAATGGTTAAAGAGAGAAGGAAAGCAAAAGGAGATAGAAAGAAACATGGTTAGAACCCTAAATGCAACAATACAGCGACTAGTACATAGGGACAAAGAGAACTATTACAATAGTTACTGTATAGAAATAGAAGAGGACAACAAAAAGGGAAGAACAAGAGCCCTATTCCAAAAGATTAGAGAAATGAAAGGGAAATTTAAACCACGAGTAGGGATGTTGAATAATCAACAGGGGAACACAATGACTGACCGAGATGACATAAAAGGAAGATGGAAGCAATACACTGAAGAACTCTATAAAAGAGATGACAGGATGACAGATTCATTCACAGAAGAACCATATGATGAAGAACCAGAAATTTTAGAATGTGAGATGAAAGCTGCTCTTAAAATACTTGGAAGAAACAGATCACCAGGAACAGATGGCATACCAATAGAGTTGCTACAAGCTACCGAGACTGAATCTGTCCAAATTTTGACAAAAATTTGTCAAGAAATATGGAAAACTAAACAATGGCCCACACACTGGAAGCATTTAATATATATCCCAATTCCAAAGAAAGGGGATCCCAGAGAATGCAGCAATTATCGAACTATTGCCTTAATATCCTATGCAACTAAAGTAATGCTCAAAATTCTACAACAAACAGTCTTACCATATATGGAGTGAAAAATGCCAGACGTCCAAGCTGGATTTAGAAAGGGAAGAGGCAGAGATCATATCATAAACATATGTTGGATAACAGACCAGACCAAAGAATTTCAGAAGAAAATCACCCTGTGCTTTATAGACTACAGCAAAGCCTTTGACTGTGTAGATCATGAAAAACTATGGAATGCTTTAAGAGAAATGGGGGGCCACAGCATCTGATTGTCCTGATGTACAACCTGTACTCTGGACCAGAGGCTACTGTAAGGACAGAATATGGAGCAATTGATTGGTTCCCAATCTGAAAGGGTGTGAGACAGGGGTGTATTTTATCACCCTATTTGTTTAATCTGTACGCAGAACATATAATACGGAAAGCAAGATTGGACCAAGATGAAGGAGGTGTGAAAATTGGAGGGAGAAACATCAATAATTTAAGATATGTAGAGGATACCATACTCTTAGCAGAAACCAGTAATGATTTGAAATGAATGCTGATGAAAGTTAAAGAGGAAAGCACAAAAGCAGGACTACAGCTGAACGTCAAGAAGACTAAAGTAATGACAACAGAAGATTTATGTAACTTTACAGTTGACATGGCTACTAGCCATGATGGCTGTGCTCTGCCACCCTAGTCAGAGGCAGCATGCTTCTGAAAACCAGTTGCCGGAAGCCTCAGGAGGGGAGAGTGTTCTTGCACTCGGGTCCTGCTTGCGGGCTTCCCCCAGGCACCTGGTAGGCCACTGTGAGAACAGGATGCTGGACTAGATGGGCCACTGGCCTGATCCAGCAGGCTCTTCTTATGTTCTTATGACAATGAGGACATTGAACATGTCAAGAATTATCAATACCTCGGCACAGTCATTAACCAAAACAATAGTCAAGATAATAGTCAAGAAATTAGAAGAAGGCTAGGACTGGGGGGGGCAGCTATGAGAGAACTAGAAAAGGTCCTCAAATGCAAAGATGTATCACTGAACACCAAAGTCAGGATCATTCAGGCCATGGTATTCCTGATCTCTATGTATGGATGTGAAAGCTGGACAGTGAAAAAGGCAGATAAGAGAACAATCAACTCATTTGAAATGTGGTGTTGGAGGAGAGCATTGCGCATACCATGGACTGCGAAAAAGACAAATAATTGGGTGTTAGAACAAATTAAGCCAGAACTGTCACTGGAGGCCAAAATGATGAAACTGAGATTATCATACTTTGGACACTTAATGAGAAGACATGATTCACTAGAAAAGGCAATAATGCTGGGAAAAACAGAAGGAAGTAGAAAAAGAGGAAGGCCAAACAAGAGATGGATTGATTCCATAAAGGAAGCCACAGACCTGAACTTACAAGATCTGAACATGGTGGTTCATGACAGATGCTCTTGGAGATCGACTTGAAGGCACATAACAACAACAAATGCGTCTGACTCCACTGGATACAAGCCGTTGTTTTCTTAGGCAAAATCCTACCATGATTTTTCAGTGTGGTGGCAAAACTCTACTATCTGCAGCCGCTCTTTTGTCTAAATCTCCAATACAGATGCGTGGGGGTGAGAGGAGTACAAAGAAGAGAGTTTGTAGATTCAGGGTATGTAGACAGAGAATCTGGGTAGGAAAAGTCTATCCTATAGCATGGAACCCCAGCCTATCAATGTCAAAAGGCCCAGCATCCATGGCCAGGGTCTCCCTCTTACCGTGGGAAAAGAATCACAACTCCCGGACCCACATTTGTGCTTATGCTTTATTGGGGACAGGCAGTTACATCACTCCCCACTTCCCCCATGAGCATCCCTTCCCAGTCTCGCGGGGGGGGGGGGGCTACGCTGAGGCCTCACTCCTTATCCTGTAGCCTTCCAACCCCTCAAGGTTTCTGGCAGTCCCTCCTTCCTCTCAAGCTGAAGACCCCACCAGCTTTTTTCCTGCTTTCTCTTATATAGGCTTCCAAAGGCTCCCTACCAACAGCTGAGCTTCCCCCCAGCTGTTCCTCCTTTGACTCCTCTCCCGGCCCTTCTTCCTCAGCCAGTTCAGTTGACTGGGGACCGGATTCTGAATCCACATATGGCTGAAGCCAAGGGGCCAGTGGGGCAGACCCTGGTGGTCCTTCACAACTAGGCAGCCCCCCTTGCTGTATTGTTTTAGACTCCTGATAAAAACATTTGTGTTTCAAGAAGCTAACCCAGGCACAAAATTTAGTCTACAATCAGAAAAACAACACAAACTTTTGTATTCCATTAGGTGTCTTTTTAATTGTTTTGTCAACCATATAACTTAGTTGTTGTTATGTGCTTTCAAGTCAATTACGACTTATGGTGACCCTATGAATCAACGACCTCCAAGAGCATCTGTCATGAACCACCCTGTTCAGATCTTGTAAGGTCAGGTCTGTGGCTTCCTTGATGGAATCAATCCATCTCTTGTTTGGCCTTCCTCTTTTTCTACTCCCTTCTGTTTTTCCCAGAATTATTGTCTTTTCTAGTGAATCGTGTCTTCTCATTATGTGTCCAAAGTATGATAACCTCAGTTTCATTGTTTTACTTCTGGTGATAGTTCTGGTTTAATTTGTTTAATTTAGTTTTAGTGTAGTGATAGTTCTGGTTTAATTTGTTCTAATACCCAATTAATTGTCTTTTTCGCAGTCCGTGGTATGCGCAAAGCTCTCCTCCAACACCACCTTAGCCTATAATGCCCATAACATCTTGGGACCAGTTTACTTGCAGGATTGCTTTACCCTGTGTGTGCCCAATTGACCACTTTGATCTGCGAAACTTGCACAGTTACAGATGCCATGTAATACTCTTTCCACTTCTTGCAAGAAATTTATCTTTTAGTGTGGCAGCAATTACACTTTGGAACTTCCTGCCTATTGACATCAGACTGGTGCCTTTGCTGTATTCTTTTCATTGCCTGCTGAAAACATTTATGTTTAGGCAAGCCTATCCAAAAACGTAGACGTTACGTGCTACAATCTGTTTTGGGGTTATTGTTATTTTAATTATTTTTTGAATGTTTTTAAATACCTGTTTTTAATTGTGTCTTATTGAAAAAAAAATTTGTAAACTTATTTGAGATTTTATTACAATCAAGCAGCATATAAATTTTGTTGAATAAAATAAAGTAAAAGCTTCCTTGCTACTAGTCCCCATGTTTCCCAAGACTAGTGACCTCCAGGCACACTTCAGTCTTGGTACCTGTCTCTCTCTTCCTCTTTTTTAAAAAAAGCGCTAAGAGGTTCTTTCTTGTACACCCCATACTGGCTGCAAGGTAGCATGGGCTAGCCAGTCTGTTTCCCTCCGTACAAAGGTGCATTTGTATGAATAAAAATGTAAATGTACTGCCTTCAAGTCAATTCCGACTTATGGCGACCCTATGAATAGACTGGCCCAAGGTCATCCAGTGAGCTTCAAGGCTGTGTGGGGATTCGAACCCTGGTCTCCCAGGTTGTAGTCCAACACCTTAACCACTACACCACACTGGCTCTCATTTGTATGGGTATATCACGGGAAATGAGAGATGTTGAATAGAGAGAGCCACAGAGCCAGCTGGTGCTCACAATTGAGCAGGGATAGGATTGATCCCTTCCAGCTGCAGACAAGCAAGTCAAAGGTTGGCAATAGCATGTGGTTCTCATGGGCGGGGAGTGGGTGAGCGGGAGTGGGTGAGCATGCAGTGTTGGGAACCACTGCAATAGACTGCCGTCCTCCTCGCTCCCTCACTTGCCTTTGCAGGCTGATAGGATGAGTGTGCTTTTTTAGTGCCACTGGTAGGGCTGTTGTGAAAGTGTATGGGAAGATTCTTCCCTGCCAGCCGTCGCCTCATTCCTCTCTTCTTTCAGCGTGGTTGGCAGGGATTGTTCATTGGGGGGAGCACATCTGGAGAACGAAAACACCCTCTCAGCAATGATCCAGGGACTCTGGGTGTGTGCAAACTGTGAGCCTTGGGCTGATAAATGGTGCTCATATCCCATTCAAATATGATGCAAGCAGTTTCTTTGTAGTTTGTCTTCCATTGCGGTAGTAAAGTTTTTAATTAGGAAAGCTAATGAGATCGATTAGTCATTAGAACTGACCTCCGGATCTCTGCGAGGAACGTGCATGTGTGTGCCGGGCTGATAACGGGGGATGCTGGGGCATTGTTTGTAATAAAAGCGTAAAGTGTTTGATTTGAGTGAAATGTGCCACGGGGAATACATCATGCGGAGAAAAAAAATTACAACCCTGGGAGCCTGTAATGAAGGGAATTAAACCAACATCCTATCTAAATAACATGATTATCTACACAAAACCCCTCAGCTAGCAAGTAATAATAGAGAGCCAAGCTGCTTTGGAGAGTTCCTTTCAGAATGCAGTTAAAGCTGAGGGCTCATGCCTGCCCGGGCTCTATCAGAGGAGGAGCTCCAGTGTAAATGCAACATCCAATTACCGGGGGCAAATAGAGTGCTCACGAAGCGCTCGCCTGTCTGTTTTCAGGAGGGTAGACTGAAAGAGCTCAATCATGTGGGATCTCTGCTTATGCCTGTCTGGGTTGGAGTTACTACTTCTGCCAGGGGGGGGGGGTGCAGAGTGAAAAGGTGTTTGATTGGGTTTCTGGTTGATTAGCAATAACTAATGCTTGTGAAAAGGCCAAAAACAGAAGGGTTGGGAATGGGCGGTGGCAGCTAGCAACTCTGCTCAAGGTTGTCTCAAACTAATAGCTTTCCTAAGGTCTGAACAAAGACCTTGCACCCTGGTTTTCATCATTGCCTGTTGGTTAGATAAGCATAAAGCATCCTTTGAAGAACATAATTCCTTCTGATGTTACCCACAGTACTCTTATCCCACCATATCCCAGAAGCTCAAGGTTGATAATGAGTGAATGGGCTGATGATGCATTTTTTAAAACACAACAACAACTCAATTCTCAACCTCTAGTTGTCTACTGAAATAGAACATCTGAATCTTCTTTGATTTGGATTGCTGCATTGAGCAGGGGGTTGGACTCAATGGTCTTATAGGCCCCTTCCAACTCTACTATTCTATGATGCTGAAATGTGTTCAGGCCAGAGATCTCGTAGGGCAAGCTGTTTAGCTTAGGAAAAAATGACGACTGAAGGGAGCTGTGCCTGTGTGAGAGAAAGAGAGAGATTGTGATCTCATAACACAGTCTTGGGGTTACCTTACGAAACTGATGGGCATTAGATTCAGGATGGATAAAAGCAAGCATTGCCAGAGCTTGGAAAAGTTACTTTTTTAAACTACAACTCCCATCAGCCCCAGTCAGCATGACCACTGGATTGGGCTGATGGGAGATGTAGTTAAAAAAAGTAACTTTTTCAAGCTCTGGCATTGCCCCCCACATTACACATAATGAACTTGTGAAATTGACTGCCACAGTGTGTTGCAATGGCTGTTAGCATAGTTGGTTTTAAAAGAGGATTAAACAAGATTCTGGAGTCGATGGAGCAGATGTTATTAGGCATGATCCTCCAGGTTCAGAAGACACATTCTATTGAATACCAATCGTAGGTGGTGTGTCTGTGGGCCTGCCATTGTGTTTCGCTGTGCACATCCCAGCAGCATCTAGGAGGCCACTGTAGGAATCAGGGTGCTGAACTAGATGGGCCTGTTCATCTGATCCATCAGAGCTCCTCACACGTGAGGAAAGTCAAGAAAAGACGGTTTTGGAGTGGTGCTTAGCTATCTTTGTCCGCAGGTCAAGAAAGGTGGAACTTGAGAGATATCTGTGGCTTCAGCAATTAAGCAGCTTAGACTGGGAGCTTATATTACGAGTTGGAGGCTCCACTCCTTCCTGTATCTAAACCAGGGGCTTCCGTGCCATTCCACCTCCTCACAAGGAGCCTCACATGCAACTGGCTAGGCAGGCACTTTACCTGTGGTTCTGAAGATCCTGTCTGGCTCATCACATCCTCTGCTCCTGTTGCCTGTGTAGAGGAAGGGTCTGAGATCCCATCAGAAACCCAGGCAGCTGTTGCGTGGGACTTTCAGTCCTGGGGCAAGGATATCCAGTTGCAAAGGCTCTTCAGGGTCACTGGTAGTGTAGACATCTGCTGATGTGGTGGGTGTTCCTCCTCTTGCTCCTGTTCCTGAAAGGTGAGAGGGCCAGTCTTCCTGGCTTCTAACCTCCAAGGAAGGATATTCCATGGCCTCTCTCCAGAATTTGCCACCTAGAGGGACTATGGACCTGTCTTCTAAGGTTTTCTAAGGAAGATTGGTCAAGAGACCTTTGGTATAGGAGACTCTAAGTTGTGATGTGGAGCTCTGAGGTAGATGGCTCATCTGTTCTCTCCCAATTTTGTGCAGAAGAATATGTTGGCTCATTCTCTTGAATCCAAAGAGCTACTTTAGATGTGTCTAACAACTTGGACATGCTTGGTGGGATTTTTGACATTTTATTACTTTACCATAGGCTAGGGATGGGATCCGTCGACTAGTGCCGATTCAAAAGCATTCCATCCTCCTAACAGGCTGGTATCAGTTGGAGTCTGTTCTTTGTCTATTCGCTGCTGCTTTTACCAATCATTTTTTCCCTCATCAAAAAATTGATATTGATATTTTGAAAGGAAACATTGATAAAATTGTCGTTCTTAATACCCCGCTTTCAAAAATAGCTGCAGAAAACCACTACATAAAAATTGGATCCGTAATTATGGTGAATACGCAGAGCAATGGGAAACTAGGTACCAAATCTGAATTGGGTGAAGTTCTAGCACATCCCAACCACAGGCCACCCATTTCTCTTAGCCTCCAGTGTGAAGTATCTTGATTGATGCTGTTTTCTTGCTTTGATGTCTTATGATCAGATCACTTTTTTAAAAAATGAAGGTTACTTCAATTTGCTTTCCATAAAAGTTGGGTACCAAATTATAGAATAAATATATCTAACTTGTCTTGCATACCTGTTGTAAGGAACACAGAGAGAAGGGTTTCCTTTGAAGCTTTTCCTCAGGAAGAGTTAAATGGTGGGCTCAACAAGCTGCAAATCACATGTTGTTAAATGAAGTCTTTTATACAGGAATTACCGAAATACCAGACAGCCTAGAAAGGGGCTGGAGAACGAGTGCTCTGACGCTTTTGTGAATGCTGGAATGAAGTTCTTTAGCAAAATGTGCCGCTTGGTGAATGACAGCTAAATTGGAAGCTGATCTGTGGCAGGGATGCCCTGGAGACTAATGTGAGGAATGTGACTTGCGTATGCTGTGGAGTAAATTGGAGCAAGGGAATTTCTCAAAACAAATAAGGATAGGGAGGACAGAACAAGAATTGGTCACTGTTCAGAGAAGCACACAGCACCAGTAGTGCTCCTGGCATTGCTCTGAGCCAGCCTTCGCAAGTCTGGTGCCCTCCAGCTGTTTTGCTGGCTGGGGTTGATGGGAGTTGTAGTCCAAGGCAGCTGGAGGGGACCAAGCTGGCCAAGGGTGCTCTAAATTCTGTGCTCACCTTGGCTTTTGTCCAATGCTTTGCTTTCTTTAGGTATCTAGCCTGCCCAACGTTCCCCGGCAGGACTGGTGTTTCTGTGACAAGAACAGGCTGCCTGCTGTGCCACAGAATTCCTCCTTAAGCTTTCCCTGTTCCTTGTCTCCATACAACAAGCAGGAGAAAGACCTTGCTCAGAACCTTGATCTCTCAGCCACTATGCTACAGTCTGCGCAAGCCCAAGCTCAAAAAGCCACACCCTGAGTAGCAGCAGCGCACTATGCAACACAGCAGAACTATCACAGCTTTTACTTTTAATATTTTTTGTTCTGTAGCAGTTCCTATCTTTCAGTAAACATTCTTTATTTTAGAATATCCATTATTTTTATCTTTAATGAAAAAACGTTATAAGGAAAAAAGGTATACAGCTGACCTCACATAGCTTACAGCTTCATTTATTTATTCATTTAAGGGATTTATATACTGCTTTTCAGGTGGGCCTCACAAAGTGTTTAACAGTTATTTATTTATAAAAATATTTATAGACCAGTATTCTTTTTTTTTAAAAAATGCCAAAGTGGTTTATAACATATATAAACACAGAATAAAAACATATCAAAATTTAAAATCAGAAATCATGTAACTATTGCAGAAAGATATTGTCTCACTTGCCTACATAAGCTTGGTGACAGAAAGGTTTTCAGCAGGTGTTTCAAACTCAGAACAGAAGGAGCCTGCTAAATATCTGTTGGCAGAGCATTCCACAGTACTGGGCCAATGACACTGTGGTTTTAATTTTCATGTATATGTTTTTATATTGAATGTACCATGTATCTTATTGTACGTCGCCCAGAGTGGCAGGAAATAAATAAATAAATAAATGACACTGAAGGCTCAATTTCCTGTTGTCAGAGGAGACTGACTCGCCAACTCAGATGATGACCAATGATGCTCATGCATGTGATCTTAGTGATCAAGCTGGGATATAAGGGTTCAGGTGATCCCTAAGGTACCCTGGACCTAAGGTGTTAAGGACTTTGTATTTAATACAAAGACCTTGAATCTGTTTATAGTGGTTATGGTGTTATAGTATTGGAAGTGCTAAAGTGCTCGGTGGTTATCATATTTTGGACACATCATGAGAAGACATGATTCACTAGAAAAGACAATAATGCTGGGAAAAACAGAAGGGAGCAGAAAAAGAGGAAGGCCAAACGAGATGGATTGATTCCATAAAGGAAGCCACAGACCTGAACTTACAAGATCTGAACAGGGTGGTTCACGACAGATGCTCTTGGAGGTCGCTGATTCAATTATGAATTATGAGACTTAACTTTACCTTAATGTACCCTTTCTGTTTTTTAATATTCTTTATAGCAGTTCTGCTTTTATTAGTTCAAACTGTCAATGGCTTAGTAAAATTGTAGCTGTAGGTCTGAAGAACCCTGGAAAGCAGATAAGAACATAAGAAGAGCCTGCTGGATCAGGCCAGTGGCCCATCTAGTCCAGCATCCTGTTCTCACAGTGGCCAACCAGGTGCCTGGGGGAAGCCCGCAAGCAGGACCCAAGTGCAAGAACACTCTCCCCTCCTGAGGCTTCCGGCAACTGGTTTTCAGAAGCATGCTGCCTCTGACTAGGGTGGCACAGCACAGCCATCATGGCTAGTAGCCATTGATAGCCCTGTCCTCCATGAACTTGTCTAATCTTCTTTTAAAGCCATCCAAGCTGGTGGCCATTACTGCATCTTGTGGGAGCAAATTCCATAGTTTAACTATGTGCTGAGTAAAGAAGTACTTCCTTTTGTCTGTCCTGAATCTTCCAACATTCAGCTCCTTTGAATGTCCACGAGTTCTAGTATTATGAGAGAGGGAGAAGAACTTTTCTCTATCCACTTTCTCAATGCCATGCATAATTTTATACACTTCTATCATGTCTCCTCTGACCCGCCTTTTCTCTAAACTGAAAAGCCCCAAATGCTGCAACCTTTCCTCGTAAGGGAGTCGCTCCATCCCCTTGATCATTCTGGTTGCCCTCTTCTGAACCTTTTCCAACTCTATAATATCCTTTTTGAGATGAGGCAACCAGAACTGTACACAGTATTCCAAATGCGGCCGCACCATAGATTTATACAACGGCATTATGATATCGGCTGTTTTATTTTCAATACCTTTCCTAATTATTGCTAGCATGGAATTTGCCTTTTTCACAGCTGCCGCACACTGGGTCGACATTTTCATCGGGCTGTCCACTACAACCCCGAGGTCTCTCTCCTGGTCGGTCACCGCCAGTTCAGACCCCATGAGCGTATATGTGAAATTCAGATTTTTTGCTCCAATATGCATAATTTTACACTTGTTTATATTGAATTGCATTTGCCATTTTTCCGCCCATTCACTCAGTTTGGAGAGGTGTTTTTGGAGCTCTTCGCAATCCCTTTTTGTTTTAACAACCCTGAACAATTTAGTGTCGTCAGCAAACTTGGCCACTTCACTGCTCACTCCTAATTCTAGGTCATTAATGAACAAGTTGAAAAGTACAGGTCCCAATACCGATCCTTGAGGGACTCCACTGTCTACAGCCCTCCATCGGGAGAACTGTCCGTTTATTCCTACTCTCTGCTTTCTGCTTCTTAACCAATTCCTTATCCACAAGAGGACCTCTCCTCTTATTCCATGACTGCTAAGCTTCCTCAGAAGTCTTTGGTGAGGTACCTTGTCAAACGCTTTTTGAAAGTCTAAGTACACTATGTCCACTGGATCACCTCTATCTATATGCTTGTTGACACTCTCAAAGAATTCTAATAGGTTACTGAGACAGGACTTTCCCTTGCAGAAGCCATGCTGGCTCTGCTTCAGCAAGGCTTGTTCTTCTATGTGCTTAGTTAATCTAGCTTTAATAATACTTTCTACCAGTTTTCCAGGGACAGAAGTTAAGCTAACTCGCCTGTAATTTCCGGGATCCCCTCTGGATCCCTTTTTGAAGATTGGAATTACATTTGCCACTTTCCAGTCCTCAGGCACAGAGGAGGACCTGAGGGACAAGTTACATATTTTAGTTAGCAGATCAGCAATTTCACAATTGAGTTCTTTGAGAACTCTCGGGTGGATGCCATCCGGGCCTGGTGATTTGTCAGTTTCTATATTGTCCATTAAGCCTAGAACTTCCTCTCTCGTTACCACTATTTGTCTCAGTTCCTCAGAATCCCTTCCTGCAAATGTTAGTTCAGGTTCAGGGATCTGCCCTATATCTTCCACTGTGAAGACAGATGCAAAGAATTCATTTAGCTTCTCTGCAATCTGCTGGCAATATGCTGGCATAGCACAGAGATTTGCTGAAGGAAGTCCAGTGTGAAATTATCCAGGGGATGAAACCCAATGTGTGCATGCATGTACTGTTGCAATATTGTTGGTCATTTACACATCCAGCCCATCTGCATAAGATACTTTCAAAAGCAGCTGCCATTTGCATTTTTTCCTGGTGCTCAAGCTGGCAAAGTTCCCATTTGATCATGCAATCATTCTCTTTTCTTGGAATCCAAGTTGTTATTAATTTATGAACCGCATTTTACATATGTCTCAAGGTGGTATAAAAACATACAATAAAAACAGCCAAAAATGTTTTTTTTAAAGTACAAAAACCCAACTGAAGACAGATGTTCATTTTGTTTTGGAAGAATGTCTTCAGTTGTTTGCAGGAAGTACAGGTAGAAGGCACCTGCCTCTATCTCAAAAGGGATGCTCTTCCACAGAAGCAGGCCAGCCATACTGAAAGCTCTGCTCAGAGTTATGAAGAAGTGGGCTCCTGAAATGCTTTGGTCTTTAAGGAGAAACTGTCTTGCAGAATGCAGTGACCTCATGTATATATAAAGGGGAAGGTGGTCTCTCGTTATGAAATTCCTTCCCCAGGAAGCCTGTTTTCAGAGTTTGTTGCCTCATATCTTTAATAGGCAGTGGGCACCTGTCTCTTCCGACAGGATTTTGATTATTTGTTTTATTGATGGGTGACAGAATGTCAAGAGTGTTTCATTCCTTACATACTTAACCAGTCACTGCACTCTACAGGAGAGGGCATCCTGCAGATACCATTTTATCAGACGGTCTGAAATGGGTTACACTTAAAAAAAAAAATGTTTAGTATTTATTTGGACTTTCATCTCTTAGCAAAGGATTTTCAGCATGCTGATGATTCTGTTGTATCCTTGGCTAGATTGAATAAAAATGCCTTGCACAGATATGTGCCTGTACCAGCACTCCAAGTATAATGAGGCAACCACTGGACATGCATGCGTATATATTTGTGCACCAAAGCGCCTACCAAGTGACTGAGAGGCTGCAGATGAATGATTCCTATGTGGTGTCTCAGTCAAACTCAGAGGTTGGGGGTGGAACTCGGGGCAGAGGTGGGCTCTTGGAACTGCTTGTCCCAAACTGCTATGGACCTCCTCAATATCCGCACCTTGAGTTGAACCTGGAGAGCAAACAGGAGCCAGTGCTGAATAACAAAAGGAAGGCTCTTAACCCTCCCCAGGGCTTCTCTAATTTAATTTATTTATCTAGAAAAGCTGATGGACGGACAGACAGACTGCCTTCAAGTCGGTCCCGACTTATGGCGACCCTATGAAGAGGGTTTTCATGGCAAGAGGTATTCAGAGGTGGTTTTACCATTGCCTTCCTCTGAGGCCTTCCAACTTAACCACTACTCCACACTGATGCCTTCTAGGTACCCCTTAACCCTTAAATGAAGGGGCCACAGGGAAGGAACTGAATCACACTCATGTCTGAAATGGAAGTGGACTGCCTTCAAGTCGATTCCGACTTATGGCGACCCTATGAAGAGGGTTTTCATGGTGAGCGGTATTCAGAGGTTGTTTTACCATTGCCTTCCTCTGAGGCCGAGAGGCAGTGACTGGCCCAAGGTCACCCAGTGAGCTTCATGGCTGTGTGGGGATTTGAACCCTGGTCTCCCAGGTCGTAGTCCAAGACCTTAACCGTTACGCCACATTGGCTCTAACTAGAAAAACTGCTTAATAATAATAAAAACTCAAAGTGGTGTACACACACACCCCAACCAATATAAAATAATTCCTAGATATAATTAGCAAAACTAAATAAACAATGTGCCGGGGACTCTGGGTGTCTGCGAAGACCTCCCCTACTTAAGGAGGTGCCCACCCAGGCTCTAGTGCTGATTCAACTCTCCCCACATGCTGCAGAGACTGTTTAGGTAGCTTAGCTAGGGAAAGTAGTGAGCTAAAGTAGACAGGTTTATGAAGCGCACTGCCTTGGATGTAAGCTTCATCCTAATAAAATGAGAATTAACCCAAGCTGGGCAGGACAGGATATCTGACAGCACATCCAGATATTCCAATATCCATATACTCAGATTTAAGGATGAACCAGCAAACAGTTTGTAAGAAAAGCTATTCCAGTACGGGAGTCCTGAAGGAAAAGAGAGTATTCATTTTTCAGTGTTTCACCCAATATAAAGGGAAGGGCCATAGTTCAGTGGTTGAGCATCTACCTTGCATGCAGAAGGACCCAGGCTCAATTCCCAGCATCTCCAGGCAGGACTGAGAGAGACTCCCTGCCTGAAATCCTGGAGAGCCACTGCAAGTCAGTGTAGACAGTACTGAGCTATATGGACCAATGGTCTGACCTCTGACTCAAAATAAGGCAATTTCGTGGGTTCCTAGCATTTCTATTTAGACATCTTCCCCACTATGGAAGATTTTATTGATGTGCTTCCATCTTGGTTGCCTGTTCTTGCCACCTTATCAGGTGAGCCAAGAAAGAGGAGTTCAAGGCTCTCCACATGGCTTACTTTTTGAGTTTGCCAGCAGTCTTTCACTGCTCTTTTGGGGTAAATTTTCCAGTACTCCCTCTGAGACACTGTTCTTCCTTGTTCATTCCCAGCTCCAGAAAACACTGCACAGTCCACCAGACCTTGCCATTAGGCTGTTTTCCAGCCTACGTTCTCTTCTGCTTCATTTCCCGCCCCCACCATGCTGCCATACCTCATTATGCCCACAGTCGCAGAGGAGCTATCCCAACGCACAATAGTGGCTCCAAACGCTGAGCTTATTTCCTCTCTGTGTGTTTCTGTTCCGATGACAAGCTCATTCCTACGGATGTGCAGCAGCAGCATAGAACCAAAGTCTCAAGTCACTTTTTTGGGGGGGGAGGGGGAGAAGATGGTGGCCACTGGCCAGATCCAGATTAGATTAGCTAACCATCTATGCTCCTTATGTGAATTCTACATCCCTAGAGGTGGTGGAGGGTTAAGGAAGGGAAGGCAAAAAGTTAACAACAAACACAAAATATGTGGCGGGGGAGGGACATGAAACAGCAATGCTGATTTCTTTTTCTCAGACCAAAGCATGTGTTTATACTATCAATATATGAGATTATTTTTCTGCAATCTTGAGTTTTGGAAGGGTACATTTTGAGCAGGGCTGGGCAGGGGGGCAAAATCCCCGGGGCCTGGATGTCTGGGGGGCCTGGACTGTGAAAAAAACAAACTGTACATTACAGGATAAATGTTGGCATCTCAACAGGCCAGAGAATGGGCATAATGTCTGTTGCTATCCAAGTCTTCTATAAGCACCAACATTTATTAATTATACAGCCACAAGAGTGGCTGTATACTATAGTCAGCATGGATTTTTTTGCATTCCACAATGTTAAATTGAAAATAACCCCCATGCCATTCTGATGCTTCCCATAAACTCATTTCAAAACAAAACCTTACAAAACTATAGTCCTGAACTCAGAAACGCTTGCCTCTCAATTTTCATGGTGATACACAAAACAGTCAGAGAGAATCAAGAGTTCAAAGTGTAAAGAGAGAGAGAGAGAAACCAGAACCCTTTTGAACTTTTTTCTGACAGAGTTCTCATAATTTCTTGAAATTAATTAAAAATCAGCCACATTAACAGAGTACCTGTAATCCTATTACTGACCTTGCTCCATACTCTGACCTTCATCGTCTGCAGTTTAAAAGTTAAAAACATGCCTGTTTAATTAATTTAAGAAATTTTACATTCCAGAGGAAATTTTACATTGAATGTAATGATAATGTCGGGCATGCTCAGTAAGAACCAACTGGTTCTAAAAGCCAGAGTCCCAGTGGCTGGGCTTGCCTAATCAGGGGGCCACACCCACACCAGACTTTGATTTCACGTGAGACAGTCATGGCTTCCCCCAAAGAATCCTGGGAAGCGTAGTTTGTGAAGGGTACTGAGAGGAGACTCCTATTCCCCTGACAGAGCTCCAGTGGCCAGAGTGTTGAGCCTCGGCTCTCCCTGAAGGAGCAGGGAGGGGAGAGGCATGAGTTTCAGCCGCCTCAGCTGCTAGAAGGCACGGAAGACCCAGGAGTTGTTGAGTCTGCTTGGGGCCTTGGGGGGGGGCACTGAACTTGAACTCCAGCCAATTCCCACAGGTGGCGCGAGCTCCATAGAGGAGAGTGCACCGCCCCCAGTCGTTCCCGAGGGCCCGTCAGGGGACACCCCAGAGGTTGTACCAACTCCTCCCTTGCCAAGCAGTTCCCAGGACGCTTCCAGTGTGACGCCCCCTCCTGACCTTGAGCTTGCAGCCCAAGAGCAGGTGTCTTCCAACGAGCCGTTGGAAACACGCTCCCCCTCGCCTTGTGCCTGTCGCTGTGAGAAACGGACAGGGCAGAGACAGGACTTATGAAGGAGTCAGAGATTACGATTGAAAATGTTCCCTACATAAGCTGGCCTCTCAAAGAGGGGAGTCACTGAGTCAACTTCCTTCACGCGCTGCACAGCATGTCTAGAGTGTAGTTAGGGGTTTCTAGTGAGTAAGGCAGGTTTCTATATGAAGAGCAATGTCCTAGATGTATCCATTACTCTAATAAAGCAAGATTTAATTGCACCCGCGTCTCCATCTCGTGGTTCCAGCTCTGGACGGGGGACAGAGTGGTTTAACAGTCAGCTGCTCTGACTGAAGGTCTGTGAGGGGAACAGGGCATCTCCTAGCAACTCTCAGAACCCTTCACTAACTACACTTCCCAGGATTCTGTGAGAGAAGCCATGACTGTCCAAAGTGAAATAAAGGCCTGGTGTGGTTGTGGCCAGGGACAGCTTTGGTTTAAATTTGGGTGGGAGGCTACATGTGCCTGCTGTAGAATAAAAAGGTGGGGGAAACAGTGAAAATGAATGATACTGTTCACAATGTTTTCCTTTTGGAAAGGAAAGGGGCTTCCCCTCTGCCCAGTGCCCACCCACCCAATCTCCTCCCCTCCTTCTCTCCCTTCCTGCCCTCTCCTCCCATTCCTGCCCTCCCCCTGTCCCTCCCCCCAGTCAGTTTCACCTATCCTAAGCATGATTGCACAGGAGCAAATCCCATTGAACTCAATAAGCATGCAAATGATCAAATCTGTCCACCCCTTCTCCCTACCATCACCGCCCTTTTACTCCTTCCCCCCTTCCCCTTCCAATCCCCTCCTTCCCCCTCCCTCTCCTTCCTCCTCCTTCTCCCCTCTTCCTCCTTCTCTCTACTCTCCCCTCCCCCTCCCCCTCCCCCATGGTCAGTTTTACCTATCCCAGCCATGATTGCACGGGATTAAATCCCACTGAACTCAATAAGCATGCAAATGATCAGACCTGCTTTTCCCCTCCTGTCTCCAAGGTACACAGGAAGTGGATTGGACTGTGAAAGACCAACCCACATTGTTTTTGCATTTTTACCAGATTGTAGGGCAGTACAGTATCTCAGAGAGAAGGTCAGGTCTCCTGCTCCCCTGGTGCATTCACTATAGCTGCCCAGTTTCCCTGCTTTTTAAAGTTTGATAGAAACATTTGTTGGCTACAGGTACGTTCTTAAACTGCAAAGTTTTTTGCCTTTTAGTGAATATGATTCAGACCTGGCAAAGCACAACCTACACCTCAAGGGTCTCAAGTGTAAACCAGAAGTACTAGGCCTTGGTAGTAGGCCCCAGTTCACAGATTACAGAACAGCTAGGCCCCAGTTCACAGTTGTTCAACAAGCATTTCCTACAGTTCTCGTGAAGGAACAGCGCACTACAGTGTCAGATAAAGAGAAAGCTAAGAGGTGGGAGTGCACACAACTCTTCCTTTTATTTGGTCTGCGACTAGGACACAATGGAACAAACCTACATGTGTTTGGGCATTCTTTTACGGTGAAATTAACATTATGGAGCACAAATACAAGCCTGGAGCACAGAAGAGAAAAGTGAGAAAAATATGTAAAAGAAAAAAAGGCAACTTTATTAAGCCTGGGCTCTGTTTCAAAATCATCATGTGGTGATGAGGCAGATAGTGAAAGCCAGTCGTTGGATGCTCAAGGATGATTGGAAGAAGAAAAAGCTAATGAGGATTCTGCTGAAGTAGAAGAAGAGATGGACTAGCACTACTCAGGGTAAAGATAAGTGGTCTCATACAGGGCCGGCACCAGGTATGACTGGGCCCTTGGGAGCAAGCCTGCCACAGACCCCATTCACAGCCCCTGCACAGACCATGCAGAACCACTCCACCTACCTTTTCTCTCTTTCTGTGAATGCCCTGCACATTGGGCGTGCAGGTCGCTGCCATCAACGAAGATGGCAGCGCAGGCTTCTCTAAGGGGCAGATACCCCCACCACCATCTTCGCTGATGGCAAGCATGCCTGCTACGCTGCATGCATGCACATGCCTGCCATCAATCAAGATGGCAGTAGAGGCATCAGCCCCTTCGAGAAGCCTTTGCTGCCATCTTGGTTGATGGCAGCTGCGCACACAGGGCATTTGCATAAAGGGAGGAGAGGTAGGTGGAGTCGGCAGGTGCCACGGGTCCACAAAGTCTGTAGGGACGGAGGCTGGGAGCTCCGTCTCTCTGATCTGCGGCAGGGTCAGAAGTCGACCCTGCAGAAGGGGAGCACTACCCCCACACCCTAACGAGGGGCCCTCGGCCAGGGCTCGACCTGGCCGCCCTTTGGCATTGGCCCTAGCCTCATATATCATCATTGAATACTGTGAATTAATCTTCCTGTACACTAAGCACACCAGAAGAAATTGGCATATTTCATGATGAAACCCTGAATGAAGTGACGGTAAGAAATCCAGAGGGTGCATTCAAGATAGATTTTTTTAATGTAATTGCCGACAATCTAATTTCCAGCCTTAAAATTCGTTATGAAGCTGTGAAGCTTTTAGATGAAAATTTTGGGTTTCTATGGAAATACACCAAGATGACTGAAAACCAGATTGAAGAAACTTGCAAGTCATTCACTGAAGAGTACCATGCGGATGTCACAGCAGACTTGTGTGAAGAAGTAAAAAATCTGAAAGCAATTCATTTGGCTAACTTTGGAGACATTACCTTGGAACCACTGAACCTCTTTGATAAGATTAATGAACTTAACATTTCAAGACTATTTCCAAATGTTTGCGTAGTTCTGTGTGTCTTTTGTACTCTTCCAGTGACTAGCTGAAGCAGAGAGGTCATTCAGCACTCTGGCTCGTGTTACATTCAGGATACATGGAGGATAAAGCTATAAATGGCTACTAGCCATCATGGCTATGTTCTGCCTCCATGACCAGAAGCATGTATACCTGTCATTGGAAACTGCAGGAGAACAGAAGGCTCTTGCGCTCAGGTCCTACTTGCAGGCTTCCCATAATGGGCATCTGCCTGGCCACTGTGAGAAAAGAATGCCAGACTAGGTGGGCCATTGGCCTGATACAGCAAGCTCTTCTTACGTTCTTATGTTGAAAACTGCCTGAGCTCAACTATGTGTTAAGAGCACCTCACAGATTTGGGAACTTTGGCCATTAAATCAAAAGAAAACTGGACTTGGAGTATATAATTGAAACATTTTCTAATAGAAAAGCCCACAAAGCACTGTTAAATGTGTTGTAGATGAAAAGACTGATGTTCAGTCCTAAACAGTGATTTAACTCAAACGTATTAACACTACTAATTAAACAGTTTAGTAATGTTGTTGTTGTTATGTGCCTTCAAGTCAATTACAACTTATGGCGGCCCTGTGAATCAGCAACCTCCAATAGCATCTGTCATGAACCACCATGTTCAGATCTTGTAAGCAGGTCTGTGGCTTCCTTTATGGAGTCAATCCATCTCTTGTTTGGCCTTCCTCTTTTTCTACTCCCTTCTGTTTTTCCCAGCATTATGGTCTTTTCTAGTGAATCATGTCTTCTTATGATGTGTCCAAAGTATGATAATCTCAGTTTCATCATTTTGGCCTCCAGTGACAGTTTTGCTTTAATTTGTTCTAACGCTCAAATATTTGTCTTTTTTGCAGTCCATGGTATCCGCAAAGCTCTCCTCCAACACCACATTTCAAATGAGTTGATTTTTCTCTTATCCACTTTTTTCACTGTCCAACTTTCACATCCATACATAGAGGTCAGGAATACCATGGTCTGAATGATCCTGACTTTAGTATTCATCTTTTTGTGTCATACACTGATTATCCCATTATACAGCACGATTTTTAAAAAGACAGGAGGGAGGGAAAGAAGGACAATTCCACTTTAACCAGTTTTCCTCTTCCCCTGACTATTGTGTTCAGGGTAGGAGTGAACTGTCCAGCTGAGTTGTCACAACCACATTTAATCATTGTATGTTGCAAGCCAGAGACCTGCTAAATATTAAAGAGCCTGCTGGCAACCCACAGTTTGAACATTCCCCTCCCTCCTTCCTCTCAACAGGCACTTAGCCCCACAGGCTTGGAGGCCGTCAGACTTTGCAGTCTTGTAAAAACAAAATCTCTCTCATAGGGGTTCTCAACCAATTTCCCCGGATACACAATAAGCTGAATAACAGACTACATTGCACAGTGGATAACACAGTGGAAATTATTATTTATACCAATTTTCCCTTAAAATGAGGCACCCTGGAAAGCGGGATTGAGGGCACTGACGATTCTCAGGCTTGCCAAATGCAAGGTTACACCAGCCACAACTGCAGAACTGTAATCCTGGAAGAAATGCGACAGAGAGCAGAGATAGGCCAGGCATACAAAAGTTGACCACAAGTGATATCTCTTTCAATTCTGTGTAATTAAGAGATCTGTATAAGTCAAAGTTCCATTCTTTCACTAGCAACAAGGTAGTCTAATTAACATCATTTGAAGAGTCAAAAATGCAAAAAGGCTCAAATTATATGCACGTTCTTTTGTTTCATTTCTATCAAAGGTATTTGGAGCGAGACCCAGACTGCTGCTCCTTCAGAAACCACCCTAGATTCCATTCTTTCCAGTGTATCCTTAACACACACCCTGATGTTTTGCTCTAATAAGTAGAACAAAAGGTGGTGTGATATAACTGCTTCCAGAAATGGAATGTGAGTATCCAACACTTCCCTAACAGGGCTAAGGGCTGTCGCTCAGTGGTAGAGTATCTGCCTGCCATACAGAAGATCCCAGGTTCAAGCCCCAGCAGCTCCAGATAGGGAAAAGGACAGACTGCTGCCTGAACCACTGACAGTCAGTGTAGGTACTACTGAGCTAGATGGACCAATGGTCTGATTCGGTATTAGGGCAGCTTCCTAATAGACTTGAATCTGGCAAGATTTCATATGGACATCCTATTTGAAACTTTGCAAGTTGGAGCCTTGTTGTTGTTGTGGTTATGTGCCTTCAAGTTGATTACGACTTATGGCGACCCTATGAATCAACGACCTCCAAGAGCATCTGTCATGAACCACCCTGCTCAGACCTTGTAAATTCAGGTCTGTGGCTTCCTTTATGGAATCAATCCATCTCTTGTTTGGTCTTCCTTTTTTCTACTCCCTGCTGTTTTTCCCAGCATTATTGTCTTTTCTAGTGAATCATGTCTTCTCATGATGTGTCCAAAGTAGGATAACCTCAGTTTCATTATTTTAGCTTCTAGTGATAGTTCTGGTTTAATTTGTTCTAACACTCAATTATTTGTCTTTTTCGCAGTCCATGGTAAGAACATAAGAACATAAGAAGAGCCTGCTGGATCAGGCCAGTGGCCCATCTAGTCCAGCATCCTGTTCTCACAGTGGCCAACCAGGTGCCTGGGGGAAGCCCGCAAGCAGGACCCGAGTGCAAGAACACTCTCCCCTCCTGAGGCTTCCAGCAACTGGTTTTCAGAAGCATGCTGCCTCTGACTAGGGTGGCAGAGCACACCCATCATGGCTAGTAGCCATTGATAGCCCTGTCCTCCATGAATTTGTCTAATCTTCTTTTAAAGCCATCCAAGCTGGTGGCCATTACTGCATCTTGTGGGAGCAAATTCCATAGTTTAACTATGCGCTGAGTAAAGAAGTACTTCCTTTTGTCTGTCCTGAATCTTCCAATATTCAGCTTCTTTGAATGTCCACGAGTTCTAGTATTATGAGAGAGGGAGAAGAACTTTTCTCTATCCACTTTCTCAATGCCATGCATAATTTTATACACTTCTATCATGTCTCCTCTGACCCGCCTTTTCCCTAAACTAAAAAGCCCCAAATGCTGCAACCTTTCCTCGTAAGGGAGTCGCTCCATCCCCTTGATCATTCTAGTTGCCCTCTTCTGAACCTTTTCCAACTCTATCATATCCTTTTTGAGATGAGGCGACCAGAACTGTACACAGTATTCCAAATGCGGCCGCACCATAGATTTATACAACGGCATTATGATATCGGCTGTTTTATTTTCAATACCTTTCCTAATTATCGCTAGCATGGAATTTGCCTTTTTCACAGCTGCCGCACACTGGGTCGACATTTTCATCGTGCTGTCCACTACAACCCCGAGGTCTCTCTCCTGGTCGGTCACCGCCAGTTCAGACCCCATGAGCATATATGTGAAATTAAGATTTTTTGCTCCAATATGCATAATTTTACACTTGTTTATATTGAATTGCATTTGCCATTTTTCCGCCCATTCACTCAGTTTGGAGAGGTCTTTTTGGAGCTCTTCGCAATCCCTTTTTGTTTTAACAACCCTGAACAATTTAGTGTCGTCAGCAAACTTGGCCACTTCACTGCTCACTCCTAATTCTAGGTCATTAATGAACAAGTTGAAAAGTACAGGTCCCAATACCGATCCTTGAGGGACTCCACTTTCTACAGCCCTCCATTGGGAGAACTGTCCGTTTATTCCTATTCTCTGCTTTCTGCTTCTTAACCAATTCCTTATCCACAAGAGGACCTCTCCTCTTATTCCATGACTGCTAAGCTTCCTCAGAAGCCTTTGGTGAGGTACCTTGTCAAACGCTTTTTGAAAGTCTAAGTACACTATGTCCACTGGATCACCTCTATCTATATGCTTGTTGACACTCTGAAAGAATTCTAATAGGTTACTGAGACAGGACTTTCCCTTGCAGAAGCCATGCTGGCTCTGCTTCAGCAAGGCTTGTTCTTCTATGGTATCCGCAAAGCTCTCCTCCAACACCACATTTCAAATGAGTTGATTTTTCTCTTATCCGCTTTTTTCACTGTCCAACTTTCACATCCATACATAGAGATTGGGAATACCATGGCCTGAATGATCCTGACTTTGGTGTTCAGTGATACATCTTTGCATTTGAGGACCTTTTCTAGTTCTCTCATAGCTGCCCTCCCCAGTCCTAGCCTTCTTCTGATTTCTTGACTATTGTCTCCATTTTGGTTAATGACTGTGCCGAGGTATTGATAATTCTTGACATGTTCAATGTCCTCATTGTCAACTGTAAAGTTACATAAATCTTCTGTTGTCGTTACTTTAGTCTTTTTGACATTCAGCTGTAGTCCTGCTTTTGTGCTTTCCTCTTTAACTTTCATCAGCATTCGTTTCAAATCATTACTGGTTTCTGCTAAGAGTATGGTATCGTCTGCATATCTTAAAATTATTGGTATTTCTCCCTCCAATTTTCACACCTCCTTCATCTTGGTCCACTCCCGCTTTCCGTATGATATGTTCTGCATACAGATTAAACAAATAGGGTGATAAAATACACCCCTGTCTCACACCCTTTCTGACTGGGAACCAATCGATTTCTCCATATTCTGTCCTTACAGTAGCCTCTTGTCCAGAGTATAGGATGTGCATCAGGACAATCAGATACTGTGGCACCCCATTTCTTTTAAAGCATTCCATAGTTTTTCATGATCTACACAGTCAAAGGCTTTGCTGTAGTCTATAAAGCACAGGATGATTTTCTTCTGAAATTCCTTATTCCATTATCCAACGTATATTTGCGATATGATCTCTGGTGCCTCTTCCCTTTCTAAATCCAGCTTCGGTGTCTGGCATTTTTCGCTCCATATATGGTAAGAGCCTATGTTGTAGAATTTTGAGCATTACTTTACTTGTGTTAGGTCCAAACCCAACACGCAAGTCGCCCTGTCAACCCCAACTCGCTCATTACACCCGGGAAGAGTGCGGAGTTGAGTGCAAATGAACCCACTATCAGAGATCAAGTAACACGAGACAAAAACCTTTGCAAAGGGGACCCAATACTTACAAGCCGAAGCAGGCCAGCATGGGAACCTCGTTTATTGGTGTTCAAGAGTTTATATAGGCTTACCCCGAAGTTTACAATATCGGGTTCACGTCATAAGATACAAAAGAAGCAATTGTCAACTGTCATAGCTTTGGGGCATATGTAAGGAGGTAAAGGGGTACAGGGGGAAGGACAAAGTGGAAACATCAAGACTATCTCTTAGACTCTATGTCTGCATATTTCGCATGTCCTTGAGATAAGCACTATGCAGGAACAGACAAAGGCAACTATTGAGGGGAGGCCCAGCTGCAACCGGGCGCCCCCTAAACTGGAGACAGACATGATATTACTTTGCTTACATATCAAAGGAGTATTACAAGTCAAGGATATGAGGGGCATTGGAATAGCGTTTGACATTCCTATGCAAGGCACATTAGTAACTATAAGCAAGGCCATAAGCATAAATGTGATACAGAAATGCATAGTAGGGAAGTTTCCAGCTTAAACCGGCTTTTATTATGCGAGCCACTGGAATGTAGGTAAGGGTCAGGTCACCAGGAAATAAACCGACATTTTATATCAAAAGTCAAATAAAGGCCACTTTGGTTCTATTTCCCGTGAAGCCCAAGCTGGTTTAGGTAGGACAAGTGAATTATAGTTTTGCAAGCACTGGGGGGGTTTCATTTTATCCCTAACACTTGCATGGGATATTAAGGCAATAGTTCAGTAATTACTGCATTCTCTGGGATCGCCTTTCTTTGGAAGTGGGATACATATTGAACGCTTCCAGTCTGTGGGCCATTGTTTAGTTTTCCGTATTTCTTGACAAATTTTTGTCAAAATTTGGACAGATTTATTATATTTATTAAATGTATACCCCTCCTTTCTTTTCATGCTAGAAACCCAAGGCGGTTTACATATGGTTCCCAGGAGGTCTCCCATCCAGGCACTAACGAGACTGACCCTGCTTAAGGTGCTGGCCTCATGTGCCTTCAGACCACAGCCTGGATAAAGTGTTCAAGGCATCCTACACCCCAAAAGGCAGTTCACTTCACTTGGAGAAAGTGTGAAGATGTGTGCAACCTTCTGAGTGGATCCTGGTCTTTGGCTGGGCACAGATGCCTAAAAGCCTCAGTAAAACTGAAGGTTTTACATGGTCATTTGAAAGGAATTTTCAGTACAGGACAGAGAGATGTCTTTCAAGCTTAGGTGATGCTCTCTCATCTTGGTCTGCCACGTTTTGCTTACCCTATAGTTTTTCTCCTATTGAGGCCACTGTTTACAAAGCCCCACCTCTTATCCGTCCCCGGGGGAGTGGTGGATACAAAATGAACAAAGGTGTATCGTGGATTTTTGAGGGGTTCTTCACTGAGACCTTTTGCAGTAACCAGTGGAGGTACTGGTGGGCGCACTGGCACCCAGGGGCACCACACAGAATGTCAACTACTCTGGCTAGTTTAATTACTCCTTCTTCCAATATCAACACAGCCTATTTGTAATCTAATTAGGTATCTGCATTAACTAGCAACCTGCTTCTTAGTCATGTCTGCTTTCCAGACAAAGTGCATTCCAACCTAAATATGCAGACCATTTTGGCCTTAGCATATACAACTGAAGAAGAGTTCTCTGTCTGGTCTATGACCGCAAATAAAATTTGTTGTTGAAGAAGAGTTCTGCATAACCAAAAAGCTTGCTCCCAGCATTTTAGATTCTGGATGAAGCTACCTTCTCATTCTCCCCGATGTCCTAGAACTTATGCAGACCTTAAATCTGTCGGAAGCTTGTCAGAGCTCCCAGCTGCTTCTAGACAATCCCCCATACTTGACACTTCAGGTTAAGTCAGTTAACACCTGAATAGTATCACTGCTGCATTGCTCAGTCCAGCAGCTCTTGTTCTGATTTCCCCAGTTGGCTCATGTCCCAAGCACTAAAAAGGAAAAAGCCAGGATTACTCTAATACTGTTACCAATTTCAGTGTGAAAGCAGACCTGGGTATTATGGAGTGATTAGCTCAGAGGCTGCTCAATATGTTCCCACAGAATGGCACAGCGAGAGGTTAATTATATTGCTATTGGAATCGGCTTCTAAGAAGGTCTTTCCTTTGGTTTAAGAGGGGAATTTAATTTTCCATCTTATTCAGTTCAGGGCTCTTTGGAAAGAGAAAGGGATCTACTTATGCCAGAATTTAAGCAACACTTTATGATCACAAGCTGCTGTTTAATAGGCAATAAATCCATATGATCAAACACCCTTCACCTGCGACCGCCCACACACCCCTCCACCAGTTGGCTGCTCCACTGGAGGACAACAGAACAATGAGTGTTGAAACTTCTAAATGTCTTTATAGGGCTCCAAGTGCATTTGAACATTTGCCTCTCAAGGCAATCTGTTTCAGCTGGAGACATTCAAGGGGAATTAGTGCCAAATCAGCTCCGCTAACTCTGTGTGCTGAATGGACTTCCAAACAGAAACTAGCAGTGCTTATCAAGGATCATAACGCAGCAGAGAGAGGTGGACTCTGGCAAGATCCAAGAGAATTCTCCCGGTAAAGTCGTTAAACCCTGGGAGTCCATTAAAGAAAGTTAAGGAGCACACAGGACCATTTGGGCACAAAGGATCTCATTCATTTTTCAAACTGGGCTAGATATATTTAAGAAGCCTTTTAATCCTATAACTCAACCCAAGGACTTTTAGGTCAGGAGGGATTTTGCTCCACTCTCCCCTTAGGAGGTGGGCAGGGAAAGGATATTCGCCTTTGCAAGGACAAAAGAGAGAGAGAAAAGGAAAGAGAGGGGGGAAAGCAAGTTAACAAATTCCATTTACGTAGGCTCAAAGCCAGGGGTGAGGAACCAGTGGCTCCCAGCCTAATTTCGTGTCGGTAGCAAAGATGGAGAAAGAAACAGAAAGGGATGCTCCACCCACTATGGCTTAGGCCCTGCCCACTGCTAACATGCAGACCCCAGAGTAGCCCCCCAAGCAGCTCTTGTTAGAAAAAAAGATTTCCTCATTCCTGCCTTGCTATGTTAATGTTTCACTTATAAGTACTAGTGGCGCCAGTGTGGTGTAGTGGTTAAGGTGCTGGACTATGACCTGAGAGACCAGGGTTCGAATCCCCACCCAGCCATGAAGCTCCCTGGGTGACCTTGGGCCTGTCACTGCCTCTCAGCCTCAGAGGGAGGCAATGGCAAACCACCCCTGAATACTGCTTGCCATGAAAACTCTATTCACAGGGTCGCCATAAGTCGGCAATGACTGGAAGGCAGTACATTTACATTTTTTATAAGTACTAGCTGGTTTAGGTTTATTAATCTTACACACTGTTTCCCACTAATGTCCCACAGCAATTTACAGACACTAAGCAAAAAATCAACAACATAATCACATAAACGTATTTAAAAGAGATTGAACAGTAGAATATCATGAGTGCTGCCCAAATGCCTGGGAATACAAAAGCATTTTTGCCTGGCTCCAAAGAGAGGGCAAGGTTGGCGCCAGTTGGAAAGAGATTACACTCATTCTGGCTGGACACTGAAAATAAAGTCCAGTCAGACGAATATGGCCTGCTTCGTACATGACGCTAAGTGAACTATTTGGAACTATATTAAACCATGGCTTAGTGCTCTGTGTGAGCCCTACCCAGTAGCTCAATTTGCTTACTGTCAGCAAACCACGATCTGAAATCATGGCTTACAAATCTTGCTTGTTTCAAATATAACTTGGGTTACGCATGAACCCAGCACTAGCCATGGCTTGTTTGGATGCCCCACGCCAGATGCTCACCAAGCTCTAATGGCACAAAGCAAGAACTTATGGTTTGTTAAAGCTAAGCCAGGGGTTGTTTATGTGTGAACAGGGCCTATGTCTGGGCTCAGTCATGTTACTAGGCAATTTTGGGCACAGATTTTTTCCTTTACTTCCTTTTTTTCAAAATAAGCTTCTCTCCATCACCATGTTATATTAACACCTACTGATTAAATTATTATTTAATACTAATACTAATATCCCACCCTTCCTCCAAGTAGGAGTCCAGGGCAGCATGGCAACTTCAGCCCACAAAAGCTTATGCCACAATATATTTGTTGGCCTTTAAGATGCTACAAAATCCTTTGCTGTTTACACTCTGTGATATTACATTCCACTCATGTGCCACATATGCTTGTACAGAATGATCCTCTGAATGTTTGTACTAAGCTTACTAAGATATTTAAGAATTATCTCGTTTTCTGTAATACACACACACACACACGCATTCTATATCAGTAATAAAGTCTATCTTCCTGAAATAAAAGTACCATGTTTTTAAAGTATTTATTACCAAGTTTAAGCAAAATAATCAAATTTTCTTAGCTGCAGGGCACACGCTAAGCAATAGCCCATCTCAGGAACTATTTCAATTAGGGGCTTTCTTGTATAGAACAAATTGGATAAAGGCATGGAACTAAAGTGGAACAAGCAAATGTACGGGGAAGACAGCTGCAGAGAACATCAGTAGCAGTGATGCTCTGTTTCCAAACACCGTGGTAATTTGAATTTTACTTTCTTACTCACTCAAGATCAATTCCAAATTAGAACTTATTCAGACATTGTAGAGCAAAAAAGGTTGCTATGGATATATCCCTCATAAATTCTGCTGTAATAAATATTTACCACTATGCATCTGTAATTTTGCACAGCTGCATAATGAATCATTCTTCACATTCGTCCTCACAACTATCTGACAAGTGTTGTTCCCATTTTAGAGATGGAAGAACTGAGGCTAAGAGCAATTTCCCCAACATCTCATAACTGAGTCCTTGTCTGAGCTCATCTGTAAATTGTCCAGCCCATGCTTTGTATGCAGATAATCCGAGAATCAATCCCAAGTAAAAAGGACCAATTTAAGCAATGGGAAATATCCTTCTCTACCGACACCCTGCTAATCTATTGCCAATCAGAGCAAAGAGCACTGGACTAGATGGACCAATAATCTGAACTGATGGCAGTAGCTGCCTTTGTTCCATGCCCTTTTGAACGACACCAGCCTTTCCCAACTGGTGCCCTCCAAACGTTTTGGACAACTCCCATCAGCCCCAGCTGAATTACACCATCTATGCCTAGATTTGCACAGCAAAGACACACAAGAAGATAGTGGCAGTGTGGCACTACTGGAGGCTGACCACAGCTTGAGAGTCAGCATCTTTGGGTAACACTGCAAGACCCTTTCAACATTTGGGACAGTCTTTACAAGTTGGGCTTTATGCCATCAAGGGAGGGCAGGGGATGAGAGAGAGGGCATTTGATGACCCTGTTTTTAATGCTATGTAAAATTTTGTTACCTGTTCCAAGACTTCCAGGACAGGATGAGAAACACATTTTTGCACTTCACTGCAGTTCGCAAACCAGCTTTTTGCTGTGGTCAGAAGCTGCAAATGCCCACCATCTCCCTCCCCATCCTCTGGGTATTTCTGACTGAAACGACTTCTCTCTCACCGCCCAAATCAAAGGGAGTGAACACATGTCATTAATATGGAGAGGACCATTTTCTGGATAGTGTTTTGTACCACCCTTCCTCCATGCCATAGTGCAAGGGAACAACACAAAGGTCTGGGGCAGGAGCAGAGTGCCTTGGCAAGGATTTCTCACCTCTTATCTCATACAAACAATGCAGCAACTGCACTCCAAAGACCTACATGGATAACAGTCAAGGGGTAAGTTGACACATCCAAAATCCTTGCATGCTATGTTTGAGGACAAATGCATGCTCTGAAACACTGCACACATTATTATTGGACAGCACCAAGGGGACATTTGCCAACAAAAGAAACTCATCCTGTGATCTTCACTACTGCTTCTAGATGAGGCCTGTACAATCGGTGACTAAGCCTGGATTCAGCCCATGTATGGCCACAGAACCAAGCACCTGCCAGACTGCCTTGGTGCAGCCTTCATCAACCTGGTACCCTCTACATACTCTGGACTACAACTCCCATCAGCCCCGGCCAGCACAACTCTATGATGCTGGGGCCAATGGGAGCATGGCAGTGCTAGCGGGGTTAATGGGAGTTATAGTCCAAAACATCTGGAGGGCATCAGATTGGCCAAGGTTGGCTTAGTGGATCACAAATTTTAGAGGATCACCATCTTTCCAGAAGTCAACTGTGTCTGTTCCAGACCGAGACCACAGACTGCAGTGAACTGCTGGCGATATACACACTTTTAGCTAACCTGCGGCCCTCCAGATATTGCTGGACTACAACTCCCATCGTCCCTAACCACTGGCCATGCTGGTTGGGGCTGATGGGAGTTGGGAGTCCAGCAATATCTGGAGAACACCACAAGTTAGCCACCCCTGCTTTAAAAGTAATTAACCACCAAATATCAAGCAGCAAGGAGAATCTAGTTTAACCCCGTGCAGGGTTTCCACCTACTGCATGCTTTCCTTAATAAATTATCTCCATTAAATTACAGAACATAACAGGGATATGTATTATGGTCATCAAACAGGTTGTGTTCCATTCACCCACTCAATCTGATACTCAGGACTGCTGTTAGCATAAGGGTAGCTGGCTGGAACAGGTCATGAGAGTAGCGTGCAGAGTTCTACGAATGTAGTAATTTACTGATTACACCCAAGAACACTCCTAGCAGTGGCAATGATTGAAGTTTCTAAATACAGAAACTATGAAATCCTGTGACAGCTAGAGGGAGGTGACATCCCCTTTTCCACCTGAAAACCCTCTCCCCTGGCTAAGCATCTCTCCATCACATTTCTTGTTTCAGTTGCCAAACGCTCTCTGCCCAACTGCTGGTAAAGGACCCTTCCCTGTAATATATGTAGAACAACCATCCCTCTTTTTTTGCAAACCTTTTTGGTTATAAAAACCCTTAAAGCTGTATTTTACCAAGGTCACCATTAATTTTTTTTTTAAATCTATGTTCTGAAATAGTTCTATCTTTTACAGGTAACAAATGATAAAGGAGGGGGCCTATGTGTCCTTGAACAGTTTGGAGATAGCCCATTGTGGGTTGCTGAAGTTATAAGGTTTCAAAGTCTTCATTCTGAATGGGAAGTAATCTAGCAGCAGATTGTGCAAAGAACGTCTGGTAGAACAGCCCATTGCCAGACCCAGCAACCTTTAGAAGCCGGAGGATAGCAGCAGCACTTTGTTTCAATGTTGGAGGAAGGATGCGGCCGGTCTGTGGATGTGCAGGTACACATGAGAAAGAAAGAAAATTCACATCCATCAAGTCATCTCTGTCTATTTTCCCTATCTGTAAAGTGCTTTACTACAACATGGATAGTAAATGATTTCTATAAAAGTTTAATCCTTTGACTATTTAATCCACTGTGGTTTAAGGAAATCAAGAGTCACTTTATTTGCATTCTGTGAAGAACAGTGGACTGCATGCCAGGGTTGCTGTAAATCACTCTTAGCGCCCCACCCACCAGTCCCCTCAGGAGATAACAGGGAGACTACAGTGGGTGTCTAATATACTTCTTGAACCGTTCAACAACAACAACAACAGGGTAATATGGTATTGCTTGTCTTGCATGAAGATGGAAATGGACTGCCTGCAAGTCAATCCCGACTTACTTCATGGTAAGCGGCATTCAGAGGGGGTTCACCGTTGCCTCCCTCTGAGGCTGAGAGGCAATGACTGGCCCAAGGTCACCCAGTGACCTTCATGGCTGTGTGGGGATTCGAACCCTGGTCCCCCAGGTCATAGCCCTAGGACAGGACAGCAACAACCCTTACCCCCTGGATGGACTGCCTTCAAGTCGATCCTGACTTATGGCAATCCTATGAATAGGGTTTTCATAGTAACTGGTATTCAGAGGGTGTTTACCATTGCCTTCTGTGATGTTCCTGCTTATAGTGTAGATATGGTAAGTGCTGTTTATACAGAAGACATATGGTAAGTGGAGTGAAAGAGGAGGGGGAGTACATGAGCAGTAGAATGCTGGATGATTGGCTGAGCGTTTGAATGGCTGGGAGTATAAATGGAAGAATGACAGTTGAATCTGGGTGGATGTTGGGCAGAGCTTGGAAAAGTTACTTTTTTTGAACTACAATTCCCATCAGCCCAATCCAGTGGCCATGCTGGCTGGGGTTTATGGGGGCTGTAGTTTTAAAAAGTAACTTTTCCAAGCTCTGATGTTGGGAGTGTGGAGAAAGAGGTGTTTGAGGGTGGAGGTCAGGAGTGTGGAGAAAGAGGGAGTTGGAGTTCTGATTACAAGCATATAGATAGAGGTGATCCAGTGGACATAGTGTACTTAGACTTTCAAAAAGCATTTGACAAGGTACCTCACCAAAGACTTCTGAGGAAGCTTAGCAGTCATGGAATAAGAGGAGAGGTCCTCTTGTGGATAAGGAATTGGTTAAGAAGCAGAAAGCAGAGAGTAGGAATAAACGGACAGTTCTCCCAATGGAGGGCTGTAGAAAGTGGAGTCCCTCAAGGATCTGTTTTGGGACCTGTACTTTTCAACTTGTTCATTAATGACCTAGAATTAGGAGTGAGCAGTGAAGTGGCCAAGTTTGCTGAAGACACTAAATTGTTCAGGGTTGTTAAAACAAAAAGGGATTGCGAAGAGCTCCAAAAAGACCTCTCCAAACTGAGTGAATGGGCAGAAAAATGGCAAATGCAATTCAATATAAACAAGTGTAAAATTATGCATATTGGAGCAAAAAATCTGAATTTCACATATACGCTCATGGGGTCTGAACTGGTGGTGACCGACCAGGAGAGAGACCTCGGGGTTGTAGTGGACAGCACGATGAAAATGTCGACCCAGTGTGCGGCAGCTGTGAAAAAGGGAAATTCCATGCTAGCAATAATTAGGAAAGGTATTGAAAATAAAACAGCCGATATCATAATGCCGTTGTATAAATCTATGGTGCGGCCGCATTTGGAATACTGTGTACAGTTCTGGTCGCCTCATCTCAAAAAGGATATTATAGAGTTGGAAAAGGTTCAGAAGAGGGCAACCAGAATGATCAAGGGGATGGAGAGACTCCCTTACGAGGAAAGGTTGCAGCATTTGGGGCTTTTTAGTTTAGAGAAAAGGCGGGTCAGAGGAGACATGATAGAAGTGTATAAAATTATGCATGGCATTGAGAAAGTGGATAGAGAAAAGTTCTTCTCCCTCTCTCATAATACTAGAACTCGTGGACATTCAAAGAAGCTGAATGTTGGAAGATTCAGGACAGACAAAAGGAAGTACTTCTTTACTCAGCGCATAGTTAAACTATGGAATTTGCTCCCACAAGATGCAGTAATGGCCACCAGCTTGGACAGCTTTAAAAGAAGATTAGACAAATTCATGGAGGACAGGGCTATCAATGGCTACTAGCCGTGATGGCTGTGCTGTGCCACCCTAGTCAGAGGCAGCATGCTTCTGAAAACCAGTTGCCGGAAGCCTCAGGAGGGGAGAGTGTTCTTGCACTCGGGTCCTGCTTGCGGGCTTCCCCCAGGCACCTGGTTGGCCACTGTGAGAACAGGATGCTGGACTAGATGGGCCACTGGCCTGATCCAGCAGGCTCTTCTTATGTTCTTACGTTCTTAAGTACAAAACAGGAATAGATGAAACCATACGCTTGTGAAACATTCTAAAACTAATCTTGTTATTTCTGATATTTAATAAATACTTATTTGGTTTACCAAAGGCCTGATCCTTGGCTGGGGGATATACATACCAGAAGGGAGGGAAAGGTAATTACCAAGAATGAACAGAAACAGTATCTAATGGTGGCAGCGGTGAAGGGAGGAATAATAACAATTCAAGTATCCAGAGCAACCCAGAGTTGTATGCGTTATCTATAAAGTTACAAGGGGGTTGGGAACAGCATAAGCACGCAGTCACAAAAGTAACCAGCTAGAGAGAGACTCAGGCAAAGTCTCTGGGAGTATTGGTTATAGGACGTGACTGGTGGTGCTGCCTAGCAGGGGGATCTAGTGAGATCTGTGCTAGAGCGGAGTAAGAAACCATATAAAGGACGGTCTGGACTGGTGGTATCCCTGGTGGTGCCTAGTGAAAGGCAGTAGCCACAAGAAGGTGGGAACCTGACAGGGAGAACCAGGGAAGGACGTCACACCTTTCTCTGAGGCTAGTCCTCTCCAGCTGGCTAGGGCCTGCTCAGCTTGCCACAGCTGCACAAGCCTTCCTTGTCCGCAACTGCCAGCTGGGAGCAACTGGGCTCCTTGGGACTATGCCACTTGCGCACAGCTGCACAGGTGGCAGGGCACGTAACCCCTGAGCCTCTTACTGTGGGGTGATCTTTAGCTGGCCCTTGACACCCAGGAGACATGACCAGGGATTTGAACTCACAGACTCTGGGCTCCCAGCCAGGTCCTCCTCCCCAATGTGCTATATGTAAATATTACCAAGATACTATACACCAGTCTTTTCAACAACTTAGCTTAAAAGTCCTGTGCTTTTTGCTGTACTAATGAATTTGGAAGTGCCCTACCTCTTCTCTTAAACCAAACGTTTTCTGATCCTAAAACTTTCCAATTTCAGTTGGATGAAAACAAAAAAGTATCTGTGTTGCCTGGCTCGTGCAAGAACCCTGTAGCCCCTCCTGCTTCCTGAAGGGATTGGAATACAGAAAAAAGCATCACAGACACATGAAAACACTTGCTCCCCAAAAAATCTGTTTGCCTCTTATTAGTTGCAGCTACATGGTATTATTATCTCATTTACTATTTTAAAGATATAATTCACTCTATCCCCAAGGCTGCCTAAACCAATAAACCAGAACTAATTCCTACCATATATTACCTGGATCAAAGTGAATCTGATGTTGAAGATTCAACATTCCCTCAAAATATAAAAGCACCTGGGCACTGCTTTCCCAAGCTCAAAGAGGTCTGCATAATAAATGCGTATTTGAAATGATGAAAGTGTTTGAATTTCCTCAGGGGTATGATGATGGGCATGGGACCCATATGAGCACAGACATGCTGGCTGGAGCTTCTGGGAGTTGTAGTCTAAAACATCTGGAGGACATCTGGTTGCAGAAGACTAGGCTAGTTGATTGCTTAAATCAGGTATGAAGAACTTTTGGTCCTTCGGCTTCAAAATGGAGTGTCTTCAAGTCAATCCCGACTTATGGCGACCCTATGAATAGGTTTTCATGGTAAGCGGCATTCAAAGAGGGTTTACCATTGCCTTCCTCTGAGGCTGAGAGGCAGTGACTGGCCCAAGGTCACCCAGAGAGCTTTGTCGCTGCGTGGGGATTCGAACCCTGGTCTCCCAGGTCCTAGTCCAACCCCTTGACCACTTGGAGCTTAACTATAACTCCCATCAGTCCCAGAAGGAAGGGGCAATGCTCAGGGAGGATGGTAGTTGTAGCTCAGCAACATCTGGAGGGCCAAAGGTTTGCCAACGCCTGGCTTAATTACATGGCTTTATTTCATGCCGTACGTTCTTCAGTCAGCTAGTTTTCACAAGAGGCTGTTTGGCGTTCTCCTCCTAGGGCAAGGTGGCTCTTCAGTAGGCTCAACGTGGCTGAGACCACAGTGAGAGGGATGGTCACAGTAACCCACAAATCCTTCCTACATCAGAATCCTTGCATTCACCCCTAAAACGGCTGTGTTGAGGCAGCCCTCTCTAATACAGGAGAATTATAGAGTTGGGGATCAGCCACAGAGAACACCTCTCTGTACCCAAAAGACAGGGGTCCCATCTACAGTCCATGCCTCGGCTGGCCCCTTGAAACCACACCAAGACACAAGAGTCAGCTTTGTTAACTAAAGGGTTGATATTATTTGTTGGGAGGGAGAAAGGCAGCAAGCTAGGAGGGGGGGGAACTGTGCATATCAGGCTGATATACATCATTTGCAGCTTAGGTTAAGAATCAGTCATCAGCCCTGCTGCCAGCAAGCAAGCAAGCAAGCAAGTCTCAGAGATCCATAATGCAAAAACGAAGCAATACAACAGAAGGCAACACATTTCCAGCCATCAATATAAGGAATCGCAGCTGTAATCCAGGCTAATGGAATAACGCTCAGGAGCGGAATGCAGAGCAACATTATGATGGTGCTTTAGCATTTGGACTATTAAAGGGAGAGCAAGATTGTTAGACAGTGACAGAGCTCTGGGCAGTGCGGCATGACAGGCGCGCACGCACATACACCCCAAAGCTGCAGCCCCTCCCCTGTTGCCATTCAGGTCAACATTGCCAAGAAGAAAAGAGGGAGTGACAGTTTCTGAGTCAAAGAGGAAGTGCGGGGGCAAGAAGATCATGTGGAAGAGCCCTACAACTCTTGGGGAACAAGGCAGTGGCAAGGAATTCAATGACTCCTTGCAGCAAAAAGAAAGGGCGGAGATCAGAGATGGGGACGGGGGGGCAGCATGTCAACCTTTGGTCACAGAAGCCATGCCCAGCTTGTAGGGGGCATCCAAGTTTCTCCTCACTCACATTGGAGAATCTCACTTTCAAAGCTAGCAGTGATCCTGCAAGATGCCAATTCCCCTGGCTCTCCAAACATACAGCCCTGACCACGATAACTTCCTTGTGACTGCTGTCATTTTGAGCCACAAGGCAAGAGAATAGCCAAGACTCATCCGTCAATCTTTCAGACCCACCTATCCGTCTTTCTGATCAATCCACCCATCTGTTTAATCCGTTCAGCCCTCCCTCTGCACTTTCCCTCACCTATCTGTCTGGGCCCTGTCTACATGTGTAGCACAATCTCGGCATCTGTCTATGGAATCTATCATTTCAAATTCGTCTGCCACTGGAACTCTAACACGACACACAGCTCTGGCATTATGGCAAGTTAATGATGTGCAACAGGCCACATGTTCACGCGGACAGTAGGAAGACGGAGGGCTCTGGCTTGTACAGCAGAAGTCTCCCGTTGAATCATTTATCGTTCTGTATTAATATTCACTGGACCAAAAATTATATAAAAGATTTTAGGGTTTTAAAAAGAAAAAAAGCCCTCCAAATCAAGCACTGCACATCCAGAAAATGCAAACATCTGCTACGCCTAACTGTAACCTTAACTCTGCCCTTGTAGAAAAAGAAAAACAACATTCTAAAACACAGTCACAGTTAAAAGCATTCTTTCATCAATGATCATCAACAGGAACAGTCCCTTTCAGCTATCAAATGCCCGGGTAACAAGGAATGTTTTCATATTCCTCCTGAAAATCAGTAGTGATGGAGACAGACGTACCTCACTGGGGAGGGCATTCCACAAATGAGGAGCCACCACTGAAAAAGCCCTGTCGTGGGTCAGTGCCAACCAGGCATCCCTAGAAGGCAGCTTCCTATGATCCTCACAGTGCAGAGAACCACTTATTCATTCCCCTGCAAGTAGTTGGAATTGCCCGACAAGGCAGCAGTGAGTGGCACATGCCCTGCCGGCTGCTGCAATACACCTCACCAAGAAAGGCATCCTACCACATACATAGCAGCAGCAGCAGCAGACACTTCTCCCAGGTGAACTTCAAGAGCGAGTAGAGGCAGTGCACAAGGTCAAGATAGCACTATGGCATCCTTCCAGAACACTACAAGGGCTGGGTCTCCCTGGAAAAGGTGTGGACAGAATGGAATCCAAGCAGAGGAACAACTGCACATGAACCATTTATTTACAAATTTGCTATAGCAGACCATAAAAAAAGAAACAGGCTAACAATAAAACATTCTTGCAGAGTCTGCTTTTCTCCAAGACTACTCACACCATGTGCCCCACACACCAGCAAAAAACAAATTGCCTTCTGTAAGGTATGCAAGTCAATAAAATGTCTGTAGAGTTGACTACTCGGCGTAGAAACGCCCAGGTCTGCATGCTTTTTTATGAAACGGATGCATCAAATCCCACATTAATTCTCCACAAGACTTGCTAGGGCGAAGGGATGCAAAGTGCGGGTAAGAGGCAAGGGAGGCGGACATGAAAGAGCACAAAAGCTCTGCCGACTGAACGGTAGGACTGCAGCGGCCAGGCCGCTTCATTGGAGAGCTAGTGACATGCGCTCTGAGCATTGGCAGAAAGGAGAGGAGTGAAATAGAGAGGCTCTTGTGAATCTAGATGTTTGGTGCTTAACCTCACACGTGCAAAACTGAAAAACACCACTGCCAGCATTTTATTATGGGCTGAATTCCTTGTCCTGATCAAGCCTTTCTTGCAATGTGTGCCAAGGCAAGCGGTGGTCCCTGAACAGCTCCCCTAAACATGTCTATAAATAACCCTCTGGCCACACAAGCACTCTTTCCCTGGTGAGGATCCCCCCCCCACAGTATTAAATTAGACATGTAAATCTCATCCCTGCTACTGAAGATTCACGATGTATGGCTCTGAGGCCTCAGAAGGCGAATGCTGATTTAGTACCCAGAGATCTTTACTGATGATTGGTGGCCCATCACGCTTCCATCGTCAGCACATTACACAGCACAGAGTGCACTCCTGCTCCCCGCCTGCCCCTTGGCTTTTAAGCACTTCCACCCACATGTCTTGCAATTCACAATATGATGTCCAGCGCAGGCAAACTAGTCCCTCTAAGTTTGCTGGGGCTGCCCAGAACTTTGCTGGTGCAAGCAGCAGTCATGGCAGCCATTTTAGGGGGCTGTGGTACGTTCAAAACAGCCTAATCGAAAGCAACAGCTCACAAGCTACTCCCTGACGCAGATGTCACATTCGTGATCCAGCAACCACATTTAGGAGAACAGGAGTAAAGTGCGGGGTGGCATGCATCCTCCTCTTCTGTGCACAAATCCCTCCCCGCACCACAATTCCTTTCCAGACCTTACCACGGTGCACGTTACCAGCTGCTGATCATGGTTACCCTCAACCCGGAAATAGCAGCCTTGGAATCAAAGCAAGCCACGCAAAAGTAATGCTGTATCACGAGCTCACTGTCCAGAGCATTACATCTGCGCCAGGCCTTTATCACAACTAGCCACTGAGAGAGGAATTTTAACTCATTGATCAGTTACTCAATTAGAATTGCTTTCGGTTACATCATGGCTAGTATGGCAGCGCTTTGGTTCATTAATAATAAATGCGATGTAAAGCAGAGGAAATGGGCGAGTACTGTTTGGGCAGCAAATGTTCAGAGAACAGGGAAGCTCTCATCAGGCAGAGAACTATTTCTCAAAGGTCTGCCTTTTGAAATGTCAGGCCGCTTGCAACTGGCATGAGCTGGCTGCATGATTGTAGGAGGGTACCACCTGGCCTGGCACACAGATAAGACCACCCTTAGGTGTGTAAGATTTTGCCATATATGGCTATGGGGTAGGCTTTGCTGTGACATGTATTATGATGTATATTGTGCTTTATAAACTCATGCAACTTGGTACAGGGGAGAGCTCTTGTCTTTTATGGCTCTCTCTGACGGCCATCAGTGTCTGATTATTGCTTCTTAATAAAGCTCTGTCCTTTTGGCAGTCTTTAATAAATTGGCTATTGTAAAGTGTTTTCCTTCCACACTACCACAGTACTTTTCAGTCTCCACCAAGGCACAACCTGACTATTTGTGCTCACTTCTTCTCCTACCAAGAGTAGAAACCAAGAACCATAAGAGGGTTTGGGGCAAAATGGGCCACAAATTTATTTTAAGTTGCTTTTGGGAAGTGGAAATTCTATGGAGCAGTTAGTCAGGAACAGCAACACACTTCCCTGAGTTTAGGAGATGTCCAAAGAACCTGAAAGCTAGCTAGCAGTCGCCTGTTTGTCTCAAGTGCAATTTCAAAAAGGCACAGACAACCACCAAGTTGGCAAGGTGTGAGCTTCTTCTCAAATCCTGGGTCAGTGCAAGTCCGGGAACAGTGTATGGGCGCAGTGGTGGGCTGGATGAGGGCCGACAGAGTCTGAATCCTAGCAAGATGGAGGCACTGCGGGTAAGCAACTCCCATGCCTAGGTGATGGGTCAATTGCCTCTTCTAGACAGGGCTGCGCTCAGTCTGAAGGAGCCTGTCTGTAGCCTGTGGGTACTCTTGGATTCATCATTGTCGGTCAAAGCTCAGATATCCTCAGTGGCAGGAATAGCTGGACTGCGGTTGTTTGTGCACTGGTAACCTTAAGCCTCACTTACTGTAAAGCGCTCTATGTGGGGGCTGCCCTTGGGCTTGGTCTGGACATAACACCTGTACTGAAAGATCTGCACTGGCTGCCAATATGCAGCCAGGCCAGGCTTAAGGTTTTAGTACTGGTCTAGAAAGCCCTTAACAACTTGGGAGCAGAGTATGAGAGATTGCCTTACCCCCTATAAGGGAAAGGCCAAACCTCAGTGGCAGAGCATCTGCTTTGCATGCAGAAGGTCCCAAGTTCAATCCCCAGAAACTCCAGGTAGGGCCGGTAGAGACTCCCTGTCTGAAATCCTGGGGAGCCGCTGCCAGTCAGTGTAGACAATACTGAGTCAATGGGTCTGACTCGGTATAAGGGAGCTTCCCAGCTTTCCTAAACTGGTGCAGTCAGTGAGGTCTTCTGTGGAGGTGTTGCTTGTAGTACAGCATGCCCCAGAGGTCCACTGTGTCATGACAAGGAGCAGAGCTTGTAGCATAGCAGCTTAACTCATTTCCAGCCGCAGGAGACAACGCTTTGTGGATTTCGGCTCCTACTGAACACATTTTTATTCCATCTGCCCTTCCCAGAAGGGTAATTCTGACTTGGTCACTGTGAACTGTGAACCAGTATGGTATTATTTTAATAGGCTTATATCAGTTATATATTGTATTGTACTGCATTTTTGCTTCATATATCACTTTGAGGTTCTTTAGAATATAAAGCAATTAAGATTTTTTTACTCGTCTCCATTTCTATCAGGACAAGAGAACAACACAGCTCCATCTGCATAGTCCTGATTTAATGGAAATCACAGTGCTACAGGAAAATAATAATAATAATAATAAACTTGATTTCGACCCCGCCCTTTTTCCAATAGGACTCAGAGCGGCTTACAACTAAAAACAACACCATTAAAACATACAGAGTATATTATTAAAAAAGAATTAAACTATGAGAAAAATTAAAACCATAAAATATAGGTTAAAAACAGAGGACAATTTAAAATAATAAAATCATATAATGTAATCACCAAACCTATGACACTTAATCCTGGTCGTTCTCTATCCCAAATGCCCATTGAAATAAAACAGTCTTTACTTGTCGCCGGAAAGACAGCAAGGAGGGAACTGATCGCACCTCACTCGGAAGGTAGTTCCGCAGCCTAGGGGCAGCCACCGAAAAGGCCCTATCTCGTGTCCGCGTCATATGTGCTTGCAAAGGTGTGGGGAACACAAGAAGGGCCTCATCTGAAGATCTCAAATCCCGGACATGCCTTTGTTGCAATGCTAGCTTTCTAACCAAGGTTCAGGGCAGAGCAGGTTACTATATTATCGTTGTTTTGACTTTTTTGTTGGTTTTACATAAAATTGTGTTTGATTATGCATTACGTTTATTATATTGCTGCCCTATCCGCAACACAGAGCATCTCTGCTCTGAAAACACTACAAGCCTGTGACAGCTTAGTGTGGCAGCACCTACCCTGTGGAATTCCCTCCCCTTAAATATTAGACTGCCGCCATCTCTGGTATCTTTTTGGTACCTACTGAAGACCTTCCTTTTTCAACAAGCCTTTTAAGTTGAGACCTATCCCAGTCTGTGTCTGTGTTGGAATTGCTTTTTAATATGCTTTTAAACCTTTTTTTAAAAAACAGTATATTTTAACCTTTTTTTAAAAAAAAAGTCTTCAAAGCTTTTTAAAAAAATGTTTTTAAAGTTGTTTTGTTTTAATGTATTTTACGGTCTGTTTTTATGATGTTTTAAAGCATTTTTAGTGCTTTTTTTGCCGCCCTGGGCTCCTGCTGGGAGGAAGGGCGGGATATAAACGAAGGAAGGAAGGAAGGAAGGAAGGAAGGAAGGAAGGAAGGAAGGAAGGAAGGAAGGAAGGAAGGAAGGCATTCTCCCTGGAGGTTCCCAGTATTTCATGCCTGCTTATTAAGAACATAAGAACATAAGAACATAAGAAGAGCCTGCTGGATCAGGCCAGTGGCCCATCTAGTCCAGCATCCTGTTCTCACAGTGGCCAACCAGGTGCCTGGGGGAAGCCCGCAAGCAGGACCCGAGTGCAAGAACACTCTCCCCTCCTGAGGCTTCCGGCAACTGGTTTTCAGAAGCATGCTGCCTCTGACTAGGGTGGCACAGCACAGCCATCATGGCTAGTAGCCATTGATAGCCCTGTCCTCCATGAATTTGTCTAATCTTCTTTTAAAGCCATCCAAGCTGGTGGCCATTACTGCATCTTGTGGGAGCAAATTCCATAGTTTAACTATGCGCTGAGTAAAGAAGTACTTCCTTTTGTCTGTCCTGAATCTTCCAACATTCAGCTTCTTTGAATGTCCACGAGTTCTAGTATTATGAGAGAGGGAGAAGAACTTTTCTCTATCCACTTTCTCAATGCCATGCATAATTTTATACACTTCTATCATGTCTCCTCTGACCCGCCTTTTCTCTAAACTAAAAAGCCCCAAATGCTGCAACCTTTCCTCGTAAGGGAGTCGCTCCATCCCCTTGATCATTCTGGTTGCCCTCTTCTGAACCTTTTCCAACTCTAGAATATCCTTTTTGAGATGAGGCGACCAGAACTGTACACAGTATTCCAAACGCGGCCACACCATAGATTTATACAACGGCATTATGATATTGGTTGTTTTATTTTCAATACCTTTCCTAATTATTGCTAGCATGGAATTTCCCTTTTTCACAGCTGCCGCACACTGGGTCGACAGTTTCATCGTGCTGTCCACTACAACCCCGAGGTCTCTCTCCTGGTCGGTCACCGCCAGTTCAGACCCCATGAGCGTATATGTGAAATTAAGATTTTTTGCTCCAATATGCATAATTTTACACTTGTTTATATTGAATTGCATTTGCCATTTTTCCGCCCATTCACTCAGTTTGGAGAGGTCTTTTTGGAGCTCTTCGCAATCCCTTTTTGTTTTAACAACCCTGAACAATTTAGTGTCATCAGCAAACCTGGCCACTTCACTGCTCACTCCTAATTCTAGGTCATTAATGAACAAGTTGAAAAGTACAGGTCCCAATACCGATCCTTGAGGGACTCCACTTTCTACAGCCCTCCATCGGGAGAACTGTCCGTTTATTCCTACTCTCTGCTCTTAACCAATTCCTTATCCACAAGAGGACCTCTCCTCTTATTCCATGACTGCTAAGCTTCCTCAGAAGCCTTTGGTGAGGTACCTTGTCAAACGCTTTTTGAAAGTCTAAGTACACTATGTCCACTGGATCACCTCTATCTATATGCTTGTTGACACTCTCAAAGAATTCTAATAGGTTACTGAGACAGGACTTTCCCTTGCAGAAGCCATGCTGGCTCTGCTTCAGCAAGGCTTGTTCTTCTATGTGCTTGGTTAATCTAGCTTTAATAATACTTTCTACCAGTTTTCCAGGGACAGAAGTTAAGCTAACTGGCCTGTAATTTCCGGGATCCCCTCTGGATCCCTTTTTGAAGATTGGCGTTACATTTGCCACTTTCCAGTCCTCAGGCACGGAGGAGGACCCGAGGGACAAGTTACATATTTTAGTTAGCAGATCTTTGAGAACTCTCGGGTGGATGCCATCCGGGCCCGGTGATTTGTCAGTTTTTATATTGTCCATTAAGCTTAGAACTTCCTCTCTCGTTACCACTATTTGTCTTAGTTCCTCAGAATCCCTTCCTGCAAATGTTAGTTCAGGTTCAGGGATCTGCCCTATATCTTCCACTGTGAAGACAGATGCAAAGAATTCATTTAGCTTCTCTGCAATCTCCTTATCGTTCTTTAGTACACCTTGGACTCCCTTATCATCCAAGGGTCCAATTGTCTCCCTAGATGGTCTCCTGCTTTGAATGTATTTATAGAATTTTTTGTTGTTGGTTTTTATGTTCTTAGCAATGTGCTCCTCAAATTCTTTTTTAGCATCCCTTATTGTCTTCTTGCATTTCTTTTGCCAGAGTTTGTGTTCTTTTTTATTTTCTTCATTCGGACAAGACTTCCATTTTCTGAAGGAAGACTTTTTGCCTCTAAGAGCTTCCTTGACTTTGCTTGTTAACCATGCTGGCATCTTCTTGGCCCTGGCGGTACCTTTTCTGATCTGCGGTATGCACTCCAGTTGAGCTTCTAATATAGTGTTTTTAAACAACTTCCAAGCATTTTTGAGTGATGTGACCCTCTGGACTTTGTTTTTCAGCTTTCTTTATACCAATCCCCTCATTTTTGTGAAGTTTCCTCTTTTGAAGTCAAATGTGACCGTGTTGGATTTTCTTGGCAATTGGCCAGTTACATGTATGTTTAATTTAATAGCACTGTGGTCACTGCTCCCAATTGGTTCAACAACACTTACATCTCGCACCAGGTCCCGGTCCCCACTGAGGATTAAGTCCAGGGTTGCCGTCCCTCTGGTCGGTTCCATGACCAACTGATCTAGGGAATAGTCATTTAGAATATCTAGAAACTTTGCTTCTTTGTCATGACTGGAACACATATGCAGCCAGTCTATGTCCGGGTAGTTGAAGTCACCCATTACTACCACATTTCCTAGTTTGGATGCTTCCTCAATTTCATATCTCATCTCCAGGTCTCCCTGAGCATTTTGATCAGGGGGACGATAGATCGTTCCCAGTATTAAGTCCCTCCTGGGGCACGGTATCACCACCCACAACGATTCTGTGGAGGAGTCTGCCTCTTTTGGGGTTTCGAGCTTGCTGGATTCAATGCCTTCTTTCACGTATAGAGCGACTCCGCCACCAATACGCCCTTCCCTGTCCTTCCGATATAGTTTATATCCAGGGATAACCGTATCCCACAGGTTTTCTCCATTCCACCAGGTCTCGGTTATGCTCACTATATCAATGCTCTCCTCTAAGACCAAGCACTCCAGTTCTCCCATCTTGGTTCGGAGGCTCCTAGCATTAGCGTACAGGCACTTGTAAGCAGTGTCTCTCTTCAAGTGTCTTTGGCACTTGTGGTTAGGCCTGTGGTAATTTTGCTCTTCTGAATTTATATCCTGTGCCCCTGCTCTCACAATGCCTACTTCTAGGCCTACCCCTTTTAAAATTTCATCATTTCTTTGGTCTTTATGCCAGGGGGGAGGTTTATTCCGAACCGGACCTTTCTCAGCTCCTGTCGGGTTTCCCCCCTCAGTCAGTTTAAAAGCTGCTCTGCTACCTTTTTAATTTTAAGTGCCAGCAGTCTGGTTCCATTCTGGTTCAAGTGGAGCCCGTCCCTTTTGTACAGGCCCGGCTTGTCCCAAAATGTTCCCCAGTGCCTAACAAATCCGAACCCTTCCACCCGACACCATCGTCTCATCCACGCATTGAGACTGCGAAGCTGGGCCTGTCTGGCTGGTCCTGCGCGTGGAACCGGTAGCATTTCAGAGAAAGCCACCTTGGAGGTCCTGGCTTTCAGCATCCTACCTAGCAACCTAAATTTTGCTTCCAGGACCTCACGGCTGCATTTCCCCATGTCGTTGGTGCCAACGTGCACCACGACCACTGACTCCTTCCCAGCACTGTCTACCAAACTATCTAAACGACGGGCGATATCCGCAACCTTCGCACCAGGCAGGCAAAACACCTTGCGGTCTACACGCCCATCACACACCCCACTGTCTATGTTCCTAATGATAGAATCACCCACTACAAGGATCCCTCTACCCCCTGGAGATATATCCTCGGCACGAGAGGATAGCTGCTCATCCCCCAAGGAATGGGTCCCTTCTAAGGGATCATTTCCCTCTTCCTCAGCTGGATGCTCTCCTTCCCCGAGACCATCGTTCTCCATGATAGCAGGAGAGCTATCATCGTTGGAGTGGGACACAGCTATAACGTCCCTGAAGGCCTCCTCCACACACCTCTCTGCCTCTCTCAGCTTTTCCAGGTCCGCCACCTTGGCCTCAAGGAAATGAAGTTGTTCCCGGAGAGCCAGGAGCTCATTGCACCGAGAGCACACCCACGACTTCTGTCCAACAGGCAGATAGTCGTACATGCTGCAGGCGGTGCAAAACACTGGAAAGCCCCCACACCCCTGCTGGCTTCTTACCTGCATAGTTTTGTTTAAGGTTTATTACGTCAATGGGTTGGAGACTGCGGTTTAGTTGAGGTCAGGGAACAGACGGGCAGAGTGGGGGGCCCTGGCCTCCTCGCCCTGCTGCCAAACTCGCTCTGCTGCTTAACTCGCCTTGACGCTTCGTCAGCTGGGGCTCCCTCTAGCTCGTGGAGCATCTTTTAAGTCTTTTAAGTAGAGATCTTATCCCAATCTGCATCTGAGTTGGAATTGCTTTTTAAGATGTTTTCAAAGCTTTTGTTAAAAAAAAGATGTTTTTAAATATGTTTTGTTTTAATATATTTAAAGTCTGTTTTTTAAGATATTTTAGAGTGCTTTTAGTGTTTTTGTTTGCTGCCCTGGGCTCCTATTGGGAGGAAGGGCGGGATATAAATTTAATTAAATTATTATTAATAAATTTCTTCAACCAAGGAGACAATATCCCTGAAAGATGGGTTTCTATTTCCCCCCCCCCATATACCAAGGATAGGGAATATCAGACCCACGTGCCAAATGTTCTCTGACATAGACGAATGCGGTATGTAAAATTCGAAGCTCTCCCCAGAACCATGTCTTAGTGGTCCTGCTTTGAACCCTCCTCGAGTACTTTTGCCTGGCTGCAATCTGTTCTTGAATTTGGATAACACCTCTTGCTTCCCTGGGGAGGAGTGTGTGTCCAGATATGAGCCTACTGTACAAACATAGCATCTGCATTCATTGCTCCACCCATCTCTGAAATGTGATCCCCAGAAGGGAATGCGGCCCAGCTCTCGAGCTGAAAAAGGTCCCCACCTGTGCCAAATACAGCTAGAAAAGGCAGCTTTAATGATCTATCAAGGGCCAATTACACTTTTAATTCACAATCAGTGAGATTTGAACCCATGACTCCATGGCCTAATCTCACACAACCACGTGCATACTAGCAGTTGAACCAAAACGGCTCCCTCTTTCTGGGCTTACAGAGCCTCCTGACTGAGCCTCCAATCTGAAGGGATTTGAGGCAACCGGGTCATGCCAGAGCATCACGGCCAGGAAGAGCAGCCGGCCGTCTTTCCCATTCTCTGCAGAGACCGCTGGCAAGGTGGCTGCAGTTTGTACACGGAGAACACATTTCCTTGCTCAAGCCCCAGTTAAAGAGAGCAAATGGGTCCCCAGAGTATTGGGCCTTGTTCAAACACAACCCTTATGATAACGAAGGGATTTTCTCTTTCCCCTCCCACCCCCCACCTTCAGCGGATGATTATTAATGCGTTTCCAGGAGCTCAGTCCATTTCTCTAAATGAGAGCCGCCACGGCAGCCCGAGCAAGAATGAAACGTGATAAATGCGCCCCCTCCCACCCCACTCGCTCAGCAGGAGCCGCGAGGGGTTTTCATTCTAACAAGCTTCAGATGTAAGATGACTGGAATAACAAAGTATGAATTTTTATGAGTCTAATAAATCACTCCACTTTTCCTGCTCTTCATCGTTTTCAGCACTTCAAACATCAGAGGGGGGAAATCCGGGGCTGTAATCAAATGGCCTCGGCCGCTGGGGGAGAGGAACCAGAAGTGGCTCTCTGCTCAGACTCAGTTAAGGATCTGCATTTCGTCTGGGAACAAAGCATTTCCCTTTAGCTACTAACAGGAAATAGGAAGGCCAAGAGGCTACTTGCTCCCCAGCCTTCCCCACCACCACCACCACCCCAAATGGCCAGGCATCAGCACACAAAAATATTTGTTGAAAGCCCTGGGACAAAACTTTTCAAGGATTGGCCCCTCGCTCCCATCACAAGCCATCACCTCTGGAAAGTCCTTTGCTTATTGCACACACTTCCCAACCCCATCCAGAAACAAAACTTCATTTGGTGAACAGTTTCCCGACGGGAGAATCCAGCAGTGCATGCATCATGTGCAGCTTGTCTGTCTCTTACACAATGTAGTGTGTATTTTGAAGTGCGGGCACTCTTCATGACAACCCCCGCAGTCATGCCCTTACTAAGACAATACAACAAAGAATGAACTTTGGACCACAGCAGATATTGGCTGTGTACACACCATACATTTAAAGCATCCTCCCCTAAGAATTCTGGGAACTGTAGTTTGTTAAGGATGGTAGGAATTGTAGCTCTGTGCGGTGTAAACTACACTTTCTAAGATTCTTTGGGGCGGGGGGAGGATGTAGTTTAAATATATGGTGTCTATGCAACCATTGTGGCTGCAATGCCAAGCCAGCTCTCCCCCACCCACCCCTCTCTCTCTCCCCTCCCCCAACACCTTTCTTTAACATCCAACCTAATGAAGTAGACAAGTGGCAGTTTCATCCTTCGCCACACGTGCTAAAGCAACCGGCCTCTCCTTCTCCAGAATAAGCTTATTTGGCATGCAGAGAACTGGGCAACAGCATCCCAGGAGATGACATTATTGTCCCTGCTGGGAAATAAGAGATGGCACTTTGTCTCTGCCCACCCTTCCTCCACTGCACTGCCGACGTCCATCATCTAAACTTTGGAAGAGTAGAAAGAATTGCATTTGGCAAGTTACTAGTAAGCAACTTGAACGTTAGAAGAAATTTATTGACAGAAAATGCCATTGCTGTACTACTTAAAGGAGTGGTGGGTCACGGCCCAGTGGTGGAGGAGCACCTGCTTGGCATGTAGAAGGTCCCGTTTTCAATCCCCTCCAGCATCTCCAGTAGGTAGGGCTGGGACAGAATCCTGTCTGAAATCCTGGAGAGCTGCTGCCAGTCAGTATAGACAATAATGAACTAGATGGACCAACGGTTTGGCTTGGTATAATCCCTGAAAAGCTCCAAGGGCTCAGACTGGGAGTAAAGGCATAATGGAGAGTTACAAAAAGAACAAAAGTTAGCTGCACCCCAAACACGCTAGCAGTAAGTTAGCTGACAGCACATTAATAAAGCCTGAAAATGCTGATGTGCTGATACAGCAATGAATATCCCACAAACCAAAGGATTCTAGACATTAAAAGTGCCTAATGTATTACTAGCTCCACTAAAACTGTTACCAGCTCATTCACTTTGTGTGCAAGACACAATTTATGGTGAACGGTGAATCTGGAATGTTGCTAGCTCAGAGGGAATCGTTGCTTGCCCCAAGAGACTAAAAACATGAGGCTGTTTTTAAGATCTTTACGGAGGCACAACACAAAATTGAAAATCAGTAAAAGGACCGCACGTCTGATCCATGGATCATATTGCTATTGCCCACTTTAGAGAATGGAGAGAAACTCCCATACAACAGATGAGAAATAAATAATCTGTCGCTAGGAGGCTTTGCTAGTATCCCCTAATGAGAGGAGATCAAATTAATCCTGAAAGTGCTGTCGGAGTTCAAGGCCTGCTCATACTCTGTGCCAAGGAACTCAAAGTCTTGTGCCAAGAAGTCTTGAATAAATCACACAGATCAATAACATTCATGCTTGTTCCCCTGTTTTGCATAAACTTTTCTCTCCATTTGCCTCCTGCCTTGCTCTAAACTTGGTATTTGAGATACTGAAGGATGTTAGGAGACAAAGAGTGGTACAGTGACAAGACAGGAGCGACAGAAATAGGCAAGGGGTGATATAACAAAAGACCACAGAACATTTCACACCTGAACTAAGAGAAGTTTTCTCCCAGGCACCACAGGCACGTCTTTCATATTATACTATCAAGCAGCTCCATCAACATTTGACACTTTACAAGGAGTAACAACAGCAGAAAAGAGAGATTCTGGCCCCCAAAGATTACACATTTTGAAAAGGAAAAGGAGAGGCAAGAGTAATATGGGATTGATTAGAGCTAAGATGCTCACTCAGTTGTGGTTCCAGAGGTCACAGGAAGCCCAACAAGGGCACAATTAGGGATGGCAAAATTGACTTGGGCTCATTCTTTGCAGAAAACACAAATCTAGCTCTGGCTACTTCCAATCAGTTCTGAGCTGGCCAGATTTTGGACACTACCTTATTGGTTCCTTAAAACCATCCAATGTTTTTTTCACGCAAAACCACTTTTCATTTGCTTCTCCAGCACAGCACTGAATCAGGGAATTCATCTTTGACAAACATTTACCGATTATCAAATCACAACCGCAGCCACAGACAGGGGCAATAAGTCACTTTAAGCAGCCGCCCGCACTGCAGTCTGAAGAGTTTGGGCAGCTCCGCGATGACAAATAACTCCTGTCAACACGGCATGTTCCCTTGCACGCGGGATCCTTGTTCTCCCTTGTTCCACGCTACCTGGTGTTTAATGACAGCGCTGTCAGACGAAGACAGAGCCCTCTGCGTCTGCGGACTGTCAACGCCCTATTAGAGAGAAGATTGAGACCCCACTCTTCTTAAACTCACTCAAGCAACACAACCTGCTAGTTTTTATAATTATTGTTCGAGAGCCATCGATCGCAGGCTGACACCTAACCTATCTGTATGAAATGGGAGCAGTTTTCTGGGTGACAGTTGCTATAGATTATGGAAGGTGGAGGTGCCTCTCCTCCCCACTATGCTACAAACACTAAACCAAAAAGTAGGCAGGAAAAAAAGGAATGAACGAGAATGCTTATAATATTCTCTCACAAACACTCAGACCCCTAGCAATCCAAACCTTCTGCACACAAGCCAGAGTCATCCACAGGCCACTTCCCACGTTACAATTTCCCAAGAGGAAAATCCTCCTGTACGTCGCTTCCATAGCAAGGAAATGCTGATTTACACCTAACTAAATTTAGCCTCTGTTGAAGCAACTTTGCATGCTGTGGCACTGAAAAGGGTGTCAAGAACTATTAGAAAATGTGTTTGTTAGAATAGTATAGTATAGTTTTGTTACTTATAGCTGCCCATAATCGCTTGTAATTATTATCAGCCCACCACAAACAAACAAGATCAACAGGCAGATGGGAAAACCATGAAACAAACAACTGAAATTGTTTTGACTCTGCCTCTGGACATCTTGCAGTACTCAAAACCCACCCAGAAGTCTTGCTGAAGAATATACCCTGAAGATCTCTCCAAAGAGAAGGGAAGGCTGCCAGCTTCTGAGCTCAGGTGTCTCCTACACTAGCCTTCCAACCACCTCAAGGCTGTCTGCTCCCCAAGAGGTCCCAGTCAAGAAGGCAAGAGGCCATACAGTAGTGCCACATGACGTGGCTGCTGCAAGCCAGAGCCCCACTCTTTTAAATCCTTTGCACCCTCCTTGAAGGGAGGTGTAGGGGCAGACTTTAACTGCTGCCAGCCCTGCTTGTTTCAGAGCTAGCCTTTGTTAAAGCAGCATTGCCCCAATGCTGCCCGCAAAGCTGCCCCTTGCTGTGCCAACTTGCTCTTTCTTTCTGTAGTCCTGGCTGGCCAGTCAAGGCCCTGGGCCCTCCCTGGGACATGACACACAACAGGCTTCAACAATCAGTGCTTGTTGGCTTCCAAAGATGGGAAAGTCAGAATTGTGTGAGATCTGGAGAATAATGCAGGAAGAGAGATCAGGAAAAGTACTCTTTCAAAATACAAAAAAACAAAATCAGCCTAATCTGAAATGTAAAGCTACCTTCTGAAAGAGGCTTGGTTGGCCTTTTGCTCCTGAGTTTTAATCTGTTTTCAATTTGTTGTTGTGAGAATGCATTTTAAAACTGACCCAGTTGTTTCTGCCCCATCATGATTATTTAATTGATTCATTGTGTGTGTTTTATCTCATTATCTTCATTGTATTTGGGGGACTTTAATCTGGGAGCTGCCTTGGGGGGCCAGAAGGCACGGCAGAAGTTTTCAAAAATAAATACATTCAATGACAGAGCATAGCTAAGCAGTAGAGTACATGTGCTTGATTTTACCTTAGGGGTAACCAATGTGCACCCTCAAGATATTTCTGGACTACAACTCCCATCATCCCCAGCAAGCACGGCCACAGCTCAGGGAGGATGGGAGTTAGAGTCCAACAACACATGGACAGCACTGTTCTGGCTGCCCCCACTTGGCATTCAAAATGTTTCTGGTTCAGTCTCTAGCACAGGTGCTCGGGAACCTTTGGCCCTCCAAGTGTTGCTAACTACAACTCCCATCATACCCAACCTCTGCCCATGCTTGATGTGCTGATGGGAGTTGTAGTTCAGCAACATCTGGAGGGCCAAAGGTTCCTCTCGCCCGTTCTGGCATCTCCAGTTAAAAGGACCCCTTCACAGCATGACTAACAGTCCGTTAGCTCAGCCTGATGTCCTCCAAATGTTTTGGGCTACAATTCCCATCAGTCCCCCAGCCAGCCCACTCCAAGCGAATTCCCACACAGAATACTAAAACGAGTACCAATCAGAGGCTCTGATCTGGGGCAGATTCCAATTTGGCTTGTAACAGGATCAAAGAGAAACCCATGGACTGATAACACTGGCACCAAAACTGGCGAACAACAACCTTTGCCAGCCTAGTGCCCTCACAGCACTTTGGACTACAGTGCCCATCAGGTCCAGCCAGCAAGGATGAATGATGCTGGGGCTGATGAGAGCCATGCACTGAGCAGGGGGTTGGACTCGATGGCCTCGTAGGCCCCTTCCAACTCTACTATTCTATGATTCTATGCTGGTTAGGGTTGATGGGCATTCTAGGGCAAAGCAACTGGAGTGCACCAGGTTGGCGGAGGCTGGCCTAGAAACTCCCCCAGGTTGAGCGCTCAAGTGCAGAAGACTTTTGACAGCCTTTACTACCTCAGGTCACTGCAAGTGGGTTGGCCCCACAGCCAGTGTCTCCAATGCTCCCATCCACCAAAGCAGCCCAATTTTAACTCTTCAAGAATATATATACATTGTTATTGTTATGTGCCTTCAAGTCAATTATGACTTACGGCGACCCTATGAATCAGCGACCTCCAAGAGCATCTGTCATGAACCACCCTGTTCAGAAGACCTTGTAAGTTCAGGTCTGTGCTTCCTTTATGGAATCAACCCATCTCTTGTTTGGCCCTCCTCTTTTTCTACTCCCTTCTGTTTTTCCCAGCATTATTGCCTTTTCTAGTGAATCATGTCTTCTCATGATGTGTCCAAAGTATGATAACCGCAGTTGCCTCTGAATCCCAGTTGCTGGGGAGCACAAGTGGGAAGAGTTGCTCTTGTCCTGCTTGGCAGCTTCCCTTTGGGGCATCTGGTTGTCCACTGTGAGAAGAGGATGCTGAACTAGATGGACCGCTGGCATGATCCAGCTGCAGGGCTCCTCTTGCATTCTCATTCTGACTGGCAGCACCCTTGGGCAGAGAAAGTGACTTCCTTCCTGAGATCCTCTTAGCAGGAGATGCTAAGACAGGACTTCCTCTTTTTCTATTCCCTTCTGTTTTTCCCACCATTATTGTCTTTTCTAGTGAATCATGTCTTCTCATTATGTGTCCAAAGTAGGATAACCTCAGTTTCATCATTTTAGCTTCTAGTGACAGTTCTGGTTTAATTCGTTCTAACACCCAATTATTTGTCTTTTTTGTAGTCCATGGTATGCGCAAAGCTCTCCTCCAACCCCACATTTCAAATGAGTTGATTTTTCTCTTATCCACTTTTTTCATTGTCCAACTTTCACATCCATACATAGAGATTGGAAATATCATGGTCTGAATGATCCTGACTTTAGTGTTCAGTGATACATCGTTGCATTTGGAGACCTTTTCTAGTTCTCTCATAGCTGCCCTTGTGATGCCCCTGTAAATATAATACTGTAATATGGTAAGTGCGCGTTTATTAGAGTATATTATTTATTTATTAATTTATTTATTGCAGTTGCACTTGTATACCGCCCCATAGCCAAAGCTCTCTGGGCGGTTTACAGCAATCAAAAACATTAAAACAAATATACAATTTAAAACACATATTTTAAAAACAATTTAAAACACAAAAAATATGTGGTAAGTAGACTGAGTGAGAGGGGGGAGTACATGGGTTGGAATGTTGAAGAATGTTGTGTGATGATTGGCTGAGTGGCTGGGTTTCTGAAAGTATAAATGAGAGGATGACAGTTGTTCTGGGTTGGAGTTTGGAGAGAAGATTTTGGAGAGGGTTGTTGGGTGGACTGGATTTAGGCGGATAGTGAGGCAGGTTATCTATGACTAAGAAGTATAAAGACTAATGCATCTTATGAAACCACACGCATGCTGACTGAACAAGTAATCTTGTTATTCCCTGTGTAAATAAATAAATAAATAAATAAATAAAATATTTCTTGGTTTACCAGAAAGCCTGATCCTTGGCTGGGTTACACAGACCAGAAGGGTGGGCAGGGCATATACCAAGGTTGGGAAACAGTATCAGTTGTGGCTGCGGTGAAGAGATAGTGTAACATCATCAGGTATCCAGAGCAACCCAGGGCTGTATTCTTTATAGGCACAAAGATACAGGGGGGTTGTGGCCAGCAAGTGCACCCAGACACAACGTAGCAATAGGCCAGGAGGAAACTAAGACACAGTCTCAAGGCAATATTGTTTACAGAGAGTGTCAGGTGGTGGGGCCTAGCAGTGGGTTCTTGAGAGATCTGTGCTAGGGCTGGTGAGATAACCGTTAAGAGACCAGGACCTTGAGGTGGTATCGTGATAGGTGATGACCACAGGAGGGGTCCTGACAGCCCTCCCCTGTCCTAGCCTTCTTCTGATTTCTTGACTATTGTCTCCATTTTGGTTAGTGACTGTGCCAAGGTATTACTGTACATTTATTTAAAACTGTTTGTAGCCTGCCTCACCCCGCGCTTGAGATCGTTCACAATATGATGGCTACGGTCTCCCCTGCCTCCGCTGTCGGAGGCAATGTGCCTCTGAATGCCCCTTGCTGCCAAATATAAGTGGGGTGAGCGCTGCTGTTGCCGTCAGGTCCTGCCTGCAGGCTCCCCATTGGGGCACCCGGTTCTCCACTGTGAGAACAAGAGGATGGACTACGTGGGCTTTTCTGCCTGATCCAGCAGCAGGGCTTTTCTGACGTTCCGAGTAATTGAAGGCCGAGGCAGAAGCGTGTGGGAGGAAAAGCCAAACAATATGGGAAGATGTCACTCAGCAGCAATTACCATCCGTGTCCCTGGCCTGTCTCAGTTCGTCAGGCGACCTCCAAACAGGAGAGAGGGGGAAAGCTGCCATCTGACAGAGAGCATTGTTTTTCCGACAAGTCAATAATCCAACCTCTCCGCCGCAGTCGGGAGCGATTTGCTTTTTATTCTTAAATCTTCAAAAGTCCAATCCGCTTGCTCTCACATCACTGCCAACACTACCATCTACCAAGGTTTCCGCAACTGAAACTTACAGCGGCTTTGTGATTCTGTTACCAATAAACACCTAATTTCCTCAACCGTGAGTGACAGGCGAGCAGGCTGGCTCCTCTTGTACCTTTCCCTCGGGATTACCAAAATGATGCCAGGTGGTAGGGAGGGGCGGGAGGGAAGGGAGAGGCAGCTCCCTTATGCAGACGCCCAGTTTGACAAGCAATTCTCGACAGCGCTTGGCAATATTTGATAAATTCTCATTTTCCCCTCTAGGCTGTCATGTAATCTTTTTATTGACAGCGCTACAGGAGTATTTCCGTAGTCACCGGAAAAAGGGTCACCAGCTTGTTATTAAACCAAACATTTTAAAAAAAGAAATTGCTAACAGAGAAAAAAACCAACCAGCCTGCCTGGCCACCCACTGGAATAGACACCCTCCCTTTTTACGCTTCTATGATTTGACATGATTGCCCCAAACATCTTGATCTTGGTCTCTTACTTAAGCACCGGGGCTTTTCCAGCGCCAGTGCTCGGGCAATTCTCCTCTTTCACCTCCAGCTGCTGAGACAAATGACAGCCCTCTCACCCTAATTTCACTTTACACAAATTTATAGATCCGTCATTCTTTGCAACCTTAGCTCCTCAGGCTCCTAACCCTCTTTCCCACCATTTGTTTAGAAAGAAAAAGATTTGTTTTGAGTTGGGAACTAGAGCTCTGTTTTGTCCTACATAAGAAACATTATTATATATACAGCCAAGAAAGGCTTTCACTGTCTACCGCCGCTGTGTCTCCCGCTCCTGCAAGGCTTTCCACAGAACATTTCCCATTTCTTAAAGTCATTATTAACTGTGAATGGGTGCCAATTGCAAATACAATACAACACAAAGCAAGCTTGCCAGTTTCAAAGTTTTCAGTTTTGTTTACTAAATACAAGTAAGGTAAACATACCAAATTAGATCACTCTCTAAAGCATCAGAAATTTTTCCAATGCTAACTGAAAATCTTCCCTTTCTGGAAAACCCACACCACTGATTCATTGGTCCATCTAGCTCAGAATTGTCTACAATGACTACAAGTGGCTCTCCAGAGTATCAGATAATTTTGTTTGTTTGTTTGTTTTTAAAGTTGTTTTGTTTTAATGTATTTTAAGATCTGTTTTTATGATGTTTTAAAGTGTTTTTAGCGCTTCTGTTTCCCGCCCTGGGCTCCTGCTGGGAGGAAGGGCAGGATATAAATAAATAAATAAATAAATTCCCAGCCCTACCTAGAGATGCTGAAGATTGAGCCAGCGACCTCTGCATGCAAAGCAGATGCTCTACGGCCCTTCCCCAGAACCCTCCCCTTTCCCCAATGGCCACGGAACTGGCCAAACAGCAACTGGGTACCACTGAAAGACATCCCTCCGTTTGCCTGTTTTGCTTCCAAGGCGCCTGCCTTGCATGTTCAGATTTCTCTTCCCCTTGGGACTTGCCAAAGCCTGAGCCTGTGCATCTTCCAAAATTTGCATTCCAACTGGCTTTTGGTAGTCAGAGATAAGAAGGGATAGAGCAGCACAACGCTGTCAGCCACAGTGCCCCTTAAGGTGGGGCAGTCTATACATCCAATTAAATCATTACAATGAACCGCCACTAAAGTTAGAAGACACCCACACAGGAAAAATCTGAAAAGTCTTTCTTAAAAATAAAAAAAGCACAAAGGAGTTAGAGTACACAACACATGCAAGCCATACCTTCTTGCACTGCCAAAACCTTAGCATTCTAAAAGTAGTCTTGCTGCAAGGCTGACAACAGAACTATTCCCTACCCCTCCGTCCCCAGGACCTCTGCACCAGGAGTGCCAGGAATTATTCACAGGGCAAACGCAGAGGCCACACAGAAGAGAGGTAGAGGGATGTGCTTGTGTGCCTCTGTGTGCTAGAATCAGATTGAGAGATATACAAAATGAGAGCACACACCATCTATACTCGCAAAATCTTCCAACCAAATTAGACATATACCAACGGAAGAAGGAACACAGGCAAGAGAGTCAACATCAGTGGGGGGAACCTTACATGCCTCTCATCAAACATAAATTGAGAGAGGGGATTGTCAGAGCCCTCGACTTAGTTGCGAGTGGCTTAGCCACTGAATTTTGAGGACAGGCTTAAAGCCAACAAGGACAATCTTCGCCTGTTGCTCTCTGACTATTTGCACATTTCTCTAGCCCCTCCTGACGGCAGGGTCACCACCAGTCCCAAACTCGGAAGTTCATGGGTCCTGAAGCCAAGTGTGGTTCTTACTACTAGAGGATTGAAGATTTTCCTGTTAATGTTCATTATATTCAAACGTAATCCGAAGGGCTGAGAGCTGGTCCTGCATCCTCTGTGCTCCCCCCCCCACTGCCGACATTCACCTTTTTGTTTTTGGGTAGTGGCCTCTTTTTTACATCATGCTCATGCATGTGTGAGTATGCCCAGTAGCTAAAGGAACTCAGCTAACATGACTAGGAGCCCAGCAGCCTTTGCATGTGGCATGGAAGAATGCAGGGCCAAAACAGCAGCTCATCAGAACAGTCAGAGACCCAGAAGCACATATATACCAGCACAGAGTGCACAGGAGCACTGTTATTTCAAAAGTGCACTAACTTTGCTATCAGATCCAGACACAAACACATTAGCAACATCTCACTGAGGCCTAGAGAAGACTGTGAAAAAACAAAGAATTCAAAGACATATTTGGCCCTCTTCACAATCCATCTCGCAATGCAGTTGTTTGGGACACAGTGGCTGCACACGAGGCAAAGTGGAACAGATTTCCAAACATTTCATGCTCAGGGAGCTCCTTCAGCATGTGCTCGGCATGTAAGCCTCAAAAACTGCTTCCTAAAACAGCTGCTGTACTCCTTAATTGGTCTCCACGGGCAACGGGTGTTCGCAATTTCAGCCCCAATGCCTAGCAGTTTCGGTTTAGGTTTCCTTTCCCCTGCAAGGTCCCTCTCTCCCCTTCCCTCCATCCCCAGGCTTAATGGAAGTCTGGCTGGGGGATCACAACCTTTTGTCAATGTCAGTAGCTCTGGAAGTTCAGTTAAGAAGCAGTTAGCCAGCTGTACTTATTAGATATTTGTGGAAATTAGCAAAGTGCCTTTGTTGGAGAAAGCAATGCTCACTTGCCAGTCATAGCTGTTCTTTGGAAATGGACACAGCAATGGATTACGGAAGCTGGAATTCCGCACTACGAATGATTTTAAAAATCTGTTGCTAGAAGACCAAATTCTGCAATCAAGTAACGAAAATCTGCATGCGTGTTCCTAATTTGCGTTATCAGGGAGGAGCTGCAAGATTTGGATTTTGTCTTCACTTTCGGAGTGGGGGGTGGGAGAGGGAGACGACTGTTAGAGCGATGATAACAGAAGCTTTCTGTGGACACCTATGCATGAAGTGCAGTCCTAAACTGGCAGACCTCATTAAATGCACTGGGGGGTGGGTAGGAGAAGAGTGAGGTCAGAGGGAAAAGAATCGCAGAAAGAACAGGGACAATTAAGTAAACACAAAAGTCACAGGGACAGACCAACATGGGAATGATTAGGGGGAGGACTAGTGAATCCCAGGCACCCAGGCTCCAAAATTTGCATCCTGCCAATCCACAGGCCTTCAGAAAAAACTCCAGCTGCAGGCAAAGAGTACTGGGATGAAGTTTACAGACATTTTGGTTTCTTGTTGTTGCTCCTTCAGGACTACAAAGCAAGCTGCATAAAAAAAAAAATCCCCAGCATTTTAGGATTTAATGGAGGAGTCTTCACAGTGCTTTCTTACAACTCCTTTTTCAAATCTCTAGTTTGGAGTTTTAGTAACTTTTCAGAAGCACGCTGGGATTGGAAAGTATCCTATCATGTAAGCAAGAACTGGTTCCAGCAGCATGATAAAGGAAGATTTATGGACCCAGCTGCCTTCTTGCGTATATGATTGGTGAAACAACACACATGATTGCAAGAAACATTGGGAGCAAACATGGGTGTGTTTGATAAAGCGGTTCTCAAAAAGAGTGACTATCTGTACACACTGATATATGTATTGCTGTGACTGACTGACTGTTCCTTACCGTTGTATACGTGTTACGTATTGCTTTAACAGGTGTTGTACATTATGTGATTTTGTTGAATCATTTCAGTTGTATCTATACACTCTGTTCTCATTATGAAGCGTACAGAGATTCTCAGGGCCAAACTACATGTGATGTTAGTCATGTACTTCCAACCCTGGGGAGGGGGCGAGTACTGATCTGGATTGGGGCTTTAGCCTGGGGAGGAGGGGGACTTTAATCCTTTGACCCCCTCGGCAGGGCTGAGCCAGACTGGGTGCCCCACACCTACCAAAAGAAATTAATAGGATCTTTTTTAGCAATAGAAACTGCAGGTTTGGGAGAGGGATGCAAATATGGACCGAGCTTCCAGCGGGTGTGTGTGTGTGTGTGTTAAAATCCACCTACCTCCCCACACACCCATACCCACACCCACTAGGGACCCACTTTGGGTGCAGGGGGCACACTGACTAAGTGGGTTTTTAAAAACGGCACTTCAGGGCAGAACTAATGTCAGGTACAGTTTGGCCCTCATTTTTGAACAAATGGAGCCTTGGGACTCTGGTTTACCACGGCAGGTAGGCCATGCTGCACCACACAGAAGCCTTGTTGCAAACAGAAGGCAGGGAAAGAATGAAGCAAAGCTCTTCTTACAAATTCAGCAGGAAAAAACCCTGCTAAGTTTGTCAGAAGAAGGGAAAGAGGGAGTGCTCTCCTCCATATGCATGTTCCAAACTCCCAGAAGTCCCAGCCAGCGTTCCCTAAATGCCTTTCTCCCCTCAGGAGAGAAAGGGTTAATGTGGCAGGCAGAGGAAACTGACAGAAGCACTGCTAGGGGAAGAGAATTAGGATATTTTTAACTCATCAAGAGACACACTCCCCAGTTCACACAAGAGGATGCCACCAAAGCTAGACGCCCCGCAGCACTCACAAGAGGAGGTGAGGCTGCACTGCCGGAAGATATGCAGCGGAGCAAAAGATGGAGGGGAGTTCAGCCTCCTGGGACAAGCAATTCCCCCCCCCCCCAAGGCTGCACTGAGACGGGATGAGCTGTGCTGCCAGGCACCAAATTGCCATCAAAGTGGGCCTCCTCAAAGTGGGACACAGAGTCTGTGCCCGCGTTAGAACCTGCTTTGTTCTTTCTTAATGCTTTTCCCTAAGACGAGAAGCTTTCTCTCTCTCGCGCGCGCGCGCTTTCTCTCTGGAAGACAGAAATTGTCACATTTAGACAGGCTGCAAGTAGAAAAAACAGAAAGCCCAGTATTTTTAATTCTATATGATTTTTCAGTTTTCTGACCCTGATAGCTTTCCAATGAATTTTCACCAGAGACTGATGGGGGGGGGGGATCATTAACCAAGACAAAAATTATTATTATTATTATTATTAGATTTATATCCTGCCCTTCCTCCCAGCAGGAGCCCAGGGCGGCAAACAGAAATACTAAAAACACTTTACAAACATCATAAAAAGACCTTAAAATACATTAAAACAAAATAATGTTTAAAACATTTTTTAAAAAGGTTTAAAAACATCTTTTTTTAAAAAAGGGTTAAAACATATTATTAAAAAAAACATATTAAAAGCAATTCTAACACAGACGCAAAAATCAGGATTGCTAGTAGATTTTGTACAAACTGTGCCAGAACTGGCCAGTGCATCCATACCTGGATGTTTCACATGCAGTCCCAGTGATTCTTGCCATCCCAGACTCCATGATGAATTCAGCAAGCTAACACCTGCAGGAGCCACACCCATTTTTCACCAGGCCCCCAATCAGCATTTCATTGGCTGCCAACATACCCCCTCCCTGTAGAAAGGCCAGGTTGCTTCTCTGCCTGCATAATTTACTTTCACTGGGTTTTTTGGGGGGGAGGTTTGGGGGGGAGGGCAATTCCCGCTGATAAAAGGAAAGAGCATTGACCTAGAGTATTACCATGACTGTGCAACTTTCCAGGAACCCTTTTCTGTGCCTGTAGCTCAGTGGCTGAGCATCTGCCTTGCTGGGCTCCTACTGGGAGGAAGGGAGGGATATAAAAGGAAGGAAGGAAGGAAGGAAGGAAGGAAGGAAGGAAGGAAGGAAGGAAGGAAGGAAGGAAGGAAGGAAGGAAGGAAGGAAGGAAGGAAGGAAGGAAGGAAGGAAGGAAGGAAGGAAGGAAGGAAGAAAGAAAGAAAGAAAGAAAGAAAGAAAGAAAGAAAGAAAGAAAGAAAGAAAGAAAGAAAGAAAGACCAAGGTCCAATCACTGGCACCTCCAGGGAGGGTTGAGAAAAGACTCCGGGCTTTAGCCAATTAAGTTTTACTCAGAGTAGGCACATTGAAGGTAATGAACCAAAGTTAATAATGTCTATTAATTCCAATAGGCTTACTCTGAGAAAAACTAACACTGGCTTCAACACTCCCTGTCTGAAAGCCTGGAAAGCCACTGCCACTGTCAATGTCAACTAGGGTTGCCAGGTTCAGGGCCTGAGACTGATCCTGTATCTTTAGGAGAAGAGAAAGACAGCCAAGTGCAGGCGTTCTTGCAACCCTGTAACGGGAAAAACCACAAGGTGGAATTCTCCCTTCCCCCTGCACAACTTTTAAAGATACAGAAGGCCTCTTGGTTGCCAGGCCCAGCCTCTAAGGTCTTTTGTATCTTTAAAAGTTGTGCAGGGGGAAGGGAGAATTCCACCTTGTGGTTTTTCCCATCACAGTGTTGCAAGAACACCTGCACTTGGCTGACTTTCTCTTCTCCTAAAGATACAGGATCAGTCTCAGGCCATGAACCTGGCAACCCTAGTGTCAACAATACTGAGCGAGACAGTCAGGGGTCTGACTCCAGATGATGCTACTTCCTCTATTCTGTCATCAGCAAGCAGCTTGTCCTTCCCACAAGTTCTCAGCTGTCCTGCACAACGCTAGTTCAACAGGATCCCGAGGATGCATAAATCCAGGCAAGGCCTTCCTCGTTGATTAGTGCAGCTGATTTTGGACATAAAACAACACAACTGAACTGGGGTCTATTTAAAATAATAAAGCGCCTTTGATTTTTCATATTCATAAAAAGTGCAACAATTCGGAAGCCCCGGAGAATGCATATCAATAAAATCCAAGCAGAATATCAATATTTAGCTACATGGAAATTTATAACAATCCAGGGAGCCATTTCTAATTTACCGGTGGGTAATTTGCGCCACATACGGTATTATACCATAGAAATGTGCACTACTGACAACAGCTTTAGCACCATTCCAATATGTTTCAATGAATTAATAAAAAAAAATAGCTGAACGAACACAACACCTCTCGTCCTTAAGGCATCTGACATGTAACGGGCTTGCAGAGGGGCAAAGACATGTGGAAGGCAGCAGCTGAGGCCACGAGGGCTGGGCAGGTTTTGAGTGAGTGATAACTCATAAACCAGCTTGCACAGGAGAGAAGGACATTGTAAACCACAACCTAGTTCTGCAGGAATTTCCACCTTATCCAGTACAACCTCAAAGGCAAGTTTCTTGACCTGGAACTCAGATTCTTTGGATTTTATGGAGGGCACTGCGGAGCGCTTATTGTCCTTGTCTTGCTCTCTGGCCACCAGGTAAGCTTATAGAAAAGGCAACATTCGAACAAGGGACTTACTTCCTTACCTTAACATCTGGCTTTCATTCCATCTTGGAATCCAAGATGACGCACATGGGCTTCCCAAGGGGTCTTCTGTCCGGGCACTGACCAGACCCCAGATCCGCTTAGCCTCATGTGCCTTCAAGGCCATACCCTGGGCCTTCCCAGCTCACAACTCTCACTTTTAGTCACTATTCTACACCTGCTAAGAACAGCTTAAGAAAAAAAGAGTGCTCAGTTCCTTGGGCAAAACAAGGGATCCTCCACTGGTGTCACACAGGCCCCAACAGAAATTGCTTTCCTCCAAGAGGAAGTGTCCACTCTTGGACAGACCCCCCAATGCAGCCTTCGCCAATCTGGAGCCCTCCAGGTGTTTTGGACTACAGCTCCCACCAGCCCCAATGTAATCCAAAGATTAGTGAAGGTTGCCCCAAAAGGCAGTAGAATAAGAAGAATGACGTCTTTGATACTACCACATAGCTCCCAGGCCTAGAGCCTGGCCGTGTTTCCAGCAACTTACCAAAATAATCATGACCATCTGCAAAGCCACAAGTGGGAGAACAGCTGGCACAGAGTTTCCATGCAGCCGTGTAAACTCCCAAACAGTAGAACAGATCATAATCTCAGGCATCCATTCTTGCCAGGAGGAGTTACAAGCATACCATGCCACTAGCACTTCCAAAATTGTGGAACTCCTGAATGCAGGAAGCTGGGCTTTAGCAGGAATGCAGCCCATTATCCATGGTTGACCTCTGCCTGACACATTTCACTGCCTCTCAAGCCACAGAGGCATTCCTTCTGAGCACCCCTGCAGACTCCCAGCCAGCACGCAATTAATAACAGAGGCATCACTGGACAAAACAAGGATGTTTTCAAGGAAACTCTTTTGCAAAAGAAGAAAATCTTGCAGCTCTTAAATTCTAGCACTCATTGTAGCATTTATTTCTATTCATAATGTGCACTCTTGACCACAAGGCCATGGAGGGCAAATAGCAATCTTTTATAACACAAAAAGTGTTGCAGGTTAAAAGGACAAAACAAGGAGAGAGATACAATCCCCATTAAACACGTTAAACAGCCTTTCCCAACCAGTGTGCCTCCAGATGTTGTTGGACCACAACTCCCATCAGCCTCAGCCAGCATTGCCAATGGTCAGGAAGATGGGAGTTGTGGTCCAACAACATCTGGAGGCACACTGGTTGGGAAAGGCTGCTAGAACATACAGCCAAAATGCACCCTCCCTCCCTCCTTTAGAGGCAAAGAATACAGACAAAGACAATCCTTTAGAGCCATTGTTGTCCTTTGCATAATATCATGAAGTTCTTCACAGTATACAGCATCAACTCCACCTTGCAGAACAGCTGGGAAAACAGACAGCCTACTTTGGGAAACAGTGGAGACTTTTAAGAGGCGGCTAAGATCTGGCTGTAAAAATCCCTCAGTGATAGATCTAATACATCAGCATCTACATGTTCGTCTAGCAAAAACTCAGGCATTTGGGGCACTTTGAGGGTAGTTCAGTATTTGAAGCCAGGGAGGGGGGGAACAACCCCAAAAAACAAAACAGCAAACAAGCTGGGAGATGAAATATCGGGGGGGGGAATACTGTGCCAGATTTTACAACCACAAACATTTAAAAACAAATGCCTTGGTGTACAGTGGAATTCACTCCCACAAGAGGCAATAATTGGAGAGCTTTAAAAGAAGATTAGCCAAATTCATGGAGGACAACAGGGCTACCAATGGCTACTAGACACAATGGCTGTGTTCTGCCTCCCATGTCAGAGGCAATATGCTTCTGAATACCAATTGCTGGAAACTGCAGGAGAAGAGAGGGTTCTTGTGGCCAGGTCCTGCTTGCGGGCTTCCCATTGGAGTATCTGTCTGGCCACTGTTAGAACAGGATGCTGGACTAGATGGGACTTTGGCCTGATCCAGCAGGGGTCATCTTATGCACATGAAAAATGGACAAAAGCTTCTATACAATAAACACAAACATCTAACAAAAGTCCAGTTGGGTTCCAAAACGGCTGGAGGGCACCAGGTCATTCCAACCTACCCTTAACCCAGATATCCTTCTTTCATCATAAAACCATAGAGATAAAGAGGGATGGGGAGAAAGAAGGGGCAGGAAACTCAAGCTCTGCTGATTTCAGCAATACTTGAAGGCACTCTAACTTTCTTTCATACCATGGCAAAATGTTGCTGAAGTTATAACAGATAAAATGAAGGAAAGAGGATGAAGCGTTCCTATATGGCAGGTACGGCACACTCTAGCCATGGAAGTGGGAGGGCCCACAGTGCGCCGGGGTGGGGGTTGAAATGCACGTGGCACTTCTTCCTAAGCCACCCTACCAATTTCCAGCTCCTGGTGAGGCTCCTTCCACCTATTAGAGAGCTCAAGAGGATGACAGATTACTGAATCCTCAGATTAATTGCTCTCCAAAGTGAGACGGTCATGTTTGGCGCCCAACGTCAGCACATCCCATCAATCTCGGGAGCAGAGAGCTACTGTCAGGGAGGATAATCCCCTCCCTGCTCCCTTCCAGAGGCAGGCAGTTCATTTCCACTTCATTACTTCACAATGTAGTGAACCGGCGAGTGTTTTAGTTACCAGCTCTGCTACACACATGCACTGCATTACTTACTATACCAACAGCTGTGCTGTGCTCAAAGTGCTGTGTTGCCACAGGGGTCCTCACAATCTCTTCCATCGAGGGTTTTACTGGCTCTATGGCAAAGGCAGATGGGAGGCCCTTGATAACAGGCAGGGCACTGCAGCATAAACAGCAGCAGTCCCACATACAACTCAGCCGGGGGGGGGATCTCACTTAGACAACCTCTCACTTCTTGACCAAGTACTTGAAAGGTTGTCACACAGAGGAGGGCCAGGATCTCTTCTCGATCATCCCAGAGTGCAGGGTACAGAATAATGGGCTCAAGTTACAGGAAGCCAGATTTCGTCTGAACATCAGGAAACACTTCCTAATGGTTATAGTGGTACGACAATGGAACCAATGACCTGGGGAGGCTGTGGTATCTCCAGCACTCAAGGCATTCAAGAGGTTGCTGGACAGCCACCCGTCAGATATGCTTTAACTTGGACTCCTGCACTGAGGAGGGGGTTGGACTTGATGCCCCTTCCAACTCTACTATTCTGTGATTCTTAGTGCTTCATAAGTTGCTGTTGTTTTCCTATATTTCAGTACTGTGCATGCACCAGTCAGGTCCAGGCAAGAGGATGTGTAGAGAGACATACTCAGTGGCTTTATTTGTACGTCGCTATAAGATAAGCCAGTATTGGTTTATTGTGCACGAGCAGTGAGCTGGTACATGCTGCCTGATTGCTCCCGCTTTGCTTCTCCTCTGACACTCTTCAGTGGGTGCTATTCAGCTAAATCCTTGCACTAGTACACTGGAGGCATTCAAAGGGCACCTGTCGGGTATGCTTTAACTCGGATTCCTGCATTGAGCAGGGGGCTGGACTCAATGGCCTTATAGGCCCCTTCCAACTCTACAATTCTAGGATTCTGTACAATGGAGAAATGCCTCTCTCTCTTTCAGACACACAAACACCCGTCACATCTTACCTTGGATCATTCTCTGAATAGTGTTCTTCACCCCAAGTTGAGGCAATTTGTTTCTGGATACCAGTTGTTGAAAATCACAAGAGGGGAGACTGCACTCAGGTCCTGCTTGTAAGCTTTTCACTGGGGCATCTGGTTGGCCACTATGAGACAGGATGCAGAACTAGATGGGCCACTGGCCTGATCCAGCAGGCTCTTCTTATGTTCTGAATAAGCCAGCCAAGAGCCCTCAATTCGTCCTTTCCAAGCATATCTCTTGCTTCAAGAGTAGAACGTACTGCCTTCAAGTCGATTCTGACTTATAGAGACCCTATAAATAGGGTTTTCCATGAGCCTGAGAGGCAGTGACTGGCCCAAGGTCACCCAGTGAGCTTCATGGCTATGTGGGGATTCAAACCCTGGTCTCCCAGGTCGTAGTCCAACACCTTAACCACTACACCACATTGGCTCGCAACAGACTGATGCGGCCCTTTAAATTATGCACGTAAGAATAAGGGACTGCAGCTAGTGTCACATAAACAAGCTCTCACAACTCTCGCATATCAAACAGGGACAGGGTGTTAAAGAGAGCAGGAACAGCCTGGCACCTGCTAGAGACAGCACAGAGGCAACCCAAGTTGCTTTTTCAGAACCGCAGCTTCCAAAACAAAGCCATAGCCACATCCTACTCCAGAAGGACATGAGAACATAAGATGACCCTGTTGGATCAGGCCAGTGGCCTATCTAGCCCAGCTTCTTGTTCTCACAATGCCCAACCGGTTGCCTAGGGAAAGCCCGCAAGCGGGACTTGAGTGCAAACAGCACTCTTCCCTCCTGCAGTTTCCAGCAACTGGTACTGGTGAGCATTTGTAATTGTACTGGATCCAGCTTTCACCCAGATGCCTTGGAAAAGCAAAGTGCATGTCTGTGTGTGGCCCACACTTCCTCTCTGTCTCTTGGGGCAACCCCTAGTCTAAAATGTGCCCCTGCACACCAGTTGCTGGGAATCCTATAAGGAAAGAGTGTTTGTTGCACTCGGGTCCTGCTTGCAAGCTTCACAGAGACATCTTGCTGGGCACTATGAGAACAGGATGCTGGACTGGATGGGCCTTGAAGTCTATCCCCAGCAGGACTCTTCTTATATTAGTCTCCTTCTTGGGGTCTCCAGAAGAAGAGGGCAGAAAAATCTGAGTTCAGAGTTCAGAAGAAGAAGAGGTAGAGGAAGAGGAACATCAACATAATCATCATCAGTTGTTTGCCACCCAAAGATCTCTAAGCAACTTGCAACAATAAACAAGAATAAAGGGACAAAGTATTTTTCTGTTGTGTTTGAGGTGAGCATTGGCAGTTAGCTCCGCCCTAACATCCCCTAGGCTCCACCCCCACCTGGCTCCAGCCCAGTCAGCCATGTCCACTTCCTGACTTATGCAGCACTGCCATTTTGCTCCCAGGCTCCGGACTGAGCCTCAGGGGAAACCTAGCAACCCTAAACTGACATCCCTTCAAATTAAACCATTCAGAGTTTTGGGAAGCGGAGGGGCTGTCTCCTATCAAGCATAAACAATATGCAAGTTACTTTTCTCTCTGGTTAATAGGGTTTTGTGTTTTTTTGGGGGGGGGAGGAATCAGTTTTGGATCAGAGCACTCTAAGTCATGAGAGGGGGGAACATTTATACCCCCTTCCACCCACCATAGTGAAAATGGAAATGGAAATGTACTGCTTTCAAGTCAATTCTGAGTTATGGCGACCCTATGAATAGGGTTTTTGTGGTAAGCGGTATTCAGAGGAGGTTTCCCATTGCCTTCCTCTGAGAGGCAGTGACTGGCCCAAGGTCACCTAGTGAGCTTCATGGCTGTGTGGGGATTCGAACCCTAGTCTCCCAGGTCGCAGTCCAGCACCTTAACCACTACAGAATACCACAACTTGTACATAGTGTGTGATTAAGCTTGTTGATTTATGTAGACCTCCCCCCTGTGCACACATAGCTTGTATGTGTAAAGATATGAAAAAAAATAAAAATTGAAACCCCTCTGTAACTTTGATAGTTGTCCTACAAAAAGAAAGTGTGAATTGCAACTATAAGAACCCCAACATCAATTTCCACGTCCGGGGGGAGGGGAAGATATATAAAGATATGAGAGAGGGGGGGAGGAGAGGGAGAGGGAGAGAGGGAGAGAGCATGCAAATCACACAGAGAGAGAACTCTGGTATCTGACCCTCATAAAACCACAGGATCTCCAGATGGCAAAACAAGCAAGAAGGGAAGCATCATCTGCTGTAAGAATGCAAGAGTAGCCTGGTTGCTGGATCGGGGCAAAGGTATCCTCTAGGCCAGACTCCTTTTAAGAAGAGCCTGCTGGATCAGGCCAGTGGCCCATCTAGTCCAGCATCCTGTTCTCACAGTGGCCTACCAGGTGCCTGGGGGAAGCCCACAAGCAGGACCCGAGTGCAAGAACACTCTCCCCTCCTGAGGCTTCCGGTAACTGGTTTTCAGAAGCATGCTGCCTCTGACTAGGGTGGCAGAGCACAGCCATCATGGCTAGTAGCCATTGATAGCCCTGTCCTCCATGAATTTGTCTAATCTTCTTTTAAAGCCGTCCAAGCTGGTGGCCATTACTGCATCTTGGTTGCCAGTTGTGTACCGGGCCCAATTCAAGGTGTTGGTGTTAACCTTTAAAACCCTATACGGTTTCGGCCCAGTTTATCTGAAGGAACGCCTCCAGTATCACCAAATATGCCGCCAAACAAGATCAGCCTCACAAGACCTTCTCTCGGTCCCACCGGTGAAAACAGCTAGGCTGGTGCGGACCAGAGAGAGGGCTTTTTCTATCGTGGCCCCCACCCTCTGGAACTCACTTCCTTTTGACCTTCGACATGCCTCCTCCCTGATGGCTTTTCGCCGAGAGCCTTAAAGACCTGGCTATTCAGGCAGGCCTACGGGATTTCTGGGGTGGGCTAGGTTCTTATGCTGTATTATTGAAGGGATGGTTTTAGATGAATTGATGTTAATATTGTGATTGTTGATTGTATGTGTTTTATATTGTATTTTATATTGTTGTAAGTCGCCCAGAGTGTCCGTTAATTCGGACAGATGGGCGACTAACAAATAAAATTTATTATTATTTATTATTGTGGGAGCAAATTCCATAGTTTAACTATGCGCTGAGTAAAGGAGTACTTCCTTTTGTCTGTCCTGAATCTTCCAACATTGAGCTTCTTTGAATGTCCACGAGTTCTAGTATTATGAGAGAGGGAGAAGAACTTTTCTCTATCCACTTTCTCAATGCCATGCATAATTTTATACACTTCTATCATGTCTCCTCTGACCCGCCTTTTCTCTAAACTAAAAAGCCCCAAATGCTGCAACCTTTCCTCGTAAGGGAGTCGCTCCATCCCCTTGATCATTCTGGTTGCCCTCCTCTGAACCTTCTCCAACTCTATAATATCCTTTCTGAGATGAGGCGACCAGAACTGTACACAGTATTCCAAATGCGGCCGCACCATAGATTTATACAACGGCATTATGATATTGGCTGTTTTATTTTCAATACCTTTCCTAATTATTGCTAGCATGGAGTTTGCCTTTTTCACAGCTGCCGCACACTGGGTTGACATTTTCATCGTGCTGTCCACTACAACCCGAGGTCTCTCTCCTGGTCGGTCACTGCCAGTTCAGACCCCATGAACGTATATGTGAAATTCAGATTTTTTGCTCCAATATGCATAATTTTACACTTGTTTATATTGAATTGCATTTGCCATTTTTCCGCCCATTCACTCAGTTTAGAGAGGTCTTTTTGGAGCTCTTCGTAATCCCTTTCTGTTTTAACAACCCTGAACAATTTAGTGTCGTCAGCAAACTTGGCCACTTCACTGCTCACTCCTAATTCTAGGTCATTAATGAACAAGTTGAAAAGTACAGGTCCCAGTACCGATCCTTGAGGGACTCCACTTTCTACAGCCCTCCATTGGGAGAACTGTCTGTTTATTCCTACTCTCTGCTTTCTGCTTCTTAACCAATTCCTTATCCACAAGAGGACCTCTCCTCTTATTCTATGACTGCTAAGCTTCCTCAGAAGTCTTTGGTGAGGTACCTAGTCAAAAGCTTTTTGAAAGTCTAAGTACACTATGTCCACTGGATCACCTCTATCTATATGCTTTTCTCATAGTGGCCAACCAGATGCCCGTGGGAAGCGCACAAGCAGGAATCGAGCACAACAGCACCCTCTCCATTTGTGATTCCCAGCAACTGGCATTCAGAGGCATGCTTATATTAGGAATGCACTCCTATAATCGGCTTATAGGCCAAATGCTAATTAAAAGTGAGTGTTGCTTAGAGGAACTGGGCAGACACGCTTCAAAATAAAGTCCTCTTCAATGGCCAAACATCTGTAATCCATAGGCTTCAGTATAAAAACTTCAGAACTGGAGTAGATATAAAACTTGTCCAAATGCAAGATATTTAAATCCTCTTTAGTTTGTTGTTCCAGCCCAGACATCGAAATAAGGATAATTATTTTCAAAAATCAATTCACCTCTATTATATTGCCTCTGACTGACCTTTTCTCTAAACTAAAGAACCATAAATGTTGCAATGTTTCCTCATATGGGAGGCACTCCATCCCCTTGATCATTCTGGTTGTCCTTTTCTGAACTTTTCCCCAACTCTACAGTATCCATCCATTCATTCATTCATTCAGAAAGAGGTGAGGCAACTAGAACTGTACACATCTTTCCCATTTGGAATCCAGAAAGTTGGGAAAAGCTGGTTTCAACAACAAAACAAATCCTGCAATATTCTTCTTCAAATTAAATGTTTAATTTAAAATTTTGCTTATTATAATGTTTGATGCAGTGTAGTGACGACGAAGAGATTGACCTACAAATCAGGGACCCAGGTTTGAACCTTGCCATAAACTCACTAGGTAGCCTTTGGCAACCACACTCTCTTAGCCTCAAATACTTCCTTCTGCAATCAGCAATGTGGAGCACAAAAATTTCTACAGAAAAAAATATGTTTCATAAGTTCAGGAGTAACAATGAATAGATGCTAACTGCAAACACAATCTTAGGCAAACTTGGCAGTTTCAAAGCTTTTAGATTTGTTTACTAAATAAAAGTAAAATAGACTTGCTAAATTAGATCACTCTCTAGGCATCAGAATTTTTTGCCAATGCAAACTGAGAAATTTCTAGTGCAGAGTACCCTATGCAAATTACCAATTCAAAATTTTCTGGAAAACCTACACCACTGCCTGCAATATGGAGAATAACCTTTGGCTTACCTTACAGGGTTAGTGTAAGGGTTACAACTAGATTACACATGTGAATCACTTTCAGCACTACACCAATGTCAGTTATTATTCTTGTTAGTTTTTGTAGCGCCTCAATGTTCAGTTCTCACATAAACATTAATTGCCATTAACAGTCATTTTTGTAAAATTTGGTTTCTGTTATTTTCACATCGCAGGATAGGGAATTTAAGGAACACTCATATTTACAAAAAAAAAATCAGACTAAGTACCAATCCTGGTGGAAAGACAGTGCCTACCTAAATGGGAAATGGACGCACATGAATCAAAGACCAACTGATACAATATTTACCTGACTGTCCTAAACTGGAAATAAAGCTTCCCCCCCCCCCAAAAATAGATGTTTTTGGATCTTAGTTCCCTCATCTTCAGAGGCTCTCCATCTAAAGTCAGCCAGGTATCAAAGGGAAAGGAGGGGCGCTTCTCAGTAGTGGTGCCCCCATTTGTGGAATTCATCTGCAAAGCCAACATCCTTATCCTTTCAATGTCAGGCAAAGATGATTTTCACTCACCTACATTTCTTCGTGTGTTATTTTAACATGCTTTGATCTATTATTATATTCTGATTTCTGTATTTCATCTTGTTGTGATTAACTGCCCTGGAAGGTTTGCGGAAGGGTGGTATGGAAATCTTGCAAATGCAACAACACAAATAAAAGCAAACCAGTGAACTGACTGCAGAGCGGAATCCCTAGTCAAAAACTCAAAAAGGGAGCCATAGAGGCTTAATTTGGGCCCAGGCTCTTCAGAGTTTACACCTGGAAGCGTTTTTCAGCGAAACCTCTAAAGATTACTTGCTCTGGGGAAGCCAATGTTCTTGGCTGACCGCATTTTGCTTTTGATATTATTGTTTAGCCTTCAGTGAACCGAATTCCTACAAAGAACTACCTTTTCCTCAGTTAGCAAAAATGCAGGCCCAGTGTGCCCCCTGCAGGCCATGTCACAGACAGCTTTAGGCCATTCAGAGTCCACCTTAGTGCATGTTAAGAGGTGCCAATAAAGACAGATGAGGTCCAGGAGTTGATCATCCTACTGACGAAAGTGAGAAGCAAAAGCAAAGAGAGGCAAAACAGCCTGCATCATATGGGTTCATTTCCTCCCTGCTGCACACCTCAAAAGGCATGTCATTGATATTTATCTGACCACCACCAAGTCTGAAAGCATTACAATTTGATAGAGGCAGTCCTTTATTTTGATTAGGCAGCCTATTTGGTCCTTTACTGTGTGATTACAGCTGCAGTAATACAGGCATGTTTCTAAAACAATTTTAAAAAGAGCCAAAGCCTACTAAAACTATTGTGGGTTTTCTCTTATTTATATGTTATAAAAACTCCCATGGAAAATTCCATCAATTCAATACCCCCTTGTTTATTATTATTTATTTCAATTATGAATAGCTTCCTATGAAGCATCTTCAAAAGATTTCACAATAAAAAGTTATGAAACAATCACACACACATTTTTAAATATATTTCAAATCCAATTCAGATACCGGCTGGAATAAAAATATCAGTTGAAAGGCTTGTTGAAAGGAAAAGCTTCAACAGATGCTGAAAAGACAATCGAGATGTCCACCTGTCTGATACATAACCAGAGGGGGTTCCAAAGGGTAGGTGCCGCCACACTAAAGGCCCTGTTCCTACCCCATGCAGGATAGGCCTCCTGATTAAGATGGTGCATGCAGGATGTCCTCTCCTGCAGGGTGCAGTAATCAGTTGGGTATATAAAGGGTGAAATGATCTTTTGCATATCTGGGTCTCAAGCTGTATAGGGCTTTTTACACCAGAACCAGCACCTTGAACTTAGCCCAGCAGCTAACTGGCAACCAATACAATTCTTTCAACAGTGACATAATATGATGTCAATATTCAGCCCCAGGAGAATACTTTACTTCAGGAAATACCAGTATTGGAACGGCCTGTTTGTTTATAATCCAGTAAACCAGACACTAAAACTGAATGCTCCTCAAAGCACTTGCTTGTGAATAGTTCCATTAATTTCAGGAGCACTACCGAGGTCGCCGATTCACAGGGTCGCCCTAAGTCATAGTCGACTTAAAAGCACAGAACAACAACAGCCAAGGCAGAATCTAGTTTGCCTCACAAACCTCCTCCAACAGTTGGGCCCACAAACAGTGTGCCTCATTTCCCTGATCCTCTCTGCAAACATCCCTCAAATCAGTCCCATCCACAACCCAACCTCCACAACACTTTCTGAGTCCAAGATACTCCAAATCCATGCAGCAGGCCTGTTTTCTGCAATATGAATTCTATCAGTTTTCTGCACATTCTCCCTGTAGATGCATGCAGTTTTCTAACCACTGAATTCAGTGTATTCTAATATTCATAGGCTTCTAGGCTGCCAAATCTGACAGATCCAAAACAATCAAAGGCAGCAGGATACCGTAGACCCCAGTAGACGGTGCCCCTGTTCATTTTATTTTTTAAAAAAAATTACACAACCTCCGGTGGATCAAAAGGGCATATTAAAAATTACAGTGGCTGATATTTATTTTTATTAAACAGCTTTGCTTTTCTGTTTTATCTTACTGTTACTCATCCTACTTTGCTTATAATATTCTATACCAGTGAGTACAGTAGGGCCCCACTCATACATCGGGTTACATTCTGAACCCCCGCTGTAAAGCGAAAACTGCTGTAAAGTGGAACATATTGACTAACATTGACCAAAATGGCCCCCGACGGCCGTAAAAGTGGAACAAACGCCATAGGAGCGGGGCCTTTCTGCAATTGACAACCGCTGTATTAGCAGAATGCTGTAAAGCAAAGCGCTGTAAAGCGGGGCCCTTCTGTATGGGTCCAATTGGTACTGTATATGAAATACTTTCGTTTTAGTTCCGCTTCAAACTTTGGCATCTGTGTGGCCGTCAGCAAAGTACAGGTGATTTTTTTCATGGGATCTTCAATAGGAAGTCACACGAGGAACTGGCAGAGTCTAGACCAACCATTGCCAGCCTTCTAGCTGTTTTGGACTACAACCAAAAGGAACTCCGAGCTGGCTGAGGCTGATGGGTGCTGTAGTCCAAAATAGCTGGAGGGCAGGTAGGTGATGGCTGGACTAGACTGGCTCCCATGAGCTGTAAGTATTCGTGCTCCAGTTCCTCCACCTGCCAGCCCGTCAGTTTTGACAGAAGTCTTATGCTGAGTATGGTATCTGTACCCTCTTACTGGAGATTCCTGCACTTGTTCATTTAGTGATGAATGTGTACCAGTATGCGTGTATATATCAAGCTTTCACAAAGGTCAGCCTGGAGAAGAGAAGACTGAGGGGACATATGATAGCACTCTTCAAGTACCTGAAAGGTTGTCACACAGAGGAGGGCCAGGATTCCTTCTCGATTATCCCAGAATGCAGGACACAGAACAACGGGCTCATGTTGCAGGAAGCCAGATTTCGACTGAGCATCAGGAAAAAAATCCTGTTAGAGTGGCAAGAGCTTTATGCAAAGAGCTATTTAAACGGAGGTGCTTTGCAATCATTCAAACAGCTCTCCAACTTGCAATCTGCAAGTGGTACAGTCCACTAATTGCATGCGAGGCCGCTGATCACGCAGCTCAGCTTTGAGACGGGCTTCATGTAAGACCTTCACCTCAGCACAATGCAATATGGAGCAGGGTCTTAGGAAGTGATTTCGGTGGATGCGCAGGTCTAGAAGAGGCTTTCCCTACAAGGAAGCTAGCTAACAGGGCCAGCCCAAGATATTTTGCTGCCACAGGTAAAGGCCAAGATGGTGCCTCCCCATTCTACATATGAAAGCTGGCCGAGTGGCAGCTTAACCTTACTTCAATACTGGCAATAAGAAGGCATAAAGCCCTGTGAGGAGAGAATGAGAGGACTGAGCAGGTTTAGCCTGGAGAAGACAAGACTGACGGGAGATATGATAGCACTGGTCAATTCCTTGAAAGACTGCCACACAGAGGAGGGCCGGGATCTCTTCTCGATCATCCCAGAGTGCAAGACACGGAATAATGGGCTCAAGTTGCAGGAAGCCAGATTTCAACTGAACATGAAGAAAAACTTCCTAACTGTTACAGCGGTATGACAATGGAAGAAATGACCTAGGGAGGTGGTGGGCTCTCCAACACTGGAGACATTCAAGAGACAGCTGGACAGGCACCTGTCGGGTATGCTTTAATTTGGATTCCCGCATTGAGCAGGGGGTTGGACTCAATGGGCTTATAGGCCCCTCCCAACTCTATGATTCTATCTGCATTCTGACACAAGAGACCTTCAGATAGTCAAAACTGCTGGCAGGAGACCCAAGGCTGTTAAGCTTGGGAAGACCACACTGAACTATATAGGCAAAGCAGGCCACAGTTAATAACCAGCATCCTGGCATATTAGTTTCTTAACCAACTGTAGCTAATCAGCCTGCTGTGCTTTCAAAGCCCCATTTGTCTTTGGTATTCCCCAAAGGTGGAAAGAAAAAAATATTGGTTCTCTTCCCCCATGAGTTGCAGCCCATCAGAATCCTCCACTCTAAGATAGGAAAGAATTCACAGATGGGCATTGTCCGCCAGCAACCTGGCATTTCATGAGATTCAGAAAGAAGCACATGTTTCCTGGAGCTTTGTAAAGAGATTAATTTTGTTTCCTTGTAAAGCCCGGGCGGGGCAGGGGGAAACTCCATCACAAGTCAGGCCTAATGGCTTCATGACAATATTAACTTGACATATCAACTCCAGATATGTAATCTTCCTTTGAACAGAAGGAAATATACTATGGGCTTAAACTGCCCCCAAAGTTTCATAAACACTTTTTTTTCTTTTCCCTTTTTTTAAGTACGGTTTCTACTGCAAATCTCAGTCAGAAACCAGAGCTGAAGACACATCAAGATAGCAGTTAGGTGAAGTTAAAGCAATTCTTCCTGCTTGTCCATGTGGCATAATGTGAGTAAGCTGGGCTCAGAATTCTGTTATCTGCCTTCAAGTCGATTTCGACTTATGGCGACCTTATGAATCAGCAACCTCCAATAGCATCTGTCATGAACCACCTTGTTCAGATCTTGTAAGTTCAGGTTTGTGGCTTCCTTTATGGAATCAATCCATCTCTTGTTTCGCTTTCCTCTTTTTCTACTTCCTTCTGTTTTTCCCAGCATTATGGTCTTTTCTAGTGAATCATGTCTTCTCATGATGCGTCCAAAGTACGATAACCTTAGTTTCATCATTTTAGCTTCTAGCGATAGTTCTGGTTTAATTTGTCTTTTTTGCGATCCATGGTATCCGCCAAGCTCTCCTCCAACACCACATTTCAAATGAGTTGATTTTTCTCTTATCTGCTTTTTTTACTATCCAACTTTCACATCCAAACATAGAGATCGGGAATACCATGGCCTGAATGATCCTAACTTTAGTGTTGTTAAGTGATACATCTTTGCATTTGAGGACCTTTTCTAGTTCTCTCATAGCTGCCCTCCACAGTCCTAGCCTTCTTCTAATTTTTTGACTATTGTCTTCATTTTGGTTAATGACTGTGCCAAGGCCAATGCCCTCATTGTCAACTTTAAAGTTACATAAATCTTCTGTTGTCATTACTTTAGTCTTCTTGACGTTCAGCTGTAGTCCTGCTTTTGTGCTTTCCTCTTTTTTGTTTCAAATCATTACTGGTTAGTAGTATGGTATCATCTGCATATCTTAAATTATTGGTATTACTTTCTTTAAAAAGCCAAATTTCCATTGAGACAAGAGTTCTAAGAAGCTTATTTTCAATTTTTCTTCTCCTTCAAGAAGACCTCTGTGAAGCTCTAAAACTTGCACACACTAAAGAGAAATAAATGAGACCATCACCAACCTTTAAGTCTTTGCTACAGACAACTTTCACAAACAAAGTTCTTCCACCTTTAGGTATTACACATTCCATCGGAAGATAAATATAAAAACTCCAAAGTTGGAAAATGTAGAAATTACCTGTTGTATGAACAGGAAAAATGTCAGTGGGACAAATTAGCTTTTGAGTAGTTTAGTAGTTTTGAGGTAGGATAAATCTGAAGTCTTATTCACACATAGGAATACCAAAAAAAAATGAGGAGAGGTGTGGAGATAATTACATTGATTGGGAAGTTTACATCTGGACACATCCTATTCTTGGTAGCAGCTATCCAAGGGAAAAACTAATGGAACCAATGACATAGAGAGGTAGTGGGCTCTCCAACATTGTAGGCATTCAAGAGGCAGCTGGACAGCCATCTGTTGGAAATGCTTTGATTTGGATTCCTGCATTGAGCAAGGGGGTTGGACTTGATGGCCATATAGGCCCCTTCCAACTCTACTGTTCTATCATTCTATGAAAAGTTTTGGTGCCAATAGACAGGTGTTCAATTTTACAATTTTTACCAATTTTGAGTAAGCCTAGTTATACCAACATAAGTTGTTACAACAAAGATTGCTACCAAGAGTGAGTAGAAGTGGTGTAGAAGTGAAGTAGACTGGGTGGAATCTTTTTACAAACTGGATGGAGCTAGAATTTATGAAAAAAGGAGGCAGCATCTCAGGACTTACACAAGAATTACAGGTGTGCGCTCTTTCCTTACAAAAAGTTGCATTATTTGCATCTGGTAATAGTACTGTATTTATGATACCTTTGATGCTCTTGCAGTAAGATACATTTAATTCCTGCTTTTTAACCACATGCATATATGTCTACCAAGTGCATCTGAAGGAAGTAGCTGGTGTTGCCGGCAGGAACTCAAGCCAAGCACAGCCACCCAGCCAACTAAGAGGCTGGCTTACATTGCCCTGGCCTCCAATCCCTTCCCAGAAAAACCCTCCAGGTTGACCAAACTTCCTGAGAGCGAAAGCCATCCTGCATGCTACGACCGGGGCTTTTCTAATTTATGGAGACTACAGGTGGCTAGAGATCTAATTTGTGAATTCCGACTATTCGAAGCGAACCTTAAAATTGGAATGGCATCTGGGTGCCAAGCAAGAAACTCCCCAAGGCTGCCCTGAGCTGGCTGAACAGAGGGAGACATGCCTGGCGTGGCTCGGATGCCAGGCCGGATGCTTCTGTTGGGGATTTGAGAACTCAAGGGCTCTGGAGACATAAAGATAGTTCTTCAGCACCAGAATAAACCTGCAGCTAAAGTTTCCTCCTCAGCCCTCCCTCTTCCATCCCACCCCCGGCAAGCCTCCAAACACACACACACACACCTGCCTTGCATTTTTGTCCTGTTACACTGAAAAGGAAAGTTTGGAAGGCAAACTGGAGAGGGATTGGGTTACACTGGGAGACCAAAAAGGCAAGCAATAACTTGCTCACAGCTGCCTCTCTCTTCACTTTCACACAGGCAGCTAATTGGTCGTTTTCATCACTCTCTTTGAGAGGATTTGCTGTTTTATATATATCAACACTGGGTTGGTGGAGGGTGGAAAGACGAGAAACACTGGCAGCCCAAACAGATGCAGGTCGCCTACAGGGAGCCGAGCATGTGAAGTGCAAGCCCTGCACATCCCAGCAGGATTGGGACCAGGGTGAGGAAGGCGCACTAGCCCACAGGGTCAGGCAGCCAATGAAAGGAGGCTGATCTTGCCCTGAGTGGATCACCATTCACAACTGGCAGGCTGCGTTCGGTTAGAGGGGCCGTAAGTTATGCAAGCCTGTAATAAACGCTAGAGCAGCCATTGCCAAGCGGGTGCCCTCCAGATATTTTGGACTTCAAGTCCCATCAGCCTCAGGCAGCTCCGAGGCAAGCAGCATGTTGGAAGTGCCAAGGGACACTCAATGACGTGGAGAGACACCAGGTAGAGCTACCACCAGTGCACGCAATCTCCAGGCAGGCTGGGATATCCCTCTCTCACATACTAGACGTTAAACCATCAGCCCCCCCAATGGCTCCTCCAATCCCTGCACACACACACACACACATCGCTAGCAAGACAGCATCCCGCGGGTGCCTCCACCTCTTCAGTCCGTACTTCCAAACAAAGCTGATCCAAAACCACAGCCATTGGAAATGAAATTAGAAACGCTCTGCAAGTTAGTTCCATTTGTATGAATTGGGGTGGGTGGAAGAGTGATTAATCCCTTGTATGTCACACGAGAAAATATTTGTAGGGGGGACAGAAGACAGAGAGGGCAGGCAACAGAACTTTTTGTTCGCTATTCGAGGGAGCACTTTCCCCACTCAGTATCTTAGTACACCAACTTCCTTCAAGGTCAATAGAAAAGTTCATATTCTTCCTAATGGCAGTCAAGCCAACAGGAAGAGACCAGGGGTAACACTTGCCTGGCTAGCAGATCAAACAGTGAGATAATCCAAGTACCTCCAGAACTTAAGTTCATCCCTTCACCCTTGGATTTTATTTTTTTTAAAAAAATAAAATAAAATGTTCAGTTCCTGGAGCTGGTGGGCTCTGCAGGCCAGATGCCTGGAGGAAGGCGAGGGGGAGGGAGAGAGAAGCAGTGCTGAATGATTTAAGGCACCCTCTGCCCCACAAACCCATCCCACAACAGCCAAGGGTGTCACCTGTTGGTATTCTGGAGCATGAGAAAGCACGCAGGCATGAGCAGAATCCCAAGACGCGCAGCTCCCCTTGCCACCAACTGCAGTAACAAAGAACCTGCTAATGACTCTTCACTTGTAAAGGGGATTAGGTCATCGCTCAAATCGTGTTCCCAAGGGATGGAGCGGCTACATTCCCAGGAAACATAACACTCTTTCCAAGGAGATGATGGCCACTGAAGCTCAGGCATTGCACAGCGGCCAAAGGAGTCAGAGTGGGAGGCGGCCCATGCCCAGGAGTAGCCCGGAACCATTCCCAGCTGCTTGGCCTTGGAGCACAGGGCATTGTGTGCGCAGCGCAAGGAGCCACCGAGCAATCGAGACAGGGCTTGTCAACAGGGCCAGCAGCACCATGTGCCCTCTGCCCTCCCGTCAGGCGTGGCACAGCAGTGGGTGACGAGGAGACAAGCAAGGGGCAATCTAGAACAAAAGATGTCGTCCAGGTCCCATCGCCTTGGGGGACACACTGCTTGTTTTTATAAAAAGTTTTATTTATGTTCAACAGTACAACAGGAATAACAATAATACAGGTGCCACCTTGGGCTCCTTTGGGAGGAAGGGTGGGCTATTAATGAATTTGCTTGCTTGAGGGGCTACTTCGGACATTAACGTGGCCGGTAGGTGCTGGCTGGATAGCTTCAGAGACACGGCTGCATTCCCTTCCCCCATTTCGGAGTGCAAGATGCTATGAATCATTTGGGAAATTAAATACAGCAAGCAGCAGTCATTCTGTAAATCCTTATAATAGTGTTCATCATGCCCCGCATGTACTGCCTTCAAGTCAATTCCGACTTATGGTGACCCTCTGAATAGGGCAGCCTTTCCAACCAGTGTGCCTCCAGATGTTGTTGGACCACAACTCCCATCAGCCCCAGCCAGCATTGCCAATGGTCAAGAAGATGGGAGTTGTGGTCCAACAACATCTGGAGGCACACTGGTTGGGAAAGGCTGGAATAGGGTTTTCATGAGGCTGAGAGGCAGTGACTGGCCCAAGGTCGCCCAGTGAGCTTCATGGCTATGTGGGGATTCGAACCCTGGTCTCCCGGGTCGTAGTCCAATGCCTTAACCACTACACCACACTGGCTCTAATAGTGTTCATAGTATATGTAAAATGCATCACATATTCTCTATAACTAACAGGCAAATCCTTCAACCCCATGTGGCACTGGCAGCAAGAAACTTGACGTACAGTGGAGCTCTGCAGTTTGTTCTTCCACTTTCTTGCTGGTTCAATTCTGGGAGAGTTTCTGTAATTTAGTCCATCTAGCAAGGCCACATTCATATAACCCGGGAGTTGCTGGTGTGCTGCTGGCAAGTGCCAGTGCTCCCGCTAGTGCCTTCTGTGGTGCCTGTGGAACGTCTCAGTCAATATCCCCTCAGAAATGCTAGACTGTTCGCTGTTCCTGTTCAGTTCCTGTTTGCACTGGCTCACCTCTCCTACGCTGAATACGCCCCTTTAAACATGGACACATTTCAGTGGATGCCAGGAGTGGACAACCACCATCTCTTCTGTTATGAACAGAGAAGAGGTACAAAGAGCTTCTCTCTGTGAGCAGTTTCAACGGTGCATGATGTATGTGCCTTTTTGCTATTGATGGAGAAGGCACGCTCGCGCTGTTTTGTGTTCCTGTCTCTTTTTAGATGAAGCAGCCATTTTGTGCTATGCCACACCGCCACAGCCGCCATTTTGTGACTGGCCCATAGCACTATCTCAAAATTCCAAATGTGCCCAATGGCTCTAAAGGTTGGCAGCCCCTGCTGTAATCCGCCATTTAAACATCCATCAGAGATGGGTTAACTCCTCATGGCTTCTTTCTTTCCAACAGAGTTTTCTTTTCAGAGGTTGGACCAATTTTGAAAAGGCTGGAAGCATGCATGACCTCCCCTCACATTTCCTAGGTTGCTTTTTCTGAAGGACACATGCAGTCACTACTAAGACATAGGTTTGTCATTCAACTTTATATGGCGAGCTTCACCGAGACATAAGCAGTGGAATGGCATTTCTACCAACCGCAGAGAAGAAAGCCCAATTATGCCTCGCCTTCGCTGCTGCCCTCCACTTCACCTTGGTGTGTATAAAACCCAACCAGGAGCATGTAGCAAAGGAGTCTTGGCTGCTTAGTGTGTGTCCCCCATCAGCCTCTGTGCCCTGACTATGCTTTGCAGGGCAACAGCTTCTAGGACAGGCACAGAGATGCTCCCATCCAGTAAATATTTCAGACCCAAACCAATTACCTTTCCGAGCAGCATCTGAACAACGTTTCCTCCAATCTGCCAAGTAAGCAAGTCTCCCTAAACTCAGAGAGAGGGGCGGAAGCAAAAGAGCTTTTGAAAGGCCGGCAGAGGAAAAACACTTCGAAATCATCCAACCCAGAAGAAAATCCGAAGATGTCAGCATGCTGGGAGAGCAAGCGTGCAGAGGTATGGCTGGGGAGGGGTCCGGTTGGGGATGTTCTATGGTCCACAACATTGAAAGGTAGTGTGTGCCAATGGATAGCAAGGTTTCAAACCAAAATACAGGATTATTCCATCACCTCTGGGTCTGCCTCTCCTCTTCCTGCCCCCAGATCCTCCTGTTATACCTGAACACGCATACATAATTCACACTCCCCCTTTCTGTGAATTGGGTTTCAGTGGCACCCACACACTACAGCTCAGACTGAGATTTTATAAGAACGGTCTGGCTGCTGGATCAGGCCAAAGGCCCATCTACTTGAGCACTCTGTTCTCACAGTGGCCAACCAGATGCTAACCTTGTTCCAAGTGCTGTGTCCAAGGCAAGAGAAATGAACCCCAGGCCAAACCATGGAAAGAATCAGGAAGCGATACAACTGGTCCAAGACTCCAGAACTGGACAAGCACAGATGCAACATAAGCCAGCTCTCCAAACCAATTATTTAAGCACTGGGAGTTTAGACTAAACCAGGGGTTCTTAACCTGTGATCCATAGACCCCTAAGGGGTCCACGGATGGACTTCGGGGGGTCCAAGAACCAGGCACACAAAACAAAATCAACTTCCAATGCAATATAATTGTGTTTATTTATTTATGGGGGTCCATAGCTTCCATCAGATTCTCAAAGGGGTCTTATGACTCCGAAAAGGTTAAGAACCATTGGACTAAAGTCTGATGAAACTACCAAGAACAGCCAAACAGCGAAGGTGGAAAGCAAGCACAGGAATTAACCTGGCCAACACGTATTCATTAGGATTGTCTCCCACAGTTCCTATTGGGCGGTGGCACCGATGGAAAGAGAGGTCTGGTTTTCAGGTACAGAGAGGGAAGCTGCTTAAGCACCCCAGAATGCGAAGGAAGGGGCTGAACTTTCCTGAGCCAGAAAACCTTTCCAATTGCCTCCGGGCCCAATGGCATCCATGTAACAGTCAAAGTCAAGATTTGAAGCTTCAGCCCTGCTCATATCTGAATGTTTCTTATCCCAAGCCACTTTTACAAACAGTTGGGTAGAGCCACATTATTCATTTCCTGTGGCTATAGCGAGGAAAGGTGGTTTTAAAAAAGTAGAAGGAGGGTTTGCTAAAACCTCAAAAAAAAACCAAGCAAGTTCCAGGCAGCTCATCTTCTGACAACCAAAACCCTAATCTTTGCACTACAACAGCCTCCCAGCCTAGTGCTGTTTCTTCCTACATACAAAGCTGCTTCAGAGTGGTCAGACCTGCAACCCAAGATTGTTTCAACTGACAAAGCTGGGGATTAAACCAGAGGTCTTCTGCATGCTAACTATGAGCTCTGCAAGTGATCTGCAGCCCCTCTTGAAAGTCAATCACTGCAGTCTATGTCATGGTGCAATTCTGTATCCCAACTCAGAAATGAGCCCCACTGAGTCCAATGCGGCTTGCTCCCAGGTAAGCAGGCATTGGATTGCAGTCTGAATCTGGTAAATGAAGTCCATTTAACGCAAAATGGTACTGTTTATCCCATTTTTAATTACAACATTTGAAGGACGTCAACAAAACCAGCTTCCAGTTTCCGTAACCTATGAACCAGCATGCACAGGCTATGACACAAAGAAGCAAGGCCTTTTGCAAACTCCAGAAAAAATGTTACCTACCCTGTGTAAGTGCTATTACACGCCCAGACGGCCATCTTCTTCTCCGAGGGATCAATGCCCGTTCTGGCTTGAATGGATGACTAATGCTGCACTTTTTCTTTTTCTTTGAAATATTCATAGCAAGAGAGTGCCTGAGTTACTTAATGGATGCAGAGGAATCTCCCAAGTACAAAAGAGGGGTTGTCAATAGATTTAAAAAAAAAAATAAGTAAAACCTCTCACTACTACGGAGGATCTTTTATTTGTCATGGAGAGCCCACAACCAAAAAACAGATATAGTTTGAGCATTCCTTAGTATAATTAGAAGTTGGACACCTCTGCAACATATGGATGCATCAAGTACTAGCTCATCTGGAATTAAGAGAGTCTGCCACTCCAGTTTGTGGACCCCATCAGGCCTGGACCCTTCTCCAGCTGAGAAGTCTCCCCCCTCCAGCCAGCAACTGCGGTTGTTGCGGAAGCCGTCAGGGGGCAGGGAAGGTGCAGCTTTTCATGCCCAGACACAGCTCCAACTGAGAACTCCCTGCACCCATTTCAGCATTTCTGTAATTGAATTGTATTAGGAATTCTGATACACCATTTTGGGAACCACTTTCTGGCTAAAATATGTGATAAAAAAACTCTTTCTACATCCCATTAAACAATGCTGAACCATCTAGAAGGTCATAATGGCCCAAAAAGAACTTGTCTGGCCTGCTTAAGTTTTTCCTCCTTCCCACTCTTCTTCATCTGCTTATCACCACCTTAGTCCAGGTTTTGACACAATCACTCACTTGCATTCCCAACAGATGCCCAGCAATGAACTTCACACATTCACAATGCAAACGAATCTCCTTGTCAGGCCTTGTGTTTGAAGAGCTAAGGAGTGGGAACTCTAAAAGTGGATCAACTGAATTTATTAGCAATGTTTTCAGAAGTAACATATAAATATAATTAATTCATAAACATATGAAGCTCATTTATACAGAGTTGCAGCTCACATTGTTGCATTGAATCCACATGCTTATATCTGACAACTAAGGATGGTATTAAAGGCAGCATGTGTTTGAATACCAGGTGTTGAGAATCACATGTGGGGAGAGTTGCAGTTAGGCTCACGCCCCGCTTATGGGCTTCCCACAGGCATCTGGTTAGGCAATGTGAGAACAAGACGTTGGGCCTTTGGTCTGATCCAGCAGCCAGACTCCAGTTTTGTTGCAATAGAAGATTTAATACAATCTCAGTAGGTAGCCATGAAAAGCGACCAACCAACTAAACATCTCATCATATATATATATGAAACATAAAACAAGTTGCCCACTTTAATATATATATATTTCAAAAGAAAGAGACAGTGAATTCTGACTGCTTGTCACAAGTGGGAGTTTAACATCTTGATTTCACGCTGATCTTCATTACTTTTTATTGCCAGATCTCTCTTATTTATGTGGCCACTGCAGCATTCGGGCGTGGATTAGCGCGCATTCATTCAAAACTGTCTCCAAAGAAGCAACAAGGAACAAGTGCTTGGTCCCATAGGCAAAGGGGGGAGGCAAACAGATGCAGCAGTAAGGTCCCCCCCCGGGAAGGGCCCAAAGGGAAAAGCCACTCCAGCCTTCCCACACACATGCAATCAGTCCCGTAATAGGTTTTCATCAGCCAGCCAAGCAGAGAGATACCTGTTCCACCTGTCCGCGTAAGAAAATCAGGAGAGCCAGTGGCCCACCTAGTCCAGCCTCCTGTTCTCACAGAGGCCAAGCAGATGCTCCAAAGCCTACTCTGGGAGATCTGTCGGTGTGTGTGTGTGTGTGTGCCTGTGTGTGGGTCTGTCTGTGTCTGTGTGTGTTCAGGCCATGTGGTGCCAATGTGTCCAGGGAGCATATCCAGAAATTCTCCCTTTTCTGGATGTCCTTATCACCACTGAAAACAACAAAATAGCCACCGATCTCTACAGCAAACCCACTGACGCCCACACCGATTTAAACTGGAAATCCTGCCATCCTAGGCATATAAAGAAGAACATTGTGTATAGCTTAGCTCTGAGAATCAAACTTATCTGCAACACTGAAGATAAATACCAGAGAAGGATCAGTGAACTTAAAGAACACCTTCTTCGAAGAGGATATTCTCCACATATTATGAATTGCAACATCCACCGAACCTCCATGCTGTCCAGAGAAAACCTCCTCCATCATACCGAGGTGTCAAAGAGCAGAGAGCAACGTTCCATTTGTGGTAGATTTCCATCCAGCATCTCCTAACTATCACCGAGCAATCAGGGAGAGCTACCCATTGCTGGCAAACTCTGAACATCTTACCAGAGCCATCAGCAGGCCTCCTGTTATCGCATTTCGCCAACCTCCTAATTTGCACAGACTGTTGGTGAGAGCTGTGCTTAAGCCACCTATCACCATTCCAGGGTCTCATCCTTGTCACTCCAAACGCTGTATCACCTGTGTGTACCTCAGGGAGACAGCCACTTTTACAAGCACTAGGACAGGCAGGACATATTACATCAAACAGAGCATCACCTGCAGGTCCTGCAATATGGTTTACATCATCGAGTGCAAAAGACCAGGATGTCATATCCAATACGTAGGAAAGACCACAACTGACCTACGCATGCGCTTCAGGAACCACAAGTCAGCAATTTTGACCAAAAAAGTGGAGCAACCAGTTGTAAAGCATTTTAACATCGAGGGTCACAGCCTGTTGGACTTTTCCATTACAGCGACAGAGATGCCAGCAGATCCGGCAGCATTGACCAAAAGGGAGAACTTTTGGATTTACTCTCTGGACACATTGGCACCACATGGCCTGAACCTGGAGGACAGTACCACCACCACTTAGCTTCTGCAAATGAAGCCCCTCTGAGCATTCCATCCTCAAAGCTCTATAACTGCCACCTTCACAACAGCATTTGTATGTTAGCAGCTGATGAAGGCGGAAGCTGAAATCTTTTGGTAATACAATAAAAACCTCTGTTTTGTTAATCACAATTACGTGCATATATTTTTAGGTGATTAACGGAATCCTTACAGGGATCCAAAGCAAGCCTGAGTGAAATTTATATATATATATATATATATGGAAACTGAGCAACAATTTAGCCAACTTAGATATCTTTAAAGGGGAATTAAAGAATTCATGGAGGATAAAGCTAAATGGCTACTGGTTGTGGCTAAATGGCTACTTCAGGATCAGAGACTGCATGCCCTGAATATTAGACGCTGGGGAACAACAGCCAGCTCTTGGCACTCATGTCCTGCTTGTGAGCGCCCCTTCTGGCAAGGGGAGCCTCCTTTTTTAATCGAGGCAGGAATTAGATGCTTGTTCCAGCCGGAGGGCCGTATTTCCTGGTCTAGCAGGCTAAACCCTCACATATTCCCCCACCCAGGCAAACAAGACGCACTGTCAGAGTTCAAGGCCGCACTCCAGCCAGGCAAACCAAGGCACTCAAGGATAGTGCAAACCAGGGCTGGTGAGCAGGTTGGCTCAGGAAGGTCCACAGCCTGGGGAGAATCGGGAGGGTCAGCTGAAAGGCCTGGAGGGCTGCATTTGCTCCCCCCCCCCGTGCCTGTGGTTCCCCATCCCCAATTTCCAGGATTGAAACAAACCTATTATCTTTCCGGTGCCAGATCAAGACTTTCCTCTTCTCTCAGGCATTTTTTAACAGCATTTGAATAGCATGTTTTTAACGTGCCTATTGGTTTTTATGGGTTTTAATTTGGTAGGGTTTAAATTTGTATACTTGCTTTTAAATGTTGTAAACTTCGGCTATAAGGCAGTCTATAAATGCAATAAATAAATAAATAACTAGACAGAATGTAGCTGTATTTCTTTTAAATGTTCCTGTCACAAACACAGCAAGCTGCCTACGGTCCAAATCCTAGCACAGCCCCAAGGCTATAGCCTTTGCACATTCCGGAACAAGTCCCTGGGAGTTCTTGCAAGATGCCATTTCTGGGCCAAACCTCCCTCTTAGAATCATAGAATAGCAGAGTTGGAAGGGGCCTATAAGGCCATCGAGTCCAACCCCCTGTGCAATGCAGGAATCCAAATCAAAGCATTCCTGACAGCTGTCCAGCCGCCTCTTGAAGGCCTCCAGTGTCAGAGAGCCCGCTACCTCTCTAGGTAATTGGTTCCATTGTCGTATGGCTATAACAGGTAGGAGGTTTTTCTTGATGTTCAATCAAAATCTGGCTTCACAACTTGAGCCCATTATTCCGTGTCCTGCACTCTGGGACGATCAAGAAGAGATCCCGGCCCTCCTCTATGTGACAACCTTTCATGTACTTGAAGACTGCTATCATATCTCCTCTCAGTCTTCTCTTCTCCAGGTTAAACATGCCCAGTTCTTTCAGTCTTTCCTCATAGGGCTTTGTTTCCAGTCCCCTGATCATCTTTGTTGCCCTCCTCTGAACCTGTTCCAGTTTGTCTGCATCCTTCTTGAAGTGCGGAGACCAGAACTGCCTTCCTGCAAGTTGAACCTATTATTCCGTGTCCTGCACTCTGGGACAATCGAGAGTGCAAAGCTGCACCAAGACAAATGCACACGAGACAACGTACATGCTATGTCACTAGCCCACGATGAAAGAAAGAGGGGCAGAGAGGAAAGGGGGGATTCAATATCATGTGCGGCAGGAGCGACATTTTTAAAGCAGGTGCCAAGTCACCACAGGCTACAGTCGAAAGGTACATAAAACATTAAGCGCTTTCCCAGAGCCGCAAGTCAGTGTCTGTATAATTAAGATTGACGAGAGGACCAGCGGCATTTACAGCAGTCTGTGGCAAGAATCTACTTACAAAAAAGCTTTATTCAGAAACCACCACTCGTCTAAAGAGGTTCCCTACCTACCCGAAGAGAAATCTGATAGAGATGTACACTTCTAAGAACATTATGCTGGAAGATTTTCTGGAGAAGCAAGGCCAGCCACTCTGGAGTTCAGGCCAGCCACTTTACAGAGCCATAGGCTGAGTGGAACAGCATGTGCAGAAGGCCCCAGGATCAACCCCCAATGTTCCCAGTTAAAAGGAACTTGGATACCGGGGCTGGGAAAGGCCTTTCTGCAGTCATGAGTCACACCAGTCAGATGAGAAAGCTTCGGACTACATGGCCCACTGAGCCTAATTCAGCACAGGCAGTTTCACATCTTCCTACGTTTCACAGCATTGTTCCAGGCCACAGCCACGATGGAAAACAAAGATGGCTGAACTGGTCATTTAACTAATTCTCAAGAAAAAGCCCACACACAATATTACCAGCTTTCACAGCATCCAAGAGATAGGTTAGGTCCTTGTACATTCCTTTAGAAGGTTTTGATGATACAGTGTCCTCATTAACGTGACAATTAAAATGGAAGAAGGGAGGGTCTAATGGTAATTTGTTTGATTTATGCTATAATGAATCTATTTTAAAGTTGTTTAATATATGGTTTTAATTGTATATTGCTTGTTTGTCTGTTGTGCACTGCCCAGAGAGCTTCGGCTATGGGGCGGGATATAAATTTAATAAATAAATAAATAAATAAGGCACCCCCCATATGGGCTATGGTGGAGGAGGCTTGACATAAAAAAGATTAATTAAACCATAAGTGGTATGTATGTATGTATTATTGGCATTTGTTAGTCACTTTTTTTCAACAGTAGAACTCAAAGCGACTTACAACAAGAAAAAACACAGTAATTGAAATAACTTATAACAAGAGCAAACAGTTGCAAAACAATTTCAAACAAAATAATACAACCATAATTAAAAGAAACAAATAGCAAATATTACAACAATTAATATCACACTATAAATATAACATAACATATAACAGAAGGCCACATTACACAGTCAGTACTGCAAAAGTAAAAAAAAGAATGAAAGCGGCTTCAGCTTAGCCTCCACCAGCCGCCACCCTCCTTCCCAGCGGCCCAATCTCACGCAGCGGCGTCAAGTCACATCGAGTGGCCGACTGCCCGGGCTCCTCTCTCTTGGGCGGCAGAGGGGCGCTGTGGGGAGGGATGGCGGAGGCGCAGGGCTCCTCTCGGTGTGGGGGGGCTGGCGGGGGCGGCAGCGAGGGTATACAGAACAACATTCAAGAAGTTGAGAAGTACTTCTTCACATAACAAAGCAGTCATGCAATCACTACAGGACTACACACGCAGACAGAGGTATGGTTTCTTAAGAAGTGAACGTGTGAGGAGCCTCTCCACTTTCCACATACACTTCAGATCGCTAGATGCTGGGGAGCAACAATGGGAGCTGCAGACACTGCTTACAACCATCTCAGCGGCAGAGCTTGGAAAAGTTACTTTTTTTGAACTACAACTCCCATCAGCCCCGGCCAGCACGGCCACTGGATTGGGCTGATGGGAGTTGTAGTTCAAAAAAAGTAACTTTTCCAAGCTCTGCTCAGTGCCATCCAGCGAGGAAACTCTAAGCATGAAGTCAGATGGACCACTTGCTCTGCCCCAGCAGCATATGCTTACCCTAAAATGAGAAGTGCACAATCTAAAAAACCCCAAGACATCTTAAATGACCCATAGGCAGAAATGCAAAAAGGGGGGAGGCAGGACCGATGCACCTAGGCTGCGGTCAGATGCATGCCACCCTGAACTGGGGCTTTCTTTTCTTTTTTACACACGTACACAGAGAGAAAAGGTTGCAGGCACACCCTTCCTTCAGCGAGCAAAGCAACAGCATTTTCTTGCATCCTACTTATTCTCCACAAGGAGCCAAGTTAATAGAAATATCTGTCTTTGGTGGTGCAGGAGGCATTTGCACGACAATAGGGCATCCTCTTCTATTGTTGCCTGGATTTTATACAGCCATATTCCACAGGTGTAATTTGCTCTTTGTTGCACTTTTAGGCACAGGGCCGGATTAAACTGGCAGAGCATTTAATAGCAGCATGCTCAGAAAGCTCTGCACTACATTGACACTGGCGGGTATTTGTGTGCACAGTCATAACCATACCACACAAGGGAAGAATGCAATTTCTATCACAGAATTAACAGATCCCCCCCAAGGAGATCTCTCTCTCTCCCTCTCTCTCTCCCTCCCTCCCTCTCCCTCTCTCTCTCTCTCTCTCTCTCACACACACACACACACACTTCAGTCTCACAATTTCATTTGTCCCTCCTCCAGGGATAGAGAACCTCAGGCCCAGGTGAAGGACCACAGCTCAGTCATAGAGCACCTGTTTGCATGCAGAAGGTCCCAGGTTCAACCCCCGGCATCTTCAGGTAGGGCTGGGAAATGTTTCCTGCCTGAAAACCAGGAGAGCAGCTGCCAGTCAGTGCAGACATTACCAAGCTAGATAGACCAATGGTCTGACTCAGGATAAGGCAGTTTCCTCTGTGCTGAAATGCGGCCCTCTAGGCCTCTTTATCTGGCCCTCCAGGCCTCTTTATCTGGCCCTCAAGACTCTTCCCAGACCACGCCCCCTCCCCAGACACCGACCATCTCCCAAGGGTCACCTCTCCATGGCTCTGCTCTGCCCTCTCCTTTTGGGCTGGCCAGACTGTGTCCTTGAACTCTGGTCATGCGTCTTGTTTGCTGGGCAGATGGAGCATAGAGAGGGTGGTGCGAGTGTGAGCAGAAACGCACAGTCGTTGCTCTGTAAAGGGCTGTCTGTCTGCAGGAGATCCATGGGAGACAGCCGAGGTTTGGGGTGTGGTTCAGCAGCTCCAGCATAAAAAACCCAGTGCTAGGCTGGAAGGGCTCCTGGAGCAACATCTATACTCCGGCTCTGTACCTGCCCTGCCTGAAGATTGCCTGTGGACCCTGGACCTGTCTCTTGCCTGTGGACCCTGGACCTGTCTCTTGCCTTGCCCCTTATCTGCGTTGCGTACAGACCCACTTGGCTTCTGACCCCAGACTGCTCTGACCCCGATTCTTGCCTGACCCCTTGGTTGTGAGGCAGACTCTGGACTTTGCACTGACCCTGGATACTGCCCTTAGGCTGTCCAACAGTGCAGAGGACAGGAGAGGAGCACCAGGAGAAGAGAAGCCTCCTTCGTGGACATGCCGTTATAGCGCAGCGATGCCAGCCCACATTAATGGCTGGGGGTATAGGCTGCAAAGTCCGTGAGACATAGCTACTGCAGACTTATTAACCGAAAGCACAGCAGTCGTCTGTGAGTCTATAGCAGTAGCTATAGGGAAGCTCGGAGGATGGCAACAAGGGAGAGGGCTTTCTCAGTGGTGGCCCCCAAATTATGGAATGATCCTTCTGATGAGGTGCGCCTGGCGCCCACACTGTTATCTTTTCGGCGCCAGGTCAAGACTTTCCTCTTTTCCCAGGCATTTTAGCATGTGTTTTTAAATTGCTTTTTTAAAATGTGTTCTTAAATTTGTATATTTGTTTTTAATGTTTTTAATTGTTGTAAACAGCCCAGAGAGCTTCAGCTATGGGGCGGTATACAAATGTAACAACAACAACAACAATATAGCAGTAGAGAGACTACAAAGATAATTTCGCCCAGCCTCGAACAATAGACAGGTGGACGTCTGCTGCGCCCTTAAATTCTCCACTTGTGAAAGGTGAGGTGTAGGTGGTCACCTGGGCTATGCAGAGCTGCCAGGAAACCGTAAATCACCATCCAACGTAACATATTCACTCCATCCAATCCATAACACTAGATGAATTTAGAAGAACTTTTGGCTAATTTCTGCTCTCTCTTGCTCACCGGTTTTACAAGCTACGTAAGGAACTCATTAGCCCTACAGACAGGTGGGACAAGATTAAAACATAGTCATGTCAAAATATACATGTGTATATGTGAACCGCTGCTATTTTGGAAGTAAATAGACTGTGGCCCATTACCACTAAAAAGAAAGTCAAAAACCATTGATTATTCAGGAATTATTAATGAGCACAGCTCTAACAATACATAAAAATGACTAGCCTCTGACTCTTCTGATAATTTATGCAAGATTAAAGTATCGCTGCCGTTGCCTTTTTCTACTGGCTAATTCAGCGTTTTCCTTTTGCCTTAGGAAAGCAGGACTCTGGGATTTAACTGTTCTAATGCCTTTTTACGGTGTTTGGGGTAGTAAAATGTAAGAGACTGTACCACACTAGGGAGGGACTGATGAATCACAGATCCCCCCCCCCGCCCCATTGCAGAGCAAGAGGAAGGGAGGAAGGAATTGTAAAACGCCCCAGTTAATGTTTAGATGGAAGCGTAAATCCTCTGCTTGCGGCGATGCCCCCAATGGCTCACCAGCCCAACCATGTCGCACATGCTTGACTTCTCTTGCTGATAACACAGCTCATTTCGCATAAAACATGGGGGCATTTCTTTCACCCTAATATCTTCCTAAACAGCTGCGTTACATGGGAGCCATTTTGAAGCCTGTCGCTAAATTAAGATCACCAATCAACGGTGAGTTCCAGCCAAGAGAAAATTATGTTTGAGGCCAGACCGGGGAAAGCGCACATGCTATCATTGTCCAATGCTATGTAAGATTCTTTGATCAGGAAACCTCAATTTTAACCCAGGAAACAATTTGAGAGCTCTCCCCGGAGGTAAAATTATTTCACTGAATTTTCTAGTGCACATTTCACTGCATTGATAACCTCTAAGAGATAACTATCACCAAATTGTAATTCAGATGTTAAGAGACAAACTGGCACAAACTTTTTGCCTTAATGAATCCTCCCCCCACCAAAAGAAAAAAAAACCCAACACAAAACATACGCTTATCTAAGTTCTGCAACTGGAATAAAATTGGGATATTCACATTTAGATCCCACACAACTTCTGAGGACCCTGCAGAATATTTTTTCCCTCGCATCCAACTGGCATAAAGAGGAACAGAAAGCACAGGATTCAGGTAACTAGGGGTGGGAGAAACAGAAAGGTGTGCAAAGGCAGTGAGAGAAACAGGAGAGCACACAGTGAGAACTCAGCTTGAAATATTTATTTACCACTTAGGGATTTTGCATAATAAGTGGCATAATTGTTACTAGAATTATTGGTAATAATAATTGTTACTATTAATAATTTTACTATTGTTATTAATAACTATTACTGGAAGACACATTCACACCCCTGGCAGCTTCTGTATTTTCTGAGGTGGGAATTCTCTGCATTTTCATTTTTGCTCCCCCTCTACAACCATAAGGACCCAAACCACTGGCTCTCTCCACAGACAACTTCAGCTTATGTATTATTACACCTATGTCCAACATGTCCTCCAAGGAGCGTAAGGTGGCATTATGTAGTTCTCCTCCCTCTCCATTTTATCCTCACAACAACCCTGAGAGGTAGGTTAGGCTAAGAGACAGTGGCTGATGCAAGGTCACCCAGCAAACTTCATAGCCGAGCAGGGATTAGAACCCAGGTCTCCCAGCAGGCGGGATGTAGACAGGGCTGTTATTGTGGCACCTCCCTAGTTACAAAACTCCCTCCCAAGGGAGGTCAGCCTGGCCCCATCCCTGATGAGTACTAGGCAGACAGCAAAAACATTTCTATTCCACTTGGTTTTTAATCTGATGCTGCTCATTTTTTGTTTTAATATTTTGTTTTTCTTCTGTTATGGTTTTACAATTTCCCTTTTTTGTAAACCAGGTTGGAGGCCCTTGTTAAAGCCAAAAGGAACAAAACAAACCTAACACTGCAAATCCACTTGCTCAGGTAAACAAAGTCAGGATTCACAGGAGATCCCCGCTCAATTTAGTCAACACCGCAGAAAACAACTGACGTGAAGGAAACGATGAAGGAGGAAGTAGGGAGAGGAAATTGGCTAATCCCGCCTTTGCCAACTTGGTGTCGGCCACACTTTGGGGACTACAGCTCCCATCAGCCCCAGCCAACTTCTGCTTCAACTGACTGGGAGCAGCTCTCCAAGGTTCCAGACCTGGAGTCTCTCCCTGCGATAGCTGGACCTGTTGGGGATTGAACCTGAGGCCTTCTGCATGCAAAGCAGATGCTCTAGCACTGAGCTACAGCCTAGTGTCCAATCAGTGCTGTGCTATCTTCTGGATAACAGACCTACAAAACTATTATGCTTGTAGGTCTCCAGAGATGTGGGCTATAACCATCCCTGAATCACCCAAAGGCACAGCAGCCTCAAGGTGGAGATGAAGCGGCACAAGAAGTGGACAGGGCAGGGCAAGAAGGGCCCGAAAAGACACGAAGGGGAGAAGCATCGGACTACCCATAAGGAGTATTGTGCAAGGGCAAGGGGTGTGGGGTGGAAAGAGAAAGAAAAAAGGAGAGCAACTTGCAAAGTTTGGGAAACACCGACACATAGCTTAACGCCACTGAATACCATATTTCTCTGAGATATGCATCCACAACCATTAGCATGAAATTAAAAGCCAACAAGCACACACAAAGAGGAAATGTTTTAAAAATAACCAAAAAGATATAAACCTAATTTACACAACCATATTTAAAAGCCTTATTAGCCTGCCAAAAACAAAAAAACAGGATTTTATGGTATTTTAATTTGATTTTATTCTTGCTATGAACATCCTTGAGAACTTGATTAGAAGGTGTCATATAAATGGCTAATATGTCAAAATAAATGTGTGCACATGTGTGTGTTTTCTCAACAGAGAGGGTTTTAGTCTGGAACACTTCACATATGGCAACTGCAATTCTTCAAGCTGCCAAAAAAAACACATGGCCTGATCCAGCTGTAGTCAAGACTAAAAATCATACTGATGAATGTCTAGTTGCACCAGAATGCAAGAAATGTCTCCCACTGAAAGGAATGCAGCGCTAACTCAAACAACATCCACATTCAGATGTGCACTGAACTGACGCCCTGCAATTTCAATCCAGCAAGATTTTCACAGGCGGATCTCTCCATCTGCATCACAGCAACAGGCATCCTAACACAACCTGGGCAACACCTCACACCATTAAGACTATTCATTCACAGATAAACGTTAACTCCTTTGCAGAATCAGGCCAAGTTGACCATTGGTTGGAATTAAAATCCTGAAAGTGATTTAAAAGAACAAAAAAACAGAAACATCTTTTAACACACTCAATTTGGAATTCAAACTTGCTTTGTAATTTCTGTTTAAGATTCTGGATTAGCCAGCAATGCACACGGAAATAACATTACACAGACACACTTCCAACAACTACATGCTTAAGATTCTTATTGTTTTCAAGATATTATCCCTGCAATCTTGGCATTTCTACTCCCTCCTCATCTTCTAGCATTGAGATCTTGAGCATGAAACAATAATTAACCTAAATCATCCTCATTTACTAGTAACTGAAAGGGGGGGAGAGGAAAAGAAATACTTCTGAAATTAACAATAGCATAGCACAGAGGAAGCACAATTAATCGTCTCTGCAAGGCCCACTGAATCAAATACAACATATGCAACACAGAGCTGTGCTCCAACAAACATCCATTTCCTATCCCTCGTAAGGTAGGTTAGGTGTTCCTGCTAGGATGCACCTTTATTTTTAGATTAGCCCTTTTTTAAAGCTTCCCCAAACACAACCATTCCGTGGTTACCCTTTTGGAACTGTACGCATCTAACTGTCTGCTCTGAGAAAGGCTTACATGAATTCTGTGCTTCCTTCCTGCCACCCTTGGCATTTTCACCCCTATTGACTTCAAATAAGCCCTCCAAATTTTCAGCTGGGGCCTCATGAGCATTTAGTGCCATCCAAATAAAAACTGCATGCGTGTTGTACGATTACCTTACCTACACACCTACATTTAAGCAGCAGCATAGACACATAGCAATCTAGTATAACTACACAGTCCAAGGGGATGAATAGGAAAACACTCAAAGTACTCCTGGCTCAGCGAAGATTGGGAGCCTTATTTCTCTGGGATTCATAAAGAAATCAAGTCTTAGGCATTTGGAGTTGACTGCGAGGGACAAGGCTTACAGAACCAACCCGAACAGCTCTTCCGGTTCATCCCTTCCCAAGTAGTGCCCCAACCTCTGCCATTTCAAGATGAGTTTCCAACTAGTTGGCCCGGTGACAAAGCTAGAAAATAAACCTGGCTGCCTGGGCTCCTGGAAATTCTGACACAATACCTGGATACCAGACTTGACAATGCAATCAAGACAGAAAGTAGCAACGACAGCAAGTTCAGCAGTCCTGACAGAACTACCCAAGACGTGCAGGGTGGTGGGAACGTGCAGGGAAAAGATCTGTCTCCCTGCAGAGCAAGGAACCTTCCATGAGCTAAAGTTATCCATCAAGGCACAAGCTGGATCCTTTACAGCCCTAAGGCAACGAGTGCTCTCTAAGCAGAGAGGGAGGGTCCTGGAGGCAGAAGGGACTTCTCTTGCCTCTTAAATATTGCACTATCAACGGCCTGCGTGCATCCACGCATGAACGAAGCAGAGTTAGCGGTGCCTTGTGGGGGACATTACAAAGGGCCATGCACACACACACACGCACGGCTCTTCCTGCACCTTTGTAATATTCTGCAATCCCCACGGGCGAAAAGCGGCAGGCCACACTGCTGAACAATGCAGTTTTGAATTCAATTAAAGTGATTATCTGTTGTGCCAAATAAATTGTGTACAGCATATATCCTGTAGCACTTTACACCTTCAGGCTCATTATTTCCTAACTGTTTCCTCCTGTTTATGCGCTTTCAAATTAAATTGCTGATAATATGCGCCAAAATAAAAAATGAGCGCACCTTGTCCGAAGAAAATTGATTCTCCTTTTCTCCTGAAGCGGGCAATTGCCAGGTTTTATATACTCGGTTCCTGGCGATCATTAGTAATTCAATTTTCTTTTTATTAGCACCCTTATCTGCTGAGCAATATAGTGGCAGGGCTGACCTCTTTCGCACGGGTAAATGTTTAAAATCTTTTCCCTGATTAATTTTGCCAGTTAAGGAAAAGAGGAGAAATGGCCCAGCTCTTAGCCATCACAATGAATATAGCTTAATGTTGATTGTGATGGAATTTCTAACACCAAGGAAATTGATTGAACGCAGCAATTATGCCGCAATACTAACTCAAGGGAAATGGGATAGTTTTCTCCTGGCCATAGTCTTTTGGTTATTTAAAACAATCCAATTTGCAAGGATAATTATATATTAGTGTTTTATCTGCCACTTGAAATGAACATGGGAGTTTTGATACTGGCCCAGCATTAGCAGGTTATTGCTGCAAATTACTTGTTATCTGCTTCCTTTCACATAAAGAGGAAATTAGGCAATCAATTACCAGAAAAAGGTGGACATGGGAGAATATAAAGGGCAAGACTGCCCTCTACAGGTCAGAGGGGAGGAGACGTCACGTGAGCCTCTGCCGGAACGAGGGCAGCCTTGCCTTGCCTGCCTCGCTGGCCTCCAGCCCACCTTCTGGACTGGCACCACGCGTGGGTTACACCCCATGTGGTCGCCACTTGGAAAACACTGCAAACAGCAGCCTGGTGGTGCATGAAGGAGTCCTTTGCTAGCAGGGGCTGCAAGAGAGGGCGGGCAGGGGGAACCAGAGGAAGTGTCATGTCAAACTATTTGCTTCACTTCATTACTCAGAGGGAACTCTCAAAGAATCACACCCGGGTCTCGTACTGAAGAGCCAAGCTCCAACAGATGTCAGCAAAGTTGACTCGTGCACAGGGAGCGGAGGCGACCAGAGGAGCGGAGGGAATGTAACCGCATCGATTTTACAGGGGTGAGGAAAGGTTCATAGCTCCCAACTGCCTGCACATTCCCCCTCCCCACTCCTTTCATTAAGGAACAAACCTCCCTCAAGGGTCCAAAGCCTCTGCAGCCAGCTACGGAGGCTTTTTCTCAGCACCAAGCAGGATGAGGCTCTGTATAAGCCTACCTTCCAGCACAAAATGTAGTTTGCCCCCCAAATTCCCTCTCGACGTCTCTGCGCTGCTCCAGGTTTGACTATCACACATATAGCCAAGTTCAAGGTTCCGGTTTTGGTGTACAAAGCCCTATGTAGCTCGGGACCAGGATATCTGAAAGACCGTCTTACCCCTTATATGCCCAGTCGATCACTGCACCCTGCAGGTGAGGGCCTCCTGCAGATACCATCTTTTCAGGAGGTCCTTCCCCACAAAATAGGAAACGGACTTTTAGCGTAGTGGCACCGACCCTGTGGAATTCCCTCCCCTTAAATATTAGACAGGCGCTATCTCTGTTATTTTTGGGGGGCCTACAGAAGACCTTCCTCTTTCAACAAGCCTTTTTTAACCTTTTTTTAAAAAAGATGTCTTCAAAGCTTTTTAAAAAATGTTTTTAAAGTTGTTTTGTTTTAATGTATTTTAAAGTCTGTTTTTATGATGTTTTAAAGTGTTTTTAGTGCTTTTGTTTGCCACCCTGAGCTCCTGCTGGGAGGAAGGGTGGGATATAAATGAAATAATAAATAAATAAATAAATATATCAGACATATGAAAGAGTAACATATGTAAGTGTCATATAAGGATGCCAGATCTTGGATGATAAATTGCAAGGTTATTTCAAATCTCTTTAAAGGGCATGCCAGAAGTTGTAATTTGCATGAAGAGTAAAATCAATTCGTTGAACGATTCTCATCTAAGCTAGTCAGAACGCAGCTTGTCAACAGCATTTTAAGATAATCTCCTGTTAACAGTCCACCTCTACATAACATTCTGGAACTCCAGGGAGAGTGTGAGGAGAGGCAGCCTTCACCCACTCACCCTAGGGCAAAATATTGCTGCTGATAGCAGGCTCTGTGTCAAGGTGGACCCTTGCCACTTGGCCAACCGCCACGACAGCCTGTCCTAAACTGCAGAAACGGCAGTGGGGGATTCTCAGAATTGCGTGTCCACAAGGGAAGACAAATTGAGCTAGCTGCCCACCTCTCACCACCTGCTGCCCAAAAGGCACCCTCAAATCTCTAGAGGAGCCCAGGTGAAGGCTCTGGGGACACTGTGTCACATTGAAGCAGGTTTTGGAGGGTGAGGAACTAGAAGATGTCTGCCTTGAATCTGCATTCATGAAGACAATGCAACTTGTGAAATATACCCCCTTCCCGATCTCCCATTTTATCCAATGGGAAGCAACATTCACAGGTTTCAGCTTTGCATACTATACTGCTTCCATAAATCCAAATGCAGATGTGATCTTAACACATTCACACACACAACATGAGAGAATAAAAACATATCAGTCAGCCTCATTCCATCTCTTTGCACCTACTGAGCCACAATAACTATTTTAATGTACTGTTTATGGAGTGTGAACTACCACTCAATTATGTCTTCCTTTTGCCAAGTCTCTCAAGTTATAACGAAGGATGTAATCCTAACCATGTCTACTCAGAAGTAATTCAATGGGGCTTACTCCCAGATAAATGTGGTTAGGCTTGCAACTTAATTCATTACTACAAAATACAGTGGCCCACTTGAGACAATCCTATCTCTGCTTAATAAACTGATATATGAACAAACCTTTTGCCCTTATGCAAGGACCCTTCACTCTTGTCTTCCCACAAGAGCAATCAAATCAGAAGCCTCCAATTATCCCCCAGTTTCCCAGGGCGGGAAACTATGATGACCAGTTTGGGAAGAAGTCATGATCCTAAACTACAGTATGAAAAGGAAGGAAATGTACTCCCTTCAAGTCGATCCCGACTTATGGCGACCCTCTGAATAGGGTTTTCATGAGGGTGAGAGGCAGTGACTGGCCCAGGTCACCCAGTGAGCTTCATGGCTGTGTGGGGATTTGAACCCTGCTCTCCCAGGTCGTAGTCCAACACCTTAACCACTATGCCACACTGGCTCTCACAAAATACAGTGAACTGTGAAACTGCCTGAAGATCACAAGTATTTAGCACCTGGCCAACCCTTAAACATGTTATAATATAGACATAGCAAAAAACTACTCAATTGCCAAGAAATTCCAAGGTGACACTTCCAACATATGCACTTCCCAGTTAAAAGTCTGCCTGACTAATATACCTAGCTACCAACAGATTAACATGCAACAACGACAACGGAGATTCATGAATGGCAAAGTGCAATACACATCGTAACTTTGTTCCTTTTTTTAAAAAAACCAAAACTTTATTATGTTGTTAGTTTTCTTAACTTTGTCAGACACGCAAAACAGAGCACTATTGCTTTGATTTAATAAACAGTGTTATGAGTGTTATTGGCTTTTTTTATTTAGATTAATTCAACAAGAGGAATTTAACATCTTGGAGCAATCTGAACCATTTCTAGACTCCATTTGGAAATACACATGGCACTTTGACATTTGCATCTAACGCTTATGGCAGGTTTTTTTTAATAAAAATAAAAATTAGGGCCAACCCCTAACAGGCTTTTATAAGTAAGTGTAGATGATGGCTTCACTTTAGCTTTCCCAGCCTGGCCTCTCCAGCTGTTTGGGACTACAACTCCCATCAGCCCCAGCCAGCATGGCCATATGATGCTGGGGCTGATGGGAGCAAGGTCGTGCTAGCTGGGGCTGATGGGAGTTATAGCCCAAAACATCTGGAGGGCACCAGGTTGAGGAAGTCTGCTTTACACTCCTCCTCCCATACATTCCAGGAAGCTCTTGGATCAGTAAAATACAATTCACTCCCATTCCGCACACCTTAGAGTGCAGCATCCTTGAAATTCAGGAAGGAACAGGCACGGGCACCTCAGCTGTGCCCCCCCCACACACACACACCTCAACTCCCCATACTGGTTATGTTAAGATTTGGAGAAAGAGTGGAAATGTGATGCAGCCAGCACTCTAGGCAATCGAGTGACCTCTTTACAAGGTGATGCTGGACCTTCAAATAAGGGGCAAAGTCTGCTTCAACAATAACGCAAGCCTTTTCATTAGCTAGATATTCAGCAATCATCCATTTTTTCCCACTTCAAGAAGAGAGCAGAAAGCCAGATGAGAAAGACCAGCTTCTCACAATCCTGATAAACAGCCAATGAGTTTGCCCAGTGAGCACAATCTGGACAAAAGCACACCACAATTATTTTTACACACTCTTGTCAAAGCACATCACCACCAAGTGTCCCAAAGTGGTTTTTTGAATTTCCCAACTTTTCAAAAGCGGCCTACAGGGATATGCTTGAAGAGTCCAATACTCTGTCCAAGGCACACTTCTGAAACATACCACTGAGCCATGATCTCGAGCAAGGGCCTTTGCTGCATGAACTCTCGAATTATTTACTGTTTTTATTCACTTGTCCTCGAGAAGCTTCCGGTGGCTGCACATTGTCCTCCCACGCTCCTTTTAATCCTGTATGGCAGATTAGGCTGACCGAGCACAAGGCTAGTCCAAGACCATTCAGTGATCATTAGAGCCAAGTGAGGATTTAAACCTTGGCTTCCTACTCCAACACTCTAGTCTAACCATTACACTACACTGCCTCTCAGCCACGCACACACACTGGAAGAGGGCAGCTACCGAATCCAACCCTTATTTGGGAAATGCATGACAGAGATATGAGAGAGTCTTCTACGCAAAAAGCTATTTAGAACAACTCATGGATCCGGGTCAGGTGAGGAGAGGGTAGAGGAGGTGAACAAGGCTGATGAAGCCAAGACACGGAATACGCCAAGCAACCAGAAGAAGTTACACTTCGGCTAAGCTGGACAGGCACAGAGGCGGCTCAAGCTGCCAGCTTCCCAGGAAAAACCTCGCATGTGTATGGCAGCTGTGGGCCAGGCCACCAGACCAAGACAAACAACAACAATCCAGTTCTGAAATCTTTGTCAGAGAAAGAGCCTTGCATCCCTCACAGGGCTGCCATTCTCCAACTAGAGTTAGCATCCCAGACCAAAAGGAGAAACTTCCCTTGCAGTTCCCAAGGCAAGTACTGGTACGGAAAGAAAACAATCAATGTATTTCCAAGTCTGTTCTTACCTTCTTTGGCCAAAAGGTGGACCCGGGATGCTGGCAACCGGCGCAGCCTGTGCTTGCTAATGTGTACCAGGCCTTTTGACCCAGCTCTCCTGGCTGTGGGTGAGGACCTTCCTCTGGAACAGTTCCTTTTCCTGAGAGAATAGCGGCTTTTCAGAAGCACGGTGGGGAAGGAGGCACTCCTCTTGTCAGCTGGAGAGCTGGAAGGACAACAGAAGCACTCACCAAGGTGTAACTGTTGTCCTCAACCGTATCACACCTGGTCCGTGAGCAGATTCATACAGCAGCCTCATACTTTTGGGGCTCCCAACAAAAACCCTTTCCATGCGATAAGGGCTCCACACAGCTGAAGGAATGTTTCCAGCCATTCCATTCACATGGAAAGCTGCGTGGAGTTTTACCCACTGATCTCCCCACACTTCCAGACCCTTCTCGCCCATCTAACAAAGTCCAATGTGGCAGGGCCATGGCAGTTATATGTTCAGCATACTAATGAGCAGTAAGAAAACACAGCTCATTACCAGAAGCGTGCTAGGCGCTGGTCAGATTATCACAGGTGTTTGCCCATCTTTCCAACGCTGCACTAAAATGTTTTTTAAAACCTCATGTTGTGGTGGTTGCAATAAATTGCACCAATATTCACTAGCAAACTGAATGTCATTTGATTCTTGTTGCAGACATAAGTTGTACAAATTTTGACCTACCTGTCTAATCCTACAAGCTAGAATCAAAGAACATCAGGTGGGGGAGGGGAGGTAGAGAACAAGTGCATGGAGGCGGAGGATTCAGGTCTCAGGGCCACAAGAAAGAACTATGGGCTGTGTCAAGAGTAGACATTCAAAGGCAACCACTGCAAAACCTCATGCAGGTGAAGGATCACTTGCCTGACTGTTCCTTGCACATGGACAATAATACACCAGGGAATAATCTAGGCTACAGTCCTCCACCCTGGCATGCTAACCTTTTTATAGGAAGAATTAATGATACCCCACATCAGAAACAAACATACAATCTCATACCTGAATTCTGAAATGGTACAGGCCCTTCTGGATTCTTCCATTAAAAGGTATGCCCAAGGCTCTGGACCTCAGGCCAGAAAAAAAATTCCAGGTAATATATGAACTGTTAGCAATCTGACTATGACAGGTAAAAAGTTATGGAAATTTTTTCCAGCTCCGATGGGTCCTACCACAATTGTCATGCCTTTGCAGATCATCATTAAATGTTATTACCACTTCACCTACACTGACACATCTAATGCCCCAGACGTACGATCCATGTGACCTCTCTTCCCCAATCCCCAAAAGAGCTCATTCCAAATTTTGTCATTCATTTAAAAAGGCAGTTTGGTCTTCTAAAGTGTGTAATTTACTCTAGCAGCAAAATTGGAGTGGCAACCCTAACTGTAGGCAAAGTCTTGGAACTTTCTCTCAACACGATCAATAACTTACCAGGCATTCCCCCTTCTCTTGATAATTTTAGTCCAGCTCTTCAATTTGTAACTAAAAAAGGAAGTATTCCCAGAGGATGGTCTTGGGTTGCCGTGACCCAGAGGCCCATGTCTCACAGTCTGAAGGGAAGTGCTAGCTCCCATGAAGGGGGAAACTCCTGCCCAATCACCTTCCTTACGCTGCCATGTGAATGCAGAGGTGGATGTGGAAGGAGAAGGTTGGGGACCAGATGCCTTCCACTTGTATTGGCTGGAAGAAATCCCCAGCTTGGACGGCACATTGGATTTCTTTTGTTTTGATCCCAAATCCCCCCTCGGAAGTAACTTGGGACCTCTCTCTGCTCCCACAGCAGTCTTGCGCACACTTTCAGAGGCTCTGGAAGTAGCCAATCTTTTCACAGCACGGGGGGATTTGCTTGGATTGGCCACCCATGTGTAGTTGGTTTTCCTGAACCTTGGAGATCTGATGGAGGCTGGCAAGGTGGGAGCTCTTTGGAGAGCAGGTACTGAATGCTTGTCCTTAGAAAGGCTCACCCCAACAGCTGAAGGAGCTTCCCAAGTTGAATGAGCAACAAACTTACCAGCCGTCCTTAACGGGCTGGGTTTGTCTGTTGCTGCAGAAGTATATTGTGAACTACGCAGAGCTGGAACCTGCAAGGCTGGGCTCTTTGTCCCTGACGGACCACTCGATTTACGATCAGGCAAGGTTAAAGGCTGCTGCTGAGGCTCAGATTTCAACGAAACGGCAGTCTCACTGATAGTCCTGCACAAGTCAGGGCCCAGTTCTGATACACCCTGAAGAGCAAGCCCTTTCCGACACACTGCAGGCACGCAGTCCCCAACCCTAGCAAAGGCCTTGCAACTTGCAGAGCGAGGCATGGTTGAGACACACCGTCCTTTGTTCCTTTTTGATCCAACATCCAAAGGCCAAGCAGTGCTGCTCACGCATCCTCTAGACACAGCTGGGCCCTCTGATGCTTCTGAAGAGCTCTGCTGGGATCCTAGGACGGCAGCGCTGCCTGCTGCCGAGCCAGCCTGCACTCCAACAACAACGTTACCACCTGCCTTGAAGCCTGTGCTTCTTCCTGGAAACACTGTCTGTGGCTCAGTCGCCTCAGAGCTTGCGTGGCTCTCGCTGTTCCATGAAGCATTAGCAGAAACGCTGCTTCCTGAACAAAGCGTTGGCCGAGGGGGCACGTTGACTAGAGAGTATTTCTTTCTCCAGGAATTAGGACTGCTCTGGCGAGGAAGAAAATCTCTCTGGGTTTGCTGGGCATATCTAGCAGAGAATGCACCTTGGCTGCTAAAGGCAGAGGGCCTGGGATTCCGCCACTGAGTAGGTGGGGGAACTGGTGCATTTCCATGGACGTTTTTATGGTTATTGATGAGACCTAAAAGGAAAGAAGGAAAAACTTCTATTAGTTATTCCTCCAAGCATCCATCTAGCAGCTCCCTGAAAGCTTTCCAACATAATTCTCTTCAAATTATGACATATCCCATATAGGTCAGCGAAACAGCAGTACCACAAAATCATGTACTTTTCTGCAAGATGCAGCCCTGCCTATTTGAAGTCATAGCCTGTCCCACCCTCAAGAGGATATAAAGCCTCATTAAAATATGCAATCCCATGACAATAAGATTCAACCAGACTCAATTACAGCTAAACCGACTGATCCCAATCTTGTGCTGGTTTACCTTAACTGAGGCCTCCAAAGGCCAGCACCAAAAGGCCTTAAAACAACCTTGTGTTAATGCATTAATCTGACAGCCATAACAAAAATGAATTCCACGCAGGAGAGGAAACAGTCTGATGGAGAGCACAATGTCCTGCTTCCACCACACCCAGCAAGCTAGTTAAAAAAAAACACCTGTTTCAGGCTAGTATCTTTTGTGGACTTATTTACAAAACTATCTTCAAACATATCCAAGAAAAGCGAGCCTCCAAAGAAATAGAGCTCTGCAGCTGTACTTGAAGGATTAGAAATCCCAAAGAACACAGGAAAATGATAACCTAAAATATATTGGTGACAAAACTATAACTCCTCAGATCAGCCTTGCCCAACCTGGTGCTCTCCAGATGTTTTGGACTACACCTCCCATCAGGTCCAGCCAGCACAGCCACAGTGCAAAATAGCTGGAAAGCATCAGGTTGGCAAAGACTGCCTTGCTGCTCTTGCAAGAACAGGAGGAACAGTCATCTACCTATTTATTTATTTTATTTATTTATTTATTATTTATTTAATTAAGCTTATATACTGCCCGACTAGCAACAGCTCTCTGGGCGGTGAACATTAAAAATACAATAAAAATAACACAAAACTGTACACAAAACTGTACAGTCTAAAATCAAAATATAATAATTTAGAATTAACAGGAATTAAAATGCCTCAGAGAAGAGAAAGGTTTTAACCTGGCGCCGAAAAGATGATAGTGTCGGCGCCAGGCGCACCTCCTCAGGGGGACCATTCCATAGTTCGGGGGCCACCACTGAGAAGGCCCTAGATCTTGTCACCACTCTCCGGGCTTCCCTATGAGTCGGAACCCGGAGGAGGGCCTTCGTAGTAGACCGTAGTGTACGGGCCGGTTCATATCGGGAGAGGCGTTCCGACAGATATCGTGGTCCCGCGCCGTATAAGGCTTTATAGGTAAGTACCAACACTTTGAATCTGGCCCGGAAGCATATTGGAAGCCAGTGCAAACGGGCTAGCACAGGTGTTATATGCTCAGACCGCTTAGTTCTTGTTAGCAGTCTGGCTGCCGCATTTTGCACTAGCTGTAGCTTCCGAATGGTCTTCAATTGTCATGGACAGATCATTGCTTGCTGAGTTTCCAAAGCCACCACAGTCCAAACCACCAGACCAAGATGCATGATTGCAATCCAACTGTGAAAGTTTTGCTAGAGAGAAAGACCCTTGTGACACCCAAAGGACATAAATGTTTCAACAACTCAAGCTGGTCCTTCCACAGAGACTCTACCGAAGTAAACGGAATTCACACAGAAGAAGTTAAAACTGGTGTGGGGAACTATTTCGACCCTCCAGATGTTGCTGAACTACACCTATGCCTCTATGTGGACAAGGATAACCTGGCTTCAGTTGTCCATGCTCTGGTAACCTCCAAGTTAGATTACTGCAATGTGCTCTATGTGGGGCTGCAGCTTGTGCAAAATGCAGCAGCCAGATTGGTAACAGGGACCAGACGGTTCGAACATATAAAACCGATCCTGGCCCGCTTGCGTTGGCTGCTTGTATGTTTCCAAGCTTGATTCAAGGTGCTGGTTTTAACCTATAAAGCCTTACACGGCTTGGGACCACAATACCTGATGGAACGCCTCTCCCGACACGAACCCACCCGTACACTACGCTCAACATCTAAGGCCCTCCTACAGGTGCCTACTCCACTGGAAGATGGGAGTCTGGCAACAAGGGAAAGGGTCTTCTCAGTGGTGGCCCCCAAATTATGGAATGATCTCTCTGTCAAGACACACCTGGAGCCAACACTGTTATCTTTTCGGTGCTAGGTCAAGACTTTCCTCTTCTCCCAGGCATTTTAGCATGTGTTTTTAAATTGCTTTTTTAATTTTTTTTTTAATTTGCATACTTGTTTTTCATGTTTTTAATTGTTGTAAACCACCCAGAGAGCTTCAGCTATGGGGCAGTATACAAATACAATAAATAAAATAAACAAACTCCCATCAACCCCAGAAAGCAGGGCCAATGGCCAGGGAGAATGAGAGCTGTAGTTCAGCAACATCAAGAGGGCCAAAGGTTCCTCACACCTGGGTTAAAGCAACACAAGCAGGAAGGAAGCAGTTATTTGGACAGACAAGTGGACCTGCCCTAGCTCTGCTTCCCTGTCTCATGTCACTCTCTGCGGGTCCCTGCCCCAAGGGGCTTGCAAAACACTCTACGTCATAAGCCGCTTGGGGCCTCCTCTGGAGCATCGCGCACACGAATTCGGCTCTGTACGTTAATTAAGGAACAATCTGAGGTTCAAGGAGCGCCCGCAGGCAAGACTCCAGATTCCTCGGGCCGCCTCTCGGGCCTGGGACCTCAGCACACCTCCTCCCAAGAGGGGCTGAGCACTCTCCCCTCTGCCCCCCCCGGGACGCCTGGGTCCCCCACACGGGAGGACGCCTGGGTCCCCCACACGGGAGGACGCCTGGGTCCCCCACACGGGAGGACGCCTGGGTCCCCCACACGGGAGGACGCCTGGGTCCCCCACACGGGAGGACGCCTGGGTCCCCCACACGGGAGGACGCCTGGGTCCCCCACACGGGAGGACGCCTGGGTCCCCCACACGGGAGGACGCCTGGGTCCCCCACACGGGAGGACGCCTGGGTCCCCCACACGGGAGGACGCCTGGGTCCCCCACACGGGAGGACGCCTGGGCCGGGCGCCTGGGGCCCTCACCTTGAAGCAAGCGGATCTGCCGCCTCAGCTGCTCCCTCTCCTCCATCGCCGGCTCCTTCTGCGCCTTCTTCAGCCGGCAATTCCCTGCCTACCTGTCTCTGACGTCACTCCAGAGCGCCACCCTCCCCCAGGCCCGTAGGCTGGCTCGCTTCCCCATGCGTCATCGCCCCGCGCGCGACATCGGGCAGACCCTAGAGATAAGGCTTTTCCGGAAAAAAACTCAAGGGAGAACATACACGCCCTACTTCCGGTTTCCACGAATAACGCTGCCATATAATGAGGGGACAAGAAGCTTGATGCCGAATGAGAGAGGCTCTGATTTTTCTTCCTCCTCCTCCTCCTCCCTAGGGTAGTCTTGGCCCTATTTTTATTTTTTGTTGTTGTTATTGTTTATTAAATTTATATCCTGCCCTTCCTCCCAGTAGGAGGCGGCAAACAAAAACACTAAAAACACTCTAAAACATCTTAAGAAAACAGACTTGAAAATGTATTAAAACAAAACATCTTTAAGAACAATTCCAACTCAGGCGCAGACTGTATTTCTTGGCTTCACCCATCGCCTCCTCACCCCTCTGTCGCTTGGGAACCAGAAATGTCTTTATTTATGTATGCATTTTTATCCCACCTTTCCTCTAAAGGTGCAGCACATTTTATAGATATATCTATATCCCTCTCCATTTTATCCTCACAACAACCCTGTGAGGTAGGTTAGGCTGAGGAGCAGTATGACTGGCCCAAAGTCACCCAATGGACTTCATGACCGAGTGGGGACTTGAACTCTGGTCTCCCAGGTCCCAGTCTGACACTCTAATCACTACACCACACTGGCTTCATCGAGTCTGTGGTTCTGTTTGTCTCTCCTGCAGGACAGTTTGGGAGGGATGCGACCACTGGCCCTGAGATCCCTGGGGCACCGCAGAGCAATGCATCCCCTGCGCCTGGCCTCTCTGTGCTTCGGGTGGCCCCTTTGGCTGCTCTTACCTAGGTTATCTTGGCTGGGGGGGAAATCTGGGGAAGGGCCCTAACTCAGTGGCAGAGCATCTGCTCTGTGTGGAGAAGGTCCCAGGTTCAGTTCCCCGATGGCATCTCTGGTTAGGTCTGGAAGAAAGACCCGTGCCTGAAACCCTGGGCAGCTGCTGCCAGTCAGTGTAGGCAAAACTGAGCCAGATGCTCTAATGGGTCTGACTCAGCATAAGGCAGATCCCTGCATTTCGCTTCGATCCCAAGCTTTGAGTGAGGCTTGCATGGGATTTTCAGCACCCACATCTTAGACTACGACCTGGGAGACCAGGGTTTGGATCCCCACACAGCCATGAAGCTCACTGGGTGACCTTGGGCCAGTCACTGCCTCTCAGCCTCAGAGGGAGGCAATGGTAACCCCCCTCTGAATACCGTTTAACATGAAAACCCTATTCGTAGGGTCACCTTAAGCCGGAATCGACTTGAAGGCAGGCCATTTCCATAGAGAGATTGGCTGCTGCCTGCTGGGCTTGACAAATGGCCCATCTGGTCTCCCACAGTGGCCACCCAGATGCCCATGGGAAGCCCCTGAGCAAGTCATGAGAGCCACCGCACTCTCCCCTGCTTGTCTTTCCCAGCAACTGATCTCATGTGGTGGCTCCTACTCGTACATTCCGGTGTAAAATTGGTTTGTTTTTCTGTTTTATGTAATATGGTGCCATCAGTACACATGGCGCTTTGTAGAGTACAAGAGGACCAGATCCTGCCCTGAAGAGCTAACAATCACTTCCGCGCAGGACACAACAACAAGGGAAGGCAGAGGGTAAACAGGGAAGCAACATGTAGTCCATTCTAGCCCTATTCAGGCATTCTAAAATTGTCCTATGGGCATAGAATCATAGAATAGTAGAGTTGGAAGGGGCCTATAAGGCCATTGAGTCCAACCCCCTGCTCAATGCAGGAATCCAAGTCAAAGCATTCCCGACGGATGGCTCTCCAGCTGCCTCTTGAATTCCTCCAGTGTCGGAGAGCCCACTACCTCTCTAGGTAATTGGTTCCATTGCCGTATGGCTCTAACAGTTAGGAAGTTGTTCCTGATGTCCAGTCGAAATCTGGCTTCCTGCAACTTGAGCCCATTATTCCTTGTCCTGCACTCTGGGACAATTGAGAAGAGATCCCGGCCCTCCTCTGTGTGACAACCTTTCATGTCCTTGAAGAGTGCTATCATATCTCCCCTCAGTCTTCTGAGGGGCCGTAGAATAAATAGCTGGCCCCTGTGGTCAGCTGTGCAGGGCTACTGAGAGGGTTGATGGGGCCTGGTGCAGGCCCTGTTGCTGCCTGTACAAGGATCCGCACTTGTGTCTACAAAGCTGGGGGCCACATGCAAGAATTATTGCATGCACAAACTACATGAGAGAATTCTCACCTGCAGCTCCTCCTTGCCATGGGATCAAGCAGAATGATGAATGTGCTCCTATTTTTCTTACATGGTGATAAGAGAACAGGGATCCGGTTGTGCTTCCACTGAGTACCTCCCCCACATTCCAAACCCCTTCTGGCAGAGCTGTTCTCTGCTCTCTGGGGCTTGGTCTCACAGGTCTTTGGTTCTGGCCTGCTGCTGGCTTTCTCCACCCTGGAAAGGTTCCTCTCTTAAGGCCTGGTCTCACACCACTCTATGCCTTCCCCTGTAGTAACAGCTGCAGAAAATTACTCTCCAGTGGCACCTTGCCAGGAAATCTGAGGTGGTACTCACTCACTCCACTGATTTTTATCTAGCACAAATTACATCAAAGTGGAAATTGAAAAACAAACATACTTTGTGTGTGTGTGTGTGTGTGTATTATGTGCCTTCTAGTCAATTTTGACTTATGGTGACCTTCTGAATCAGCGACCTCCAAGAGCATCTGTCATGAACCACCCTGTTCAGGTCTTGTAAGTTCAGGTCTGTGGCTTCCTTTACGGAATCAATCCATCTCTTGTTTGGCCTTCCTCTTTTTCTACTCCCTTCTGTTTTTCCCAATGTTATTGTCTTTTCTAGTGAATCATGTCTTCTCATTAAGTGTCCAAATTATAATAACTACAGTTTCACCATTTTAGCTTCTAATTATAGTTCTGGTTTAATTTGTTCTAACACCCAATTATTTGTCTTTTTCATGGTTCATAGTATCCGCAAAGCTCTGCTCCAACACCACATTATATAATCATTTTATTCCTGTATTGACCATTTGGTGATGTCCACGTGTACTGTCGTCTTTTTGGCTGCTCAAAAAATATGTTCGCAAGAAACAAATTATTGGCTTCACAGAATTCAATAAGTCTTTATCCTGCTTCCTTCCTATCTCCTAAGCCCCATTTCCCCACAATTCCTAGTTCTTCTCTGCTCCCTACTTTTGCATTTCAGTCCCCCAGGATTATCTGAACATGTTGTTTTAGTGTGTGATCAGTTTCTTCCTGTACTTCTGTGTAAAATCTCTCCAATTCCTCCTCTTCAGTGTTTGCCGTTGGAGCATAGACTTCTTGGATGATGCTTAAATTAATAAGTTTCCTATTAAATCTCATTGATATCACTCGCTCAGACCTTGCGTTGTAGCTCCTAACTGCTTTTGCTATATCACTTCTCACTATTAAAGCAACCCCGTTACTTCTTGATTTCTCATTTTCTGCATAAAATATTCTGTAGTTGCCTGATTGAAAATGTCCCATTCCCGTCCATTTTAATTCGCTCACGCCAAGTATTGTAATGTTGATACGTTCCATTTCCTGCTTGACAATTTCTAACTTTCCCTGGTTCATGCTTCTCACATTCCATGTTCCTATTGTGTAGGTCATACAACTCCGGACTCTCCTTTCGCATCTATGCGCATCAGCCTCTGGGCTTCCTTTCGGCTTTGACCAAGTGGCGTCATTAGTCACAGCGCTACTTGTGCTTGTCCGTTGTTCTTCCCCAGTAGTTTGCTGAGTGCCATCTGACCTGGGGGCCTCATCTTCCAGCGCTATTTTGTGTTGCATTTTGGATACTCTGTTCATAGGGTTTTCATGGTAAGAGATATTCAGAGGTGGTTTACCATTGCCTTCCTCTGAGTTTGGATGCCTCTTAGTCTGGTGTCTCAGCTTTGACCATTCCGCTTTAGCGCCCCTGCTAGGAGTCTATTCTCTTGGTCTAGACTCCTGACGGCATTGCTCTCAGCTTCTTCAACACTCTCAAACCCCCTCACCACGTTAAGGTGTGCATCGTAGAGGGGGAAACATACTTTAAAGCTAATTAAAAGAAGGTCATTTTTGTGGTTAGTACCCAAACAACCTGTAGAACCTTGGAGGGGGGAAGTTACAGGCACTTGCTTTTTGCCACCCTAGCTCACTGCAGACAGTCCACAGCTACTGAGCTCAGCTTGGAGCCCCCCTCAGCTCAGCACCCCGAGCAACTGCCCAGCTTGCCCATCCCTAAGGCCAGCCCTGCCTATGGGAAGGGGCTGAAGCTGCAGGCACCACCCCACACCTCTCTACTCCCAAATGCCCCCATGCCAATCATAGTGATGGCCATTGACTTGGGTGGCTTTAAAAGAGGATTAGACAAATTCATGAAGGCTATCAGTGGCTACTAGTCACAATGGCACTGTTCTACCACCACTGTCGGACACAGCATGCCCCTGAATATTTGTTTTTACTTATTATTTATTATTAATTATTACATTTATATCCCGCCCTTCCTCCCAGAAGGAACCCAGGATGGCAAACAAAAACACTAAAAACACTCTAAAAAATCTTTAAAACAGACTAAAATATATTAAACATCTTTAGAAACATATTGAAACAAAACATATTTTCAATAAAAGCTTTAAAAACATCTTAAAAAGCAATTTCAACACAGATGCAGCCTGAGATAAGCTCTCTACTTAAAATATCAGTTGCTAGGAATTGCAGGAGGGGAGAGGGCTGAGATGCTCAGGGCCTGCTTGCAGGGCTTCTCATGTGCACCTCTGGGTAGCCACTGTGAGGACAGGTTGCTGGACCAGATGGGCCACTGGCCTGATCCAGCAGGCTCTTCCTATTTCTCTTTGGAGCTGTATGGCTGGCATTTCAAGATCTGTTTTTATCTGTACACTTTATTTTAAATAAAATGAGTATTTTTATTTAAATAATTCTCCCTACACCATTTAACCTATAACTAGTAGGCTTTGGGAAACATCCAGCGCCAACTTGAGGTGCACGTTAAAATACACACACACACACACAGAGAGACTTGAAGCCTTCCAAGAATTCACTGGCACTTGCTGCCTGCCACTAACACAGCATTTGTGAGGATACTTGTTTTGTGAGTCTAATTCAATGGCAGGGGGAAAACGAGTTTTAAAAACAAGTGCAGTCTTTTGACACTGTGTTGGCAGGGAGGCTGTGTGTGAGAACATACCCTGGGGAAGTAGCATGCTTAAGGAACATTAAATTGCCTAATTCAGCTTGGAATAAGCACGGCGCTAATCCTTCTAATGAGTTCAGCCTCACCCAGAAGTATGAATCTTGCAGCCAGCATGCACTAGGACCCAATTAACTCGCTCACACATTTGAAATCAGAACCTCATCAGTTTAGGTTCAGGCTGTAGGAGTCTCTGTGGTGGCTTATGAGAAATTTGCTGAGAAAAGCAAAAAACTCTTCAAGTTCATGAAAAGCTGAGCCAGCAGATTGCGGAGACCTGAGAGGGGAGAGGGAAGAAAATTGTTGGCACCAGGCAGGCAGCTGCAAACAGCTTCAAGATTTTATTTTTTTAAAATTAAAGACAATTTACAAGGAGTTTTGTAGCAAGAACCCACACAGGTGTTCTGCCCCTACTTCTCCATGAGCAGCCTTTGGAGAGAGAAAAAGAACTAAAATCTTTGTTTATGTGCAGGCTGAAAATAAATGCCAAGGAGAACTGGTTCAGGAGCGGGAAATCTCAGGCCCAGCACCAAATGTGACCCTCCAGGCCTCTCTACGTGGCCCCTGACATGCTTAGGAACATTGGAAGCTGCCTTAAATTGAGTCAGACCTGTGGTCTGTCTAGCTCAGCACTGACTGGCAGCAGCTCTCAAAATTTTCAGAGAAGGGATATTTCCCAGACACGGCCAGGGCAGAACCTTTCGCAAACAAAGCAGGTGCTCTGCCACTGAGCCACAGTCCGTCTCCCACATGACTCTTCCCAGGCAACGCCCCCATCCCACTCAGTGGTCCTACTCTGTGCTGTCCTTGAGTGGGTCCTAAAAGGGTGATGATGTGCTTGCATGGATGGAGCGATGGGGGGTGGGGTTATATTATTTATTATTTATGTATTTATTTATCTATCATATTTATATATCGCCCCATAGCCAAAGCTCTCTGGGCGGTTTACAGCAATTAAAAACAATAAAAACAAATATACAAATTTTAAAACACACAAAAAAATTTAAAAATACAATTTTAAAAAAGAAAATTAAAAACAATTTAAAAACACATACTAAAATGCCTGGGAGAAGAGGAAAATCTTGACCTGGTGCCAAAAATATAACAGTGTTGGCGCCAGGCACACCTCATCATAGAGATCATTCCATAATTTGGGGGCCACCACTGAGAAGGCCCTTTCCCATGTTGCCAAACTCCCCGCTTCCCTAGGAGTAGGCACCTGGAGGAGGGCCTTAGATGTTGAGCATAGTGTACAGGTGGGTTCGTGTCAGGAGAGGCGTTCCATCAGGTATTGTGGTCCTAAGCCGTGTAAGGCTTTATAGGTTAAAACCAGCACCTTGAATCGAGCTCAGAAACACACAGGCAGCCAATGCAAGCGGGCGGGGTATATAGAATAAGGAGAAGAGTCACAAGTTGCTCCATCCATTTTTGCCTCCATCTGGCCACACCCACCACTAACATGCAGGGGCCCCCCACCAAAGGTTGCCCATGAAGTTGAAAAAAGTGCCAGACCTCATGTGGATTAGTCCAAAGTGAGGTTGCCAACTGTCCAGGTAAAAACCCAGCCCGTTGTGCTCCTACGACTTTGTCACCAGCTTGATATGGGAAACTGGTAGCTGCAGCTTTTCACAGCAGCGTGAGAAACATCACTGCCTGCTCATTGTGCTGTTTTTAAAGACTCAGCTGCCGTGGCCAGTGGAAAAGTTGACAGCCTTGTAGCAAGGCACAATACACGGGTGGAGCTTTTACCAGATGAAATGAAGGGGAAAACATGCTTTGCTATATTTCTGAATTCCAGACTGCCACTGTGCTATTAAAAGCAGAGGAGCAGGGCCAGTGGGAAAGGTGGCAACCCTATTGATAGAGGCAGATGCATATCCTCGCTCTACTATCACAGCCACAATATCTGAGGCAACCTTCGTGGAAATAGGCATGTCTTCAGGGGCTCAAGATAGCCGGTCCTTGCATGGAGACAACTGACATTCTGGGGTCACAGAGTATGGTCTAGTTGCTTCCCTTCCTGCCCTCCCCATCCACAGGTCCTCACAGGCCGAGTCACTATCAGCATAGCCTACCTCACAGGGTTGTTGTGAGGATGAAATGGACAGGAGGGGGACTATAGCCCTGAGCTCCTTGGAGGAAAGAAGACTGGGAAGATAAAGGTATAATATATATGGCAACATGTTCCATATTTATTTCATCATAGTCCCAATAATCTCTGTAACGCTATCTTGATAGAATACTCCTGCAATAGTTCCAGATAGCTCTCTACCAATAAAATGAGCCTCTCAGTAAAGGTTTTGACAGGTTGGGGAAGGAAACATTTGCTGTTTTAACTCTTTAGAAAAGCAAAAAATAAAAAGAAATGAGGGGAAATGAAGTTTGAAACTGCATGTTTTGCTGACACCAGCAGTAACTGAGGAGCATGGACCCGAGGGAAGGAGGCGTCTCTTGGCTCACAAGAAAGGTCTCTGCCTGCAATCCCAGCAGAAGTGCTCCTTTCATTTGTCCTCACATTTTCCTGGTGGGATTGCTATTGCTTCAAGCAAATGTCTGAGGAAGGAGGATGGACTCTGCAGTTTCCTCCGCTGGCTCTTCACAGTGGCTGCTGCCAGGCTGTCATCTCCTGCCCTCGATCTCTGCCAGTGACCTGTACCTTTCAGGGGTTACATTTATGTGTTTATTTCATTTATATCCCCCCTCTCCTCTGAGCAGCTCAAGGTGGTGTTCATATGCCTCCCCTTTTCCATATTATCCTCACAACAACGCCATGAGGTAGGTAAGGCTAAGAGTTGGAGACTGGCCCAAGGTCACTCAGCAAGCTTCATGGCGGAGTGGAGATTTCCACTCTGGTCTCCCAGGTCCTGGTCTGACCCTCTAACCACTATACCCCACATCTCAGTACACTCTGTTTCTCTTCTTGGTGCATAACAAGTCACCTGCCAGAACTCTCTCTCCTACACAGCCGTTAAAGCAGTATTGGGGAACCTCCCTCCCCTGTTGAGGGCCACATTCCCTCAGGGGGCCACACACTAGCAGCAGACAGGGCCAGAGAGAGACCACTCCCCTTTCCCCCTCTCTTTCTCTGCTACCCCCTTCTTGCTTCCCCTCTTTATCCATGGGCAGCTGTGGTGTTGGGGGGCAGGTAAATGTAAATGTACTGCTTCAAGTCGATTCTGACTTATGGCGACCCTATGAATAGGGTTTTCATGAGGCTGAGAGGCAGTGACTGGCACAAGGTCACCCAGTGCACTTCATGGCTGTCTGGGGATTCGAACCCTGGTCTCCCAGGTCGTGGTTCAACACCTTAACCACTACACTACACTAACCAAAACTTAAAAAATCCTGACAGCCAGTCAGCCAAGGTCACAGAAATCCCTATGCAGCACAACCTGACCCGGGGGCTATAGTTAGGAGCTTTAACTTGGTGCCAGCCTTTTTGGGACACAGTGCAAATTCAAGAGAATCCATTTTAATCCAGAGTTGGTTTGACAAGAACCGGGAAAATCCTGCTGCTGAAGAGACTAGTAGACAGGCGCTTGATGTGTGGGTATCACTAAGACTGAAGATCTGGTATCTGTTTTTCCAGTATGGAAAGTGTGGGGGGAAGAAAGTGGCAGGGGGGAACATCATCAGGAACCATCACTCTTTTTTGAAAGAGCTGTTGAAGGGAAAGGATGACCCTTACAGAACTCATAAAAACAGGTGGGTAAACAAAATTCACTCTGTACTGTCAGGTGTTAAAACAGAAATGTTGTGTAGTTCACTGCTGGGTATTTATTGTTATTTTGTGTAGTTTTGTTATTTGTACTGTTTTATAACAAAACATGTAATAAAGACAATTTTCTAAATTGAAACATTAAGTCATCTTTTACCTGAAGATGGAAATGGACTGCCTTCAAGTCGATCCCAACTTATGGAGGCCCTATGAATAGGGTTTTCGTCGTAAGCGGTATTCAGAGGGGGTTTACCATTGCCTCCCTCTGAGGTTGAGAGCCAGCGACTGGCCCAAGGACACCCAGTGAGCTTCATGGCTGTGTGGGGATTCAAACCCTGGTCTCCCAGGTCATAGTCCAACACTCTAACCTAACCACTACACTAGACGCCCTAAAAAGGCAAGGAATCTTCACGCTTGCGTGCCTCTCTCTGTCTCCATCTGCCAGGGAGGGGCAGGGGAGTGAACTGGGGGTGGAGAGAGCAACCAGACAGGGCAGTGTTTACATGTTCAAAAAGGTTGGCAACCCCCAATTTTAACACAATTAAGGCATGTAAACAAGGATCATTGTGGAGCGACCTGTGGCTGCCAAGGCTTCTGTTTCTCTGGGAGGGCCTGTCGTCAGATTGCAGCTTCTCTCTCCTTGTCAGGAAGGCAGGAAAGCACCCTTCCTATTGCAGATGTGAGGTGCAGCAAGGCACGGCAGTGTTCCTGCACCCCTGCTTCACTTGCAGGATGGAGATGGAAGCCGCAACAAAGTCAGGAGACAGAAGGACTCAGTGACATGCACCAACCCCTCAAGGTCAGAAACTGCTTATGATTCATATAGCACCTTGAACTGGGAAGTATTTTTCAGCTGAAGGGCTGCATTCCCTTGTAGGCAAAAGTGGGAGGTTGCGACTCTTGCCTTTGTACAGTTGGCTTATGTTCCAGCCACACAAGAGTCAGAATTTTCCCACATGTACCTCTCCATCCAGGCAAAAACAGTCAAAAATGTATCCGCTGATATAAGCAGAGCTTGGAAAAGTTACTTTTTTTAAACTACAACTCCCATCACCCCCAGCCAGCATGGCCACTGGATTGGGCTGATGAGAGTTGTAGTTCAAAAAAGTAACTTTTCTAAGCTCTGGCATAAGGATATAGTACTCGGGTGAGACAGAGGCTTTTAGGGCCAAACTTGGCCCCCAGGCCTGAGATGCCCCAGCTCTGCTGTACAGAGTGACTGCTGGTGTAAGGACACAAGAAACACCATGCTGGATCGGGCCGAAGGTCCACTGTAGCCCAGGATCATGGTTACTTTACAGGGAAGGGCCATTCCTCAGTGGTACGACATCTGCTGTGCATGCAGAAGGCCCCAGGTTCAGGCCCCGGCATCTTCAGGTAGGGCTGGGAGGGACTGTTCCTCACCTGAAACCCTGCAGAGCCAGTTTGTGTTGACAGCACTCAGCTAGATAGACCAATGATCTGACTCAGTACAAGGCAGATTCTGTGCGAGGTATTCAGCATCAAAGGTGCAGTTCAAAGGGCTGCTTTTAACTTGGAAAGTTAATATTCAGCAGTCCACTGCCTGCCTCCAACTCTTTCTGATTCTTGGGATTAAGTGAGATTTTCCTTAACTCAAGAATCTGTGTGCCAGGTAAGGCAAGATATTTTTGTCTACCTCTCAGTGAGTTGAGGTATTTTTTTCTCTAACCCCCCCCCAAAAAGCTTCATGGTTAAAGGAATTTTGAAATTATTTACTGTTACCCTGGTCAGCGGCCAGCATCAGACTGCAGCGGGCCTTTGAAGGGTCGGCCTGGCTGCATTGGTGCACTAGCCTGCTGCACATGCCTGCCTGCCGCATATGCATGCCTGCCATCACCCATGATAGCAGCAGGGGCATGTTGGCACCTCTGCTGCCATCTGGGGTGCTGGCAAGCATGCACATGCTGGCATGGCCATGTGGAAGTGGCACAGCCAGCTCACACCAGCAGTGGGGGAAGAGTGTTGCCTAGAAGGCTGGCTCGTGATGTGTGATCCATGCCAATGTATTTATTATTGTTGTACTTATTAGATTTCTATCCCGCCCTTCCTCCCAGCAGGAGCCCAGGGTGGCAAACAAAAGCACTAAAAACATTAAAACATCATAAAAACAAACTTTAAAACACATTAAAACAAAACATCTTCAAAAACGTTACTTAAAAAATGCTATCAAAACATCTTCTAAGATTAAAAACATTTTAAAAAAGGAAGTTTAAACACATATTAAAAAGCAATTCCAACACTGATGCAGACTGGGATAGGTCTCAACGTAAAAGTCTTGCTGAAAAAGGAAAGAGGCGCATGCTCCACAACCTCATGCTAGCACAGATCATGGACTGGGAGCTAAAGTCGCGCAGCCCCAGCAACATGGGCTGTCTCAGCCAGTGCCCAACCTGACCACTCTCTGGTGCCAGCGATGTTTGTCAGCATCAGCTATGTTTGTTGAAAATGCACCTGTTTAGACAAGCTGCTCCTGGCTGTTAGAAAACACACTACTTACTCTTTCTATGTCTGCTAGACTATTCTCAATGGTGGCTAGTGGCTCCATGTCAGTGGGGCAGTGGAATCCATTCCAGGTTTCACTCCAAACTTTCAAGAATCTGCCCAAGGTCACTCAGAGCAGATTCCACTGCCCCACTGATGTGGAGCTACCAGCCACCACTGCTTCCACTGTATGAAGCAAGCAACAGTTTCATTGAATTTGTATTATAATGTATATATTTATCACATTTTTAGTTGTTTGAACCTCATAGATCAGACTTCACAAAGCTTGTGTCCTCCACTTTCTGGGGAACTACAATCTCTATGAGCTCCGTGGGACCTGTAGTCCAAAATATCTGGAGGGTGCCAAGTTGGCAAAGCCTGGCATAGAGATAATTCTTATATTAATACAAGTTGTTTCTGGGCCCAGTTGAAAGTGCTGGTTCTGACCCTTAAAGCCCTAAACAGCTTTGGACCAATGTACCTGAGGGACCACTTATGCCCATATGTACCTGCCCGGGATTTAAGATCATCTGCCTCTGGTCTCCTCTGCGTGCCTGGAGTGAAAGACGTTAGGCACGCAGGAGAGAGCTTTTTCAGCTGTGGCCCCCAAGCTTTGGAAAACCCTGTCCCAAGAAATCCGCTCTGCTCCCTCCCTGTTGGTTTTCTGGAGACTTCTGAAAACAATCTTGTTCCGGAGAGCCTTTGGGAGGGACTGAAGGTAGAGCCTGACACTGACAGGATAGAAATATTTTAAATAAATAAATAAGTTAAATTATTATTGTTATTAATTAGATTTATATCCCACTCTTTCTCACAGTAGGAACCCAGGGCAGCAAACAAAAGCACTAAGAACACTTTAGCACATGATAAAAACAGACTTTAAAATATATTAAAACAAAACCACCATTAAAACATATTTAAAAACATTTTTAAAGCTTTAAAAACATCTATTTTTAAAAAAAGGTTTATAAGCATATTAAAAAGCAATTCCAACACAGACGCAGATAAATAAATAAATACAAGTTATAGGGGAAAGTGGGAGCCAGTGTAGTGTAGTGATTAGAGTGTTGGACTCCGACCTGGGAGACCAGAGTTCGAATTCCCACACAGCCATGAAGCTCACTGGGTGACCTTGGGCCAGTCATTGCCTCTCAGCCTCAGAGGGAGGCAATGGTAAACCCCCTCCGAATACCTCTTGCCATGAAAACCCTCTTCATGGGATCGCCATAAGTTGGAATCGACTTGAAGGCAGTCTATTTTCATAGGGAAAAGTATTTAAATTGCTGCCTGAGAAAATTTATGAAATGCAGCACATATGGTCAAGCTTAAAGAGAATCTAAGAGAAGTCTGCTTCAAAGTAATGGCACAATGGTATCTCTCACTGGCGACATTATGAATAAGATGAATAAAAACCACTGCCTTAACCGTTGAAAGTGTCAGAGGATGAGACTATTGTCACATGCGCTAGGGATGCAAATTTGCAAAGCAGTACTTGGCGGTTAATCAATCACCAAGTGGAAAAGACTTTTGGAGACAGGATCCCATATGACTCTGTGCTTTTATTACTTTATATGAATTTTATGGCTAAAGGGGATAAAAAATAACTAGCTTCATTCATGTACGGTCACAAGGATCTTGCTTGCCAATTAAATGGAAACTACAAATACCACCATGTATAGGAGATGGGATGGGGGGGGATGGGAGCTTACCTTCGTGGCTAAAGTTGCTAGTTTAATCAGGATGAGATAAGAGACAACTAGACAAGTTAAAGTTAATCTGATCTACTTTTATTAAATATTATAAGAATTTGTTACTAAAAACCATGTTCTGTTTTTGAAAGTAACATGAAGTGAAGTAACATGAACCGTAGAGTTGATTTATTAGTAGCAGTTGTAACTGTTTGCATTTATTTATTGGTTTTATTTATTGAAAGTGTATCTTACCCTTCCTCCGGAAGGAGCCCAGGGCCGCAAACAAAACCATGTAGCAAAAAGAAAAAAAGTTAAAAACATTCTAAAACACAGCTCAAAAACAGTCTTTCATCAAGAATCTTCTGGTTGCCAGAAATAGTCTTCCTCAGTCATCAAATGCCTTGGTAAACAGGAATGTTTTAAATCCCTCCTGAAAGTTAATAGTGATGGAGACAGATGCACCTCACTGGGGAAGGTATTCCACATACAGGGAGCCACCACTGAAAACGCCCTGTCACAGGTCAGCACCAACCAGGCAATGCTCAATGGCAGCACCACCAACAAGGCCTTGCCTGCCGATCATAGGATCCAAGATAATTAATAATGGAGAAGATGTTCTTTTAGATATTTGGATCCTAAGCCCTTTTAGTGCTTTATATGCTAGTACTAATACCTTGAATTGGGCCCGGTAACTCACTGACAGCCAGTGCATGGTCCCCTTAGGCTGCCCCACTTACCAGCCTAGCAGCTGCATTCTGCACTAGCTGCAGCTTCCAGACCACCTTCAAGAGCTGCCCCACATATAGCGCATCACAGTTGTCAAGACAGGAAATCACCAGAGCATGGACAACTAAAGCAGGGCTGTCCCAGTCTATACAAGGATATTCTTTTTCTTTGTCAAATGTAAAGTCTTCTCATGCAAATGTATAATTTCTTTATTTATTATTTCATTTATATCCCACCCTTCCTCCTTGCAGGAGCCTAGGGCGGCATACAAAAGCACCAAAAACATTACAACATAATAAAAACAAACCTTAAAACACATTAAAACAAAACATCTTCATAGAATAGTAGAGTTGGAAGGGGCCTATAAGGCCATCGAGTCCAACCCCCTGCTCAATGGGACGATCAAGAAGAGATCCCGGCCCTCCTCTATGTGACAACCTTTCATGTACTTGAAGAGTGCTATCATATCTCCCCTCAGTCTTCTCTTCTCCAGGCTAAACATGCCCAGTTCTTTCAGTCTCTCCTCATAGGGCTTTGTTTCCAGTCCCCTGATCATCCTTGTTGCCCTCCTCTGAACCCATTCCAGTTTGTCTGCATCCTTGTTGGAGTGCGGAGACCAGAACTGGAAGCAGTATTCAAGATGAGGCCTAACCAGTGCTGAATAGAGGGGAACTAGTACTTCACGCGATTTGGAAACTATACTTCTGTTAATGCAGCCTAATATACCATTTGCCATTTTTGCAGCCACATCACACTGTTGGCTCATATTCAGCTTGTGATCAACGTCAATTCCAAGATTCTTCTCATATGTTGTACTGCTGAGCCAAGTATCCCCCATCTTATAACTCTGCATTTGGTTTCTTTTTCCTAAGTGTAGAACTTTGCATTTATCCCTGTTGCATTTCATTCTGTTGTCTTCAAAAACGTTTATTAAAAAAAGCTTTCAAAACATCTTCTAAGTTTAAAAACATTTTAAAAAAGAAGGTTTAAGAACATATTAAGAAGCAATTCCAACACAGATGCAGACTGTGGAATAAGACACACTTTTATACACTTTTATGCATGGTTTCTTTTAAATCTTAGGTAAAAAACTACCTTTCAGAAGGGAAAAGTATGAAGCCATTAAACCCGTGCCTGCGTGTGCCTGAGAGAGAGAGAGAGAGAGAGAGAGAGAGAGAGAAAATAGCCCTTTCCAGATTATGAATCCAAGTTCAGTGAAGATATGGAAGGTAGGCATAGGGCCAGCAAGAGTGATGCCACTTCCATACCCCAAGTGCATTTATTTGAAGTCATACACCACTTTTTGACGAAAGGCCTCCAAAGCAGTAAACATCAACATCACATTAAAACAAACTATATAAAAGAACAATAAATACCAGAACCAATCAAAATAATATAAAATACCCGAACCACAAAACATCCACGAATCACACCGGATATGCATTTGTGAGCTGCAGTCATGCCCTCACCATAGCAGCAGCTCCCCAGCTGAACCTCTCCTTTGGAAACTGGGTTAACTTACATCCTCACCACCCTTGTCTACTCCATTCATTCATCCAGGAGGAAGCCCAACCATAACCCCAAAGGAGTAATCCAAAGGGGCGAGTACCCTTTGGTGTGTTTTCTTTGGCGTGTTTTCTTTGGCCTGCCAACAGAAACCCACCATCAATATCACGTTCCAAATAAACAGACTTCTCCCCTAGAATGTGTACTTTGAACATGAATTAATGGGTCGGTATGGGCAAATGGTGTCACTCCCAGCCACAGATCTACAACGCAGTGAGGATCTCTTCTTGATCATCCCAGAGTGCAAGACACGGAATAATGGGCTGAAGTTGCAGGCAGCCAGATTTCAACTGGACATCAGGAAAAACTTCCTAACAGAGCCATACGACAATGGAACCAATGACCTAGAGATGACCAATGACCTCCAACACCGGAGGCATTCAAGAGGCAGCTGGAGAGCCATCTGTTGGGAATGCTTTGATTTGGATTCCTGCATTGAGCAGGGGGTTGGACTGGATGGCCTTATAGGACCCTTCCAACTCTTATGATTCTATGAGGAAGCTCCTTGACCAGCCTTCTTCGCTATTCTTTCCTCCCTCCTTAAGAGACGCTTTCAAGATCCTAGAGGCCAACAAGACCACTGCCAGCCCAGTGAAGTAACTTGCAAGAGGCAAACAAGATGAGGACAGGAAGCTCCCAAAAGTTCTGGAACCATAAACAAGTTCCTCCACAGCAAAGGTCAAGAGCAGTTAGAATGATGGATGGGATTTGGCAGTGGCAGCTAGTGGCTCCATGTCAGTGGGGTAGTTGAATCTGCTCCGGGTTTTAGTCTAAGCTGCCAAGGAGAAACACCTTGGACAGCTCCTTGACTGTTCAGACAAAAACTCAGAACAGATTCCAATGACATGGGGCCAACAGCTAGCACTGGGATTTGGCTGCAACTGAAAGCAACTTGAGGAGTGATGGAGGCGTGATTCTGACAGCTTTGTGCAAAGGCCAAACAGTTTTCTGTGGCTAAGCTTTGCAATACAAGGGGGAGGGAAATACTTTTGGGGGGCAGAGAGAAAAGATTGCCCCATAGTATAAGCAGCTTTTCGACTTAACTAGACAGCTTTTTTATTATGAGCTGTCAAAAACATGATGGATGGATGGATGGATGGACTGTACCACAGGCTTACAGTCTTCACTTCAATACATGAACAACAGTAACTAGATTAATGGTGGGATCCCTCTCTCTCCTCCATCACACACCCCTCTTGGCACACAGGGTCAGCTGTGATGGGCAGCATGGAGAGTGACACACTTTCCTTTCCTGCACAATGTGTCAGTTGTACCGCCACAATGTGGGCTTCTGCTGCTTTGGGAGGGCTGGCCCAGAGGAAAAGAAGCAGTACTGTAAGTGCCGAACACCATGATCTCTGCACTTGAAGTGCCCACCTAGAGTTAAGGACTAGTATCATCTGATATGTCACAGAGATCCTGGGACATACCTGATGTTGGCTGTCTAATCTTGATGACTGATCCAGGCTCCACATACATGCTGGTAACACAACACAGGAGCATGGAATCTGTTGCAACCCAGGGGCCACATTCCCTTTTGGGAAGCCTTTCAGGGGCCACATGCCAGTGGTAGTTAGGGCCAGACAGAGAAGTGGATGGAGCAATGCATCTCCATTTTACCTTTGTACGTTAGGCTACTTTCTACAGATACGCACATTCCCCTCTCTGTTCAGGCTGTCACACTGCAAGGGGTGCACTTAGGGGGTCTAACCTCCTAGAATTATCAGCTTCTCACCAAAGTACCTACCAGCACAGAGAGAGTTTCTGGTGCAGCACAGCCCAAACAGACCAAGGTCAAACACAGGGAATTAATATAGGTAAAAACATGATCCAAATGCAAAGTCAGGAAACAGACCAAGGTCAATATTCACAGAGCAGTCCACAACACAGTAAGGAAAAATAACCACCATGAGGAACAAGCCAGGACCCTTTATTATTACAAGAAGCCAGAAGGCTCCAGAGGAGGCCTTATATGCTCTGGTCCCCTAAACCTCACCCTAGCCACAGCTGCTGGTAGTGAAGGAGTAGGAGGTACTGCTTACTCATGCATAGACCCATTGCCCACAAGTAGACCACTGACCCTGGGTCCATAGACTAATACTGCACCATTTGGGGTGGGTTAGGTTTCTTACTGTTATGGTTTTAAATTTTAACGTTTTAATGTATTGTTTTATCTTGTATGTCGCCCAGAGTGGCTGGACAACCAGCCAGATGGGTGACTAATAAATTAAATAAATAATAAATAATAATAATAATAATAATAATTGTTCTTCAGCTTTGGCCTGAACCTTCTGGCGTTGGCACACTTGAGGTCAGGTGGAGGCAGCTCCACCTCCTCTGACCTTTCTCCCTCGGGCATCAACCCAGAAGGCCCTTCAAGGGGATCCTCAGCATTGGGTACAGAGGGCCCCCTCCTGCTCCTCAAGGCCCCTGACCTGTGGGGTGTCTTGTTCGTCCTCTCAGGGCTCAGGGTCTGGGACCAGGTCAGGCCTAGGCATGGCACAGGGAAGCAAGAGGCATGATCAGAGCCGGAGGGCACATTTCAGCCTGGTAAAACAAAACAAAACAGGGAGAGTGCAAAGCAGGGCAAATAGTGAGTGTGGCTGGGGAGAGGTTGTGGGATGCGGGGAGTCCTAAGGGCCAGACAGAGAGGCTTGGAGGGCCACATCCCCCCCTTGCTCCTACCAATGTAAAAGTTTTATTAACAGAGTCCTTTACCGGTCTGCATAGCTGAGTTCTAAATACAGGACTGCAGCGCAGTTTGTCCCAGCCAAGGGGAGAAAGGGAGGCTGGCCCCCGATGCACCCATTTATTACAGACTGAGACGGCTGTTCAAGCCAGCCAGGAGACAGAAGTAAAGCAGTGACCATGAGAGCAGCATTGGAAGGGAGCAGAGAAGCCACACGCCCCACTTTACAGAGGACAGCCCTCTCTTTGAAGGGCTTCCCACCCAGGCAAAGTCCAATTTAAAGGGAAGAGCAGGAACAGCCCTGAAGTTGCCCCTTAGCTATCACACAGGTTGCCTGGCCACACTCACAGTCTTGTCCCCCGCCCTCATGGTGAGATCTATTGCATTTCTATGTAAATGTTTACGATAATTCCTTGATTTGCATAGCAATCAGAAAATGCAAATATTGTGCCAATCCGTGTCCTGTCTTCTCCCCTTTTTTGGTGATGCGGTCCCTCCTTTCTGGAGAGTCACAAGTGGCAGAGAGCACTGATGCATTCAGGTCCTGCTACTGGGCCTCCCAGAAGCATCTGGTTGGCCGCAGAAGCCCTGTTGATGGATCAGGCCAAAGGGGAGCCTACTGAGTCAAGCATCCTGTTCTCACAGTGGCCAAACAGATGCTGCAAAGGGAAGCCCACAAGCAGGACCTGCGTGCAAGAATAGCACTCTCCCCTCCTGTGGTGAGAGCCTGTTGCTTTGACTATTTGTTTAGGATTTCATGGGGATCCTAATTTGGTGTTTTAATATATTCTTTCAAACTGGGTTTGTACTGTCTGCTGCCTTATGAGGCTCTATGAGCAAAAAGACAGATCATAAATCTAGTTAATAAAGAGCTCTTTCTTACTGTAAACACTCTTTATGTTTTGTTGAGCATAGTCCTTGACATTGCACTGTGTGTTTATAATATTACAAAAAAATAAAACACAGAACACACTAAACCACATGCAATCTCTCCAACTGTCTTTTGTGACAAGACAGGTAATTACCATCACTGCCACTTCCCACCTAAGGACATAAGGAGAGCCTTTCTGCATCAGGGCAGTGGCCCATCCTGTCTAGCATCCTGTTCACAGTGGCCAACCAGATGCCCATTATGGGAAACCTGCAACCAAGACCTGAGTGCAAAGAACACTTTCCTCTCTTGCGGCGACTGGCAACTGGTTTTCAGAAGCATACTGCCTCTGACTGTGGAGGCAGAGCCCAGCCATCGTGGCTAGTAGCCATTGAAAGCCTTGTTGTTGTTATGTGCCTCCAAATCGACTACGACTTACGGCAACCCTATGAATCAGCGACCTCCAATAGCATCTGTCATGAACCACCCTGTTCAGATCTTGTAAGTTCAGGTCTGTGGCTTCCTTTATGAAATCAATCCATCTCTTGTTTAGCCTTCCTCTTTTTCTACTCCCATCTGTTTTTTCCCAGCATTATTGTCTTTTCTACAGAATCCTGTCTTCTCATTATGTGTCCAAAGTATGATAACCTCAGTTTCATCACTTTAGCTTCTAGTGGTAGTTCTGGTTTAATTTGTTCCAACACCCAATTATTTGTCTTTTTCGCAGTCCATGGTATGCACAAAGCTCTCCAACAACACATTTCAAATGAGTTGATTTTCCTCTTATCCACTTTTTTCACTGTCCAACTTTCACATCCACACATAGAGATCGGGAATACCATGGTCTGAATGGTGTTCAGTGATACATCTTTGCATTTGAGGACCTTTTCTAGTTCTCTCACAGCTGCCCTCCCCAGTCCGAGCCTCCTTATCCTCCATGGATTTGTTTAATCCTCTCTTAAAGCCATCCAAGTTGGCCCCCATCACTGTCTCCTGTGGGAATGAATTCCATGGTTCAGCTCTGTGCTCTGTGAAAATGAATTTATTTTCTCTGTCCTGAATCTTCCAACGTTCAGCTTCATTGGATGTCCCCAAGTTCTAGTGCGATGAGAGAGAGAGAGAGAAAATTCCGTTCAGTTACTCCATGCTCCTCATTTCATTGGTGATCACTCATGGCCGAGTAAGATTGTCTTCCAAGATAAGATCTTTAACGGTGGGTCTGTAAGTGACTGTGGCCAATTCTAGATCTACACAGCCTCCCACAGTGAGGACATAGGTTTCCAGATGGAAGATGCTCGTTATGTTCTTATGCTTAAACCTGTGCCATCCCCACATCATGTGGCACCAAATTCCATAAGATAAATGACTAAGCCTTGTGTGAAGAAGCATTTCCCTTTGTTTGCTCTGAACCTAACAGCAGAGCACATTTCCCACCGGTGCATGCAAGGAATACCAGCAGATTCCTCTCTTCTGTATGAAAGGCACAGGAGAAGCTCCGTGCAATGTCTTATTCTGCAATGTTAAAAATTGTCATTCTGGTATTTAACATTGGCCGCCCAGTAACATTGTTCTCTGGGCAACCCACAAAGAAAAGCACAGCATTTAAAAAGTTATACAACTGTCTAGGGAAGACTTCCATACAATCAGTGGGATTAAAAGTTCAAGTGGTAAGATGATAAAAGCCTTGGAGAATTTTTTTTAAAAAAGGTCTTCACCTGGCAAAGAGGGGGAAAAAACCATAAAGAAGGAAGCAGGTGAGTCTTTCTGGGGAGGCTCTTCCAGCCTTTGCCAACTTGGTGCCCTCCAGATGTTTGGACTACAGCAGTTCCCATAATTCCTGGCCAGCATATCAGCTTTGCTGGCTGCTGGTGATGCGAGTTGCAGTTCAAAAACATCTGGAGGGCACCATGTTGGCGATGGTTCCACCAACAATCTGTGCGCACGTGTGTGTGTGTGTGTGTGCATCCTGCCACCCTGGACTGGTACCACCGACCCCTCCCGCTTGCTTCCTCTACCAGGTCTCCCGTCCGCCTCTAGATGTCGCCCTCCACCACCTTTCCTTCCACGCCCCCCCCTTTCGTATTTTGCTTTCTCTTAAGATCCAGGATTTTTTTTCCTCCTAAATTCCTTTCTGGTCTCTTTCCGGCCATGTGCGATTGCAGTTTCCTCTGGGCGTCCATTTCAGCAGCCTGAAATTAATCAGCGGGGGATAAAGCGAGGACAAGACCGAGAAAGGAGGAAGAGAAGGAGGGAGAAGAGCTTAAGGGAAAGGAAGGGGGTCCCCCTCTACACCCCACCCCACCCCACCCCATCCCTTGCTAAGCTCTCCCAGCGCCTTTCCCTTCCCGGGAGGAGGAATTGCATCTGCCAGGATCTCTGCAGAGGAGCCACCCCGCCTGGGATCTCCTCCTGGGATTTCTGCAGAGGGGGGCAGCTATTTGGAGAGGCCCCTCTTCACTCCCGGAGGTCCCTTGCCTGGTGTGAGTGCATGGGGTGAGGCGGGGGTCCCTGTGGGGTGTCTGCTTGGGCGCGGGCATCGATCCTCTCCCACCCGTGCAAAGCCCACCTCGGGAGGCGCTTCTCTAGGGCTTCTGCTTGTAGAGCGCATTATCTCTCCTGTTGCTACTCACCCCCCCCCCACTGACCAACCCACCTACCCCTCTCCATCATCTCCATCCTCACAGCAATGGCTAGATTCCCATCCCCCCCTTCCTTCCTGGGCCACAATCCCACCCGCTGCCGGGTGGGTTGATGCAGCCCCTCTGAGCCTGGCCTGACCCAAACCGCCTCTTCCCAGCGGCGAATCCACTTTTTCCTGGATTCGCCCCCCCCCCGCGAGAATTGCAGACTGGTGCCATCTCCACCCTTTCCAGCCCACTATCTGAAGGGCGTCCTGGATTTATCTATTTTTTAAAATCCCTGTCAGTGTCCTATGCAGTACTGAGAAGGAGACGTGAAATCTAGGCAGACCTGGTTCTCTGTCACAGCTTAGAGAGAAAAAGGTTGTTGAGATATTTTCATTGCCAGCCAGAGTTTTTAATACAAACCACAGCCAGGGTGGTCTGCAGGAGCCAGAGCTCACCTCCAGGATTTTGTGGTGGCTTTCGAGTTTACATGCTCCTTCCTAGCCCGGCCATGCGGTGGTGAAGGAGATGATGTCTCTGTCCAGACTGAACAGCTTTGCCAATGGCTTCCTGGAGGACCCCTCCAGGATGGAGGCCGGAGGGGGTGACATCGCCAGGGTTCTCAAGTGCTTGGAGATGGGCACCGTCCTGACTTTGTTCTACCAGAAAAAATCCCAGAGGCCCGAGCGGAGGACGTTTCAGGTCCGCCTGAAGAGCAGGCAGGTCGTCTGGAGCCGTACAGCTGAGAAGGTGGAAGGGGATGGTGAGTGTGGGACGCTGTTGCGCCGTGCCTGCGGAGCAGGGAAGAGAGATGGCAGTGGGATGAACAGAGGAGGTGGGCTGAAAATAGGGGATCCAGAGCAAAGTAAGCCTGGTGCAAGATTTTGGAGAATCAATCATCTGGAGACCTTGGGCTGTGGGTCTTCACTAGGAAGCAACACGGCCTAGTGTGGAGTTTGCCCAAATTAGTCCCAGGCTGGACTGTGCTGGCCACATGGCAAGGGGAAGGGCCCTAGCTCTCGCAGAATCATGGAATAGTAGAGTTGGAAGGGGCCTATAAGGCCATCAAGTCCAACCCCCTGCGCAATGCAGGAATCCAAATCAAGGCATTCCCGACAGATGGCTTTGCATGAACAGAGCATCTGCTTTGCATGCAGAAAGGCACAGGTTCAATCCCCGGCATCTCCAGGTGGCCTGGGAGAAACTCCAGGTCTGAAATCCTGCTGAGCCACGGCTGGTCTGTGTATTCCAGGGGTTCCCAAATTGTGGTCCATGAGCTTCATCAAGTGCTCTGTGGCATGTCTGTAGATTTGTGGTTAAAGATGCGAGATGGCACACCGGTCGCATTAAATGCTCATAATGGTGTTTAATTCCATTTTTATTTCTTTTTTTCCTTAAATTGTATTTTGTTGTATTGCAATTTGAATTCTATGGAATTATATGTAAGAAAAACAAGATGCAACCGGCAGAGAAATCATTAAGTGGTCCATGCATGCTCAGTGTCATTAGGAAACATGGCTGCTAGGACTGGCATGCCAGGATCCTCCACGTGCACCTCAGGAAAAGTTGTGAGAACAACGGCTGTGGGCAGGGAAGGCTCAGAGGCTTGTTGAGGTTATCAAACGTGGTAGGATCTGAGGTTGCTTGTGGCTGCTGCAGAGAATAGGGACCAGGTGCCTTGGGCTGAGTCAGGGTACTTCTAACGCCTTTGGCTTGCATGTCACCACTGCAAAGGTCTTTTGTGCAGTGTTTTAGTAATGTGGCATTGGAGCCGTTATTGTTTACCACATTCACTGCTCACTGGGGCAGGGTATTGCCAACATGTCACCTCGCTGCTGAAAGAATTGCACTGGCTGCCCCTTTGCTACCAGGCCAAGTTCAAGGTGCTGGTTGTGGTGTACAAAGCCCTATACAGCTTTGGACCAGGATACCTGAAAGACCATCTTATCCCTTACATATACAGTCAAACACTGCGCTCTGCAGGTGAAGGCCTCTTGCAGATACCATCTTATCAGGAGGTCTGTTCCGCACAACATAGGAAATAGTTTTCCTATGTTTTGTGGCACCAACCCGTTATAATTCCCACCCCTTAAATATTAGACAGGCGCTGTCTCTGTTGTCTTTTCAGCATGTGCTCAAGACCTTTTTCAACAAGCCTTTTAAGCGGAGACCTTATCCCAGTCTGTGCTAGAATTGCTTTCTAAGATGTTTTTAAAGTTGTTTTTTAAAGATGTTTTTAAGATGTTTTGTTTTAATATGTTTCAAAGTCTTTTGTTTTTGAGATGTTTTAAAGTGCTTTTAATGTTTTTGTTTGCCTCTCTGGGCTCCTTCTGGGAGGAAGGGCTGGATAGAAATTTAATAAATAAACAAAATAATTCAACCTAAACTGTGATGGTGCTATCTAGTAGTTTTGTAGACTTTCACCAGAGGGAGTGGTGCGCAGAGAGGGCGTGGGGGAAAAATAGGTCATAAAGTAAAAACACTGACATCTAGTAAACATCAAGCATGTCTCGTTGTTTCGAAGTCCTCCAGGTCATAGCGTGTGGGGCTGGGGATGAAAAAACCTTGGGCTTGCCAAGGACTTGGGAATTCTTGGGAAATGTAGTTTGTGAAGAGTGTGGAGAATTTTGAGACCCCTATTCCCCTCCCAGAGCTAAATTCCCTGAGTTCCCTGGGAAGAGGGATTGATTGTAAATTGGGGTCTCCTAACAACTCCCGCCTTAATAAACTACAGTTCCCAAGGTTCTTTGGGGCAAGCCATGGTTCCTAAAGTGGCATCATAGTGCTCTAAATTTTAGGTGCAGATATGGCCTCAGTGTTCACTGAGCACACTCTGTTATCATTGAGATGCTTTTGGAGTAGGGTTGCCAGGTTCAGGGCCTGAGACTGATCCTGTATCTTTAGGAGAAGAGAAAGTCAGCCAAGTGCAGGTGTTCTTGCAACAATGTAATGGGAAAAACCACAAGGTGGGATTCTCCCTTCCCCCTGCACAACTTTTAAAGATACAGAAGGGCTCGGTTGCCAGGCCCAGCCTCCAAGAGGTCTTCTGTATCTTTAAAAGTTGTGCAGGGGGAAGAGAGAATTCCACCTTGTGGTGTTTCTCCCACCCACTGCAAGCCAGGTTTGTCACAGTGATGTCAGGTGACCTGTTTTTGAACTCAAACTGCGCATGCAAAGGGACGGTGCTCTTCAGGCCCTGAGGTTCAGCTGATCCTCAGGGCTTACAAAGCCTGGCTCATGGTGCTTCACAAGCCCTGAGGATCAGCTGATTGTCGGGCATGCAAAGCACCATGCACAAGGCTTTGCAGTGCCACTGCTCGGCAATGCTTCCACACACCCCTGTTGCCCAGTGTATTTTTATCTCCCCCTTCCCCCAACATCATATACAACATCAGGTGTAGGGCAGGTCATCGTGGCTTGACCAAAACAATTAGGCCTGTGGGCTGGAGGTTCTCCATCACAGCTGTAGGAGGAAGGAAGAGATGAAGTAGGATGTGTACCACCTGGCAGGGATGTTTGTGGACCCTCTCGTTAACCAATAGCTGCAATTTCTGTAAATGAAATGATGATGATGATTTATTAGCCCCGGTCTAATCACAACCACAGCCTTTTGAAATTGTGGGGTTTTCTCTTTTCCTAAATCCAAAATCTTGTCACAGATGTTCACTTGGAGGTCCATATGCATAAGGCATTGCCTTACCTAAAGCAGCTGCTTCTGTAGTGGAGCCCGGTGGTTCTGTGGCAAACCATCCAAACTTTGGGAGTTGGCCCAATATGACCAGCTCATCTCTGAAAAAATATATTGATCCCAAATCACTGTATGCCGCCATAGCTTTTGCCTTTATTTCCAGGCAGTGTATGTACCACCTTGACGCTGAGGAATTGCCTTGACAGAGAAGGAGCAACAGCTGTCCCTAACCCTATTCCTTCTCCTAAATCTCCACTTTGTGTTGCATCCTCTTGTGGAGTTAGAGGGCAACTAAGTTCCATTCCTAGAGCTCGTCAGCAGAGAATTTGGGCAAGGCCATAGCTCAGGGGCCGGGCATCTGCTTTGCATGCAGAAGGTTCAGTCCCTGGCATCTTCAGGAGAGACCCCTGTCTGAAACACTGGAGAGCTGCTGCCAGTCAGTGTGGGCCATACTGAGCTAGGTTCAAGGTGCTAATACTGGGGTACAAAGCCCTGTACAGCTTGGAACCAGGATACCTAACAGATTGTCTCATCCTCCATATACCCAAGTGATCACTGTGTTCTGCAGGGGAGGGCATCCTGCAGATATCGTCCTATCAGGAGACCCGTTCTGCACAATATCACCATCGGGGATTTAGTGTGGCAGCACCTACCTTTTGGAACTCCCTCCCACTGCATATCAGATAGGTGCCTTCTCTGTTGTCTTTTCAGCACCTGCTAAAGACTTCCTCTTTCAACAAGCCTTCTAAGATTGGAGACATTCTACTGGAGGCATTCTAGAGGCAGCTGGACAGCCATTTGTCGGGAATGCTTTGATTTGGATTCCTGCATTGAGCAGGGGGTTGGACTTGATGGCCTTACAGGCCTCTTCCACTATTCTATGATTCTATCCACAGACAGCCATCTGTCGGGAATGCTTTGATTTGGATTCCTGCATTGAGCAGGGGGTTGGACTTGATGGCCTTACAGGCCCCTTCCAACTCTATTATTCTATGAAGATCTTTATCCCAGCTGGTATCTGTTTTGAATTTGAATTGATTTTAGGCAACTGCTGCTGTTGTTCTAATCTGTTTGTATATTTATAATTGTTTTTTAAAAATTGTTTTTATATATGCAATTTTAACTTTTCAATGTAAGTAAACTGTTTTATATATGCTATACTGTAGATTGGTTTGTAAGCCCATGTTGGGCACTGGCTGAGGGCCCCTGTGGCAGAGAGGGGCCCCTGGTGCTGGGCAGGTGTAGGACCCTCTCTGCAATCCATGCCAGCATAGCGTCACAGAGAGTGGGCCCCGATGCTGGCGCGGATCACAGAGTGGAAGACAACCTCCCACCACTGTGGGCTGGCCATGCCACTTCCTGTGCCGATGTGTTGCTGTGTCAGTGCGCTAGCATGCTGTGCATGCATGCTTGCTGTCAGCCAACATGGCAGCGGGAGTGTCAACACCCCCCCGCTGCCAGCTTGGGTGTTGGCAGGCATGCGAGTGCAGCACACCAGTGTGCTGACGCGGCTGGGCCTATTTAAGCCCCCAGTGGCGATAGTGCCGCCACATCGCTGCCACCTTTGAAGGCCTGCTGCAATCTGGTACTGGCTGTGTTGCTTTCAGACGCCTCATGGGAAGAGATTAATACAGTAGGGCCCCGCTTTTCGGCGTTCCGCTAATACGGCGGCTTTCAATTAGAGTAAGGCCCCACTCATATGGCACTTGTTCCACTTTTTTCAGGCATCGGGCACCATTTTATTGAATGAGTTCCTCTTTTCGGTGGGTTTCACTTTTAGGTGGGGGTCTGGAATGTAACCCGCCATATGAGTGGGGCCCTACTGTAAGTGAAATTATTAACACTAATGATACAGGGTGAAATGGACCACTATCTCACTCAGCTTCCTATGTGCCTAGATTGCGCCTGTTCCTGGGTCTTTAGGGCCCAACTTCATCACCCACGAGGGCTCGTGGAGCGTTTAGTATCTTCTTCCTAGGAGAAAGAAGTTTGGCAGGTACTATTCAGGGTGCTTCTGGGTGAAGAGAATCCCTACCTGCTGGCTGGCAGCTATTAAAGGCAAGGAACATGCTGTAGGGACTGTACAGGTGCCATGCTCTGTGTTATGTGTGCTTCTGGAGCCAGAGGCCATTAGTGCTGGCTGCGTAAGTGCAGTGCCTGGCCAAGGCTGGCTTTGAAACGATGAGAAATGATGATGAAACAGAGAAAAGGGCAACGAAAGTGATCAAGGAGATGAAGCAACTCCCCTATGAGGGAAGGTTCCAACATTTGGGGCTTTTTCGTTTAGAAGAAGTTAAGGGGCAGGGTGCAACATGACAGAGGTGCATAAGATGACGCATGGAATGGAGAAAGTGCATAGAAAGAAGTTCTTCTCCTTTTCATATAATACTAGAAACTGGGCCATCCAATGAAGGTGAACTTTGGCAGGTTCAGGGCAGACAAAAAGGAATACATTTCTTCACACAGCGCTTAGGTAAATTGTAGAATTTGCTGGCACCGGATGCTGCGATGGCCACCAACTTGGACGAGTTTAAAAGGGAATTAGACCAATTACTGGAGGATAAGACTATCAGTGGCTGCCAGATCCAACGGCTGTGTTCTCCTTTCACTGTCAGAGGGAGTCCGACTCTGCCTATCAGTTGCTGGGCAGCACAAGTGAAGAGAGGGCTGTTGCGCTTGTGTCCTGCTTGTGGACTTCCCATCAGGGCGTCTGGCCGGGCCACTGTGTGAACAGGTTGCAGGATGCAATGGCCTCACTTTGCACTGATGCAGCAGATAAGCTCTTGTTTTGTAAACCGCTATTAGCTGTGCATTTTTATTTATTTATTATTATTTATTTTATTGATTTATTACATTTATACCCCACCTTTCTTTCACCATGGAACCCAAGGCGGCATACATGTGGTTCTCAGGCGGTCTCCCATCCAGGCACTGACCAGAGCTGACCCTGCTTAGCTTCAGCATGGTGGTGGCCTCATGTGCCTTCAGACCATAGCCGAGGAGCCATTTTTAAACCCAAGTATGTATGGGAGATGCCCCAAATTGCAAGATGCTCTGGGATGTCTAACAGATGTGCTGAGACGAGGCTGTAACACAGGAGATTGTACTTTGCTCACGTCATCAGGCCATATTGCCTCCTTTTGTGTTTGCAGATGGGCTCTTGCCTTCCTGCCTTCCAAATTCCTTAACTTCCTTATCTCCCACAAATCAGAGAACAGATTTCTCCAGCCTTTCCAGAATGGGCTAAAACCTGGTCATTGCTTGACTGTGTCTTTTAAGTCCTCTCAAGACACAGGAATGTTCAGCTCAAGAACAATCTAACAGCAGAGGGAGAATATTGGGTCACGGAATGGTGTTGGGCAGCCCAGCTTCTGTGAGTGAAGTTGAAAGGTCAGTGTAGCTGGGAGAAAATGGGCACGTGGCCTAAGGCGGTGAGGTACAGTCATCTGGCTCACTGGCAGGCAAAGGGACAGTACCAAGGGGAAAGGAATGTAGCTCAGTGGCAGAGCATCTACTTTGCATGCAGAAGGTCCCAGGTTCAATCCCCAAGGACATCTCCAGATAGGTCTGGGAATGTCCCCTGCATGAAACATTGCAGAGCCTGTGCTGCCAGTCAGGGTAGACAGTACTGAGCTAGATGGACCAATAGTCTGACTGAGTAGAAGTCAGATTCCTGTGGGTCTGTCACAGTGGTAGGGCACGTGTTTTGCATGCAGAAGGGAGAGACCCCTGCCTGAAACCCTGGAAAGCCTCTGCCAGTCAGTGTAGGCCAAGGGTAACCAATGTGCTGACCTCCAGATTGCAACCCACATAATCCCCCCCAGCCAGAAAGGCCAATGGTCAGGGATGGTGGGAGTTGTAGTCCAGATCATCTGGAGGGCATCACGTTGGCTACTCCAAGTGTTGACAATATTGAGCTAGATGGGCCAGTGGCCTGTCTCAGGGGAGGGCAGCCTCTTATGCTTCTGTGACTAGGTGAGCCTTTGGTCTGATCCATCAGGGCTCTTCTTAGGTGGCCCAGGGCTCTGAAGGGAAAGAGCGCAGGAGTGGCCAAGCCAAGGAGTCCAGGAAGCCGAAGGCAGAACAGCAGAGAAGACTCTGGTTGGGAAACCAGGACCCGAGAGGAAGGTGGGTGGGGGAGATGAAGGCTGGGGGTGGGTGGGGGAGAGTTGGAAGAGGTTTGGAGAACAGGAGGGGTTCCAAGAGAGAAGGACTTGGAAGAGTGGAAATTTGGGAGCTGGAAGGCTGTGGGCCCGCTGTAGCTGGCCAAGGAGATAAGATGGCTGGATAAATAGTCGGTGACAGGAGGAGGGAGGCTGAATTTCACACAGGCGAGCTGCAAAAAATAAAATATTATCTCGGTTGTAAAGATAAGCAGGCTTGGCTCTGTAAGTTGCATGGATGGGAGGCCTCTTGAGGACCAAGACTCTCGCCAGAGCTGGCCACAGTGGGTCATCAGTCCCAGGATCCAAAGCCATCAAGGGGCCTAAAGGCGGCAGATCAGTGCACCATTTCCCCTCTCTCTTGGCACAGTGTCTGGTTAGATCTGAAATGGCTTGGGCCCAGCAACAAGTGGACATCTTGGCTTAAGCAGCAGAGGATTCTGGGATTTTTGTACACTCGGTATTTAACTAGGAGTGGCCCCTGCTTTCCTTTTGTGTGCGTCCAGTTAACAGAGGTAGCTAGAGCCCATTGGGACCGGTGGGGCAGCAGACCCACAGGAGGTGGAGCCAGAGTCAGAGCCAGTGAGTGGCAAAGCCAACAAGTTCTTCTTTCGTCCCTGCCCTCCTGAGTTCTACAAGGGGCAACGCAGACTAAGGAAGGGGAAGCAGACAGGCAGTAGCTCTTCCCTGGACTGTGGTGGGGGCTGGCTGAGGGCAGGAAGGGATTGGTGGGACGGCGCCCCACTTGCCCTCATCAACAAGCTTCCACTGCCAGTTAAAATGTTGTTAAATGGGAATTCCTAGGCTTCGGGGTTCGGCCTCCTTCCCAGGTCAGCCCACGGTTGCGTGCCTGAGTGGGTTAAGGGTCTCTAGCGCACATCCACGTAAATGTGCGTGCTTGGACATTAAGGCATGCCGTAGTGTGCGGCCTGCCATCTCACCCTGCCTATGAGGTTCATTCTGGACAAAATAGATTGTAGGACAATTGTTGTTGTTGCTATGTGCCTTCAAGTCGATTACGACTTACGGCAACCCTAAGAATCAGCGACCTCCAAGAGCATCTGTCATGAACCACCCTGGTATTCCCGATCTCTATGTATGGATGTGAAAGTTGGACAGTGAAAAAAGCGGATAAGAGAGAAATGAACTCATTTGAAATGTGGTGTTGCAAGAGAGCTTTGCGCATACCATGGACTGCAAAAAAGACAAATAATTGGGTGTTGGAACAAATCAAACCAGAACTGTCACTAGAAGCCATAATGATGAAACTGAGATTATCATACTTTGGACACATAATGAGAAGACAGGATTCACTAGAAAAGATAATAATGCTGGGGAAAACAGATGGGAGTAGAAAAAGAGGAAGGCCAAACAAGAGATGGATTGATTCCATAAAGGAAGCCACAGACCTGAACTTACAAGTTCTGAGCAGGGTGGTTCATGACAGGTGCTCTTGGAGGTCGCTGATTCAGAAGGTCACCATAAGTCGTAGTTGACTTGAAGGCACATAACAACAACAACTCAGCCATGAAGATGACTTGAGCTGGTCAGTGTCTCTCAGCCTAGCCTGCCTCACAGAGCTGTTCTGAGGATAAAACAGGGAGGGCAAGGATCATGTATTCCACCTCTAGCTCCTTGGAGAAAAGGTGAGGTATAAATGTAATAAATACATAAAAATACACTAAATTTTAAAGTCGTTGTTAGGCTAAGCTGCTTGTGGACCTGTCAGAAACCAGAGCTGCCAGCTGTACTGGGATACAGAGGAACACAGGGAACTGCCTTATATTGGATCAGATCATTGATCCAACTAGCTTAATATTGTCAGCACCGACAACCAGCAGCTATGCATGGTTTCAGGCAGGGGACATTCCCAGCCCTACCTGGAGATGTGTTCTGGGGCTGAGCCTGGAGCCTTCTGCATACGAAGGATGCGCTTTACCACTAAACTATGAACTATGGCCCTTCCCTTATTTATTTATTTATTATATTTATATACCGCCCCATAGCCAAGGCTGTCTGGGCGGTTTACAGCAATTAAAAACAATAAAAACAAATATACAAATTTTAATACAAAAAACAATTTAAAAACACAGTTTTTTAAAAAAATTAAAAACAATTTAAAAACACGTGCTAAAATGCCTGGGAGAAGAGGGAAGTCTTGACCTGGCGCCAAAAAGATAACAGTGTTGATGCCAGGCGCATCTCGTCAGATAGATCATTCCATAATTTGGGGGCCACCACTGAGAAGGCCCTCTCCAGTGTTGCCACCCTCCGAGCTTCCCTCAGAGTAGGCACCCAGAGGAGGGCCTTAGATGCTGAGCATAGTGTACGGATGGGTTCATGTCATGTCCCTTAATGTAGGCTACTTTGCATTCCTCCAAAAAACATTGGGGTCTGCATAATACATATGAGTATTAGGTGTGGGGAGGCTTTGAGCAGAGTACAGTCCTCCAAATGCCAGCAAGGCAACGAAACCCCAATTAAATCTGTGCAAGCGCAGTGCACCAAATCCAGAGCTGTTTCACTCCCTTGAAGACCTGCCCTAGCAATAGGTTTCCTCTTGACCATGTGGGCACAGAAGTGCCTGTCGGGGGCTCATCCCGACCACCCATTGGAAGCTCTCTTAGACCACTTTAAACAGCACTGGCTTCCCCCAACGAATCCTGGGAACCGTAGTTTGTTAAGGGCGCAGACCGTTGTTAGGAGACTCTTAAATGGATGATGTGGATGTGACCTGGACGATTGCTATACAATTTGTTACATGTAGAAAAAGGGGTCAAAGATCAGAATGCTGAGGTTTTTTTTGGAAAACTGGTTTTATTGCAAGGTTTTTTCAAAAAAGCCCAACGCGTTTCAGCCCGTAATCACAGGTCTTCATCAGGGGATAATGAACTTTTGCAATGGTTAAATGAACAATTTTGTTCCTGTATTGTATTGATCACAATCATCTTATACAGTCTTGCAATAAAACCAGTGTTCCAAAAAAAACCTCAGCATTCTGGTCTTTGACCCCTTTTTCTACACATTATATTGGATGCTCACCACCCCTTATCGACTATACAATTTGTTAGCCACCTTTCAAAACAAAACAAAGCTCTCTTGAAATGTTATGAATCATGCATTTCATAGCAGCTTACTGATTACTCCCAAACTCCAGCAGTGGTTCAGCCTTCGCTTTCTCTCTTTTTAGGACTGCTAAACAGTCGCTCTCTCCCCTGCCTGCCCGCTGCCCCCTTCCCCTTGTCCCAGCGTTGTCTCAAGTTTGCATGTGGGTGAACCCATAATTTCAAGACGCAAGGTTTCCTCTTAGCAAATTTACTGGAGTCAAGGAGATCTTACCATTGCAGTGTGTGCTTTGGGATGTGCTTGGATCAGCATTTGTGCAGCAATAACGGTGTCTTTTCTGCTGCCACTATCATTTTGACACCGCTTCGTGCCAGCTAGTGCTAGATGCTGTGTTTAAGGAGGAAGGGATGCAGTCCTTGCACCTGATCAGCAACTGGCTTTGCTAGAGGGCAACCCTTGATCCTGTGGAGGCTGGTGGCTTCGATGTCAGTGGGACAGTGAATCCGCTCTGGGTTTTAGTCCAAACTGAAATTGCCTTGGACAGCTCATTGCAAGTTCAGACTAAAACTCGGAGCACATCACTCTGCGGTGCTTTGATCAGCTACCCAGTGGTTCTCCCAAGTCCTGTCGCAACAGATGTTTCTTGCTTTTTTGCCTCTGGGGCTGGCAATGGCCAACCAAGATGCCCATTTTTTTCTAGGGCCCCATCAGTTGCTGACCCTTATCTAGCCTTATAAGGTGAGTGGTGTGGAGGGGCTAGGGAGGGAGGGAGCAGCTATGGAGCAGTTGCCATTGTGAGATGAGGGATGGGTCAAGAAACGCTTTGCTTTGGAAACATTTTGAGGAGAGTTTGCTGGTGATCCAGCAGTGACAATCGCGATTCCATGTGGACAGTGGAAGTGCACATTTTTTCCTCGTTCATTTCAAACCACAGCCCTTGCGTGACACATCTCAAAACCTTTTTTTTAAAAATCCACCCACAGACTGAGCAGACACACAGGTCACCTGGCCACAGCCTCCCCACTGTGGTGAGTTGCATTGTGTTCCTGTTTTAAATTAGTCATTATTTCTAAATGTGCATCTATACATATCAATTAGCACATGGAAGTTTCATACCCCTCCGCTTTTCTGGTGATGCATCAATGGCTACCAGTGTGGTGTAGTGGTTCAGGTGTTGGACTATGACCTGGGAGACCAGGGTTCGAATCCCCACACAGCCATGAAGCTCACTGGGTGACCTTGGGCCAGTCACTGCCTTTCAGCCTCAGAAGGAGGCAGTGGTAACCCCCTCTGAATACCGCTTACCATGAAAACCCTATTCAGAGGGTTGCCATAACTCGGGATCGACTTGAAGGCTGTCCAATTACATTTATCAATGGCTACCCCAGGAGCACAACCTCTATGCCAATAGTAAAAACACTACACCCCTCCAATTAATAGCTGTTGTTTCTGAAGACAAGGCCTCACTACTACTGCTGCTGCCGCCTTCTCCTCTTTGGTTCTCTGTGGTCACCTCTTTCCAAAATCTGCAGTCCAAATCAAATCTCTCTCTGACTTTGTGACACCCCTCCATAAATCCCTGCACTGACTTGATGGCCTCCCCCCCCTTTATCTCTCTGCTCTTCAATCCCAGAATCCACCCTCAGTTCTCCCCTTCCCTCTAAAGAGTCCGCCCATTCTCCCTTGACGCCCCACAGGTTTGGAACGGCCTCCCAGAACACCTAGGCCTGGAGCCATCCCTTGCTCTGCCTTGTAGTCCCACCTCAGTGCCCACGTTTTTATGCGACGCCCTCGGCACAATCCCCAAGACCAAGGGTGGGAAACTTTTTCAGGCCAAGGGCTGCATTCCTGTCTGGGCAGCCCTATGAGGGCCACATCCAGTGGTGAGTTGGAGCCAGAGGTAAAAGTGGGTGGAGCAGTTTGTGCACATTTTACTTTTGTGCAGGAAGCTAGTTTCTACATACACTCCAACACCCCTTGCTGTTCTCTATCCAGACAAGTAAGAGGACACATTCTAGCCCAGCAAAAACATTTGGGGTGCAAAGCCAGGTCAGGGAGGGATGGAGAGTGAGTGCTTTTGCCTGGCTGAGTCGTCCTTAACTCTGATGGTGCTTGCCTGAATGGAGGACAGAGAGGGATGTGCAAGTGTGTCCAGGAACTACCCTACTGTGCAAAGGTAACATTTACATTTATTGCTCCACCCATGTTGGCCTCTGGCCCCACCCACTATGGGCATGTGGACCTTGGGAGTTTGCCCAGAAGGGAATGTGGCCCTCGGTGTTGATGAAATGACCCAGGAGGTAACAGGTATGAGGAGCTTTGACGGCTTCAATTCCCACCTTTCGTTGGTGATGATAATATTATTATTTGTCCTTCACCCAGAGGTCCCAGGTCAGGTTACAACAATTTTTTAAAACATAATTAAAACAGTTAAAAGCAACCTCAACATCACAGAAAATAGGGTGGGTCCTAAAAATACACATCACAGGTGTCAAAGACCAGGTAAAGATTTTAATGGAATGGGGTGAATTTGGCAACCCAGAACAGTAGATGAGCAAAAAAAAAAGGAAACCAAACAACCCTGGCCCTCCTGTTCCACCTCCCTTTATGCTCAGGCCACATGTTGCATGAAAAACAGGATTTCCAAAATGCGTGTCTGACATGCCTATTCTTTCCTTCAACCTATTCATTGGCTTAAATTCCCCTTTTCAAAACAGGCAAAACATGAAAATCCCCCAATCTACACATTTCTGCCACGTGGATCGTGTGTGTGTATATGTGTGTCGGGGCGGCATGGGGTCACCCACTTGCAAGGAAATAATGTTTTGCTGCAAGGACACTGCTCTTCCTTTTTTAGCACAAAGCCTCTCTCTGAAAGCCTGGGGAGCTAGGAGCCCCCCCCCCCCGGTGGAGTTTCTGATGTAAAGAAGGGATTGGGGATTGGAGGGTTAATCCCTCCCCTCCCTTGCTCATTTGCTCCAACTCTGTTGGGGATTATACTGATTCATGGGGAAGTCCGATTTGCCACTTGTCAAACTGATCTGACCTCCTTGTTGAGGTTGTTTCCAGTTGTAGGGCTCGCGCCCTTCCTGCTTCCCTTTCTCCCCTCTCGTACAGGCAGCTTTTAATCCTGGCAGCAGGACTGACGTGAAGGTCGACCCTGCAGTCCATCTCTTGATGTATTTATTTTCTGAGTAGGCAGGCGGGGAAGTGCGTTGTGTGTCCGCAAGAGACCAGCCAGGAAGGTAGAAGGGCAGCAAACGATGGTTTGTTTACAGGACTTTTGAGTTGCCAGATCCCTTCTGGGCAGAGGTCTCTGTGCCTTTAACTGACAAGGAAGTTCATCAGGTGCAGTTTTTCTCTTCAGGGCAACTCTGAGAAGGAGGGAAGCGGTACCTTTTTGTCATCTCCATGTGGTGAGAGGCACTGTCCAGAAAGGAGCTGGTCACTGATGAGAACAGGCGTTGATGATGTGGTCTCTGCCTTCTTCAGATCTCTCCTGAAAAGCATGAAGCTCCTACTTGATGCCCATTCACACCCACCCACCCGTGTTCATCTGCAAACGCACGGAAATGCAAGCAGCTGTACTGGCTCACATCTACCTCTTGTTATTTATTTATTTATTTATTACATTTGTATACCGCCCCATAGCCTAAGCTCTGTGGGCGGTTTACAACAATTAAAAACATGAAAAACAAATGTACAAATTTAAAAACACATTTTGAAAAAAACAATTTAAAAACACCTGCTAAAATGCCTGGGAGAAGAGGAAGGTCTTGACCTGGCGCCGAAAAGATAACAGTGTTGGTGTCAGGTGCACCTCGTCAGATAGATCATTCCATAATTTGGGGGCCACCACTGAGAACGCCCTCTCCCTTGTTGCCATCCTCCCAGCTTCCCTCGCAGTAGGCACCCGGAGGAGGGCCTTTGATGTTGAGCACAGTGTACAGGTGGGTTTGTGTCGGGAGAGGCGTTTCATCACTGTTACCTTTGTCTCTCTCATTCCTTACCTCCTTAGGCTCCCGTAGGAGAAGAAGCCGAGACCTGGGTGGGCGAACAGGGAGGAGTTAGTCTGTCCCAGCTCTGCCCACCGGGGTATCTGGTTCAGCATCATGGTAGATCTGAGGGTCGGGGAGGTGGGGTTGCTGTGGTCTATAAGAGTTCCATCTCACTCACCAAGCACCATGTCCATGCAATCACTGGTCTGGAGTGTTTGCACCTTGTGCTGGGCCAGAGGGATAGACTGGGAATCCTTTTGGTGTACTGCCCACCTTGCTGCCCAATGCCTTCCCTAACTGAGCTGACGGAAGTGGTCTCGGAGATACTGTTGAGATCCCCCAGACTATTAGTACTGGGAGATCTCAACATTCATGCTGAGGCTACTTTGTCTGGGGCAGCTCAGGACTTCATGGCCGCCATGACAACCATGGGGCTGTCTCAACGTGTTAGTGGCCCAACACATACATCGGGGCATACTCTTGACCTGGTCTTTGCTACTGGACATGGGGATAGTGATCTGGATGTGGGGAGTTTTACATCTCTCCCGTTGTCATGGACAGATCATTGCTTGCTGAAGTTTAGATTTTCAGTAGCCTTTTCCCTCTGCAAGGGTGGGGGACCTATTAAATTGGTCCGCCCCCGGAGACTAATGAATTCTGAAGGTTTTCAAAAGGCTCTGGGGGTTTTTCCGGCTGATAAGACTGGCGCTCCTGTCGAAGCCCTGGTCGATCTGTGGAATACAGAGATGACCCAGGCTGTTGACACGATCGCTCCTGCGCGCCCTCTCCTATGTAGAGCTCATACAGCTCCTTGGTATACTCCGGAGCTGAGAGCGATGAAACAAGACAGGAGGCGGCTTGAGCGGAGATGGAGACGAACTCCCGACGAATGCAATTATGAGCTGGTTTGTGCTTCTACTAAGCTCTATGTAGGAGCGGTGAGGGCGGCAAAAAAACAACATTTCGCCGCCACTATTCAGTCATCTCTCTCACGCCCACGGGAGCTTTTTAAAGTGGTTCGTGGCCTACTTCATCCAGGCCTACAAGATACGGCAGATACATCGGTAGCTCGATGTAATAAATTTGCTGAACACTTCCAGCATAAGATCTCATGCATTCGCCGGGACTTAGACTCCTATTTAATAGCAGTTAATCCTACTGAGGTGTCCGGAGCACAGTCCTGTCATGTTTTGTTGGATGAGTTTCAGTTGGTTCAGCTCGAGGACGTGGACACGGTGCTTGGACAGGTTCGTGCGACCACTTCGGTACTGGATCCTTGCCCCTCTTGGCTAATTAAAACTAGCAAGGAAGGAACAGTTGGCTGGGCCAAGGAAGTGATTAATGCCTCTTTACGAGAGGGAGTGGTCCCTGGCTGTCTGAAAGAGGCGGCAGTGAGACCACTCCTGAAAAAACCTTCCTTGGACCCAGAGGATGTCAGCAGCTACAGACCAGTAGCCAATGTTCCGTTCCTGGGCAAGATCCTGGAACGTGTGGTTGCTGACCAGCTCCAGGCGCTATTGGATGAAACCGATTATCTAGATCCATTTCAATCGGGGTTCAGGCCTGGTTTTGGCACTGAGACTGCCTTGGTCGCCCTGTTTGATGACCTATGTCGGGAGAGAGACAGAGGGAGTGTAACTCTGTTGATTCTCCTTGACCTCTCAGCGGCTTTTGATACCATTGACCATGGTATCCTTCTGGAGAGGCTTGCGGAATTGGGAGTTGGAGGCACTGCTTGGCAGTGGTTCCGCTCCTACTTGGCAGGCCATCTCCAGAAGATAGTGCTTGGGGAACATTGCTCGACACCGTGGGTTCTCCAATGTGGGGTCCCGCAGGGTTCGGTTCTGTCTCCCATGCTTTTTAACATTTATATGAAGCCGCTGGGGGCGGTCATCAGGAGTTTTGGAGTGCGTTGTCATCAGTATGCTGATGACACGCAGCTCTACTTCTCCTTTACATCTTCAGATGAGGCAGTCGACGTGCTGAACCGTTGCCTGGCTGCGACAATGGACTGGATGAGAACTAACAAACTGAGACTCAATCCTGACAAGACTGAGATGCTGTTGGTGGATGGTTTCTCTGATCGGATGGTGGATATATACCCTGTCCTGGATGGGGTTACAGTCCCCCTAAAGGAACAGGTGCGTAGTCTGGGAGTCATCTTAGACTCTTCCCTCACACTTGAGGCTCATGTAGCCTCGGTGGCCCGGAATGCGTTCTACCAACTTCGGTTGGTAGCCCAGCTACGTCCCTATCTGAGTAAGGAGGACCTCTCATCAGTGGTACATGCTATGGTAACCTCGCGTCTGGACTACTGCAATGCGCTTTACGTAGGGCTACCTTTGAAGACGATTCGGAAGCTACAGCTAGTGCAAAATGCGGCGGCCAGACTGCTAACAAGAACTAAGCAGTCTGAGCATATAACACCTGTGCTAGCCCGTTTGCACTGGCTTCCAATATGCTTCCGGGCCAGATTCAAAGTGTTGGTACTTACCTATAAAGCCTTATACGGCGCGGGACCACGATATCTGTCGGAACGCCTCTCCCGATATGAACCGGCCCGTACACTACGGTCTACTACGAAGGCCCTCCTCCGGGTTCCGACTCATAGGGAAGCCCGGAGAGTGGTGACAAGATCTAGGGCCTTCTCAGTGGTGGCCCCCGAACTATGGAATGGTCTCCCCGAGGAGGTGCGCCTGGCGCCGACACTATCATCTTTTCGGCGCCAGGTTAAAACCTTTCTCTTCTCTGAGGCATTTTAATTCCTGTTAATTGTAAATTATTATATTTTGATTTTAGACTGTACAGTTTTGTGTACAGTTTTGTGTTATTTTTATTGTATTTTTAACGTTCACCGCCCAGAGAGCTGTTGCTAGTCGGGCGGTATATAAGCTTAATTAAATAAAAAATAAATAAAAAGCATAGTTCAGTGGTAGGGCATCTGCGCTGCATGCGGAAGGTCCCAGGCTCAACCCCTGGAATCTCCAGATAGAGCTGGAGAGCTGCTGCCAGTCAGTGTAGACACTACTGAGCTAGATGGACGAATGGCCTGGTTTAGTATAAGGCAGATTCCTTCTTTTCTTCCCCCATTCTGAGACTGGAGACTGTAAGCTTTTGGGGGCAGGGACCTCTCTGCCTCTGCTTGCTTGCTTTTTCATGCTGGTGTTTTATGAACAATAACCCTCAATCAGGAAGGCCTTTGTGAAGCCTCCAGTTGCCAGCATGTTTGGGCATCTGCTTTCAGGGTAAACAAGTCCCACTGTGACCCCAAAGAAATAAGGGGGCAAGCCATCCCAGGAGCAACCACTGGGGCCTTCTTCATATATCAGCGCATCCCCCTCCAGTGTGTTATTTTAATTTATTTTAAATATTTTTTTTAAAATTAGTTTATTTATACTATCTCCAGGCTACCCTGTAATAAAAGTTAACCAGGTGGCTTAGAAGATAAGGTTAAAATAATCACAGTCAGAAGTGGCTTTAACCTTCCAAACCTAGGAGTGTACCACAAGGCATACCTAATTGCACAAGTTAGATCCAAGGGCAGCAGGGAGCAGGCTGTGAAATCCCACAGTGGGCACAGGTAGAACTGCAAAGTTGGGCAGCGCTTGACTCTAACCACCTGAGGCTCTTTCCAACATACACCCGCATCGTACCTGCGGCCAGACAAACCTGGATGGCTAACAACAGACCAGCTGCGCTTTGACCCGTTTGTGCTTGCAGACCTTGCTTTCTGGGTCAACCCACGTATAGCTAGAATAGCCAGCTTTATGGAAAGCATGGGCTAAGAGGGGTATCCTGTCCTCCTCACAGATGAGAACACAGAATAACGAATTTGAAACCTTTGGGAAGATTTGATCTTCCCCTCTGCAGCTGCCTGGCAATTCTTACAACTAGAGCACGGCATGATAGCAACATTTGGCCAAGAGTGCGGCAGACATGCCAGGTCTCTTGTGTGCAGCACACACCTTCACCTTCTCAAGAAAACTTAATAAGCTGGTATAGCACAGTAGGCAGAAGAGCCTGGCTGGGAGTCCAGAGTCTGTGAGTTCAAATCCCCGCTCGTGTCTCCTGGGTGTCAAGGGCCAGCTAAGGATCACCCCACAGGGAGTGGCTCAGGGGTGACGTGCCCTGCCACCTGTGCAGCTGTGGGCAAGCTGCAGAGTCCCAAGGAGCCCAGTTGCCCCCCAGCTGGCAGTTGCAGACAGGAAGGGGCTGGCTTGTGCAGCTGTGGCAAGCTGAGCAGGCCCTAGCCAGCTGGGGAGGACTAACCTCAGAGGGAGGCAACGGTAAACCCCCTCTGGATACCTCTTACCATGAAAACCCTATGCATAGGGTAGCCATAAGTCGGGATCGACTTGAAGGCAGTCCATCCAGGGGGTAAGGGTTGTTGCTGTCCTATCCTAGGACTATGACCTAGGAGACCAAGGTTCGAATCCCCACACAGCCATGAAGCTCCCTGGGTGACCCTGGGCCAGTCACTGCCTCTCAGCCTCAGAGGGAGGCAATGGTAAACCTCCTCTGAATAGCACTTACCATGAAACCCTATTCATAGGGTCGCCATAAGTCGGGATCGACTTGAAGGCTGTCCATTTCCATTTTCATACACATCCGTATGTAACACACCAAACCCTTGATCTAGACCCCATCAGACACAAATGGAGCGAAGGACTAGAAGCTCACCTAACACGTGCAGAATGGAAAAAAGACCCCAGGAGCATTAAACTAGCCAGCCATGATGTTAGGCTGCAGTTAATCCAACAAGAGAACTCCTCTGGGCCTACTGGACACCAGCAATGCTTATAATGGGCGGCGGCTGAAAATGCAAACAGCCACAAGCAGACTTAACTCACCTACTGTGGAACTGCCCAGTTATCAAACCTGGAAGAAGGAAAAGGCTAGAATTAACTTGGTCTTGGACAAGTCCCTATTAACAGGAGACCAGCCAACACAGTAATCGGCTACATCCCTACCAGGTAGGGGCTATCAAAAGGGTAGGAAAGATGGGCCCACGGCCCACGCCGACGGCAAAACAAGTAGTCCTTCAACATTGGAAAGCCCAGGCCTACCACGCACGGAAAATTGGACGCAAGACTTTCTGCAGCTTGCATCCCACGAGGATACTCTGCTCTATAAACCACGTTTAAAAAATCAAACTTCACTGGAAGAAGTGGGAGGCACAATGCAACTCGGGGACAGATCCGTCTTCAATCCAACAGCTGTAAATCTGGGACTCCAGCAGAACACGGACGCTCATCGACCTTAACCCTTGTCTGAGCATATGAACCTGAACACTACACAACACGCCAAACAGCGGAACATCAGGGGGGGAAAGGGGGGCATGCGGGCAGAGGGTGGGCGGGGAGGAAATAAGGCATTGTGCACTTTTATTGTGAAAACCCTAAAAAACTATACATAAAAATAACCTCACACAATAAAATGCAGCAAGCAAAACACAGCTACGGGATAAACAGGAGCTCTTAAAAATAGACATGCACAGCTCTGCAGCATTAAATAATTTTTAAACGCTAAGGGGACAGATAAAAATTCAATACTAAACCACCACCCAAATGAGAAGGACTGGGGGATTTAAAGCAGAAAAAGAGTATTTATCTGGCATCGGAAAGGCAGGTGGATGGATCTCTCTGAATAGAGGGTCCTGTGGCCGGGTGGCAAGGGAGCATATTGCTGAAAGGGCCTTTTCACAGGTGGCCGCCCTCCGTAGCTCATGAACACGCGGCAGAGCATCCAGTATTTACAAAATGCATTTTAATACTTGTGCTTGATGTGCGAGCTGGCGCTCAGCCACAGCTGTCTCCACCGCATTCCTGTATCCGGAACCTTGTGTAAGGACTGTGTCACAGGAAGTGGCCCAAGGAAATGGACGCCAAAGAAACTCTCACCCAGGTCGCCTGTCTTCTCTGTTGAGGAAATACACAAATTGCTGCACTGGAACATTGAGGTGCAGAACACTGAAAAAAGCAACTCATTAAGAGTTAACTGGGCTCCTGCTGGGAGGAAGGGCTGGATATAAATCAAATAATAAATTAATAAAGAAAGAAAATAAAATATGACCTTCACCAATCTGGTACCCTCCAGATTTTTTGGACCACATCTCCTATCAGCCCCAGCCAACGAGGCTGCATTGTTGCAACATGTCAGTTGGGTTTGCCTGAGAGACTTAGTCAGCTGTGGTTCCTGGACATAAATAATAACTCACCAGGTCTCCTGGGGAGAGTATAGGCACCCTTCAGGTGATAGGGCAAGGAAGTTTTACAATGGTTGGCTCTCTCCTTTTATGACACCAAGAAAGGGATTGAGTTTTGCAGCACCCTAGAAATTGAAGGGGGTTCATTTGCTACAGAACCGGGGAGTCCAATTGCAAGAGAACAAATTGCATGTGTAGAGGTTGCTTTGCAATGTGATCCCCACTAGAGTGAAGTCAGAGACTCAATTGTCCTTTAGACTGGTCCCACAATGGCTCTGCTTTCAGTAAAGAGGACTTAGCTTTGCAGGCCCATTTGCAGGGAGGAAACGGCTTCATTGCCAACGGGGTGGGAGCTGGGAAGCAGAGATATGAATCAGAAAAGAAAAAAACACAGAACAGCCGAGCTGGATTTGGTGCAGATAATATATTTAGTTTACTGGTTTATGAGCCAGTTTTGAAGGTCTATAGTTAAGAGTGAGACACCTAAATGACAAATACACAACAGACTTAAGTAATCAGACGAGTGTGAACATTTAACACCATGTGCTAAATTCAACAATTGGAGAATATTGACTTTTATTTCCAAGTTTCTAGTCCTCATTGCTGATCAGGTTGAAAATGTTGGGGCAATACCTGGTGAAATCTTCTGGAGAGCAGAGAAGAGGGCTGAATTGGACTTGGAGTGGCCAGAGCAGGACCCTACTAGCTTTTGACCCCACTCATGGCTTAGAGGAACCAAATAAAATCTGCAGTATAGCGAAGTATATGCAGATTTGCTACACGCAGGACTGTGCTCTGAGTCAGGCAAGCAACTGGAACCGTTTCAGACTGTAGCAGAACCTGCAATGCCAATTTTGAAAGTGCTTCACTGGTTACCAGTTAGCTTCCAGGTGGGCTTCAAGGTGCTGTCATTGACCTCTGCAGCCCTAAAAATGGTGCAGTTTCCTATTCAGATATTCTTTCAATTTTTGTCTCCTGACTTCTCAGGCTGTAACTAACATTTCCATGAGAGGACATAGGAAGCTGACCTATACTGAATCAGGCCATTGGTCCATCTAGCTCAGTATTGTCTATCCTGACGTGCAGCAGCTGTCCAGGGTCACAGGCAGAGAGTCTTTCCAAGCCCTAACTGGAGATGCCGAAGATTGAACCTGGAACCTTCTGCATGCAAAGCAGATGCTCTGCCACTGAGCTGCAGGCCTGAGAAAGCATGCCTTCTGATTGGCCAGATCTGTGATTGCAGCCGAACTTCATTTTTCTGGATCAGACTATCCCATAGGATACAGCTGTTAGGTTTTGCCACTTTTGTATAGGGACACCTCCTTATATAAAGACCGTGGTATTCCCGATCTCTATGGATGGATGGGAAAGTTGGAAAAAAGTGGAGAAGGGAAAAATCTACTCATTTGAAATGTGGTGTTGGAGGAGAGCTTTGCTCATACCATGGACTGCGAAAAAGACAAATATTTGGGCGTTAGAACAAATTAAACCAGAACTGTCACTAGAAGCTAAAATGATGAAATGGAGGTTATCGTACTTTGGACACATCATGAGAAGACATGATTCACTAGAAAAGACAATAATGCTGGGAAAAACAGAAGGGAGTAGGAAAAGAGGAAGGCCAAACAGATGGATTGATTCCATAAAGGAAGCCACAGACCTGAACTTACAAGATCTGAACAGGGTGGTTCACGAGAGATGCTCTTGTGGGTTGCTGATTTATAGGGTCACCATAAGTCGTAATTGACTTGAAGGCACAGAACAACAACCACCTTATAAAGTTCTGCTCCTCTTATTTGCCGCCCGGCAAACCTGCTCTTTGTTGTTGGAATATTGCAGGACAGAAATGGAAAGGAACCTGAAAGGGAAGTCTAAGGGTGGACCCATAATAATAAGAAGTTCTAAATTTAACCCCATATGGTCATATGACTATACCCAACATATCTCAGTTTGCGTCTTGTCCCAAATAAACTCTGCAGCCAGAGATTACCTGGAGAAGGCCTGTTCTCACTTCTGCCATTCACAGAGACTAGGTTGACACGGGCTAGTTGAGTTGCAAGACAGGCTTTTTAATTCATGTTTTGCAAACATTTGTTTATTTCCATCTATATCTTAGGTCTTGATGCTGGTTTTCAGGTATTATCATTTCATGTGTCGTTTGGAATTCCCTCCCCTTGAATATTAGACAAGCACCACCTCTGTAATCTCTTCAGCACCTACTGAAGACTTTCCTCTTTCAACAATCCTTTTAGGTAGAGACCTTATCCCAGTCTGCATTTCTGCTGGAATTGCTTTTTAAGATGTTTTTAAAGCTTTTTAAAAAAAGAAGCTTTTAAAAACTGACTTTGAAATATATTGAAACAAAACATCTTTAAAAACTTTCTGTTTTAATATATTTTAAAGTCAGTTTTTAAGATGTTTTAGAGTGTTTTTAGTGTTTTCGTTTGCCGCCCTGGGATATAAACCCAGGGCAAGATATAAATGTTTACTACTACTACTACTACTAATAATAAATAAATAAAATTTTTGTTTTCATTGTATGAATTTTGCATTTGTTGTTAATTTTTGTTGTAAGCCTGCTCTGAGAACTTGATTATAGAAAGGCCTGTAAATATTATAAATAAATAAATAAAATGAGAGCTTTCTTTTCCACTAATGTGATCAGGGAAAACACTTGTTAGGCATTTTCTTGGTGGAACCCCTCCAGATTTTAAAGGAAATGGTGCAAACCTTGGCATTTCAGTGGCCTTTGAATCGCTTCTCAGGGCCACGATGAAGTCCCCCTCCCCCCCGGAAACCCTTTTTGGCACTGGCTGCTGTGCCTGTTACCCGGCTTGCATAGGTTGATTTGTTAGATCAGCCTGCGCTATGCTGATGGAAGTTGTTGCCTTGTAAGCCTTTTAAGTAGAGTCCTTATCCCAGTCTGCATCTGTGCTGGAATTGCTTTTTAAGATGTTTTTAAAGTTGTTTTTTAAAAGATGTCTTTATTTATTTTATTTATTTATTAAATTTATTAGTCGCCCATCTGGCTGGCTGTCCAGACACTCTTGGCGACATACAAAATAAAAACATATAATTATATTAGAACATTAAAAGTCTCAACAACAATAATAAAACCTAACCCACCCCAAAAGCCTGCCTGAAGAGCCAGGTCTTCAAGGCCCAGACGGAAGCTCATCATAGAGGGGGCATGGCGGAGATCATTTGGGAGGAAATTCCACAAAGTGGGGGCCACAATTGAAAAAGCCCTCTCCTTAGTTCTCACCAGTCTAGCTGTTTTAACTGGTGGGATGGAGAGAAGGCCTTTTGAGGCTGATCTTGTTGAGCGGCATCCCTGATGATGTTGGAGGCGCTCCGTCAGATAGACTGGGCCGAATCCGTATAGGGTTTTAAAGGTCAGAACCAACACCTTGAATTGGGCCCGGAAAACAACCGGTAACCAGTGCAACTCCTTCAGCACTGGAGTGATGTGATCTCGCCGGCGGCTGCCTTTAATCAGGCGAGCCACCGCATTCTGTACCAGTTGCAGCTTCCAGACCGTTTTCAAGGGTAACCCCACGTAGAGTGTATTACAGTAGTCTAGGCGAGAGGAGACCAGGACATGTACCACAGATGGGAGCAGATGGTTGGGTAGGTAGGGGCACAGCCTCTGTATCACATGGAGTTGATACAGCGCTGCCCGGCTCACAGCCGAGACCTGAACCTCCATGGACAGCTGGGAGTCAAGAATGACCCCCCAGGCTGTGGACCTGGTCTCTCAGGGGCAATTATACCCCATTGAGGACCAGGTCAACATCCCCCAACCTTCCCTTGTCTCCCACAAACAGTACCTCGGTTTTGTCAGGGTTCAGCTTCAGCTTATTCCTTCCCATCCAGCCACTCACTGACTCCAGACACTTGGACAGGGTTTCTACAGCCAATCTCAGTGAAGATTTAATGAGAGATAGAGCTGCGTGTCATCAGCATACTGGTGACACTGCAGCCCAAATCTTCTGATGATAGCCCCCAGCGGCTTTATATAGATGTTGAACAGCATCGGGGAGAGGATGGAGCCCTGTGGCACCCCACAAGGGAGAGGCCAAGGATCCGAAACCTCATCCCCCAATGCCACTCTCTGGTACCTACCAGAGAGGAAGGAACGGAACCACTGCAATACAGTGCCCCCTATTCCTAACCTCTTCAGGCGGTCCAGAAGGATACCGTGGTCAACGGTATCAAAAGCTGCTGAGAGATCCAGGAGGACGAGGAAGGTGCATTCGCCCCTATTCAACGCCCTCCTCATATCATCCACCAAGGCCATTTCAGTCCCATGTCCAGGCCTGAAGCCTGATTGAAATGGATCCAGATAATCCGCTTCCTCCAAATGCACCTGCAACTGCTTCGCCACCACCCACTCAACCACCTTGCCCAAGAATGGCAGATTTGAGACTGGGCGAAAGTTGTTCAGATCTTGGGGATCCAAGGAGGGCTTCTTTAGAATTGGTTTTATTACTGCCTCCTTGAGAGCTGATGGCATTACTCCCTCTTCCAGGGACATATTTACTATCGCCGTGATCCCCTCGTCCAGTCTGTCCTTGCAGCTCATAATGAGCCACGACGGGCAAGGGTCGAGTAAGCAAGTGGTTGGCTTTAAGGTTGAAAGCACCTTGTCCACTTCATCAGAAGGAAGAAGCCGAAACCGATCCCACACCACTGGAGCACCACTGGCCGCCTCTGGCTCGCTCACTGTGTCCACAGCGCACGGAATAGCACTCTTAATACGATCGATTTTCTCCATAAAGTGCTTTGCAAACTCATCACAGGAGGCATTAGCATGTTCCATCGGTTCCGGGGCAACTGGACCGACCAGGCTCAGGACCACTTGGAACAGCCTCCTGGGAGAACACTCTGCGGATGCAATAGAGGCAGCATAAAAATCCTTTTCTGCTGCCCTCATTGCCACATGGTAGACTGCCGCAGCCGCTCTACCCCGTGTGCGATTGTCATCAGAGCGAGATTTCCGTCACCAGCGCTCTAGCCGTCTCACCTCCGGCCTCAGAGTTCGCAACCGTGGAGTATACCACGGTGCTGTCTGAGCTCTATTCAGGGGGAGAGGGCATTTCGGAGCCACCCGGTCTAAAGCCCTGGTGATTGCAGCATTCCATCCCTCCACCAGGGTCTCAACCGAGTGCCCATGTGCATGCTCCAAAGAATCCCCAAGCGCATTCAGGAATCCATCTGGATCCATCAGACGTCTGGGGTGGACCATCCTAATGGGTCCTCCACCCCCACGGAGGGTTTGTCCACCCTCACCAAGTAGTGATCTGACCATGACAAGGGGGTGATGGATGTACCCCCAATATTCAGATCACTCCCCTCCTCTCCCAAGACAAACACAAGGTCGAGTGCATGACCAGCTATATGGGTGGGCCCCGTTGGAATAAGGTGCAGCTCCCAGGAAGCCATGGTTTCCATGAAGTCCTGAGGCGCCCCTGTGAGGATGGCCTCCGAATGTACATTAAAGTCTCCCAATACTAACAAGTTTGGGGACTGTGCACGCACATCCGAGACCACCTCCAGCACCTCGGTCAGGGAGTCTGTCGTGCAGCGGGGTGGACGGTACAAGAGCAGAATCCCTAGACTGCCCTTTGGGCCCAACCTCCAGCACATGCAGTCAGCAACCTTGGTCTCACGGAGAGGAGGCCTGGTGAGAACCAGGGACCTTCGGTAAATGACCGCCACTCCCCCTCCCCGACTACCGGCCCTCGGCTGCTATGCATCCAAGAACCCAGCTGGACGCATGGCCGCAAGGATAGGAGCAGCGGTCTCATCCAGCCAGGTTTCTGTCTTTATGATGTTTTGTTTTAATATTTTTTTTTAAGATGTTTTGTTTTAATCTGTTTCAAAGTCTTTTGTTTTTAAGAAGTTTTTGAGCGCTTTTAGTGTTTTTTGTTTGCCGCCCTGGGCTCCTTCTGGGAGGCAGGGCGGGATATAAATCTAATAAATAAATTAAGTAATAAACCATCTGGAGTGCACCAGGTTGGCCATGGCTGTGTTAGATGGGCAGTCCTTTTTTTGGCAGGGTTCCTAAGAAGGTTCTTCTCTCTTCCCCCACCCACCCCAAAGCTTTGCCAATGGAGTGGGTTTTGCGTGGGGAGAAGCCCTGCTGTTGAGGTGGGATGCTGCCCCAGGCATTCAAATGTGGAGGGTCAGAGTTCCAGGAAAAGCAATCTCTGCAGTGTGCGCTGTGGTTTCCTCCCAGTGGAGAGCGGAAGCGCTCTCTTGCTGTTTTTAATGCTGCTAAAAGCTTCAGGGCCGTGCACTTCTGCTGTGGCTGGTCAAACGCCTATGTGTAGTTTTGGCCTCTGAATCTCCATTGTTGTAGATGGGTTACTCCTTCCCTATTAAGGCACAAGAAAAAGTCCTGATCTACCTGGAGCCAGTTTCCCAAATGTTTTCATAGCTGAGAGCGGACCCACCTCCCACTCTCTCCTGCTTCAGTGTTGTGTGAGTGTGCATGATGGTGTGGGAGGGGGAGCATGATCATGCCAGAAATATTTTGCCACTAAAAATCCCATGTGAGTGTGTTTTTGAGGAAATTTGTGGTATTGTCCTGTTCTGCATCCATCCGTGGCCAGGGGTTATTCCTCACGTAGCATGGAACACTCTGCTCTCTACAAACGCATGGAGGAAAGGAAGAACAGAAAACTGCTTTGGTTAAAAAGCAGCCTCGTAATGCATTTGGGATTAATAAGGACTGGGAGGGCTTCTGAAGAATAGACTTGTAAAAAAATATAAGAGCGTTGAGCTGGGGGTTGGACTTGATGGCCTTATAGGCCCCTTCCATCTCTATGATTCTAAGAGCCGGCTGGATCAGGCCAATGGACCATCTAGTCCAGCATCCTGTTCTCACAGTGGCTAACCAGTTGCCCATGGGAAGCCAACAAGCAGGACCTGAGCACAAGAGCACTCTCCCTTCCTGTGGTTTCCAGCAAATGGTGTTTGGAATCATGCCGTTTCCAACTATGGAGGCAGAGCGTAGCCCTCATGGCTAGTAGCCATTGATAGCCTTTTCTCCATGAATTTGTCTAATCCTCTTTTAAAGCCATAAAATCTCAGAGTTTTCTTAGAGCTGTAAAAGCAAAGGCTAGTTGTGGTTTACAGGCAGGTTTGGGAAAATGTTGTGGAGTGTGGTGCTTCCTTTGTGGTTTCAGGACTTGACCACTGCAGTGCACTTTAGACCTCTCATTGCAGCTTTGGTTGGAACTGGTTTGGCCTTGAAAGACCCCTATCACTGCTTCTCAGTGGTAATAATTTTTATTTTATTTATTAGATTTATTAGTCGCCCATCTGGCTGGTTGTCCAGCCACTCTGAGCGACGTAAAAACATACCAATACATTAAAACATTAAAATCTCAACAGTAGTAATAACCCTTCAACTCTCCCAGAACACACCATGTGGATCTGAACAAGCACTGAATGGGCTATTGTTGTTGTTGTTGTTGTTATTGATGATGATGATGATATCATCGTCATCAATTATTATTGTTGTTATGTCATCAATTATTATTATTATTATTGTTATTATTGATGACAGTGATGACAATATCATCATCATCATATCATCATCATCATCATCATTAACAACAGCAATAATAATAATTAATTGATGACAATAACAATAATAAATAGGCTAATATGTCACAAGAGGCAAGAAGCTGTATCTCCTGGTTTCCTCCCCATGGCCTACCCATTGGGTCAGCCCTGCCCAGACACCATGGCTCCCGGCATGTTGAACAAAGGAGAACTTGATTTGTAGCTAAATAAATAAAAGGCTGGTGTTTGGCAGCAGTGAGCTGCTGGGTGCCTTGGAGGACACAGGGCTATTCAAATATTAGCTGTGTGGCTGGGAAACCCTCCCTGGGCTTTGCTGGGGATTTCCTGCAATGACACAGGTCCAAATGTCTCTCAGTGCAAGGAGGCTGCTCCATCTTTCACATCCCAGGAAACCTCCAAAATCACGGCACCCTGATCCCTTTAATCTCTTTTGCTGCAATTGGAGTGGTGGACTGGTGAGAGCTTTCCAGGGAGCAGATTCAGTGGCGTTTCTGTTGTGCATCCTGTGGTGCTCAGACCTGGCTCCTGTGGAGGCAAAAAGGGGGTGTCTGTGCTTAGTAGGATAATTGCTTTGACCAGTAAGACATAGAAACGTTTATTGGGGAAAGGCTATCGCTCAGTGGGAGAGCCCCTGCTTTGCATGCAGAAGGGCCCACGTTCAATCCCTGGCGTCTCCAGGCGGGGCTGGGAGAGACCCTTGCCTGAAATCCCAGACAGCCGCCTGCTGCCAGTCAGTGTAGACAGTACTGAACTAGATGGGCCAGTGGTCTGACTCAGTATATGGCAGCCTCCTATCTTCCTCTTTTGTTGGCATCAAGGAGTATTGCCTGACCTACTCTGGTCTCCTTGCATTTCCACTTTTCACCCCTACCTGAAATGATCCCACAGACTACCAGTTCAAGGTCCACTGCTGACTTGCAATTATTTATTTATTTATTATTTGGTCTACATCCTGCCCTTCCTCCCAGCAGGAGCCCAGTGCGGCAAACAAAAGCACTAAAACACTTTAACACATCATAAAAACAGACTTAAAATGCATTAAAACAAAACATCTTTAAAAACGTCTTTTAAAAAAGCTTTGAAGACAAAAAAGAAAAAAAAAGAAAAGGTTAAAAACTTACTGTTTTTTAGAAAAGGTTAAAAAAAATATTAAAAAGCAATTCCAACACAGATGCAGACTGGGGTTTGCCTTTGTGTCCCGCCATAGGCTCTGGTCAGACTAGGTTTGTAGTGCTTCAAGTTGTGCTCCGCAGTCCCCAGAGGGGTGACCAGTGCTGTGCTGCAACAGTGTGTGTGTGTGTGTGTGTGTGTGTGTGTGTGTGTGTGTGTGTGATGCTCTGACTTCCACATACCAACGGATCTTGCCCACAATGAAAAGCACGTTTCTCTCACACCCTGTCCCTTGAGTGTTTTGGAACTCTGTGTGTGTTTCACACGTGAAAGGAGAGGTCCATATCAACATGTAGCTTGTGCATTTATATATCCATCAGCCTTTGTGGCCCCCAAGGAGTTTATAAGCTAAAATTCAACAGTGGCTACAATAGTCTCTTGCAGCAAAGATCCCTTGTTCAAACAGAGTGGTCTGCTCTGTAGGCATACGAGGTCTCCCCACCCCCCAATGGAAAAAAACACCACAATTTTTTGTAGTCTCAAATGTTCTAAAACAGCTGTGTCCTAAGATATTTTGGGCACAATCTCTTGTGAAGTTCTCTCGTGCAAGCTGTTTTGAAAGGAATGCACAAGGGGTGTTGCTGTTTGCGCAGGGGAACGTCCCAGTGAATTGTGCTGCTGGTGTGTGTGCCCATGTGCATCCACGCATGAAAAGAGATCCGTGCTTGCTGGCAAGAGGAAAATGCACCCATGCCACATGCATAGGATGCTGCCTTATTTATTTATTTAAAATATTTCTATCCCGCCCTTCTACCCTACAATAGGGCACTCAGGGCGGCTACAATAAAATTGCACACATATATAATAAAATACACAATAAAATACACGATAAAACATAAAATATTACAGTAAATTAAAATGTATAAAATACTATTAAAATACATAAAATGCATTATGCACATACATACAAACATATATATATATGTGCATACACATGTAAGAAAGTGAGAATAAAAGAACTTAAAAGATAAAAATAAAAGATAAAATACTTTAAACAGTGTCATGCTGACCCGTCAGTCCCAACCAAAGGCTCTCCAGAACAAAATAGTTCTTGTAAGTTTCCAGAAGACCATCAGGGAGGGAGCAAAGCGGGCTTCTTGGGGCAGGGAATTCCAAAGTCTGGGAGCCTTGTACTGAGTCAGGTCAATAGTCCATCTAGAACAGAGTGTTGTCTACTCAGACAGTCATGAAGAGTTTTTCTTGGCCTTTGCTCATGATGCCAGGAACTGAATTTGGAACTTTCTGCATGCAAAGCACCTGCTCAACCCATGAGCTATGGCCCTTTCCCTGAAGCTGTGGGTAGGCGGTCCAGCTATGACACTGGGAACTTGTGTACATGGATGGTGCTCGAGACACACACAGTGGCACGTAGGCGTGATCCCCATGGGCAGTTTCTCAGGGCCTCTTCCCCGACCAGTCCACCACCCTCTGACTCTCTTTCCTGTCCTCTACCTGCTGTGATCTATCCAAGCCCAGCTGGAGATGGAATTTGTTGCTGGAAAGCCCGGGAACTGACTGGTTTCCTGCCTGTTTGTGCAGGACAATAACCTCAAGATAGCTGACGCTGTCCATGTAGCTCTCATTGTTTTCCCCACATCCCCTCTGCTTGGGGGACCAAAAAAAAAAAAAAGACTTTTTCAATGACTTGGTTTGGGAGAACTAGTTTGTAATGAAATGACTAAGACTGCAAGTGTGTTGCTGGAAAGTCTTTGCTTCGGATCTTGCCTGAAGTCACATGGCAGCCGTAAACTCTCGGTCCCTCTTCCCCACTCTGCAGTATTGTGTATGTGCGTGTGACAAAGTGGAAATACGCCTACACAGATTGTAAGTGGTGACCGCAGGCTCAAGTGGCTTTTAAAAAAGGATTAGATAAACTCATGAAGGATAGGTCTATTGAAAGTCACAATTGCTAAGTAGAACATCCATGTCCAGAGGCAATCTACCTCTGAGTACCAGATGGAAAAATATCAGGCAAGGCACATCACCTTTGTGACCTGCCCATGGGGTTCTGAGAGGTATCTGACTGGCCGCTGTTGCTAACAGGATGCTGCGTTAGGTCAACCCACCATAGCCTAGATAGGATAAGCTGCCTTATACTAACTCATTGCACTAGGCCTTCTAGCTCACATTATCTACACCCGCATTCTCCAACCTGGGTCGTATGGGAGTTGTTGTCCAAAGTGTCTGCAAGATACCAGCTGATCTGTATTGCCAGCAACTCTCCAGGGATTCAGATAGTAGTCAGCAGCAGAGCCTTTCATGTAGCACTGGGCTAGTTTACAGATGCAAGGAGTCCTGAAATTATGTGTGTGAAGAGCTTTGAACAATTCAAAGTACTATATAAACAACCTGCATATGTGCATGCAAGCTCTTAAAAGGGCTCACTTTGTATGTGCAAGAGACTTTAAAAAAAAGTGTCAAAAAAAGTTTACCATGTGTTGCACAGTCCTTGCAAAACCAGGCCACAGAATACCAAATTTAAGATTATTACAGAGAAATCATAGCTAGAAAGGCAGTGTAACTTTGGCCAGTGTAACTTGCTCTGGTGTAAATGAGTTGGCAGGTAATTGTGGGCCCGCGTTGTGACGATTGGGCCTTAGGTCACATGACTGAGCTGAACAGGGTTTGGAATAGGTGTAAGTCTCTGCTTGCCCTACCACTCCCCCAGAATGCCCCCTTTGGGGGGCTTTCACTGGCCTACATCTCACTGGCTTAAGTTCCACCAGATGAGTTCTGGCTGTCCAGGCTCAACCCCTCGGAATCAGACTCGGAGTCATGTGACTTACGTTTCTGCACTATTGTTCACACCAAATTTAACTCTAGAGCGGTACATAGACCAGATTACACAGGTCTCTGGGGCTGCTTTCACACTGCACTTGATTCCATTGTTCTGACGATATCTTACCTGGTAATTTGTGTGTTATATTTGATCTTTCGCACGACGCACAAGCTAGCTCCAGAATTCTAGTGGAATGTAGTGGAAGTTTAGCGCTAATTTCCGTGATAAATGATACCAGAAATAACCCGTTAGCAAGGCTGGGAACCCAGAAGACTGCAGGCGTTTATTGCTAGCTAGAGTGTCCCTAACCCGGACAGATAGGCGGCTGAAAAATAAAATTTATTATTTATTATTATAGGCGGGTGGGTGCGGGGGCAAGGTGTCACCTCTGCCTGGAATGGGACTCCCCTTTTTATAGTGCTTATGTGTGAAAGTGCGAGATTCCACATTTTGCAACCTGAAATTTCACTTGGAAAAGTTTGGTCAGGAAGAATGGCTACGCTCTTTACAGAGTTTTGGTTAAAATAGCCATAGGAATTGTGGGTAATTCTAAATAGAAAATGGGTGCATTTCCACTGGAAATATTTGTGACTGGCTTTGAACTGACACCCACCTCTTGGTGGTCAATTTTATTATCTGCCCGGGGCGCATGTAATGTATGGTGGATGAATGTTAGGCAGGGCATTGAAAAGTAGGTAAGGTGGAGGCCACTGCAGTTTTATAAATAATTCCCTGCATGGCAAATTAAAATCCATTGCAGGCAACCAGGGAGGGGATGCTTTACAGAAGTTGGAGACTTTCCCCCCCTTCTTAGCTTGCAAAGAGAGCCAGTGTGGCATAGTGGTTAAGGTGTTGGACTATGACCTGGGAGACCAGGGTTCAAATCCCCACATAGCCATGAAGCTCACTGGGTGACCTTGGGCCAGTCACTGCCTCTCAGCCTCATGAAAACCCTATTTGTAGGGTCACCATAAGTTGGAATCGACTTGAAGGCAGTACGTTTACACTTTAGCTTGCAAACGGCTAACACAGATCACATCTCTTTCAGTCTTTCAAGAGGAAAAATAGGAACACTGTTATTATCTGCAGTTAAAGTTTAAAAGCAATATACACTGTCAATGTATTGGACTCCATTTACAACCTGTGCATTTATAATTCAAATAGTGATAATTGCTGTAGATGTGCTGTTCCCAGAGCTGAATTCCTACATTCAGAATGGTGGTAAAGCTATATTATTTTGAAGATTAGTACAGTAGGGCCCCGCTTATATGGCGGGTTAGGGACCAGGCCCCCGCCGTAAAGCGGAAATCGCCGTAAAGCGGAACCCATTGACTTTAATGGGTCACGTCGTGCGAAAATGACGCAAAAATGACGCAAAACGGCAAAATCTGCTTTAAAACGGGGAATTTCCCCTGATTGAAAGCCGCCGCATCAGCGGAACGCCAGAAAGCGGAACGTTGGAAAGCGGGGCCCTACTGTACTGAGGAGCATATCAGAGAAGGATCACTTGCATCATTTTTCTAGTACAGGGGCACCCAAACTGTGATCCATGGTGCCACCTGTGTCCGTGAACTTCATTCAGGTTGGTCATGGCATGGCCGTGTTACATGTTCATACTGATTTTAATTGTATTTATATTGCTTTTTTATTTCTTGTACTATATTGTAGTTTATTGTATTACAATTTGAATTTTATGGAACACAAATTGTAATACAATAAAAATACAATATAAAAATGAAAGAAGAAATAAAAACAATTAAAATCCTACAACATCTAGCATAGCGCATTACAATGCTGCAACAGGCAGAAATAAATCATTAAGTTGGTCCACCAATTTTCAAATGGTCTCGGGGGGGGGGAGTTTGAGAACCAGGGCATTGTGTACAAAGTTATTTTGGAATTAGTGATGGATCTTCTAATTGCAGCCAAAATTACGATTTTCTTCCATTGCAAGAAGGAATGTTCTCTGCCTTTGATGGAATGTGAGGCTGCTTTCCTGAAATTAACATATTTTGTACATGGCTAAGGTTGTCAGCTGAAAACCACTTTGTTGAACTTTTGGTCCTTATTTGTAAAGTTTTGGAGTCAATATTTTCAAAACAGCATTAGACCTTAAATCATATAAAATAGACCTTGCAAAGTTGTGTGTATTTTGTTTTAATGTTGAACAAGTCAGGATTATTTCACAGAAAAGTGCTTCCATAGAGGAAACTGCAGAAACCTACATTTAGGTTATTGGAGGGAACAGTCTGACTTGCATGAATTTATACATGATTCATTAAACATGTCTGCATAAATATATGTAATTAGAAAACGTATACTCTACCCTTCTACTGCATTTGCATTGCTCAGTGATGCTTATAACATTTTTTTCTTTTTTTTAAAAAAGCCATCAATGATATAAAACAGAAAAATAGAAATGTGCTTGGCACAAATCTGTATCGGAAGTGTGCAGTGTTTGAAGGGGTCTCAGTTAGCAAGATCAGGGAAGGACTGTGAGAGATAATATAAATTAGTTTCAATTATTTTACTCACCAATTTCTGGATTTTTAAGACTCTGTTTCTCATAAACAACAAAGAGTCTTTTATTTATTAATTATCTGATTTATATCCTACCCTTCCTCCCAGCAGGAGCCCAGGGTAGCAAGGAGTCTTGTCACACCTTAAAGACTAACAAAGTTATTATGGCCTAATTGTGAATGGATGCCTGAAATGTTATCCTTAACAGGCAGATTCATCTTTACACATGGGTCCAGAGGGAAAGGAATGTAGACAGTGGGGCCAAATAACCACAAAATACAAAAGGTACATTAGGTAACAATTCTTGGCAGAGCTTAAGTGTGTACAAGAAAGTGGCATGTTGATCATTTGCAGGAGGAGTAACTGATAATAGGAAATGACTAGTTTATACATTTGCACACATTGATTGAAAACAGGAATCTGCCTTATACCGAGTCAGAACATTGGTCCATCTAGCTCAGTATTGTCTGCACTGACGGGCAGCAGCTCTCCAAGGTTTCAGGCAGGGATACTTGCCAGCTCTACTTGGGGATGGAGCCTGGGACTGTCTGCATGCAAAGTAGACGCTGTCCCACTCAGCTACGCACTCCACTGTATGCGAAGAAGCAGTGACCATTCCTTTTTGCCTGGGGGTGCTGGTCAACCTTGCCTGTCCCCTGGACTGCCAGGCAGCTGTGTCTGTGGGGGAACCAATCAGAAAGTTCTCGGTCACCCCAGAAAGTGGCACCCACTGATCTCGCTGGGCTGCTACAGAATGATCATCCTTATAAACAGCCTCCTGGTCTCGACCACAGAGCCAGAAGGCACCCGCAAAAGACCTGCTGGCTGCGGTTGGTGCAAAGAGTGTAATGAGAGTGTGCTCAGAAAGGTTTAAGTTTAAATGGCCACTGGCAGGCAGACAGCTGTAATTTGAAGGGATGAGATCAAACCGCCCCCGGGAGGAGGGAAGGCGGACAGCTGGAGACAGGGAGAGTAAACTGGACAGGCTGCTGATTAAGGAGGGAGTCTTTGGGAATTGTCAGTTCTGCCGCAGGCTCACCTTAGTAAAGCCACTCCAGGCACTGTCAGTTTTTTCCCCTTAAAAAAAAAACTTGCCTTTTTACCAGCGTGCAAAATATAAACATAAAATAGTTAAATATGAACAGAACATTCTGAACATAGGGTATATAACCCATTTACATGACCTGCTTATTTACCTAGGGCGGTATTAGACTAAAAAGTTGTGCTAGGGCAAGGGTTAGTGCTGGCGCAACGGGATTTCCCCCTCTCCTCCCCCTGCCATGCCATCCCCAGATCTGCTCTGGAGGGTTGGAGCAAGATGCAGAACAGAATTAGGGGGTGCATGAGGGGAGGAGGGGAGGAAGAAAGGAGAAAATAGTTCCGGAACGATCTGCTTAGTGCTACATTGAATACAACCCTCATTCATTATGTTATATATTAATTATACATACATACATACATACATACATACATATTGTTATATATTACATTATATATACATATACAGAGAGAGAAAGAGTGTTGGACTACAACCTGGGAGACCAGGGTTCAAAACCCTGCACAGCCATGAAGCTCACTGGGTGACCTTGGGCCAGTCACTGCCTCTCAGCCTCAGAGGAAGGCAATGGTAACCCCCCCCCCCAAATACCGCTTACCGTGAAGACCCTATTCATAGGGTCACCATAAGTCGGGATTGATTTGAAGGCAATCCAAGAAGCTATCTTCTTGGACTGCTGTGAGGCGTCCTTCCCTGGCTCTCCCTGTCAGGTTCCTACCTGCTCGTGTTTACTGCCTGTCTCTAGGCACCACCAGGGACTCCACCAGTCCGGACCGCTCTCTCTTATGGTTTCTCTCCCCGCTCTAGCACAGATCTCAGCAGATCCCTCTGCTAGGCAACCACCAGTAACGTCCCAATACTAGTATTCCCAGAGACTCTGAATACTGGTATTGTTATTCTCTTCGCCGCTGCCACCATTTGTTACAGTTCCCCTTCAGCCTTGGTCATTACCTTACCCTCCCTTCTGGTCTGTGAAACCCCAGCCAAGGATCAGGCCTTTGGTAAACCAAATTAAGTATTTATTACAGATAACAAAGCTAACAAGATTAACAAGATTTCTTCTTAAGGCACATAAGCATACGGTTTTACTCAATACTAATCCGAACTCCACCTCCCTCCTGGTAAACAACTCTCTAAACCCCACCAAGCAACCCACTCAGTTCTCTTCTCCCCCCAGATTCCACAATTCACCACCTCACATTCCCCAGATTTACCTGTCATCCTTTCATTTATACTGTCAGCCATTTTAAACATTCAGCCAATCATCAAGCATTCTATTACCCATTCACTCCCCCTCCTCTTTCACTACTTACCATGTATACTCTAAACAACCAGCACTTACCATATATACACTAATATATAGGAACATCACAACTGCCTTCAAGTCAATCTATGCAGTGACAATATATATATTTGTTGTTGTTTGTTTATATTTTAACATCTTTATGTTACTCTGATATATTATTCCCAGGTGCATATACTTTTAAACAGGTTTGAGACTGGTTTAAGTGACACAGCTGCTACCAAAAAAAACACAAGGGAATTTGAGAAGTCTTTGCTATAGATCCCTAAGCCCTTTTGCAGAAGTGGGACCCCCCTCTGCCCCCCCACTGCATCCTGTTGCATGTCACTTTACTGTAGCTCAGTAGGAGAGCATCTGCTTTGCATGCAGAAAGTCAGCGTCTCCAGGTAGAGAAACGCATCTGAGACCCTTTAAAGCTGCTGCCAGTCAGTGTAGACAATATTGGGCTAGATGGACCAGTGGTCTGATTCAAAGGCAGCTTCCTGTGCTGCGAGTTGCGTCCCCTGCGTCCACTATTGCTTTTTTGCCAGGTTGGTTATGTGTAAAGACTTCCACCCGTGTAGTTCGGCATCACTCTGAGTTTAAGTGGGCACTTTCAAAACTATTGTGTTCAAGCAAGCATTTAATGCCTACCAGGTTTTTGTAGCCCTTTGGGCTAAGCAGAAAACAACAGGGCGTTGGAAGCTGCTCTTTACTGAGTCAGACAGTTGGTCTGTCTAGCTCAGTATTGTCCACACTGACCGGCAGTGACTCTCCAGGGTTTTCAGGCAGGAGACACACCCAGCCCTTATTGAAGATGCCAAGGATTGAACCTGGAACTTTTTGCATGCAACACAGATGCTCTATCACCCTTCCCTATAAACTGCAATGCACATGAATGCAGCTTGCAAGAGAAGGTGGAGGAGAGACATTACAACGGAGAGCGGGGTTTGGGCAATTATTTTCATCAGTGAAATTTCAGGAAGGTAGACATGATAGGTAAAATTATGCATGACATGGAGAAAGTGGATAGAGATAAGGTTTTCTCCCTCTCTCATTGCATTAGAACTCGGGGACATCCAGGGAAGCTGAATGTTAAACATCACATAGTTAAACTCTGGAATCCAGAACAGACAAAAGAATGTCTTTCTTCCCAAAGCACACAGTTAAACTCTGGATCTGTCTCCCATAAGAAGTAGGGATGTCCACCAACCTGGATGGCTTTAAAGGAGGATTAGAAAAATTCATGGAGGGTTAAGGCTACTGATGGCTACTAGCCACGATGGCTATGCACTGCCTGTATGGTTGGAGGTAGTGTGTTTCTGAATACCAGTTGCTGGACACCACAGGAGGGGAGAGTTGCTGCTGCACTCAGGTCCTGCATGCGGGCTTCCCATAGGGGCATCTGGTTGGCCACTGTGAGCACAGGATGCTGGACTAGATGGGCCACTGGTCTGATCCAGCAGGCTATTCTTATGCTCTTGTATTTTGGAGCTGATGGACCTTGTTGGACTTTGATGTAGGAGATCGGGGTTGAAGCTCCACATCTTCCTTCACAACATCTTCCTTCATCCCTTTTGCATGACCTTTGACTGGTTGCAGTCCTTGCTCCAGATCCTCCTCGTCTATAAGAGGAATCCTAGGGAACTGTCTCCTACAATTGCTGTAGGAACAAACACAAAAAGATCTATGTGGATATAATGTCTGGAGCAGCCATAAGCCGAGAGTTTTCCTAGCTGTGTAACTCTGGAAATAATTGCTGCTTAATTTGACCCAGGTCTCTGGGTGTGATGGTCTGTGGAAACTAGTGTCAGACTCCGGAAATTTCTAAAAGTACACTTAGTACTATTTATAATACTGTACAAAATGAAATAGCCTTATTGTTGGGGGTATAGGTGGCGTTGCAGTGACAATCCTCAAAGGTAAAGGAGGGGACAAGACAGGGGTTGTTAACCCCATGGCTTATTTTTAAGGGATATTTTGGTCTGGTCCTGTTGGCTTTTGGGGAGGGCAGGGAAGTATTTGAGTTGTCCTCTGCACTGTCCCAGGAGCAACCATTCAGAACCTCCCCCTTCCCTTTTTAGGCTGTCTGTGCACTAACTCAGCCCTTTCCTCCCTGTTCCTGTTCATTTTGTGATTGAGTTTCCTAAACCTCCCAAAATAAAGTCTGCGAAGAGACACAATTAGGTGTCTCCTGGGGTTGAGGCCAGAGAAAAGGACAGGGTGAGGGAGGGAGGCTTTGTTCACCTGCCTGTGACAAGAAGAAAATGACTGGTCCTTCTGCGGTACTGGATTAGTTGAGCAGACAGTCAGACTGAGATCTGGGAGACGCTTCAAGGCAAATTTGCAGAAATCAGAGGATAGGGAAATGATAGGGGGGGGTTGGCTATATTGTGTGTTTTCATTAGTGAGGGCATCTTTATATATGCTCAGGTTCCTACCAGATACATCATGTTGCCAGAGGCACATAATTTTGAAGTAGAGATAAGGAAGGGTGTTTCTGTCAATTTCAGTGCTCCCTGTTTCTCATTTTTCTCCAGATTTCTACAAAATCTGTTTGCAATTTAAAAAAAGGTCAGTTCTTTTTTTATATAGGAACTTATTCCCAGATTTCCAAAGTGGAGGGGGAGCCTTCACAAGCCAACTTCTAATCTTAAACTAGCTGTAAATTCTGTTAAAAACAATAAAAATGCAGTATCACAAATAATGCAATAATAAAATACAGCACAACAGATAAATTCATTTTCATAAATCATTTTCCAGGATCAATTCAAAGTGCTGGTTTTGACCTATAGAGCCTTATGTGATTCAGGACCACAATACCTCAAGGACTGCCTCTCCCCGTATGAACCAGCCCAGACCCTGCAGTGGAGGGCAGCCAGAAGAGAATGGGCCTTTTCAGCAGTGGCCCCACATAGTTTTCAATTAAAAAAAAAACTTCATGAACATTCATCAGCACTTTAGAGCGAATTTCTCCTAATATACACATACAATGTAGACCTAGCTTCTCTTGTGAAGCAATAATACATGAAAATGCTGTATTACCTTGACAACCTACAATATCACCCTCTTTACCACAGATCTTGACACTGAATTTCCTGAGAATGTAGAAACTCGGCATTTAAAGAAAGCAAAATATGGCTCAAATGATATATGTCACTCTTTTCACAATGGTAAAATTGTTTCAAATTTCTCCCAGGTCAAATTTCTCTCTTGGAATGTAGCTGGTTGGGCTTCCAAATTAAATTGTCCAGAGTGTGTCGAGTTTTTGAGGACCTGCGATGTGATCTGTTTGCAAGAAACCTGGTCGGTAAATAACATCTACTTAAAAGACTTTATAACTTTAGAACTCCCTGCCACACCAGCAAAGAGCAGGGGCAGTCCAAAGGCTGGTCTGGCAATTTTGCTATCTACAGCTTTGGGTGTAAAAATAAAGAAGTTTCCCCCTTGCGATAACATAGCCATTTCAACCCTAATAGAATTAAATCTATTTTCCATCCTAATAATAAACGTTTATATCTCGCCCACCCCTAAACAGGATGACATATTATTATTCTGGCAAATGCTGGAAAACTATGTCATAAGCTTAGAACAACTTTATCCAAAAGCTCATTTAATAATTATGGGAGATTTAAATGCCAGAATAGGTCCAACAAATGATATTCTGGCAGCATCGTACCTATGGGGTGAATTGGATGATATAAATGTAATCCCGAAACATGTAAGAATCTCTAAAGATCAGAAAATAAACTTTGCCGGTATATGTTTAGTGCAATTTGTGGCCTGATTAAATTTAGTAATAGTCAATGGACACAAAGAAGTAGATCCTCTTGCAGAGTTCACTTTCATTTTAGGGCATGGCAGTAGTGTGGTGGACTATGTGTTGATATCTTTCCCTCTATTCACACATATTCAAAACTTTTTAGTCGGCGATAGGCTAGAAAGCGACCATCTCCCTTTAATATTCGAGCTTTATATAGACAGGAGAATTTGCCTGACCACAAACCATTTGCAAACCAATATACCATCCAACTTTATTTATAAGAGAGTGCGCTGGAACAAATATACCATGGCCAAATTGGAAAAATTTCTAACTTCTCTGAGAGGTCTGCATTTTAAATCTCGTATAACAGAGTCAAAGGAGATTTTGGAAGTTTTATTTGAATATTCTTCTCTATCCTCTGCTCTAGTTGAGATTTTAAAAGTACCAAATCGTCCTCGTCAAAAAACCAATATGTATTCAAGCTGGTACGACGAGGAATGTAGGAAGTCCAAGCATCATTTAAAAAATATGTATTTAAACTATCGGAAAAGTGAAGAAAAAGCTCTTCCCTCTGAATATTATTTAGCCAAAAAAAGGTATAAACAACTACTTAACTATAAAAAGAAACAAGCATTGCGAAATGATTGGTCGCTGTTAATTAACGCTTCTTTAAACAATGACTCTACACTCTTTTGGGCGCTAGTCACAAACGCCCTTGGTCTATCCACACCTGTGCAATGTACCATCCCCCGTGATATTTGGGAGAATCACTTTTCACGACAGTTTGCAAGAAATAGTGAAAATTCTTGCTGGTCTTCTCTTTCAGTTGATCCAAACTTTTTACCAAAATGGCCCCCAGTAACACAAGCAGAGGTTTCTGCCTTAATAAATACTCTTAAAAATGGAAAGGCCCCAGGGTCCGACTCGATAATATCAGAAATGCTAAAAGTCAATATAGCATGGTGGGCACCGTTGCTAGCCTCTCTTTTTACTCTAATAAATATGTCTGGAAAAATTCCCGTCTCTTGGTTAGAGGCGGTGGTTATTCCACTTTATAAAAAGGGTGAAAGGGGTGACCCGGAAAACTATAGGCCCATCAGACTTCTTTCAGTTGTGGGCAAAACCTATGCAAGTCTTCTAAATTCCAGATTACAATCCTGGTTAGAAGAAGAAAAAATTTTGGGACAAGAACAGGCTGGCTTCTGCAAAAATAGATCTGCCATCGATCACTGCCTAATACTAAGGTATCTGGTGGAAAAATATATGAGTGGGAAAAAGAGGGGCCTATTTGTAGCCTTTATGGACCTTAAGACGGCGTTTGATTCAGTCCCGAGAGACCTGTTATGGATCAAATTAAGTAAGACCTCAATAGACAAACGCCTCTTATTTTTAATTAGTAGGCTATATCAATCTACATCAATCCGGGTTCGTCACGGGTTAAATGGTGACCTGACGTGCCCTATTCCAGTAGATATTGGAGTTAGACAGGGGTGTGTTTTGGCCCCCACCTTATTCAATCTTTTTATCAATGATTTAAGTATAAATTGCTGTTCAAACAAATTCCACTCGCCAAAAATTGCAGATGTAAGATGTCCCATTCTGTTATATGCGGACGACACGGTCTTGTTGTCTTTCTCAGAAATTGGATTAAAGCGCCTCCTTCATGTATTTATGAGTTACTGTGAAAAAAACCTTCTTACCATAAATTTCACAAAATCTAAAATAATGGTCTTTTCCCATAGGTTAATGAAAATTAATTGGAAACTTAAAGGCCAAACAATTGAACAAGTAAAGAAATTTAAATATCTTGGAATTACCTTTTGTTCCTCTCTCTCGTGGTCCTCCCATATAGGGGCTGCAATTTTAGCAGCACAAAATACCTCAAAAGCTATCATCAGATTTTTCTATACTAGGGGAGGTCGCTATATTCCTGCGGCACTAAAAATTCTTAGACTCAAGTTACTCTCCCAACTTCTGTATGGTTCCCCGATATGGATAACCATTTTTAATGCGAAAGTTGAATCGGTGCTCTCAGGTTTCTTGAGAGCTATTTTCGGTTTGCCCCGTTGTGCCCCCCCAGCAGGACTTTGTCTTGAGGCTGGAATTTCTTCAGTCGAGTGCACGGCATGGTCACAAGCATTTAGATTCTGGATCAAGATGGCTTACTCAGAACCCTCTCTGGGCTATGCTCATTTAATTTGGAAAGACCCTTTTAAAAGTTCTTGGTCTAAAATCTTTGACGAAAAATTAAATTATCTAGGTCTGTCTAAAGAACTTTTGGCTACCTGGGACTCCAGGGTAGCCAAACAAAATATTGTCCAGAGGATAAAGGACCTAGATCGTCAGTACTTAATGTCTAAGGCACATTCTTCTAGCTCTCCTCTCTATTTTGGTTTAAGTTTTTGCTTTCCTTATCATGCATCATATATAGAAGAGTAGAGTTGAGTTTTCCGCATTACAGATTTTTGTTTTCTCGGGCTAGATTTAACTGTTTGCCTTCCGCAATGTTGTCAGGTCGATTCTATGGCACTCCTTTGGAAAATCGTTATTGTATATGTAAGGCGAATTTGCCTGAAACTATTGGACATGTACTTTTGGAATGTGAATTATACTTGGAGGTAAGGAAAAAATTTATTGTGCCACTTATTGCCGGATTTCCCTGTAGATCTATAGAATGGAAAATAAAATATCTTTTATCAGATAATGATAAAGATATAACTGAACAAGTAGCAAAATTTTTGTATATAGCTCAATCCATACGCAAAAGACTGGTTTCTGACAATTTGTAAAACTAACTCTTTTAATAACATTGTACAATATTTTAATTTGCAGTTTGTTTTGTAATTACGGGTCTATGACTGTATAATAAACAATTAAATATACACATACAATTTTGCCTAACATCCACATTTTTGCAAAGCAATTTCCCCTAATACAAGGCATTTTTGTATGTTATTTTTAATGCACATTTTACCTTAGTGTAAAGCCAGTGTGGTATAGTGGTTAGAGTGTTGGGCTACGACTTGGGAGACCAAGGTTCGAGTCCCCACACAGCCATGAAGCTCATTGGGTGACCTTGGGCCAGTCACTGCCTGTCAGCCTCAAAGGAAGGCAATGGTAAACCACCTCTGAATACCACTTACCATGAAAACCCTATTCATAGGGTCGCCATAAGTCGGGATCAACTTAAAGGCAGTCCATTTCCACCCTAGTGTATGCCCATTACTTACCTGGAGAATTGCATTGCAAAGAAGGATGAATTCAGAAGGAAGGCTGTTTCTTTGGTCCATGTATTGTTTCAGAAAGTGTAAATTCAGTAGTTTCACCTTTAAATGAGAGCTGAATCGAATTTCTCTCCCATCCTTATCAAGAGACCAGTCCTGACTGGTGTCTTAGCCAGAAAATAGAAGGACTAATATTCCATACGCTTCTTAGTCCCGACTTCTGAACTAAGAAGGAAAAGGCCGTCAGCTCAGTGGTACAGCATCAGTTTTCCATGCAGAAGGTCCCTGGTTCAATCCCTGGCATCTCCACATAGAGCTGAGAAAGATCCATCTGAAGCCCTGCTGCCAATCAGTGTAGAGCTGCTGCCAGTCGGTGTAGACAGTACTGAGCTTGCTAGGCCAATGGTTTGACCCGGTATAAGGCAACTTCCTATGTTCCTATAATACTGGGCTTTTTAAAGGCAACCCCCCCCAAAATTGTAAAGTTTAACCTAAAGCTGCAATCTGAAATACATTTACTAAAACGTTATGTGCCTTGCCCCAGTGGATATACTGAAGAATGGCTTTCTTCTTTCTTGTTGACAGCGTTAGGAATATGAGAAGATGCATTAGACCACCGATCAATCTAGCTCAGTACTGTCTACACTGACTGGCAGTGGCTCTCCAGGGTTTCAGGCAGGGACTCTTTCCCAGCCCTACCTAGCTGGGGATTGAACACGGGACCTTCTGCATGCTCTGTTAGTCAGTTGCCTGCTTTGGATGGGGTCATACTCCCTCTGAAAGAGCAGGTTTGTAGTCTGGGGTGCTCCTGGATCCATCTTTGTCACTAGAGCCCAGGTGACGTCAGTGGCTAGGAGTGCCTTTTACCAACTTCGGCTGGTAAAACAGCTGCGGCCATTTCTGGACCGGGATAGCCTGACCACGGTTGTCCATGTACTGGTAAACTGGATAACTGTAATGTGCTCTCTGAGGGGCTGCCCTTGAAGTTGGTCTGGAAGCTGCAGCTGGTCAAAATGCAGCGGTGCAATTACTCACTGGGGCAGGGTATCGCCAACATGTCACCTCGCTGCTGAAAGAATTGCACTGGCTGCCCATTTGCTACCGGGCCAAGTTCAAGGTGCTGGTTGTGGTGTACAAAGCCCTATTCGGCTTGGGACCAGTATACCTGAAAGACCGTCTTACCCCTTATATACCCAGTTGATCACTGCGCTCTGCAGGTGAGGGCCTCCTGTAGATACCATCTTATCAGGAGGTGCGTTTTGCACAACATAGAAAGTGGACCTTTAGTGTGGCGGCACCTACTCTTTAGAATTCCCTCCCCCATAGCACAGTGGGGAGGAGAGCCTGGCTGGGAGTCCAGAGTCTAGGAATTCAAATCCCCGCTTGTGTCTCCTGGCTGTCAAGGGCCGGCTAAAGATCACCCCCACTGTGAGTGGCTCAGGGGTTACGTGTCTTGCCACCTGTGCAGCCGTGGGCAAGCGGCATAGTCCCAAGGACCCCAGTTGCCCCCCAGCTGGCAGTTGCGGACAAGGAAGCGGCTGGCTTGTGCAGCTGTGGCAAGCTGAGCAGGCCCTAGCCAGCTGGGGAGGACTAGCCTCAGAGGGAGGCAACGGTAAACCCCCTCTGAATACCACTTACCATGAAATCCCTATTCATAGGGTTGCCATAAGTCGAGATCGACTTGAAGGCAGTCCGTTTCCATATATTAGACAGGCGCCATCTCTGTTATCTCTGTCATTGGTGCCTACTGAAGACCTCCCTCTTTCAACAAGCCTTTTAAGTAGAGACCTTATCCCAGTTTGTGTCTGTGTTGGAATTGCTTTCTAATATGTTTTTTAAGATGTTTCAAAAGATGTTTTATTTTTAAAATGTTTTTAAGATGTTTTGTTTTTGAGGTTTTAAGATGTTTTTAGCATTTTGTTCTTTGTTTGCTGCCCTGGGCTCCATCTAGGAGGAAGGGCAGGACAGAAGTTTAATAAATCATCATACTGGCCTACCTTGCAGGGCTATTATCACGGTTATTGAAATAGTTATTTTGCAGAACACTTGAAATGAGCTCTATAAATACTAAATATAAATCTATGAAAATGTGCATAAAGTAGTCAATTTTTAAAACAATGGATGGAACATTGTAAATATTACATCTTCCATTACTCAAAATGTGTAATCCATAGTTCTGTGTGTTTTTGATCTGTTGTGGCTTGCAAGCCTCTGGGGCAAGAAATGTAGTAATGCTGGCTTTTGTACTTCCTCTTCCACTAAATATATTAAATAGTAGGAAATTAGGGACTGTTCAGATATTCCCCATAAGGCAGCCTTCTCTGATCAGGTGCTCTGTAGCTGTTTTGGACTACAACTCCCATCAGCTCTCTGGCTCAAGTTGATGGGATCTGTAGTTCATGCTGCTGGAGCGTGCAAGGTTGGCCAAGGTTGGATGAGGGGAGAAGCTAACAAAACATAATGGCATTAGGTTAGTTCTAAAAGTGGATGGTCAGAAATTAATAGAGGCCAAACACTGAAAATCTATGCAAGGAGTCAGCAACTGGGCCAAATCTGCCACCCCCAAAGGATGTCAACTGGCCCTTCAGTTGCTAGCTTAGAGGTAAAAGGGGCAACAGAACGTCTTGGCAGGCAGTTTTTAGGAGGCCACTTCCTCCTAAAAAAGTCTCCTCTGAGAAAATTACTTGAATGATTGCAGCAGAGTGTGCAAGTGCCTGGCATAGATTGAGTTGTTCCCAGAGAACAGGAGACAGGAGGGGGTTGGTAAAGGTGATACACTTTTGTCCAGAGTTATTTGGCCCCATGGAAGAAATCCCCTGTGGGAGTTGTTTGTAAGGGGAAACAGATGGAAACAGGCAGGGTTGTGATTAGGAGATAGGAAAAGAGGCACCAAGAGGGAACAGATAAGGTAGAAAAAGGGGAAACAGATGGAAGGAGAGAGGGAGAGGGAGTGGCCCATTCCAAAAGGTGATCTGGGACAACAATCCAGATCATCTTTTGCAGAGGCGTCTGCATGCTTTGCTGACCTTTTCTCTCTGCTGCCCTAATGCAGGGAAATGTCAAGAGAATGGCTTTGTCGTGTTAAAACCATCATGAGACATAAGAAACTGGCTGACTATCTTTGGGGATCCTTGCTGGTGCTGTGTGCCAAACCTTTTGTCTTAACATGCTGACATTACAAAAATGACCCCAGACTATTTTTTGTGTTTTTTACACATGCATACCCCAACACACACTCATCTCTCTCTCTCTCTCTCTCTCTCTCTCCAGGGAGAAGTTAATGATGGCTAAAACTGTAATGTCTCAGAGCTGCATGCATGATCTATGATGACTTATGGCTTAAAAATAAATCAGAAGGGGTTGTCTTGGGTGCGGGGAGTTTGAGGAAGGAGAAAGCTGAATATGGAACAAGCTATAAGTGGGAAGCAAATACCACTCATGGCAGGAGAGGGCCAGTTACAGTGAAAATAGCAAACATCTATGTTCATAATAGCAAAAAAATAAAACCTTGCAGGCCAAAGCCAGCCTTGGTGTAATTTGCTGGCATTTGTTTAAGGCCAAAGACCCGATTTTCTGTGAAATATTCCCCCTCCCCAACACTGGTATCTACAGTAGGATGGAGATCCACCGTCAGAGGCAGTCTGCTTCTGAAAACCAGTTGCTGGAAGCCACAGGAGTCAAGAGTTGCTCTTGCGCTCAGGTCCTGCTGGTGGGCTTCCCATAGGAACGTCTGGCTGGCCACTGTGACAACGGGATGCTGGACTGGATGGACCTATGGCCTGATCCAGCGGGGCAAATAAATTTATTTATTTATTTATTTGCAAATTTTACGAAAGGGAGGGGAAGAGGAATAAAAGGGAAAGGATGATAAAAAATAAATTTAAAAATGGGGGAAGAAATAATATAAGTTCTTATGTTACGTTAATGAAGACAATAGTCAAGAAATCAGAAGAAGGCTAGGACTGGGGAGGGCAGTTGTGAGAGAACTAGAAAAGGTCCTCAAATGCAAAGATGTATCACTGAACACTAAAGTCAGGATCATTCAGACCTTGGTATTCCCGATCTCTATGTATTGATGTGAAAGTTGGTCAGTGAAAAAAGCGGATAAGAGAAAAATCAACTCATTTGAAATGTGGTGTTGGAGGAGAGCTTTGCGCATACCATGGACTGCGAAAAAGACAAATAATTGGGTGTTAGAACAAATTAAACCAGAACTGTCACTAGAAGCTAAAATGATGAAACTGAGGTTATCCTACTTTGGACACATCATGAGAAGACATGATTCATTAGAAAAGACAATCATGCTGGGGAAAACAGAAGGGAGTAGAAAAAGAGGAAGGCCAAACAAGAGATGGATTGATTCCATAAAGGAAGCTACAGACCTGAACTTACAAGGTCTGAATAGGGTGGTTTATATCAGATACTATTGGAGGTCACTGATTCATAGGGTCGCCATAAGTCGCAATCGACTTGAAGGCACATAACAACAACAACAGAACAAATTAAACCAGAACTATCACTAGAAGCTAAAATGATGAAACTGAGGTTATCATACTTTGGACACATAATGAGAAGACATGATTCATTAGAAAAGACAATAATGCTGGGGAAAACAGAAGGGAGTAGAAAAAGAGGAAGGCCAAACAAGAGATGGATTGATTCCATCAAGGAAGCTACAGACCTGAACTTACAAGGTCTGAACAGGGTGGTTCATGACAGATGCTGTTAGAGGTCGCTGATTCATAGGGTAGCCATAAGTTGTAGTTGACTTGAAGGCACATAACAACAACAATAAATGTAGTAAATAATGATTTTAAAAAGTAACATTTTGCTGCCCTTTCATTACTCCCAAAATCAGCTGCCTGAGGCGGCTGTTTCACTCCGCCTCATAGGAGGGCCAGCCCTGCTGCAAGGGTATACCACGCTGAGCTACTCAGTCCTGGCATTCATGCTCATGCCAAGTCCACCCGCCCTACCCCCCACTCCAAATGTCCCCCGAGGGGTTGACTTTTGTAAGAAAAATTCCCATGCCCGGCCTAAATGCAAGCGGATGACTGCGTAGAGTTTCCTGACTGCATCCCGGCGTTGCCAGGACAACCGGCCTCTGCCAGTTCATGAGGCCTGCCTTGTGGATGAAGTTTACTGAAGGTAGAGATGCCAACCAGGGCCCAGTGGAAGAAACTGGAACAAAGATGGTTTTACTCTCCGAGTGAGATCCTGCATGGCTGTGATGTGCATACTGGTGAAATATGTGTTTCATGGAAGACCCTTCGCACGTTTGGCTGAGAGTCAACTGCTAAGTAATGGGAGCACAGGAAGCAGCCGAGAGAGTCTGTGCAGATATTCAACAGGGACATTTCCCCCACTCCCAGCCTCATCTCTGTGGAGGAGATAGCAGCACCTGTTGAATTTTGCCTGTCATGCAGTTGTTAAAGGTGCAAAGGCTCTGCCAGGAATCCCTGCCAGGCATTAGAAAAATTAGCATTATTGCTGGGCCATAAACCACATGAGGATGAGTGTTAAGAAGATGAGAGAATTAGACCCTAATGGAATGGATTTTTTTTTTAAAAAAAGATAAATTATAGATTAATTTATTCCATATAAATATCACCCTGGGAATCTTGTGAATTGGCTTGGAATATGATAGGAACCAGATGGTGGTGATAATTCCAGTTTAATTAGTGTGGAATATTATTTATTTATTTCATTTACCAACTGCGTAAAATCAATTCAAATCCAATACAGATACCAACTGGGATAATATATAAGATTATGATCTGTTGTGCATAAATCATATGCTGGGGGAGGGGGAGGGACACACCATGGTAGTTGCAATTCACAGTATCAAACGAAGGGTGTGATCAAGAAATATTGAGATAGAGGTGGGGTTGTCTAGCAAATATAATCCTACCATGTCTTTGAACAAACATTTACCCATTGGCCCATCTCATTTTTGTCTTGTAGTGGACATTAGGGAAATTAAGGAGATCCGACCAGGGAAGAATTCCCGGGATTTTGAACGATACCCAGAAGATGCGCGGAAGGTGGATTCTACATTGTGCTTTGTCATCTTATATGGAATGGACTTCAGGCTGAAGACATTGAGCATTGCTGGTCAGTGGTGGATGATGGGGTGAAAACTTGTGGAGAGGGGGAGGGCAAATCTTTACACCCCTTGCTAGTAAGGGAGTGGACTTGGTGCCTTTTCTGTGCTGAAGTGAAGATTCACATCCATTACAGCGATTATAAACTCTGAATTGGGGAACAGCAGTTATGCCTGGAGAAGAAGGGTGTCTTCTTGTGTATGTGACCTGTCTCCCGTTCTGCTGGCTGCAGGTGCAAGCAGAGTTGCCCCCTTGTTACCTGGAAAATTACAAACAACACGTTCATTTGATTGCTATCAAATAGTAGAATAATGAGATTTAGAAACATGCAGTCTCTATCTGCAGCCTTTGTAAATCCAACATCTTCTTTCTATTAAGTAAATCGAGACTGTCTGTGGTTACACCTAGCTCAAATTAACATAGATGGCAGATTACTTTTCCTAATTATATTACATTCTTAGACAAACACCTGAGTTTGTTGTGGGATGCAGGAACAGGCAAGTGATGTACAATAACTGGGTGGCATGGTGGGGCACTGCCCCTCACCTGGGCTCCAGCCAGTCATGTTGCTGCTACTTACTGGGATGCAGAAAGAGAGGGCCGGGATCTCTTCTCGATCTTCCCAGAGTGCAGGACACGGAATAATGGGCTCAAGTTGCAGGAAGCCAGATTTCGACTGGACATCAGGAAAAACTTCCTAACTGTTAGAGCCATATGACAATGGAACCAATTACCTAGAGAGGTAGTGGGCTCTCCGACACTGGAGGAATTCAAGAGGCAGCTGCACAGCCATCTGTCGGGAATGCTTTGATTTGGATTCCTGCATTGAGAAGGGGGTTGGACTTGATGGCCTTACAGGCCCCTTCCAACTCTATGATTCTATGACCAACTGGAGGTCAGGTAAGGGGTGCTGCCTCACCATACTATCTGCTGCTGCTGCTGCCCATAAAGGAGTAGAACAGTGATGTCTGCTTGCTTCATCTCTTTTTAATTCTCACATTAACAATGGGGGGTGAACAAAAAGTTTCTGGATTTTTCTTAGCTAGGTTTTATCACACTATTTCAGTATTTTTTTTGGTACTCCGATGACTTAGTGCTATTGTTGCTAACGAGGCTTTCCTTTAAACCTTTATTAGTAAGTTTCCATTCATCCTACAAAAGGAAACTCTCTTAGACGCTTCCTGAGAACCGAAGTTCTTATTTGCAGTCATAGAGACCCCAAAAGGACTATCGGCCAGCAGGTGGCTGTGTCATTCAGCAACTTGTGAGTTTTCAGCATTTAGGAATTAGAATTACTTTCTCTGCAAATATCACTTGGGCAAAATGATAACTTTGAGAGTGACTCCAGCAGAAATGAACCTTGTGAGAACTCTAAAGTGTGTTGCTATGTTCCCTTGTGGTTTACGAGACCCGTAGAAATCTTTTATAATCCAGAGGTGGTTGTAAGTAAATTAAGTAAATTAATTCTTAGCTCAGAAGTAAGTTGCCTTTGCCTCTTCCATTCTTCCCAGGATTCATTGGGTCGTATTCAACTAAAGTCCTACTCAGAGTAGACCCATTAAAAATAATTAACCTAAGTTAGTCATGTTCATTAACTTCAGTGGGTCTGCTCTGAGTAGGACTAACACTGAATTCCACCCATTATTTGCAACTATTTCTCTGTTGCCTCTCCCCACTATCAACATTCAGATGGTAAGTTCTTTGAGACAGATACGTGCTTTTTGTTTTCATTACAGTGCTCTCAAAAGCATGATGTACATTGTATTAGTAATACATAATACTGATAAAATAAGAAAGGGCCACATCTCAATGACAAAGCATCTGCCGTGCATGCAGAAGGTCCCAGGCTCCACCCCCAGCATTACCAGGTAGACTCTTGCTCAAAACCCTGGAGAGCTGCTGCCAGCCAGTGTAGAGAACACTGAGCTAGATGGACCAGTGGTCTGACCGGGTATGAAGCCTCTTCCGATGTTCTTATGTGTGGATTCACCTCTGCCTCCTAATATATCAGATGCCACAGAAATACATTTGCTGCCTGTCAGTTCTAGGGCAAGTTTCCTTCCCATTTGATATTGCATGCATTTTACAAGCAGGCCGCTTGTTCTGTTCAGGGCTTCCTCGAACAATTAAAAACTTGGGATAGCTGTCTCTCCTCCTTGATATTCTCTGTGAATACTTGAAAGCCACAGTTTGCCTTCAGAGGGAGTGCTAACAAAAAAGTTCTTTGCAGCCAGTTGCGTGAAACTGGAATAAGATGGTAGGATAAAGCTAAGAGGCTTAGCTGTGAATCAGGGAATCCCCACTCTAAATCTCATCTCTGCCACAAACTCGCTTGCTGGTCAGCAGCATGTGGGATAGTAACAGTTGACTTACCATACAGGATTGTCTTGTAAAGATTACAGCATTATTATTATTGTTGTTTTTGTTAATTACCTGCCTTTCACCCAGAGGTCCCAGGGCAGGTTACAACTGTTTTTAAAAATCATTAAAAACAATTAAAACAACCGAAAATCAAAACATGTGAAGCACTGTGAACACTTAAAAGTGCTATACAGATGTTATGTATTATTTGGTAGCTTTGCAACCAAAAGATGTTCACCTTAGTATAATTATTTAAAAGGCTCCTGTTAGTTGGAGAATTATCTGAAGATTTGGAGGAGGGCCATAGCTCAGTACAGAGCATAAGAACATAAGAAGAGCCTGCTGGATCAGGCCAGTGGCCCATCTAGTCCAGCATCCTGTTCTCACAGTGGCCAACCAGGTGCCTGGGGGAAGCCCGCAAGCAGGACCCGAGTGCAAGAACACTCTCCCCTCCTGAGGCTTCCGGCAACTGGTTTTCAGAAGCATGCTGCCTCTGACTAGGGTGGCAGAGCACAGCCATCACGGCTAGTAGCCATTGATAGCCCTGTCCTCCATGAATTTGTCTAATCTTCTTTTAAAGCCGTCCAAGCTGGTGGCCATTACTGCGTCTTGTGGGAGCAAATTCCATAGTTTAACTATGCGCTGAGTAAAGAAGTACTTCCTTTTGTCTGTCCTGAATCTTCCAACATTCAGCTTCTTTGAATGTCCACGAGTTCTAGTATTATGAGAGAGGGAGAAGAACTTTTCTCTATCCACTTTCTCAATGCCATGCATAATTTTATACACTTCTATCATGTCTCCTCTGACCCGCCTTTTCTCTAAACTAAAAAGCCCCAAATGCTGCAACCTTTCCTCGTAAGGGAGTCGCTCCATCCCCTTGATCATTCTGGTTGCCCTCTTCTGAACCTTTTCCAACTCTAGAATATCCTTTTTGAGATGAGGCGACCAGAACTGTACACAGTATTCCAAATGCGGCCGCACCATAGATTTATACAATGGCATTATGCTATCGGCTGTTTTATTTTCAATACCTTTCCTAATTATTGCTAGCATGGAATTTGCCTTTTTCACAGCTGCCGCACACTGGGTCGACATTTTCATCGTGCTGTCCACTACAACCCCGAGGTCTCTCTCCTGGTCGGTCACCGCCAGTTCAGACCCCATGAGCGTATATGTGAAATTCAGATTTTTTGCTCCAATATGCATAATTTTACACTTGTTTATATTGAATTGCTTTTGCCATTTTTCCGCCCATTCACTCAGTTTGGAGAGGTCTTTTTGGAGCTCTTCGCAATCCCTTTTTGTTTTAACAACCCTGAACAATTTAGTGTCGTCAGCAAACTTGGCCACTTCACTGCTCACTCCTAATTCTAGGTCATTAATGAACAAGTTGAAAAGTACAGGTCCCAATACCGATCCTTGAGGGACTCCACTTTCTACAGCCCTCCATTGGGAGAACTGTCCGTTTATTCCTACTCTCTGCTTTCTGCTTCTTAACCAATTCCTTATCCACAAGTGGACCTCTCCTCTTATTCCATGACTGCTAAGCTTCCTCAGAAGCCTTTGGTGAGGTACCTTGTCAAACGCTTTTTGAAAGTCTAAGTACACTATGTCCACTGGATCACCTCTATCTATATGCTTGTTGACACTCTCAAAGAATTCTAATAGGTTACTGAGACAGGACTTTCCCTTGCAGAAGCCATGCTGGCTCTGCTTCAGCAAGGCTTGTTCTTCTATGTGCTTAGTTAATCTAGCTTTAATCATACTTTCTACCAGTTTTCCAGGGACAGAAGTTAAGCTAACTGGCCTGTAATTTCCGGGATCCCCTCTGGATCCCTTTTTGAAGATTGGCGTTACATTTGCCACTTTCCAGTCCTCAGGCACAGAGGAGGACCCAAGGGACGTTACATATTTTAGTTAGCAGATCAGCAATTTCACATTTGAGTTCTTTGAGAACTCTCGGGTGGATGCCATCTGGGCCCGGTGATTTGTCAGTTTTTATATTGTCCATTAAGCTTAGAACTTCCTCTCTCGTTACCACTATTTGTCTCAGTTCCTCAGAATCCCTTCCTGCAAATGTTAGTTCAGGTTCAGGGATCTGCCCTATATCTTCCACTGTGAAGACAGATGCAAAGAATTCATTTAGTTTCTCTGCAATCTCCTTATCGTTCTTTAGTACACCTTTGACTCCCTTATCATCCAAGGGTCCAATCGCCTCCCTAGATGGTCCCTAGATGGTCCCAGGCATCTCCTGGCAGGGCTCCTATCTGAAATCCTGGAGAGACGCTGCCGGTCAGTGTAGACAATACTGAGCTAGACAGACCTATTTTCTGACTCAGTATAAGGCAGCTTCCTGTGTTCCTATATTCCTATCTCTTCAAGCTGCCCTGTCATCCATTAGGTGCACCTTTACAGCATTAAGATTTCAATGTATTTGGGAATAGTTTTGATTTGGAATTTGCTTCCCTATCTGTTGAACCTCCCTTAATATACCAGCATTAGATCCAAATGGATAAATTTCTGAAACTGGAGAACATGAACTTCTCTAAGACAGCCTTCACCACCAACTTAGCTTGGGCTGTTGGCAGCTGTAGTCCAAAGCATCTGGAGGGCACCAGGTTAGTGAAGGCTGCTCTGTGATGAGGGACAAAATTGCACCCATCTTGGGAGGCAAAAGATGCAGAGCTAAGCAGGAGGGTTATTAACTTTTCCTGGCTGCTATCATAGGTACTGTGTTTTAATGGTGATTTGCAATTCTACTTTCTCAATTGTACTAGTATTTTTATTTATTTTTATTTAGCGGGATTTATTTCCTGCCTAATAAATTGATAAAAAATCATTTTAAATCATAGAATCATAAATAGTAGAGTTGGAAGGGGCTATAAGGCCATCAAGTCCAACCTCCTGCTCAGTGCAGGAATCCAAGTTAAAGCATACCTGACAGGTGCCTGGCCACCTACTCCTTGAATGGCTCCAGAGTTGAAGAGGCCACCAACTCCCTAGGTAATTAGTTCCATTATTGTATTGCTCTAACAGTTAGGAAGTTTTTCCTGATGTTCAGTTGAAATCTGCAAAGTTCTACACCTAGAAAAAAAGAAACCAAATGGACAGTTATAAGATAAGGGGTACTTGGCTCAGCAACACTACATGCGAGAAGGATCTTGGGATTGTTGTTGATCACATGCTGAATATGAGCCAACAGTGCAATGTGGCTGCAAAAAAGGCAAATGCTACTTTAGGCTTCATTAACAGAAGTGTAATTTCCAAATCGTGTGGAGTATTAGTTACCCTCTATTCGGCAATGGTTAGGCCTCATCTTGAGTACTGCATCCAGTTCTGGACACCACACTTTAAGAAGGATGCAGACAAACTGTAACGGGTTAAGAGGAGGTCAAAAAGGATGATCAGGGAACTGGAAACAAAGCCCTATGAGGAGAGGCTGAAAGAACTGGGCATGCTTAGCCTTGAGAAGAGGGAATATGATAGCACTCTTCAAGTACTTGAAAGGTTGCCACACAGAGGAGGGCCAGGATCTCTTTTCAATCATCCCAGAGTGCAGGACATGGAACAATGGGCTCAAGGTACAGGAAGCCAGATTTCTACTGAACATCAGGAAAAACTTCATAACTGTTAGAGAGGTATGACAATGGAACCAATGACCTAGGGAGATGGTGGGCTCTTCAACACTGGAGGCCTTCAAGAGGCAGCTGGACAGACTCCTGTTTTAAGCTGGATTCCTGCATTGAGCAGGGGGTTGGACTCAATGGCCTTATAGGCCCCTTCCAACTCTATGATTCTATGATATACTAACAGTAACACCTTGAATCTGACCCAGTAAATGTGTTTTCATTCGGTTATTTCTTACTTATTTTTTGTTTTAATTTCAAACTTTGTATTTGTTCCTCTAGTTTTTGTTTTGGTTTGATTCTTATTCTGGAATCTAAAGAGTGATGTAGTGAGTCTGTTTTGTCTTGCCCTGGCCACTGGCCAATACAAATAAACTTTCTATGACTAACAGAACATGAACAGGGTGTGGTGCACCTGCCTTCAGTTCTGTTTTTCAGCCAGTGCTGTGAATGCAGGGTACAATTTTCCCTGTAATTTTTCCACTAGAAAATATCACTGTTTCCCTTTGTGCAAATTTATGCTTAAAAGGGAAGCTTCCATATCTGATGTTAGAATGGCGTGAGGCCCATGCCAATGTACACAGGAACATAGAAAGCTGCCGAATACTGAGTCTGGCCCTTGATTCTTCTAGCTCAGTATTGCCTACACTGGCTGGCAGTGGCTCTCCAGGATTTCTGATGGAACCTTTTCCCAACGCTCCCTGGAGATGCCGGGGACTGAACCTGGGACCTTTTGCATGCAAAGCCTGTGCTCTACCAATAAACTTTGGCTCTCATTTCCCCACCCCAAATATATCATACACGTAAATATTAAAAAAATTTGATTAGGTATCCTCCTTTGTTGACTGTGGGAATGCTATGCACATAATATATCTTGACTTCAGCAAAGCTTTTAACAAAGTGCCCCATGATATTCTGATTAGCAAGCTAGCTAAATGTGGGCTGGATGGAACAACTATCAGGTGGATCCACAGTTGGCTCCAACCAACTGCTGTTAATGGCCAGCAAGA